>NC_138978.1:137563565-138278719 GCF_964341445.2 Mesoplodon mirus
AGAGAGGCAAATTTCTTTTGCAGACTACTTATTTAAGATCTTCCCTTATCTATTTTTTAACATCTTTATTGGAGTATAATTGCTTTACAATGGTGTGTTAGTTTCTGCTTTATAACAAAGTGAATCAGCTATACATATAGAGAGGAATTTCCTATTTCCTTAGGCAGAGAGGCTGAAATAGTGAAAGCGTAAACCACTTCACATTTTTTAAAATTTATTTTTTGAAGTATAGGTGTTTTACAATGTTGCGTTAATTTCTGCTGTATAGCAAAGTGATTCGGTTATACATATATATGCATTTTTTTCATATTCTTTTCCATTATGGTTTATCACAGGATACTGAATATAGTTCCCTGTGCTATACAGTAGGATCTTGTTGTTTATCCATTCTATGTATACTAGTTTGCATCTGCTAACCCCAAACTCCCAATCCATCACTCCCCCAACCCCCTCCCCCTTGTCAATCACAAGTCTTTTTTCTATGTCTGTGAGTCTGCTTTTGTTTTGTAAATAAGTTGATTTGTATTATTTTTTAGATTCCACATATAAGTGATATCATATGATATTTGTCTGAAAGAGTAAATCACTTTAGATAAAAACAATTTGCACTATGTTACAAAATGTGAAGCTTTACAAAAGAAATTCAGAGTGAGCCTGGGAAGGCTCATGCTCTAAAGTGAACTAGAGTGGAATAAGCACTAGCAACCTTCAGAAAAGCAAGAATCAGTGCAGTATGCTGAGGCTACAGAACTTCAGTGATTGTCAAGTGGTAGACAAGCAACCCAGGGAACATGCTAGTGAAAGAGAACGTCCCAACCATTTGAATACTGAGGCCAGACAACAGGCAACTTTCAATACCTTTAGCTAATATCCATACTTCCTTGATTGCCTTTTCCAGTGTTATTGAAAACTAATCTTTCCATCTGATTCCAAAGTGCTTTGGTTTTGTCATCTGTGACACATTTTTCCCTTGTGTGCTTTAGATATGCATTTCAACAGTAAGTAGGAATAAAGGGAATTTGTGTTCTACTTTTTTTTAAAGGAGATGTATTTATTCAAATTAGAATTAACATTGTTAACAGGTTTTGAATATTCTTTTAAGAAGATGTGAGAAATTTATCACACAATTCTATTTCCAAAAGGTGTGTTTTAACTTACATATGTAGAATTTAATGATTAAAAAAGGTATCCTCAGGGAATGTTATGGATCACAGAATCCCAGAAGTAATAAACCACAGAACACTGGTAGTAAAAGAGCGGGGGAAAAGACTTAAAATGTGAAAAGACTTTAGTTCCAACTAATTTAAGAAATTTAAATAACCAGCCAGAAATAAAAGAAACTTGGAGACAAGTCCACAATAGATAATACGATATCTAACTAATTATACAACACTAAAGACTAAAGAAATGGCAAGGTGGCATGTGGCATGATCATGGGAGAAATGTCTATTTGAAACAAATTATTTTAAGTATAATTGTACAGAATATTAATTCTACAAAGCATAATTACCAGATCATGGGTACAATCTAGAATTTGGGTAGGAAAGAAAAATAATAATTCAGATAAAGTGTTAATAAATCTGATGGATTTTATGCATTTGTTTTTACAACTAAAGGATGGTAAGTGTTTTATTTAGTATCATATGCTAAACTGCATTCATTCAGGGGTGCAGTCATTGAGTGAGGCTCCATAAATATAAACATGAGTGAAAACAATCCCTGTCCTAAGCTGCTCAGGGTTTTGTAGAAAAAAGGTACATGGATTGACCAACATCAGAATAAAATTCAAATTAAGAAAATCATGTTGACACATTGTTTTGGTCTTAGCTGTTTTATATAGTCGTGATTGATTTTGCTAATTCTCAAAAGTTTTTTGTTTTTTTAAACTTCCTTTATGTTAAAAAATAATCCTGTCCCACAAGGATGAGTGTTCTGCAAAAAGGCATCATTCCAGGCATAGGAATCAACCTATGGAAAGAAAAGCACAGGTGGAAATAGGGTTCAGAAGAAATTATTGCAGTAATCCAGGAAGGCAGTGAAGAGAACACAAAGTTGTATGTAGAAGCAATGAATCAATAGAAGTATTAAAGGAAGGATCACCAACCCTATCATATAATGAAGTATGTCTGAGCAGGGTCTATTTTGGTTCCAAGTACTGCGTGTGATACAGGATTCGTATGTTTGGAATGCAGAGTGGTAGGTGAATCTTAAACAAAATCCATATCTTTCAGGGTAAAATATGGACACGGAAGAGGGAAGACCCAGCTGCAGTCCAGAGAAGACCAGTTTTGAGATGTGGGGCATAGTACCCCCAGAATACAGGAGCAGGTAATAGGTTGCACACCAGGCAATGTGTGATAGCAAAATTCACTAAGGAATTACAGTGACATATCCTATCAGACCTGTGAAATACTGTGATGAAGTGTCTTGAAATAATGAATACATAAGGGTTTGAATTCAGCTAATAAAGAATATTAGAATAGATCATTAGTTAGAAAAAAACAATGAGTTATATTGAACTACAGTCATGAGATTAGGGATTGCCACTTCTCCCAAAAAAGAATAAAAACAATAAGCCAGGAACTTGGTTACTGGGGGGTAACTCAAGGACCTACTTGAAAGAATTTGGATATAAGATATAGACCCAGTCAGAGGAATAATGTTGAATTTTCCACCTTGGTCAAAGAGTGTCCAAGGATTTTTCTAATGATACATAAAAATAGTCATTAGCCATGGACTTCTTACATTTCCACAAATTAGGTCTATCACTAGTCTCTATATTTTGATAGGCAGGCGATATCTGGACCAAATTATTGGAGCAGTTGTTTTTTTTAATTTTTATTATGCATAAGTACCACCAGAATGTTTATTTAAAATTCAGATTCCTGGCTCCATTTTTCAGAGCTCTAATTCACTACGTTTGGAATAGGCTCCAGGAAATATCATTCTGGGCAAAAATTACAGGTGACTCTGATAAATGTTATCAAGGTGGACACACCTTGAGAAACAATTAGATTAAAGAAGAGTCAAGAAATAAAACTAATATTAGATTGTCTTGGTTTCCAGGACTGGAAAATTTCCAGGAGTGCACTACTTGGGAATATACAATATATTGGTGACCAACATCTGCTGATGTGCTTTTTTCTCCCAGTGACCAGATGGGGCGGCTTTCAAAGTTCATCCATGTAACCTAACCCACCATTTCCCCTCCTGGACCCACCTCTCTCTTTCCCCACTGAGCCCAGATATTGTCTTGAGACGTGATCTATGTAGCCCCTACATGTCAGTCTCAGCAGCTAAAATGATTGTTGTTCTAATACTAGATGATAAAATGGATCTCTACTCTGTTGGTAGGGGAAATAATGAATCAAATTGAATCACCACTTTACTTTTGCATAATTCTTTTTAATCACAGCCTCAAGTGTCCAGTAAATTATCTAGTCTAAATATGATTGTTAAAATGCTTTGAAACCACTTGACAACCACACGGATGAATGACATGACCAATAACCACACCGTGTCATTTGCCGATCTACCAAGTAATGCAGGCCAGAGTTGCCATGGAATTTCATGCTTATAAGTGATATGAAATAATACTATGTTCTTAGTAAGTAATTTGGTGGTAAAAAATTGCATTTCTAATATTTCAGAGTTCTGAAGAAATCTTCAAGTGACCCTAAGAAATAGAAATAATAATTATGATACTCTACTGCAGTCACAGTTAATAAATAATACACAATTTCAAACTTCTATACACAGTGGGGATCTAGGTAGACACATGAGATGCAAGGAAAATTTTATACTTGAAAAGGTAATTTTAAACATAGCAATTTGCTTTCAAGAGGTACACCTTTAATATCATTGATATTTTTTAACACAAATCAGATGCAAGTACTTTAAAGCTCATTTTTCTTAAATCATCATCTACCAAAAAAGCATGTGAAGTAAATGACAAGGAAAGGAATATGAAGTCAATGTCTAATTTGTATCCAAGACAATGAAGAAAGTAAAATCAAGTAATGATTCATACTTCAGAATAAGTATTACTTTCAGTACAATTATCCTTGAGCTGTTTTAGAGAATTAAATAAGAGATTTACATTCGATGCTTCTTTAGGGTTGCATACGAATGGGTTTCATCAGTGAGGATTAGTACAATACAGACAGGCATACCTCAGAGATATTGCAGATTTGGTTCCAGATCACCACAACAGCAAATATCAAAATAAAGTGAGTCACATTGTTTTTTTGTTTTCACAGTGCATATAAAAATTATGTTTACCCCATACTGTAGTCTATTAAGTGTGCAACAGTATTATGTCTAAAAAAATGTGCATGCCTTAATTTTAAAATACTCTATTGCTAAAAACACTAACCATCACTGTAGTCTTCAGTGAGTAGTAATCTTTTTTGCTGTTGGAGGGTTTGCTTCCATGTTGATGGCTGCTGACTGGTCAGGGAGGTGACTGCTGAAGACTGGGATGGCCGTGGCAGTTTCTTAAAATAAGACTACAATGAGGTTTGCCATACCGATTAACTCTTTGTTTTGTGAACAATTTCTCTGTAGTCGGCTGTGTTGTTTGATAGCATTTTATCCACAGTAGTACTTCTTTCAAAATTGGAATCAATCCTCTCAAACCCTGCTGCTGCTTTATCAACCAAGTATATGTAATATTCTAAATCCTTTGTTGTTATTTCAACAATCTTTATAGCATTTTCACTTACATTTTCACAGTAGATTCCATCTCAAGAAACCACTTTCTTTGCTCGTTATAAGAAGAAACTCCTCATCCTTCAAGTTTTATCATGAGATGGCAGCAATTCAGTCACATCTTCAGGCTCCACCTCCAAGTCTAGGTCTCTTGCTATTTCTACCACACCTGCAGTTTCTTCCTTCACTGAAGTCTTGAACACTTCAAAGACATCCATGAGGGCTGGAATCAACTTCTTCCAAACTCCTATTAATATTTTGACCACTTCCTCTGAATAACAGATATTCTTATTGTTCTTAATGGCATAGAGAATATTGAATCCTTTTCAGAAGGTTTCCAATTGACTTTGCCCAGATCCATCAGAGGAATCACTATCTGTGACAGCTATGGCCTTATGAAATGTAGTTCTTAAATGATAAGACCTGAAAGTCAAAATTAAAATTAATCCTTGATCCATGGACTGCAGAATAGATGTAGTGTTTGCAGAAATGAAGATAACATGAATCTCATTGTCCATCTCCATAGACTGGATGTGACCAGGTACATTGTCAATGAGCAGTAATATTTTGAAAGGAATCTTTTTTCTGAGCAGTAAGTCTCAGCAATGGACTTAGAATAGTAAACAATGTTATAAACAGATGTGCTGTCATCCAGGCTTTTGCTCTTCCATTTATAGAGCACAGGCAGAGTAGATTTAGCATACTTCTTAAGGGCCCTAGGATTTCCAGAATGATAAATGAGAACTGGCTTCAACTTAAAGTCACCAACTACATTAGCCCCTAAGGGGAGACTTGGCCTGTCCTTTAAAGCTTTGAAGCCAGGCACTGACTTCTCCCTTTTAGCTATGAAAGCTATGGCATCTTCTTTCAATATAAGCCTGTTTTGACTACAATGAAAAATGCTGTTTAGTGCAGCCACCTTCATTAATTATCTTAGCTAGATCCTCTGGATAAAACTTTGCAGCTTCTACATCAGCCCTTGCTGTTTCACCTTGCACTTTTATGTTGTGGGGAGAGCTTCTTTCCTTAAACCTCATGACCCACCTCTGCTGACTTCAAACTCTTCTTCTGCACCTTCCTCACCTCTATCAGCCTTCATAGAATTAAAGAGAGGTAGAGCCTTACTCTGGATGAAATTTTGACTTAAGGGAATGTTGTAGCTGCTTTGAGGTTCTATACAGACCTCTAAGACATTCTCCATATCAGTAATAAAGCTGTTTCAATTTGTTATCATTCCTTTCCTTCAAGAATTTTTCTTTTGTAATCACAACCTGGTTAACTGTTCGGTGCTAGAGGCCTATGTTTTGGCCTATTTCAGCTTCCGACATGCCTTCCTCACTAAGCTTAATCACGTCTAGTTTTTGATTTAAAGTGAGAGACATGTGAATCTTCTTTTTACTTGAACACTTATAGGTCATTGTAGGGTTATTAACTGGCCTAATTTCAATATTCTTGTGTCTCAGGGAATAGGAAGGCCCAAAGAGAGGGAGAGAGACAGGGGAATGAGTGGTCAGTGGAGCAATCAAAACACACAGAACACCTTTTGATTTTGTTCACCATCTGATATGCCTGTGGTACTTTGTGGCACCCCACAACAATTACAGCAGTAACTTCAAAGGTCACTGATCACAGATCACCATAACAAATATAATAATAATGAAAAATTTGAAATCTTACAAGAATTACCAAAATATGACACAGAGACATGAAATGAGCAAATGCTGTTGGAAAAATGGGGCCAATAGACTTTCTTGGTGCAGGGTTGCCATGAAATTTCAATTTGTAAAAAAATGCAATATCTGCAAAGCACAGTAAATCAAGCACAATAAAATGAGCTAGCCTATAGATGAATGTTTCTGTCAACTCAAAATTTCACTGCCCTCGTATCTTAATATGCAGCCACAATCTAAATCCAGATGGGCCAAAGTATGCAATTTTTTTAAAGAGCTTGTGGGAAGTTTATAAAAGGCCTTGAATCTATCTAAAACATATTTACTCACATACCTGTTTCTGGCACAGGATTTTTTTCACATAACCATGCTTAATGTAAAATGGGTGCCTAATTTATATTTGGATGTTGCTGTCTTCACCAAAAGAAGACAGATTCCCATCATTTCAGTTAGTTTTATTTCTATATCTCAGGCAAATAAAAAAATAATAATGTTGAAGTCTATAAGAAGTCAGATGCAGTCTGAAGAGTCAGAGGCTGCACTTCATCTGATAGAGAGTAAATGCTTCCAGAACAAATGATATCCTCTAATGAAATTGGAGTTAATTTTTTAAACATGAATTTTTAAAATACTATTTAGGAGATGTCTTATTTAAATAATATTTATGCCTCATAAAAAATTGGTATTTAAGTTGAGACATTATCAGGCTGACCCATCACATTCTACAGCTTTTGGAAGAGTAGCTGGATAGAAGGTCCTAGTGAAAAAATAAATAATGCAATTAGATAATGAGATTTAAAAGTCAACAAAGATCATAAAAAAGTATTGTCCCAAAAATGAGTGTTGCAGAGTTTCTTCGGCTAGTCAGATCTGAAGACCATGCATGTTTCACCTCATGCGCTAAGAAAAACCATGGCATCTGGCTGAGCATTATTGTGTAATGCAGATTAAATCAACTTGGATTTTTTAAATCACATTAAGCCAAAAAGCCATAAGTCGTAAGATGAAGATCCATAGCCTGCTGTGTTGCTTAAAGGAAATATACTAAGAAGATTTCAGTTTACAACAATGAAAAGCTATATAGCAGAGGAATCCTTCCTCAGCCTCAAATTTCCCTAATGAGAAATTGCAATATACATGCATTTGCCCATGTATATATTTTCACAAATGAAAGAGTTTCTAATCAAGAACCTATTGGTTGCTACTTATTCTGAATCCTTCTAAGAGTGCTTCTGAAATAAATATTTTTAAAACTTCAACATTAAAAATTAATTCAGAATTAAAACACCCTAGAAAAGAAAACATAAAAGAAGTTTAGCTGAATTGAAATGAGATGAAGTTCCTAAAGATTACATAGTCAAAATGAGACTATGGGGGCTTCCCTGGTGGTGCAGTGGTTGAGAGTCTGCCTGCCGATGCAGGGGACACGGGTTCGTGCCCCAGTCCAGGAAGATCCCACATGCCGTGGAGCGGCTGGGCCCATGCGCCATGGCCACTGAGCCTGCACGTCCGGAGCCTGTGCTCCGCAATGGGAGAGGCCACAACAGTGAGAGGCCCGCGTACCGCAAAAAAAAAAAAAAAAAAAAAAAAAAAATTAGACTATGACAAATGAAAAATAATGGTATATTTCCACGAACTCTAATTCATAAGCCATAAACACAACTAATTATGCTTTTATTTGATATGTGATTTCATGGGTATATTTGATAAGCATTAAAAAGTTACTAAGGATTTTCATAGGTTTGCACTCATACTTTACCCCCCAATAGATTATCCACCATAGTTATTTAATTACTTAATGTATTTTTCTAAAAAGAGGAACTTTAGTAAATGCAATCTTCCTATTAGCCACCTCAAACCCTCTTTAGAGCCCAATGGGTTACAAGGAAATATTTAATGGCAGAAAAAAAGAATACCAGGAAGAAAGAAAAGAGGGAAGGAGGAAAAAGAAGAGGGAAGGAGAAAAAGAGGAAAAAGTCTCAAGATTGAGGAAGTTAAAACCTTATGTAGGGAAGAGTAAGACGCGGAGATCACCTTCCTCCCCACGGATACACCAGAAATACAGCTACACGTGGAACAACTCCTACAGAACACCTACTGAACGCTGGCAGAAGACCCCAGACCTCCCAAAAGGCAAGAAACTCCCCACATACCTGGGTAGGGCAAAGCGGAAAGATCCCCACACAGAGGATCGGTGCCGAGCGGCACTCACCAGCCCGAGAGGCTTGTCTGCTCGCCCGCCGGGGCAGTCGGCACTGGGAGCTGAGGCGCGGGCTTCGGTCAGAGCGCAGGGAGAGGACTGGGGCTGGCGGCGAGAACTCAGCCTGAAGGGGGCTAATGTGCCACAGCTAGCCGGGAGGGAGTCCGGGAAAACTCTGGAGCTGCCGAAGAGGCAAGAGACTTTTTCTTCCCTCTTGGTTTCCTGGTGCGCGAGGAGAGGGGATTAAGAGCGCTGCTTAAAGGGGCTCCACAGACGGGCGCGAGTCGCGACTGAAAGCGCGGAGCCCAGTGACAGGCGTGGGACGCTGGGGCTGCTGCTGCCGCCGCCAAGAAGCCTGTGTGCGAGCGCAGGTCACTGCCCACACCGCCCTTCCAGGAGCCTGTGCAGCCCGCCACTGCCGGGGTCCCGGGATCCAGGGGCGGCTTCCCTGGGAGAACGCACGGTGCGCCTCGGGCTGGTGCAACGTCACGCCGACCTCTGCCGCTGCAGGCTCGCCCCGCACTCCGTGCCCCTCACTCCCTCCCGGCCTGAGTGAGCCAGAGTCCCCGAAGAGGCTGCTCCTTTAACCCTGTCCTGTCTGAGCGAAGAACAGACGCCCTCCGGCGACCTACACGCAGAGGCGGGGCCAAATCCAAAGCTGAGACCCAGGAGCTGTGAGAACAAAGAAGAGAAAGGGAAACCTCTCCCAGCAGCCTCAGAAGCAGCGGATTAAAGCTCCACAATCAACTTGATGTACCCTGCATCTGTGGAATACATGAATAGACAACACATCATCCCAAATTGAGGAGCCCGGAGTCAGTGCTGTGCCTCTGAGGTGGGAGAGCCAACTTCAGGACACTGGTCCACAAGAGACCTCCAAGCTCCACATAATATCAAACGGCGAAAATCTTCCAGAGATCTCCATCTCAACACCAGCACCCAGCTTCACTCAACGACCAGCAAGCTACAGTGCTGGACACCCTGAGCCAAACAACTAGCAAGACAGGAACACAACGCCACCCATTAGCAGAGAGATGGCCTAAAATCATAAAAAGTCCACAGACACCCCAAAACACACCACCAGACGTGGACCTGCCCACCAGAAAGACAAGATCCAGCCTCATCCACCAGAACACAGGCACTAGTCCCCTCCACCAGGAAGCCTACACAACCCACTAAACCAACCTTAGCCACTGGGGACAGACACCAAAAACAACAGGAACTATGAACCTGCAGCCTGCAAAAAGGAGACCCCAAACACAGTAACATAAGCAAAATGAGAAGACAGAAAAACACACAGCAGGAGAAGGAGCAAGATAAAAACCCACCAGACCTAACAAATGAAGAAGTAATAGGCACTCTACCTGAAAAAGAATTCAGAATAATGATGGTAAAGATGATCCAAGATTCTATTTCCCAGATCCAAAATCTTGGAAATAGAATAGACAAAATGCAAGAAACAGTTAACAAGGACCTAGAAGAACTAAAGATGAATCAAGCATCGATTAAAAACACAATACATGAAATAAAAAATACTCTAGACGGGATCAATAGCAGAATAACTGAGGCAGAGGAACGGATAAGTGAGGTGGAAGATAAAATAGTGGAAATAACTGCTGCAGAGCAAAATAAAGAAAAAAGAATGAAAAGAACAGAGGACAGTCTCAGAGACCTCTGGGACAACATTAAACGCACCAACATTCGAATTATAGGGGTTCCAGAAGAAGAAGAGAAAAAGAAAGGGACTGAGAAAATATTTGAAGAGATTATAGTTGAAAACTTCCCTAATATGGGAAAGGAAATAGTTAATCAAGTCCAGGAAGCACAGAGAGTCCCATACAGAATAAATCCAAGGAGAAATACGCCAAGACACATATTAATCAAACTGTCAAAAATTAAACACAAAGAAATCATATTAAAAGCAGCAAGGCAAAAACAACAAATAACACACAAGGGAATCCCCATCAGGATAACAGCTGATCTCTCAGCAGAAACTCTACAAGCCAGAAGGGAGTGGCAGGACATAATTAAAGTGATGAAGGAGAAAAACCTGCAACCAAGATTACTCTACCCAGCAAGGATCTCACTCAGATTTGATGGAGAAATTAAAACGTTTACAGACAAGCAAAAGCTGAGAGAGTTCAGCACCACCAAACCAGCTTTACAACAAATGCTAAAGGAACTTCTCTAGGCAAGAAACACAACAGAAGTAAAAGACCTACAATAACGAACCCAAAACAATTAAGAAAATGGGAATAGGAACATACATATCGATAATTACCTTAAATGTAAATGGACTAAATGCTCCCACCAAAAGACACAGAGTGGCTGAATGGATACAAAAACAAGACCCATATATATGCTGTCTACAAGAGACCCACTTCAGACCTAGAGACACATATAGACTGAAAGTAAGGGGATGGAAAAAGATATTCCATGCAAATGGAAACCAAAAGAAAGCTAGAGTAGCAATTCTCATATCAGACAAAATAGACTTTAAAATAAAGACTACTAGAAGAGATAAAGAAGGACACTACATAATGATCAAGGGATCGATCCAAGAAGAAGATATAACAATTGTAAATATTTATGCACCCAACATAGGAGCACCTCAATACATAAGGCAAATACTAACAGCCATAAAAGGAGAAATCGACAGTAACACACTCATAGTAGGGGACTTTAACACCCCACTTTCACCAATGGACAGATCATCCAAAATGAAAATAAATAAGGACACACAAGCTTTAAATGATACATTAAACAAGATGGACTTAATTGATATTTATAGGACATTCCATCCAAAAACAACAGAATACACATTTTTCTCAAGTGCTCATGGAACATTCTCCAGGATAGATCATATCTTGGGTCACAAATCAAGCCTTGGTAAATTTAAGAAAATTGAAATTGTATCAAGTATCTTTTCCGACCACAATGCTATGAGACTAGATATCAATTACAGGAAAAGAGCTGTAAAAAATACAAACACATGGAGGCTAAACAATACACTACTTAATAACGAAGTGATCACTGAAGAAATCAAAGAGGAAATTAAAAAATACCTAGAAACAAATGACAATGGAGACACGACGACCCAAAACCTATGGGATGCAGCAAAAGCAGTTCTAAGAGGGAAGTTTATAGCAATACAATCCCACCTTAAGAAACAGGAAACATCTCGAATAAACAACCTAACCTTGCACCTAAAGCAATTAGAGAAAGAAGAACAAAAACATCCCAAAGTTAGCAGAAGGAAAGAAATCATAAAAATCAGATCAGAAATAAATGAAAAAGAAATGAAGGAAACGATAGCAAAGATCAATAAAACTAAAAGCTGGTTCTTTGAGAAGATAAACAAAATTGATAAACCATTAGCCAGACTCATCAAGAAAAAAAGGGAGAAGACTCAAATCAATAGAATTAGAAATGAAAAAGGAGAAGTAACAACTGACACTGCAGAAATACAAAAGATCATGAGAGACTACTATAAGCAACTCTATGCCAATAAAATGGACAACCTGGAAGAAATGGACAAATTCTTAGAAATGCACAACCTGCCAAGACTGAATCAGGAAGAAATAGAAAATATGAACAGACCAATCACAAGCACTGAAATTGAAACTGTGATAAAAAATCTTCCAACAAACAAAAGCCCAGGACCAGATGGCTTCACAGGCGAATTCTATCAAGCATTTAGAGAAGAGCTAACACCCATCCTTCTGAAACTCTTCCAAAATATAGCAGAGGGAGGAACACTCCCAAATTCATTCTACGAGGCCACCATCACCTTGATACCAAAACCAGACAAGGATGTCACAAAGAAAGAAAACTACAGGCCAATCTCACTGATGAACATAGATGCAAAAATCCTCAACAAAATACTAGCAAACAGAATCCAACAGCACATTAAAAGGATCATACACCATGATCAAGTGGGGTTTATTCCAGGAATGCAAGGATTCTTCAATATACGCAAATCAATCAACGTGATACACCATATTAACAAATTGAAGGAGAAAAACCATATGATCATCTCAATAGATGCAGAGAAAGCTTTTGACAAAATTCAACACCCATTTATGATAAAAACCCTGCAGAAAGTAGGCATAGAGGGAACTTTCCTCAACATAATAAAGGCCATATATGACAAACCCACAGCCAGCATCGTCCTCAATGGTGAAAAACTGAAACCATTTCCACTAAGATCAGGAACAAGACAAGGTTGCCCACTTTCACCACTCTTATTCAACCTAGTTTTGGAAGTTTTAACCACAGCAATCAGAGAAGAAAAGGAAATAAAAGGAATCCAAATCGGAAAAGAAGAAGTAAAGCTGTCACTGTTTGCAGATGACATGATACTATACATAGAGAATCCTAAAGATGCTACCAGAAAACTACTAGAGCTAATCAATGAATTTGGTAAAGTTGCAGGATACAAAATTAATGCACAGAAATCTCTGGCATTCCTATATACTGATGATGAAAAATCTGAAAGTGAAATCAAGGAAACACTCCCATTTACCATTGCAACAAAAAGAATAAAATATCTAGGAATAAACCTACCTAAGGAGACAAAAGACCTGTATGCAGAAAATTATAAGACACTGATGAAAGAAATTAAAGATGATACAAATAGATGGAGAGATGTACCATGTTCTTGGATTGGAAGAATCAACATTGTGAAAATGACTCTACTACCCAAAGCAATCTACAGGTTCAATGCAATCCCTATCAAACTACCACTGGCATTTTTCACAGAACTAGAACAAAAACTTTCACAATTTGTATGGAAACACAAAAGACCCCGAATAGCCAAAGCAATCTTGAGAACGAAAAATGGAGCTGGAGGAATCAGGCTCCCTGACTTCAGACTATACTACAAAGCTACAGTAATCAAGACAGTATGGTACTGGCACAAAAACAGAAAGATAGATCAATGGAACTGGATAGAAAGCCCAGAGTTAAACCCACGGACATATGGTCACCTTATCTTTGATAAAGGAGGCAGGAATGTACAGTGGAGAAAGGACAGTCTCTTCAATAAGTGGTGCTGGGAAAACTGGATAGGGACATGTAAAAGTATGAGATTAGATCATTCCCTAACACCATTCACAAAAATAAGCTCAAAATGGATTAAAGACCTAAATGTAAGGCCAGACACTATCAAACTCTTAGAGGAAAACATAGGCAGAACACTCTATGACATAAATCACAGCAAGATCCTTTTTGACCCACCTCCTAGAGAAATGGAAATAAAGACAAAAATAAACACATGGGACCTAATGAAACTTAAAAGCTTTTGCCCAGCAAAGGAAACCATAAACAAGACCAAAAGACAACCCTCAGAATGGGAGAAAATATTTGCAAATGAAGCAACTGACAAAGGATTAATCTCCAAAATTTATAAGCAGCTCATGCAGCTCAATAACAAAAAAACAAACAACCCAATCCAAAAATGGGCAGAAGACCTAAATAGACATTTCTCCACAGAAGATATACAGACTGCCAACAAACACATGAAAGGATGCTCAACATCTTTACTCATTAGAGAAATGCAAATCAAAACTACCATGAGATATCATCTCACACCAGTCAGAATGGCCATCATCAAAAAATCTAGAAACAATAAATGCTGGAGAGGGTGTGGAAAAAAGGGAACACTCTTGCACTGCTGGTGGGAATGTGAATTGGTACAGCCGCTATGGAGAACGGTATGGAGGTTCCTTAAAAAACTACAAATAGAACTACCATATGACCCAGCAATCCCACTACTGGGCATATACCCTGAGGAAACCATAATTCAAAAAGAGACATGTACCAAAATGTTCATAGCAGCCCTATTTACAATAGCCCGGAGATGGAAACAACCTAAGTGTCCATCATCGGATGAATGGATAAAGAAGATGTGGCACATATATACAATGGAATATTACTCAGCCATAAAAAGAAATGAAATTGAGCTATTTGTAATGAGGTGGATAGACCTAGAGTCTGTCATACAGAGTGAAGTAAGTCAGAAAGAGAAAGACAAATACTGTATGCTAACACATATATATGGAATTTAAGAAAAAAAAATGTCATGAAGAACATAGGGGTAAGACAGGAATAAAGACACAGACCTACTAGAGAATGGACTTGAGGATATGGGGAGGGGCAAGGGTAAGCTGTGACAAAGTGAAAGAGCGGCATGGACATATATACACTACCAAACGTGAGGTAGATAGCTAGTGGGAAGCAGCCGCATAGCACAGGGAGATCAGCTCGATACTTTGTGACTGCCTGGAGGGGTGGGATAGGGAGGGTGGGAGGGAGACGCAAAAGGGAGGGGATATGGAAACATATGTATATGTATAACTGATTAAATTTGTTATAAAGCAAAAAAATAAAATAAAATAAAATTAAAAAAAAAAAACCTTATGTAATATGGTACAGAGGAAATCTCAGAAAATGAGGAAAATCACCAAAAACCAAACTTCATACTTCACATTTTAATTAAGGAATAACCTTGACTATATATATCATTCTAGATACACATACATTTTCTCTGTATGTTGGTATTTTTTATATTTTACATTTTTCCTGTGTGTATATTTTCATTTTTTAAACATAATTTTAGGTGCAATAGTTAATTTTCTATTTATGTCACCGCATAAAAAGATAAAGATTCATAATGTTGGGGTAGAAATGGTTATACATTATAGACCTTAATTAATAATAACTGATGGGATGAGTAATCATATTTCTGAAATGAGGTTGGAAGTGGCAAAATGAGAATTAGTTAAATAAATCATTCACTAATAAAATAAACTGATTCTCCCAACACATCACAGTTTGGACCCCAACTAATAAAGTATGTAGGAAGTAAAAATGAAAATTAGCATTTTAATGATAAGCATAAGAAAAACTGAATGAGTTCAAACCAAGAGCAGTCTACAAATATTTGAAAAATTATAAAATATATTAAGTAGGACTTTATATTGCAGTTCACAGATTATCCAAATTATAGCTATATTTATTCCATTATTCCCATCCTTAGATCCTTTTGGCAGTTCTACTTCTCTGGAGATATTATCTACATATTTAAATATATGTCTTAAATACAATTTATAAAGTCATTTAGGAATACCAGTTGCAAACCTATTATTAACATTAAATATGTTTTAATGTGATCCATTGCCAAAGCTCATGTGCCATATGTCAAGTTATGAGTTATTAATATAACAGGAAAACTATCACTCCTTATTTCTCTCTTCAGAGCAATTATTCTTACAAAGTTGCCTTTATCTGTTGAAATAAGCTGAAAATATTAGATACAAAAAAGAAACTAATCCAAGCAAAATGGCAAGACACACTTATTAATTATAAATAAAATTGAAATCTATTCTGTTTCATATTAAGAAATATCAGGCAAGACAGCATGACATTTATGTGGGGAGATAATGTTTGTAGAGAAAATAATTTATATGTATATTTATGTCAAGACAGAGAGTACGTTTTATTCACCAGAACTCCTCTTAGAAAAAGCACTGTATTATTGGAAGAAAGAGTGTGATAAGCTGCAATGATAAAGTTAGTGAGAAATTCATCACCAAGGGCCTACTATTAAAATGTAACATAAAACAAAAAGAGGAATTATTATCTTTCTCCTGTGAGAAGTGAAGGGAAGGGAGGAGGCTGATGGGGGAAGCAGCCCAAATTACTGATACTAAATTTTTCATTGACCTTGAAACAAATTCAAGATATGTTGAATTTAAGAAAATAAATAAATATAATATTTCTAGGACATGGAGAGTCATGAACCTGACCATGCTTCTTATATTTATATAAGAAACTTTAGGTGATTCATTGCTTCTTTTCATTAATTATAAAAATGGTAAATGCCACTGTCTTTTCTATTTATTGTTTATTCATTCATTCATTTATATTCATCCTCTCAAGGACTTTTCTCTTAAAAAATCAAGTATACTATAAAAATACTGCTTAATATTAAATATAAAGGAACCTTATTAAAAATATGTGTATGGAAACACTAGAAGACAAATACCATACTTACATTATCTCATAATATCGCTGAGCAATATTACAAAGAAGAAGACTTCAAATTCATTGACAACGCTCCCATTCAAAGGCAGGGTCTGTATGCATTGCTTTGATTCTGAGAAGACTGAAGAGCTTCAACCTAGAGCGTACAGAGGAAAGAAAGCTATGTGCCTTGCAAAGCTAGATCATAAAAACCACACATCTTCCACGTGGTTCTCCTTGAAAATTTGCTCTTTGGAACTCCCACCCCCCAATTTGTACACTCCTACTTAGAACCCAGATGACATGTTCAGAGAAACCCAAACTACGTGGAGAGGTCAGAGGCAGATACTCATATCAATACACTCAACTGAGCCAGTCCATCAGCCCAGCCCAGAGACTTGTGAGTAAAGAAGCTATCTTGGAAGTCTTTCCAGCCAAGGACCCAGATACTGTGGAGCAAAAAAGAGCCATCCTCCCTATGTCATATCCTGACCATGACTCACAGACTCTATGAGCAAATAAATTGATTCCTTTTTAAACCTTAATTCTGCAGTGGTATATAACATAGCAGCATTCACTACTAAGGATAGGAATAAAAGAAATGGAACCAGTTCAAACCAAGAACAGGCTACAGATATTTGCAAAATAATAAAATATACTGATAGGCTTTTATATTGTAATTCATAAATTATCCAAATTATAGCCATATTTAACCCACTGTTCCCATATTCATCAACTGGGTAAACCCAGAGAGGCATGGAAATAAGGGCTACAAGTGAGGGCAAATTGAACAGCCCCTGTAAAGTTGAAAAACAGACAGTGTTTAGGGACCTTTCTTGTGACACGGTTCCAACATCATTTACGTTGCACCACATACGGTAATTCAATGAGCCTTTCCACCATCTGTACCTACTATCAGTTATCAAACATGTATACAGAAAGACTTCAAAAATAGCACAATGTCTTAAGAATCTACATATTTAAACATCCATTTACTTACTACACTCAGGGTCATCTATAGATCAGTAAATCAGCAATTTATTTTCCCATTTTTCATACAGGTAACTCACTAGCAATACAAGCTGAACCAATTATATTTAAAAGTTATTCTGAATTTGGACTAAAAACATTTAGATTGTAAACCAAACATTAAAATGGACTTTACAAATAAAACTGTAAATGAAATAGATTCTAGCTACCTTCTCAGTAAAGTGGATCGATACAAGTTTAGTCTCTAAAAGTATCTTTTTAAAAATTATTCTTCTTTGTTATTCTTAATCTATTTACATAAACTCTGTCAATGGACATTTATGATTTAATTGAAATCAAATTTTTTCAGCATATTTACATAAAACATATTTTTTCAACTGCTTCAACTGCATCTTAGAAACAAAAAATACAAAATATTTGTTAAATAATAATTTAACATCATTAACATCTAATAAGAGACTGCCTGGTTGTTTTCAAATGATAAGTCATTTGCACTTAATTGATTTTTCCATCATGGATTATGATTTCTTATATATACCACATTCAGAGATATAACACAGATACTTTGAAATATTGAGTTTCAAATTAGGAACTCTCAATACTTTCCTTAAAATATAATTTAATGTGGAATAAAAGTTTTAAAATTAAAACGTTATTAAATCATTAATAGTTATGCTTTTTCCCAGTGCCTCTGTCCTCAAAAATACCCTCCAATTATTTGTAGTTCTGTGATTGATGAAAGAAACAATGGGAAAGCAAGGTGAAAACTTTATAAGTTCTCTAAATGAAGTCATTATTCAACCATGAGGAATAGTAAATCTTGGTAAAGAGATCAATTACAAGTAGCTCTGTATGTTCACACAGAATTGTATGTTTCCAGTAATGAACTCATATCACCATTAGAAAGGTTGGATATAAATCACTGAGATTTGATCAAATAAAATCCAAGGAACAAATTATTATTATTATTTGCTTTAGGTGTGCAAATAATGATTTCAATTTGTTCCAAGACACAATCATGAGTTTAAAGGAAGTTACTTTTTTGCTCATTTTTACCTTTAAATTTGGAGGCTTTTCTAGAAGCAGAAGACAATACAGTCCCATACAAATGGCACTATATTCTCTGACAAGTGAATCTAAATGTCTATCAATGTTTATTTTCATCAGGATGAAAGTACCCACCTTTCACAAAGAAGCCATCTAATAGTTTAATCTAATTATTCTGTTTTATTCGATTATATGAAGATAAAACACTATGTGCTAAAGAAATACATTCAATCTGACATTTCTGCAAGTTAATTTCCCCCACCAAGGTTAGTGAATCGCCTCCCATTGACTTTCAATAACCTATACTCAGGCAATCTCCTGCAGAAATCTTCTTAACTCACAAGCCTTGGATTCATGGAGTCAAGTCATGTCAAATCATTGAGGGCATTGTGATTGGAGCCTTATAGAATACTGCTTTCTTTCAAAAAATAAGCAATCTACTTTTTTCTTTTTCTTTCTTTTTTTACTTCAATCCAAAATATCTTTTTATAGGAAAGTTTAGAATATTTTCAGGGGATTGCATGATACAATAGCTTGGCAGTGAGAAAACAGCTTAGAGAACAGGACATAAGAGTGTGATATTTTTTATCTAGTGACCAATTGGGGAATTGATGGGGAACAGTACAGTGAGCTGATATCCATATAGTATGTTCACAATCCTTTTTGTTGGATGTACAGTGTATAGCTAAGCACTGCTCTGCTTATATACATTTATAATATGGTCAAACACTTATTTTTAAACCTACTGGATTTGGGTTTAGCCACTGCATAAATATTGGGCAATACAAGCCATAGTTTATTCAAATTACTTATTAAAAAGGAAAATGAAAGTGATGAAATATTACATGTTCTAACAATGATCCACAAAACTTTTGTTATCTTCTTAAATATTTAAAGTAGCCTACTATGAGAATCTATACTGAATTTTTCTCGGTTATGTTAAAATCTTGTAAATTCAGATATATTAGTTATGTTAATGTATAAAATTCATCCCCCTCTCAAATTAGCATATTACAATGACTCAAGGTATGCTTCTGATGGAGCAATGGTCTTCTTATAGTCATCCTTGAAATGGATTTTTGCTGTAACCTATTTATCTTAAAAGTGAAAGAAAAACTAAAAACAAAACATTGCTTCTCAGCCAGTATAATTTCATTTTTACAAGTCACATCATTCTCATTTTTTCTGTTTTTCTTTTGCAAATTATTGGGAATAATTGTTGGGCTTCAGTGATTGTGGCACACGGGCTCAGTAGTTTTGGCACACGGGCTCAGTAGTTGTGACTCACGGGCTGTAGAGCATAGGCTCAGTAGTTGTGGCACACGGGCTTAGTTGCCCGTGGGATCTTAGTGGGATCTTCCCGGACCAGGGCTCGGACCCGTTTCCCCTGCATTGGCAAGCAGATTCTTAACCATTGCACCACCAGGGAAGCCCAAATTTGGCATACATTTTTTAAAACGAAAAATACTATTTTTAGTTTTAGAGATCACTTTTAATAGATTTAAATGAATTAGAGACAGTACAATAGTATTTAACAATGTTGCAGAAAATTGTTGCATTAAACTGCATTCGGATTCATTGATTAGGACAAGACTCTCAGTGTGACTTTAACAAGGGTCTTAGGAAAAGGAAAGGAATAGAGGTTGTTCCTTTTTCTCATTTCACTTCAGTTCACCTTCCTTCAGGGGAAGATACTGACGCAGTTTTCAAAAATGAAGGTCCATGTCATATATTACATTAATGAAATAAACAACATTTAAAAGTGGACAGACTCTCCCATTATCAGAGTCACTGACAGGTATTGAAATATTATAGTAAACGTCATTCACTTGGAGAAAAAGCATAATGTAAACAGCCTGTGTTTGCCTTCAGCATTTGTTAGATCAAACTGGAATAATGTCTTAGAAAATTTAAAATCTTTTAATGCATAGAAATGACCACAGAGGAACTATTTTTTCTTGCCATGAAAGCTAAGCTGTCTGTTGCCTTGAGGAGAAGAAAATAATGAATTTGGAAAGTGACATTCATATTTTAAATATTGCCAGACTTGGTGATTTGTTTTTTTTTTTATTTGCTATGTTCTAGTGTAACTTGGAAGAAACTGGAAATGAATACTGATTAGAAATTTAATCAAAGAGTAATGAAGGCTTTTTTGCTCTTTTTAAACCAATGTTATTACATTTTTTCCCAAAGTCCATGCCTCCTAACAAAAAAGTAATGAAATTAGGACTGCAATGCAAATTCACAAATGGCTATGGATTTGTAAATGTGCCTAAAATGTGCCAAGAGACTCTAATAAGATCACACTTCAAAATATATTTAGATTGTAAAATAGTTTGCAACCCAGAAGATTAAATGGTGAGCAAAAGTCAGTGATGTAATTCTAAGACCCAATGATTGAATTCATAGTTTTCTGTCTCTTCAACCTTCCCACTCTCCCTGACATTCAGCCTAGCGGCAGGCAGACAACAGACTAGTCACAATAGTATGTGTATTGACTATGATGAGAATGTTTCAGATGTTATAAGAACCATATAAGATGCACACTGAACCAACCCTTGTGGTTCACGGCAGTTATCCTAGAGAAAATTACATTTACGTCAGAGCCGTAACTTCTAACCTTAAATTCTTCCCCAAGGAAACCAGTCATCATTTGACTCTTTCTAATGTATAATCACATTTATTAAAATGAAACTTTGGTGTGTCAGTCTCAATAAATGACGTTTCTTTTCTTCCAACAAATTTCAACGTATTTTATGCTGCTTTAGAAAACATTGCTTTTGTCAACTTAACACATTTACATAGTTTTAAAATCATGAACTATCACCATATGTACAATGAAAACTCTACCCCAAATACAAATAGCACTCTGCAAAAGCAATCACCTTAAATATTTTAGCCATTTCTTCACTTACCTATAAATTCTCAACATTACTTTTATCCTGCTCTGTCTTGATTATTCAGCTTCAGACACTATTGCTTTTTCTCCACAGAAGTTGAAAATTCAACACTCTTTACAACACTCACTTGACCACGAACATTCACATGTAAACAAAACACACTCTCCCACACAAACACACATATTCACAAAAGCATTTTCTTCCCTTATTTCCTTGGTATGGTTATATCACAATGTTGTCACTATTTATATTACAATGACAGAGATAAACTCTATACTAAAATTGCATTATTCACTGTATTATCATTTGTTACTCAGGATAATTTATTAAATATTAAGATTTGATTATTTGTTAATGTATCCATTACTAGTTCTTCCCAAACCAACCATTATATAAAACCTCTTTCAATATTATCACATACTTCTGGTAATCTCTCCAATTTTCATTTGTGGCTTTCAGAGACCTATGCCCCCTGGACTTTTGCCTTGGTACCATCTGCTCCACCATCACCTGAGATATTCCTCCATCTTTCTCAAGTGTTGACTACCTCTTGATGTTATCTCTCGTTTGGAGCTCACTTTCCAGGAACTTTTTGAGAAAGAATGAATAAAACGTACTTATTTTGATAACTTACATGTCGAAATATGTCTTTACTGTATATTCACATTAGTTAAAATCTTTCTGAGTTTATCACTCAAAGTTGCCAAGTGTTTTTCCTCAAGATTCCAAAGGCAGATCTTGTGTCCTACAATCTAATGTAGTGGCTTCAAAGCCATTCTGATTTCTGACCACTAGTATGTGACTAGCTTTTTCTCTCTGGAAACTCTTCTGAAATAGCATGTTCTCTGGTTGTTTCTTTTCATAGCTTCCTGTCCCTGTTTACGGAGGTAGCATTTTCTCTTGTCTCTGAAGGATATTAATTTTACCTTGATTCTCCTGCTCCTTTCATGACTTGTTCCCTTTAAATTGCTTTTCTTTCTCTTTGTTTGTTTCAGGATCCTCTTTCGTGTTGAAGACTCTGTTTTAACAAAATATGAAGATCTCTGGCTCTTATTAGATATTTTAGAATAGAGAAAAGATGAGTAGATGTTCTGTATTTATGGGCAGGAAACAGAGACCTTGGACTTAAGAGTAAAATGATCTAGGAAGGACCAGTTAATTGCATTGTTAACCCCTGTAGTAAATGATGCCTCATTCACCTGTGCAGGCGTCAAAGGCAGTGGTAGGAAGAGCAGAAGCCTGGCTCCCAGAGTCCTGAGATTGGCGTACAGGACAGAGGTCATAACTCTGGCCATTCTATGTGTAGACATTGTTATTCCCTTCCTGTTTTCAGTATAACTTCTAAACTCTATTCTCAACTGTGCTCAATATCCTGGAGCCCCTCTGTCAATTTCTGCATAGAATTATCCTTCTGTCTCCCTACTGTAAATACCAGGGGGAGGTAGGGGAGTGGGGTCTAACTGACCCTAAATGTGTTTAAGCACCAAATTCTCAGTCCCACTCCTAACTTCTGGAATCCCTGACCTTTCCAGATTTCTACAATATGAATTAACTTGCTTTTTGTCAATTTGTTAATCTTCAGGGACCTAGGTTTTAGTTTTCACTATTCTGATAAGTATCCATCAAGTGTTCATTTAACCAATTTTTTCTTTTTTTTTTTTAGCATTTCTCCTCCACTGTTGCCTTCCCTCCATTACTCTTTGCCTCCATAAGGTTGGATTCTTTTTCAACTTTATTACTTTCATTTTTTCTGAAAATTTAGGAAAAAATCATGGAGATAAACACATGTACTCAATTGTTACCTATTTATGGAATCTTTAGGTTGAATACATACATGTTGCACATACACATACCTACATACATACATCTGCTGATGGATTTCCTCACATAAAATATTCCAATGTTGAGTCAGTCTTAAGTCATTACACCATTACCTATTACAAATCAACAATAGTATTGTCCTCACACCAATGCAACATTCATCTTGTGTTTCCCCAGGGTTTGACTCAAAGTAAGTATTTGTTGAATATAGATGCCTGACTGACTGATACACCACAAAGAAGTCTTGAGTCATTGAATTTAAAAAATTTTTTTGGAATATAGTTGATTTACAATGTTGTGTTCATTTCAGGTGTACAGCAAAGTGAGTCAGTTATACATATACATACATATACTCTTTTTTAGATTCTTTCCTCATATAGGACGTTACAGAGTATTGAGTAGAGTTCCCTATGCTATACAGCAGGTCCTTATTAGTTACCTATTTTATATATAATAGCATGTATATGTCAATCCCAATCTCCCAATTTATCCCTCCTCACTTACCCCCTAGTAACCATAAGTTTGTTTTCTACATCTGTAACTCTACTTCTGTTTTGTAGATAAGTTCATTTGTACCCGTTTTTTAGATTCCACATATAAGCAATATCATATGATATTTCTCTGTCTGACTTACCTCAGTCAGTGTGACAATCTCTAGATCCATCCATATTGCTGCAAATGGCATTATTTCGTTCTTTTTTATGGCTGAGTAATATTCCATTTTATATAGAGTCATTGAATTTTGTAGTTTGTGTCCTTATAATTATTATGCTGTGATTTTTTTTCAGTAGAACAAGATTGCTATAAACCAATTCAGCAGAGTCTATTAGAAGACAGACATTCTCTTGATACTGCATGTATTTATTTTTAATTTTTAAAACTAACTAGACTTTATTTATAGCATATAGAATTGTACTCATTTACAAAAACTGAATGTTTATATTTGTTATAAAAGATCTTCATTTTAACAAAATATCAGCATTTAACTCTATGTAAACACACTGTTGATTCAGACCTTAAGATGAAGTTTATAAGGAAATTTATAATTGAATTATCATATAATCCAGCAACTTCACTTCTGGGGATATACCCAAAAGAACTGAAAGGAGGTACTCGAACAGATATTTATATACTCATGTTTCTAGCCACACTGTTCACAATAGCCAAAATGTAGAAACAACCCAACACATTTATTTTAAAATTTAGTTTTAACTTATTATTGTACATACACCAAACATTGTTCCAGGCACTGTGGCACTGTGCTCTACTTTCAAGCTCAGATGACTAAGGCTTTATACGAACTGGAAAGTTTCATTGCTTTCAGCAGAGCTGGCACATAGTTTGTTTGAAACCCTGATTATGTAGAGAGACACTGCTGCACTCTCTAGACTTCCTGGTACATTGCGTATCAAGTCCTGTCTGACATTTCACCCTGTATACTGTGGACCTATTGCTGAGAACTGTGCTGACCAGGCTGCTATGAGTCTCATGACTTTTTGCCCAGTTTAAGACTAGATTCAGGCTTGCCATAATCTATCACGGTGACCTCACCTGAGTTGCTTTGCCAAGTCTGGACATCGCTTCATGCCTACCCAGTAATAAGGTAGCGTCCTCCAAATCTCTCCCATGTGAGTTCATATGCCTGCTCAAGACAGAAAGTGCTTCATCTAGAATAATGGTAAGCTTTTCCCTGCTGGGCTTTAGAGTCGACATATCACTTCATTTCTTTCATACCCGGCTTTGTGTATCCTGCACACATGCCTTAAACAGCTTTGTCATCTTTAGTCAGATTTTGTTTACTTAAATCCTTGATTAGATTTCTGTGGATTACAGTGATATACAGAGGGCATAACTTTGTCTTTCTAGCAAAGCAACTACTATTTTTTGCAAGAAATTCTAAACTTTGGTATGAAAAATCAAATTTATATGAGGTATTTCTTTTCCTTTTAACTTTAAATTTTAATTTTTCCTGAAGAAATAGCATCAGCTCTCAATATATTCTGAAAGGCAATACAAAGGTAAAGTAAATGGAATTTGGAGTCAGCCTGAATATAACAGAATCCTAATTCTTCCTCTAACTGATGGTGTAACATTATTCAGGTTATTCCATATTCCATGAGCTTCTGCTTTCCCACCTGGCAAATAGAGATAATCATAGTAACTATCCCTTAGGGATTTTCAAAGTATTACATATATTAATATATATAAAGCATGTATAAGACGTCCAACACATAGTACACATTATAGAAGTATTTGTTGTCTTTATTTTTCAGGGTCCCTGCATTTGGAATGAGAGCAATTTTTATTAATATCTAGAAATTTTAATTGAATATCTAAAACATATCATTTACCAATGGAAGGAACCAACCTGTATAAAGTCAAAGTTCATTTAACTACATCTCTGACAAATGAATTTCTATCCAGCTCTTCAAATATATGGCACAGGAATTCCATTTTATCCAACTCCTGATAAACTATGGTACAGTTTGATTTGTTGGAAAATTCTCTTATGCTGACATAAATGTGTTTCACTGTAATTTCCCCTCAATAATTGCTATCAACATTTAATTATAGATAGAGGGAGAAAGTACATACATTACCTCCCATCCATGAGTGTCTCAAGCCCAAATGAGTAGCTGTCTTTTGATACACTGGATGCACAGTATCCTTAAATTAGCAGGATTTGGTTCCTCTAGTTGGCAATAGAAAATTTTTTATCAATATAATGATATTTATCCTTTAACCAGCATGCTTCATATATTTTTCTAGACCAACCAGAAAAGTGTTCAGAGTATCATCCAATGCATGTTTCACCATTTTAATTCACAGGAAGCTGTGGTCAAAGGTCCTGTTGAGGACTTCCCTGGTGGCGCAGTGGTTGAGAGTCCGCCTGCCGATGCAGGGGACACGGGTTCGTGCCCCGGTCCGGGAAGATACCATATGCCGCGGAGCGTCTGGGCCCGTGAGCCATGGCCACTGAGCCTGCGCATCCGGAGCCTGTGCTCCGCAACGGGAGAGGCCACAACAGTGAGAGGCCCGCGTACTGCAAAAAAAAGAAAAGAAAAAAAAAAAAGGTCCTGTTGAAACGAAAATATCAGCCTTATTTTCAACCTCCCATAATCTATCAGGCCAATGAGGCCATCGAAGAAGTGATCAATAACAGACATAGCTGTATTTAAAATCAAGTTCTGAATCAGTAAACGTATGGGCCACTTAAAGTAGAGGAATGTCTCAAGCAAAATCATCACACATTGTGATCACACAGGTAAAAATTCCTTTGGAAATCAAGAACAGATTGTGAGGGAAGGCGAGAAACAATGGTCCTATGAGAATTTACCCAAACCAGGTCCTTTATTACCTCAAAGAACCCATCTCATTTTATGTCTGATTAGGTCAATGTAAATTATGTTGCTATGAATTAACTGCAAAGAAAATCATTACTAAAGGAGACTAAAGACTTTCCTATTACCAGAACAGAATGCTTCAACTGAAGGGTATCTTAACACCATGCTTCTGAGAGCAAAGCTAATTTCCTTTGATTTACCCAATGACTCCTGCGCCACTGATAATATTGTGGGTTTTTTGTTTTATATATTATTGTTGCTCGAGACTTTCTTTTCTTAGATAAAGATGATTTAAAGGGCCCCAAAAGGCTTAAAGTGGAAAGTCAAGTCACATTTCATTTTGTTTTATAATTAGGCATTCAAAAACCAAACAGTTCTAATTAAAATTCAGAAAATAAATGCAAAAATTGTCAAACTCATCATTGCAACTATCGTTTACTTATTTCATTGTCTAAATTAGTTCCATTAAAACTTGGTCATCTCAGGGGATTATAAATAAACACTAAGTTATATGTTTATGTTTTACAAGGTCATAGCTCTGGCTCCATCTCAAAACATTTGGACATCATCCATTTACCAATTTGCAAACTGCTGTATAGTAATTCAGTAGGCATTTGAGTTTTTTTAAGGGTTTTTAACTTTAAAGCTCTAACCATGGCTAATTTGAATGCACGCATCTAACTGTGAAAACAACTCCAATAAAGATGTAAAAAAAAAAAAAAAGTCACATAAATTTCTACCAGGCAAGGAATGTATGGGTTACTCCAATTTTTATATCACCATCAGTATTTCATATCATTCATTAATATTCACTAATCTGGTGAAGAGATGATTTAATTTGCAATTCTGGATCAACACTGAAGTTAACATTTTCGATAAACATATGGGAAAATGCACATAACCTCTATCTCCTACCATATACAAAAATCAATCCCAGAGGAATATAGATCAGAATGTAGAGGTGTAATAATAAACCTTCTATTAGACAATGTAAGGAAACATTTTCATGGCCTTGGGCTAGGCAAAGCGTTCTTTAAAAGGAAACAATTGAATTAATGGTAAAGAAATTATTGATTGATTACTAAGTTAAAATTAAGAATTCATGTTTATCAAAAAAATTAAAAACTGAAAATGCAAGCCACAAAATGGAAGGAGATATTTGCAGCAAATTTAGCTGACAGAAGACTTTTATTTGGACTATATAAAGAATTAGTCTAAAATAATAAGGAAAAGGCAGATGCCTTGATAGAAAAGAAAGGACATGAAAATCAAATAGAGATTTCTTTTGCAAGCTATCCAAATGCCTAATAAATATATGAAAATGCTAAACTTCATTAGTCAGTCATCAGGGAAATGCAAATTAATACAATGGTGAGCTACTCCTATAAGTTCACCAGAAAGGCTAAATTAAAAAGAACAATGCAAGATATTCCTGAGATGTGGGACAGTCAGAAACCTTATGCATTGCTACTGAGAGTATATATTTACAAAACCACTTTAGAAGATTATGCAGTTATCCAATTAATTTAAACATACACATCTGTGATCCAGCAATTCACTTAGATTTATGCAAAATAGAAGTGTTTATGTAAAAAACAACAAATTATATAGTATATATGTATTATATAATATATATATTCATTTTACATTATTTTCATAGTACTTTATATTATTTTTAATAGCCCAAAGTAGCAAACAATACAAACGTCCATCAACACTAATGTGAATAAATGAATGGGATTATTAATAAAATACTACAGCCATGCACAAGAAAATAGACTTCAAAAACATAAATTGGAGCAAAAACAGGCACAAGAAAATGCATATTTTATTATTTGAATTATATAAATTTCAAAAATAGGTATATTATGGTGGGTTAAAAGTCAGAGCAATGTTTACTTTGGGGAATAAGTAAAAAGCTCATAAGTTAACGGGGGCATGAGATTTGATTTTAAGTTTCTGGGAATATTCTATTTCTTGACCTGGTGGTATTTACATGGTTATGCTCTGTGTGTAAAAGTTTATTTAACTGTATACTCATGATTCATGCACTTTTTCTTTTTTTTTTTTTTTTTTCCCGTACGCGGGCCTCTCACTGTTGTGGCCTCTCCCGTTGCGGAGCACAGGCTCCGGATGCGCAGGCTCAGCGGCCATGGCTCACGGGCCCAGCCGCTCCGCGGCATATGGGATCCTCCCAGACCGGGGCACGAACCCGTATCCCCTGCATCGGCAGGCGGACTCTCAACCACTGCGCCACCAGGGAGGCCCCATGCACTTTTTCTTTATGTAAATTATATTTCAATGATATATTTGAAAATTACAAATGCTGTCTAGGTAGATGGTTTTAAGAATATATCTTAAATTTTCAGAGAGCAATTGTATGTAAGTCCAAATTTTTTTTAAAGACAATTTTTTCTAGCCTCTTAAATTGTTTTGTGTCCTGGAACATGAGAAATATCAGTTTTACATTTTATAGACAGTTCATTAGAAATTACTATGTGCACTATAAGTGAATGAGAAGTGTAGAACATCATTGTATTTGTGAAATACCACCTGGTGGCTAGCCCTATAGGCATCTCACATGACACAATCATATTTTATATTTTGGGAAGGATACAGAAGAGCTCAAATAGATAACAGAAATGGTTTCCCAATGAATACCTGACTGACTGAATCCATTAATCTGTCCCAGAATGTGGTTTTGAATATCACATTAAGTTGTAAGTTATTACTCCTATAAAACTATTTATAAGTTGCTAGAACACCAAAACTACTGGTGAGTAACAGATCAGGATGTAATAATTTACTTACAAATTTAAAAAATATTTTCTGTGCTATCATGCCTGCTGATACAGCATCTTCCATCTTAGCAAATTGTTTGGTAAAACATCTTCTAAGGATCTGAAATAAATTCTAAATATCATTGAAAAAAACGGCAAAATAGGAATTGAGCCAGGAAATTGCCCTTCAAAAAGAAAGATCAGGGGGCTTCCCTGGTGGCGCAGTGGTTGCGAGTCCGCCTGCCGATGCAGGGGACACGGGTTCGTGCCCCGGTCCGGGAAGATCCCACATGCCGCGGAGCGGCTGGGCCCGTGAGCCATGGCCGCTGAGCCTGCGCGTCCGGAGCCTGTGCTCCGCAACGGGAGAGGCCACAACAATGAGAGGTCACCGTACCGCAAAAAAAAAAAAAAAAAAAAAAAAAAAAAAAAATCAGATTTAACGTTAGGATACTTAAAGTTCTTGTTAAATGTTAAAGCAGTCATTATCATATAACTCTGGATGCAATATGAAATGTAGGTAATAATTACCTGGTCACTGAATAATGCCATAGGCCTTGTATGAGTAGCAGCAGGAAAGCAAGGGGATGGGCCTGAGGTCAGTGTGTCACTTACCAGCTGTGTTGCCTTGAGACCATTTAGCCTATCAAAAAAAAAAAGGAATAATATTGAACTCTAAGGTGTTTGATAAACATGCTTTAGAATTGTTGCTTTCTTTCTCTATGGCACTGTCACAAACAGGTAAAAATCTACGTGGCTTGATTAAAGATGTCTAATAAATGTTTTTGAAATGTTTCTACATTTTTATTAACTAATAGTTTAAAATATGGTTATGTGTTTGATCCTTGAGTTATAATCAGAAATGCTCTTTTTTATCTCTGGTTACTCCAATGACATGTATTATTCTGTGCAAATAATACATGTTCCACACAAATGACACATTTTATTTTATTTTTTTACTTCCCCAATTTTCTTATTATTACTTTGGTTTAAGGGTATGTTGTCCAAATATATCTCCCTGCATAAATGATAATTTTTATGATCCAATTATTGTTCCCAAATATGATAACTGGTTTCAAATTTATTCATCCATAGAGACTTATTTTTACTACAAGTACATTAATCAGTATAATGAATGCAGGTGGGCAAAACTGTAAATATGCTAAAGAAAATGCAAGGAAAATGCATAATTAATTATCTTATTATACAGTATTAACTATTTTATCTTTTTTATATATTAACGAAGAATAACAATGAATGGAAAACCTCCTGGAAGGAAATATGAATTTCACTATATTTATTCCTTCAGTAAAACATGTGTAGTGAATACCTACTTTGTGCCAGTAACGGTAATCTATTAAGTAGGAATGTAAAAGGAACTAAAGATAAGAATCTCTGTTTTAACAGAACTTAACATTTGTGTGAAGGAGAGAGAGGATAAATGAGTAACCAAATGAATCCATGTTCAGAGAGTGATAAATGTCATCAAGAAAATGAAACTGATGTGAATGACTGAAGATGGTGATACCAAGCAGGACCCTCTGGGGCTCCTGAGCACAGATTTAAAATTATTTTGTACATAATTTATACAACTTTTGTTATATTTATATTTAAGCATTTAATAATTTTAAGGCTATTGAAAGTGATATATTTTATGATTTTATTTTTAATTGCCTGTTGCTTATATAGAGAAATACAATTGATTTTGTGTATATTGCTCTTATATTCCACAACACTGCTAAACTCATTTTTAAGATCTAGTAGGATTTTTGTACTTTCTATAGGATCTTCTATATAAATGACTATGTTACTTACAAAAAAAGACAGATTTACTTCTTACTTTCAAATTTAGACGTATTTTATTGAACTTACATATATACTGTATTTTATGGTAAATTATGTTGGTTTTTCAAATGTTAAACTGATTTTGAACTACTGTGATAAACCTCGAAGGACCATATATTAAGCTTTTGATATATTTTTACTATGATTTGCTAAGATTTTGCTTTACAATTACATCTATAAACATGAAAAAAAAAGAAGAAGAAGGAAACTGTTTTCAATACTGAGGTCAGAAAATGACATTTAATGTGACCTCACTTTTACTTAACCAGAGCAATTCCAGGGGAAACGAGGGGTGGAAATCCAATTGGAGTGAATTGACCAGAGAACAGGTGGTGAGGAATAGAGTCAATATGTATAGAGTATACTTCCTAAATTGCTCACTGCGAGGGGACTTCCCTGGTGGTCCAGTGGTTAAGACTCCAAGCTTCCACTGCAGGGGGCGCAGGACCCTGCGTATCATGTGGTGTGGCCAAAATCAATCAATCAATCAAAAAATAAAATGCTCACTGTGAAAGGGAGGAAAAAAATAGGGTGAGAAACATGAGCAAAGGTAGATTCAAGGTATTTATAACTGCCTTTTTGTTTCATCTTTTTTAAGGAGAGATATTCCTTTTGTTTTCTTGATAATGAAAATGATCTAGTACAATAGGAGATATTTAGAATTCTGATTGGAGATATTTCAGGAATGAATTCTCTAAGGGGCCTAGAGGGTATGAGAATTAGAGAAAAATTGGAGAAGTTGTACAAAACTTTGACAGGAACAGGAAATACAATTTTCCTCGTAAGAGGCTTGAAGGCAGGAAATACTAGAGGCTGATAGTGTGGTATTGCAGATATGAAGTATTTTAGGAGTCTTGCTTAGATGAATTTTTAAAAATGAATTATGAGGTAAATCTCAGAGGAGAAGCAGAGAATTGAATTATTCCAAGTTTATAAAGAGGAAAGAACTATTCTCATTAGGTAGGAACAAAAATTTCCTAGAAAAATGTAGAAGGACTAAAAGTGACATGTTTTATTTATTTATTTGATTTTTTAATACCCCAACCGTATTCGAAGTATTTAACAATAAGCATTCAGGATTTCTGGAATCCTTAGAAATCAAAGGAATACTTCAGCATATAAAATAATGACTAACCTAAGATTTTGAAGTGAATTTACTTCTTTTTAAATATAGATATAAAGACTTAGACTGAGTTTGTCTAACAGCGATACTTAAAATGAGACATTTAAAATTTCTTCTAAAATTAATTAGAGACGTTTTAATTCAGCAATTTTCTCCCCTATGAAAGGAACAATGCGATTTTGTCTCTTTCTGGGTTAGTTTCATGCCTGAGATTGTTGAACTATTCCTTTAGCCCTACTGCATCTGCCTCCACGACAGGCATGTGCTCCCAGAGATTTTACCTATTTTAATCTAATATTTTGTCTTTTGCATGTACTTTAATTTTGAAAATATATAAATAGGCCTAATACTAAACTTTCCTCTTTCTTGCTTTTCAATACCTCCTACTCTGTTTTTCTAATACAAATCTGCCTAATCTGTGTTCTAAGCTTTGCACATAATGATGTTAATCACATAATGATTTTAATCACAGTGAATTGGAAATAAGTTCAATGAACTAGTAGTAAATGATAAAGTAAATCATGGAGGAATGCAATCTCTTGTAGTCATTGAAATAAAACAGTATTTTTGAAGAGCTCCAAAAACCGGAGATTTTTGTTACAATGCTAGATGAAAAAGCATGACACAAATTACATTGAAGTACTGTTTAATATTTCCTATTTTGCGCCAAAAAACTTAAGCTAGCTTACCAAATCTCATATTATTGAACACAGCAAAAATATATTAAACTTGGGAAATGATTAAAAAGGAAAAATTATTAGGGAAATTAAAGTGAAACATTAGCCAATTTTACTTCCAAAAATCTGTCAAAAGATGTTATATACATTTGCTGTATTTGGACACATAATTTACCCTAAGCATCCTCAAAAACAGGTATGCCTAATAAAAACCAAGTTCAGTTACATAATTTAGAGCATCTGCTAGAGAAAGCAAACCAGCTGCTGCAGGGAAAGCCAGCTGAACTTGACACGTCACCTGCTAGACATTTCTGTGCTGTCTCAGACTCTTTTATCACTTGTCGTGCAAATTTAGTTCTCTTCAGTAGGAAGGGAGATGAAACGGAAGAGAAAAGTGTAACCAGCTTTCTGAAAAACACTATTGTCATAAATATACAACTGAAAAGAGACGAATTTTTCTCTGGTTCATCAAGAGACAATCCCAAAGATCTCGACTCATTTATTTGCATTCAAATGAAAATTACCTCTGCTGCTGCTGCTGGTGATGATGGTGATTAACTATTGTCTCCACAATATTGTTTAAACAGAAAGTACAAGCCACTGATATGTTGACCTACAATCATACTCTCACTAAATGAACTATAGTGACCTTGACATGGGAAGGATGCAGGTACAGCCCACAATTCCATGACCCCAAACCCTTGGGACCAGACATATATATTTTTTTTAATTTTGGTAAGTAATACAACATATAAATTACGTGCTATGTTACACTTCATAAACAAACCTATTAATATTTCTGCAAGGAAACAAGTGGATAGTCTCACTTGGTTGGTTGAAAAAAGACTACAAATAACATAATAGCGTCACAGTTTAAAGCATGATTTGCTACCAAATAAATTTAAAAATTCTACAAACAAACTTAGTTTTTGCCATTTTTACTTTTTATTTAGGAATAGTAGGTATGGGGTCTTGACCTGAGCGTTCTGTGTAGGGTTGTTGTGAAAGTTAAGTGTGGGGTTTTAAGTCATTTGATTGACACTTGCTATGTGCTCATATACATTACGTATTTTGTCTGAGTTTCTGGCAGGCCCCAGGTCCCATCCAGCTTGCTATTTTTATTGCAAACAGGGAATGTAGAATATATATACATGTACGTGCAGCTGTTTTTCTATCTATTATTCATCTATCAGCTATCTACATACATACATAAAATATAAACATTTGATAGAATCTATTCTTTCTCTCTTTCTCTCTCTGTCTTTCTGCATGTTTTAGATACCTTTAGAAACTCTACTTCAGAAATAACTGTTGATACTCTATTTGCAACACATTAGATTTCCCAACTCCCTATGATAGTATTTATTTCTTACTATTTTAACTTATTCACAAGATTTCCAACTGATCTGCACTAAAAACATAACTATAAAACTCTAAACAGTCACCATTATCAACCTCAAATAGTGCTCCTCATATTTTTATTAAAACTGATTTGACCTGATTAATTATACACATCAACTGAAGATTTATACACAGTTGAAGATCCACTGATAATGCTGAGTTTCCGTTGTGCTCCCCTGTCTGTGGTGAGAAATCTAATTGCATGTGTTTCTGCCTTGCTTAAGTCATTATTATTCTTGATAAATCCACAACAGTATGTACCAAGGTATATTTGCCAAGGAATAATGAGTCTTCTTTCACTATAATAGAACCCACTCCATTAAGGAAAATGCTCATTAGTAATGTGCTTTTTTGTGCCTTGAGTGAGGACTACATTATGAATCATTATTTCATTTTAGAGCAGATGGTGTATGAAAAAATTCCAGGAAAACTTCAAGCCATCATCATTTGGGCTAATCCAAGTGATTCTAAAAAAGCATGTTAACATCACAATTTTACATGTAATGGACCAAGAAGAGAGAAATCTTGTTTCTCATTTGCAAGCCTGCTGTGATCAGCCCCCTACAGTCCCAGGAACTGAGGAAAATTGGCCAGAAATATCCTTTGGAAGGGGGTGAAGTGAAGTTTGCTGTCACGAAGGACATTGCCTCATACAGGGCAATTGTTATGAATGGCACTTGCAAAAATGAGCTCTGGTGCCACTAGCATAGATGGAGCTTTAGACCGACTAGATAATTTGTTTAGCGCATTTACTCTTACATAGTTTTAGAAAACAAACATATCTGAAAAATCATATGAATACAGCTGTCTCTAAATGTCATTGAAATCATTTTTAAATGATTTTATAAGTAATGCTAATTTTTTTTTTCTGTTTTCGAAAACATTGCAATGTTGAGTAAATTGCGATTTACTCACCTGAGCTTCACATAACACTAGGAAGTAAGCACAATGTATATCACTGTATTACTGTGGAGGAAAGAGAGTGTGGAAAAATGAAATACCTTGCTTAATATCTCAAGCCAGGATTAAAATTCTAAAGGTCATGCCATATCTATGTAAAGTCAGTGATCACTTATAAATAAGTAATTTCTCCATGGAGTTCTACTAATGTTATCAACGAATATATTTTATTCTAGGTTCTCTCTTTTTACTCAAAATTACATTACAGAAATGTTTCTTTCTCTGATATACGTCACTTTGGTGATGGAAATTAGTGTAGTTCTACCCTTAGAAATGTAGTTTTATCATTGTAAATAACAAAAATTACAATAAAAATAAATAATGGCAAAAAAAAAATTCTAAAGGTCATGATTATAACTACTAAGCAATAGGTATACTTGTTCATCTCGAAAAAAAAAATCAGATTTAAAAGTATGGAGCAGACCTTAAGCTAGAGACACTTTTTGATATTAAGGCAAAAGTCTGGGATTGTGGAATGGAGATCAAATCAGAGTTTTAAAATAAATCAGTAAATCAAGTCATTACCTTTTTTAATCTTAATATTACACATATCACCTGATTTTTTTTTACTTCTTTTTATGTTTTCTACTCTTCCCAAAACCAATTTGGGCAAAAGAAATAGTGGAATAAGATAGACAGGAATAAGTAAGGGTTATGCTAAATTATAACACTACCTGAGTCAGCTTCCACTTCCAGCCCATATGGATGAACAGAGAACAGGTTTAACTAGTTGATAGTGCTAGAAAGTGAATAAGTAGTTGCCTGAGGGGAGAAGGGGCACAGGAAGGGGAGAAATAAATTTCAAAAGGGTATGAGGAAGCTCTTGGAGGTGATGATTTATTCAGACTCTTGATTGTGCTGATACTTTCACAGATGTAAAAGGGAAGAACTTAAGACATAAATTTGAGAGTTATCTTCATATAACTGGCATTTGACATATTGAAAGTGGATGGGATAACCAAGAAGCTGTGAGTTTTGGAATTTTCATCTCCCTGGATATTGAAATCACTAAGAGTTATAGAAGCAGAAATTATGAGAATTAGACATCTAATCAAGAATTATAGTCATAGAATGAGAAGCCAGCTTGGGTATCTGAAAACGTCTGCAATATGAAGAGATACAGGATGGTTTACTCTGATGACAGAAGATGCAGACCTGAATGTTTTAAGGAAGAATAGAATAAGGAGGTTCTAGAAGTAGCATTGGGGAGCGAAGCACAGAGATTCAGAAACTAACAATTTAAAATCAATGAAGTGCACAGAAAAGGCACAGGTATATGAGTAGAGAAGTGCAGCGGGTACTGCAGAGTCATTGGATTTTACTGCATTTTTGCAGAAAGTTTTGTAGATTAAGATAGTTGAAGATTCTATTTGAGTAGTTTGGCTGTAAATTGTATTCCTTTAGACTCTATGTACCTGAAATTTACTCTCAGATTATGTCTGTTTTTCTTATTTTGAGGAAATAAAATTTCAACCCTACAGTTATGAAAAATCATTTTTCCAATATAAAAAGTTAACAGAACCCCGGGCAATAGTTAGTGTGTTGATTACTAATAACCACAGAGAATTTAGATTACATTAGAGTTAACATCTGCATCAATCAAAGTTTGGTTAGCCAGAAGCAATAATATCTACTACTATACTGAAAAGTACTGGTTTCTGGTTCACTACTGTATTGTAAAGAGAGTAAATAAAGAACAAGAGAAGACATCACATTTTAATCCCACTAATCCAAGTTGACAGTTTTATTGATTAAAGATCAAGAATTACCTATTTAGTAATATTTTCTAAATGACTATGTATTTTAGTCATTTAGTCTACAGAGCACAAATGCAAATGAAACCAAAGTATTAGTTGAACTAGAAAAATGAAAGTGAGCTCCACAGATAGCACATGAAAAAAATGTGAAAATAATTCATTCCAATGACTGATTCCTAATATTTGAAACTTCCACCAATAACTAGCCCAAAATGCACACATAGAAATATATGTGTTACTTTTATACATAATTAGCAACACCATAACATTATATAGACAAAGGATGAATATTTGTCTTATTACATAAGTGTCACACTATTGAATGAATGCTAGTATGATAACAGTTTCCACCTTAGGGCTCTTGTAGCTGGGATGTTATTCGCCAGTCTCTGGGCATGATGGGTTTCTTCTTGTCTTTCACCCTAGTTGTATGTCTATTACCTTAGTACAAATACTACTTATGTGAGTTACAGAGATTATTCAAACCATATAATAAATTCCATCATCAAATACCAGGATTCAAATTGATTCTTAAATTATAAGCATTGAAGGGATTTTCTTTGTCTTCTGTATAATTTTCCTTTCTGTCACAAAGTGCAGCAATACCAATATTTAGAGGCCTCCACTGGATCTAATGGTTAGCTGTAGGTGGTCTACTTCGTGGATCATTTTGGCAGTATTTTAATTCCATTCAGATTTTCCTCTCCAACCTAGCACCATTTTGAACTTCCTCTGACATTCCTTTAATTGTTTTTTGTCAAAGAATTTGCTGACAAGTTCTGAAATAAATTTTTATTATCCTGAGAAAAAGTTGATTACAAACGTAAGCCACTGCCATAAATAAACCAAACATTTTACCAGCTCAAGTTTCAATAAAATGTCTATTTTCTTATTCTCCTTTTAATTTGTTTCATGATTGCTAATGCTTAATCTAAACAAATCAATTTAGAGAATGTTCCAATAATGTTACCCGCTGATCTTAACTCTAAAATAAGCCAGAAATACAATGTTTCTGGTATGGAAGTATGAGATAGGAAAATACATTAAAATATTCCTTTGACTTAATGAGGATTTTTATGTGGAACTACATGTTGTTGATTGTTGTTTATTAAGTGTTAATGCAGAAATAACTTATATTTCTTTAAATTCAGGTGAATGCGGTAGAAAAAGGTAATATTTCATTTGCTTCGCTTCTGAGAATGCTTTACATGTGAATTTAGTGTATTTAGATAATTTCTAAGTTCAAGAGACAATGAACGTGCTACTTCCAAGTAAAACTACAAAGATCACTTTGGATGGGTAATTTTAAGTATTCACTTTGCTTCAAAAATTGCGAGTAATAACTTAAAAATCAGACTCTCAAAACATAGGATGTCACAGGCAGGCGGCATTCCACATTCAGTGTTGTGTAGAAAAAGAAATGCTAGCCTGACAGAAAGGAAATGCTATGAGGTCACTATAAGAAAGAAAGAAAAATAAGGATGCATTGTTTAAAAGAATGAAAAAGTTACAAAAGCTCAATGTTTCATATATTTAGAAATCATATTCCAAAACCTATTTTTATTTTGGTATTTTTATTGCAGTCTTCCATTGCAAATAGGTAGATCATTAGAAGAATATAAAGCTAGGTCAGAATGAAAGATGGATTATGTTTATAGATTCAATTTTGAGCTGAGCTACATAGTATTGAAGATGAAAGAATAATGATTACTAATTTCAGCATATCACTTTAGAGTTAAGAGATCTTCTTAAGCGGTCTTATTTGACATTCAAAATGACCTTGTCTGATGGTCATTGATTTCATCCTCCTTTTACTAATGAAAAATTTGGAAGAAATATTGAGCAAATCATCTGAAATCATGCAGCCAATGATTACTAGAGTTTGGACTTGATACCAGGTCTCCTGAATTTGGACCCAAGGACTGTCATATATGCAGTGGAGAGAACGACCACTAGAGATATGAAAGTCTAAATAAATACCACTGCAGTTTTCAATGTTATGTATTCAAATTATGAGTGAAGTCTAGATTTTGTTGTTGTTCTTGCTTGGTGTTTTTTGTTTGTTTGTTTCTTGTCTATTCCAGTGGCAGGATCTCTTGCAATATATATAGTTTGGCCGCCATGATTCTTGTAGCATTCAGAAGGCAGCCTTACTGTTACTAATAATTTCACTGTGATTATACAAATTACAATTTCTCTGTGTTTACACTCTGATTTGAAAACAATTAGGAGGCAGTTAAATGATTTTTCAGGTACCTGTAAAATTTAAGGGCCACTCTTTCGGGTTCTGCACCCCATTTTACCATGGGGAGGGGAGCTTCCCCCATACCACCAAGCAATTCTCCAGACACTAGCTGGGCATTCTACAATTCAATTCAGTTCAACTCAATTCATACACCATTTACCTGATCTACCCAGAGACAGCATCAGATTCCATAAGTTAAGAGTTCAGCCCTACCAGACTGCCCCACCCCACATACCTGAGACACCAGGCACAAGCCCAGGTGTCACCTGTGCTTCTGACTGACTGACTGTAGATCAGAGTTTCCCACAACCTCCTCCTTGGGTTCTATTATTTGCTAGAGTGGTTCACAGAACTCAGGAAACACATTTATTCACCAGATTACCAGTTTTTTAATAAAAAGATATAACTCAGGAACTGCCAGATATGTAGGGCAAGGCATGGGGAAAGGGTGGGAGCTTCCCTTCGCTCTGAGAGCACCATTCTCCCCAAACCTTCACATGTTCACCAGCCCAGAAGCTCTCCCACACCCAGTCCTTCTGGATGTTCGTGGAGGCTTCATGACTTAGGCAAGATTGAATAACTCATTGGCCATTGGTGACTTCAATTTCTAGCCCCTCTCCCTTCTCTAGATGTCCTGGGGTGGGACTGAATGCTCCAACCCTCTAACCACAATGTTGGTTCTCCTGACAACCAGCCCCCATCCTTAGGTGCTTCCAAATGTCACCCAGTTGTGTTAACATAAACCCAGTTGTGGCACAAAAGAGCTTGTCATGAATAACAAGACGCTTTATGGCTCTGAAGAGTTTTTTAGGAATTGAGGACAAAAGACTAAATATTATCACAAAAATGCTACCATTGTTCTTATTTATCAAGAAATTCCTCTTGTCCCATTATCTCTACGTGGCATGACAAACATTTGTTTACCAAGCATTGGTTCTTCCCATCTCCCTATAATTTGTCTTCCTCCCCTTTGGAATCCCAGACCCCTACCTCTTCTCCTTAGCTCAGGATGGCACTCAAGCCTTAACTGCCTGTCTTGAATCCTCTCAATTCTATGTGAGGCTCCATATACACAAAATTTCATTTTTTTCTCCTGTTAATGTCTTATGTCAACTTAATTAGTAGACCAGGCGAAAGAACCTATAAGAATAGAGGAAAAATGTTTCCTCTTCAACAGTACTAATATCAATTTTTTAGTTATGGACATTGTACTATAGTTTTATAAGTGGTTATCACTAGCCGAAGTTTGGTAAATGTTACAATGTAATCGATGTAGTACTTTTGGAACTTGCCATAATTACATAATTATTTCAAAATACAAAATTGAAAAAAAATTCTCAAATGTAAACCAATGTTTCTTCTTATGAGGTAGCCTTTTTACATAGTACAAAAGCCTGCTAAAATGATGTAATCTGAAATATAACAAATACATCAGCTTAGATAATTATAAAATCCAAACATTATGTAGAAAATAAGATATATATTTTAAAATTTCTTAAGTATTCTTTTATCCATGGATGAATAAAATATTTATTCAAAAGTTAAGTCTGAAATAGAATCATTTATTCAGTCTTTCTTCAATGAACATTAGTTGAAAGCTCACTAAGTGCTTAGAGTTTATTGGATAACCATTGCTTGGATTGCTTTTTGGAATGATGAAATAGCTATATACGAAAACTATGGCAGGGGAATTAGCAAAATGGGGTACTGGGAGGAGTAGCCCTAAAATTTCACTATAAGTAACTATCATAGAGGCCAAATGAAACCTGAACTACTATATGTCAACAAGATCATAAAGAAGGTTCAGACTCTGCTCACTCATAAGTTATAGCCTGTAACTTTATGGCCTCACTGTAAATGATATTGCATTTTTATGCTTGAATTTTTCATATTAACTTAATACAAAGTAGCAACATAATAAATATTTTATAACAAATTGTCCCCTTATTCCTTTAATAAGAAGAATCAAATGGCCCCAGCTACTAGTAAAATCTTAATGGAAACTTTATAACTATTTGGGAATGTTATTCTTTTCCCTTTGTTTTCTGTATCAACTATTTACATTTCTAGATTCTTTGATTTTGTAGATCTTTCTCCCATCACTTTTCAGATGAAGCTCCTCTATCTCAGAAGAACTTTTCTTGAAATAGATTCTCTATTTTAAAAATACAATCATAATAACTAATAAATTATAGAAAGTTGTTTTTGTCATTTATTCATACTAGTTTAACAGAAGTGGGCTTCTCCTACATAACAGGATTTGATTCTCAAGAGTAGTATTTTCCAGTAACTATGAATAATATTAAACATGCAAAATAAGTACTATTGAAAACATATGCGATATTTAGGGGAAATGAAACATTTTTGCAAGTGTAATTATAGAGAGTGCTTTGTTCCTTTTATATTTTAGTGTTCCTCCACTTGTTTTGCCTTGAGATGGAAAAAAATGCTTTTGATCATATTCCCTTTGTAGTGTTTTGGAAGACTTTGGAGAGAGAGGAGTGTTGCACTTGTGAAATCATTTTTAGGGAAACTAGTATGTGAATCGTAAGAGCACTGTACCCGTTCCCATTTTATTTTTCTGGCTAGTGTTCCTGAATTCAGCACTATGCAATTATAGTAACTGCCAAAATGAACACTAACTCAATAGAAATAAGAAAACGGGCCCACTGTTCTTGCTTTTGAAAAGTAATTACTTACTGGCATCAAGAAAATAAGAATCATCATGTAAAAAATACTAAATAGGAATACTGGAAAATTTTATGGCAGCACATGAAGCTATTTTGACTATCTTGTGTAAAACAGGTCAACAGGAACCATTCAACATAACGTGTCTGAAATATCTAAATATCTCTGAATTGCTTTTTTCCGTTGTATTTCAGCTTTCTTAGAAAGTCAATTTTGGTCTGATATGAAGAGACAGAGGAAACATTTTTTAAAGTGTTTTTTAGTTTAGAAACCCTGCCTTACATTCATCATCTCCATAACTAAACCTAGGATTATGTTTACTGCCCCTCGAAAATTAGTCTTCTCCAGCTTGTGTAGTTTTGCAGTTTCCAGCACATAACTAGGTCCTTCTAGCAGTGATTTAAAAAACAAACAAACAAAAAACACTCTAGGGTTCCCAGGGACAGTTTAAATATTCATGGGAAAGGACCAGCTCTTATTCTAGCAATTTATGGGTGAGGTCCAGCCCACAATTTTATGATGTGCCCCCTCAAAGGATCAGACAATCTCCCTGCTGTGTTTCTTCCTCTTCCTCAAGAGAGACAGCCCTCAAGAGAACGCTCCACTCATGAAGCAACACTAGTCTGATAGATCAGATTTATCATTGTTTACAATTAATTTTAAGTGTTTACAACAATATTTACTTCAAAAATTAAAGAAAAATATTAATGTAGATATTTCCATACTTTCATAAAGCATTCTGAACAACATAGTAGAAATCACGTCTTGTTGGGAATTAGACTGAGGTTCTCATTGGTCTTTTTTTTTTTTTTTTTTTTTTTGCGGTACTCGGGCCTCTCACCGTTGTGGCCTCTCCCGTTGCAGAGCGCAGGCTCCGGACGCGCAGGCTCAGTGGCCATGGCTCACGGGCCCAGCCGCTCCGCGGCACATGTGGGATCTTCCCGGACCGGGACACGAACCGGTGTCCCCTGCATCGGCAGGCGGACTCTCAACCACTGCGCCACCAGGGAAGCCCCTCAATTATGCTTTTTACCTTGTCGGTTCTTCCCCCAGGTATGTTTGTGACTCATACTCTCATCCTCTACATCTTTACTCAAAGATTGCCTTCTCAGTACCATTAAAACAGGTCACTCTTTTTAAAATCACGCATCATCCCCTTTTCCAATTCTCCTGATGGCCTTTATGACACTCATTTACTTTCATGTATTTATGTTATAAAAATTCTTAAAATGTGGTCTGCAGCATTCAATGAGTCCTCAAGGCCTTTATAGGTTATCCGGAACACACAGACTATTTTCATAATAATGTGATGGCATTATTTGTTTGTTTCTCCACTGTGTTGCCATGTGCATTGATGACACAAGAGCAATGGTGGGTAAAGCTGCTGGCCTTTTGGCACAAATCCAGGGATGGCACCGAACTGCAGTGGTCGACTAGTATACTACATTCATGAATGGTCACTTTATTCTTCATCGTCATGTACCTACACATTTTTAAAGGCAATCCTATTTAAGAAATCTCTTGAAAAATCAATAGCAATTACTCATTTTCATATATCTGGATCTTCAAGTGGACCTAATTTTAATCTTCTGTAGATGAAATGGGACGTGTGTATAAGTACTTCTATTACACAAAGTTCATCTCGAGGAAACACACTTGTGCAATTATTTGAGATGCAAGCCAAGCCAGCTGATTTTTTTAAAAACATTTATTTTTACTTGAAAGAACAAGTGACAGACAAACTATGGTTGTTCAGACTTGGGTATTTCCAGATATTTCTTGAAAATGAACCAAGTGAGCCTGTCCCTTGAAGGAAAACCCCTGACAGAATTCCTTGCCTCTTGTGTGGGTCTCAGCCTACTGATGGTGATGTTCTCTGCTACCAATGCCTGAGGGACTCACCTGGTCTGGTGCCAACAGACATCCCCTCTCACCACCACCAGGGCCCTTGTTGTGACTGGGCAGACTTCCCAGTTCTTATTAGGATTACAGGACGTACCTCAGCAAAACCATCAGGAAGCTTCGAATAAGACAATTTATTACTCAAAGTCCTGGAAGGTACCTGGTACACCTGAGGCTCACACAGCAAGTGTCGTGGGTAGAGAGAAAGAGAGGGAGTGTGGACTTGGACTCTGTCTTTTATAGGTGGGGTGCCTAGGATTTTGTGAGCTAACTCTTTACTGGTGCATAAAGATAAGGAGTTGGAATTAGGGTGAGGGTAGGGAAAAGCTGTCGGTTATCTAGATCACTCGGGGCTTGCTTTCTTTTTTCTTTTTTTAGTTGTTATTGGAGTATAGTTGACTTGCAATGTTGTGTTAATTTCATGAGTACAGCATAGTGAACCAGTTGTATATATATACTTATATCCACTCTTTTTTAGATTCTTTTCCCATATAGGTCATTACAGAGTATTTCCCCCATGATAACCATAAGTTTGTCTTCATCTGTTACTCTATTTCTATTTTGTAAATAAGTCCATTTGTACCTTTTTTTTTTTTTTTTTTTTTAGATTCCACATATAAGTGATATCGTATGGTATTTGTCTTTGTCTGACTTACTTCACTCAGTATGACAATCTCTAGGTCCAGGGCTTTCTAAAAGGGGACCTTCTTGGGTAGAGCAGTCTGGTTCCTTATCTAGTTATTTTGACAGTAGCTGTGTCACACAGCTGGCAATATGTTTATTCAAGATAAATGCCTTTAAAATGGATGCCTTGGTAATCAAAAGCTTAATGTTAGGCATTTACATTACAATTAAAAAGGTTAATGCTAGGCACTACATTGCCAATATACAATTAAATTTTTAAGCAAAATTTAGCATTTTAGAAAACTTGTATCAGTGTCCCAGTATTAATGGCTTTTCTGATGAAATTGGTAGTGACTTTTTATATTGTATAATGAAATATGTCAACATAAGACATAATCACCATTTTCTTAATGGCTAATATATGAAGTTACAAAATCATGCATATGTGAGAGACCCATTCAAAGTGAAAGAATCACCAGTGGATTTTAATGTAAGAGAAAATGAAGAATTCATTGCCATAGTTACAGATTCCACTTTGCAAACAAACTCTAAGAAATTAATAGTTATTTAGTGTTGATGTCATATCAGAGAAATATATCCAGCATCATCTTTAAAGGCTGGTAAAATACCCTTCTCTTCCAACTACATAACTGTATGAGGTGAGCTTGTCTTCATTTTCTTCAAGGAAAACAACATATCTCAATAGACTGAATGAAGAACGCAATACATAAATCCAGTTATTATCTAATTAGTAAGATATGCAAAAAAATAGATTTGCAAAAATATAAAACAATGCCACTCTTCTATTTTTATATTTTGGATTTGAAAAGTATAGGTTTTTTATAAAAGTAGGTTAACCTGTAATAGGTTAATTATTGTCACTTTTAAACAAATATATTTATTCTAAAAGTTTATTTTAATATCTAATATGGTAAATATCAACAGATATCAACATAGACAGAAGCTTTTTGTGATCTGCAACCATTTTTAAGAGAGCACAGAAATCCTGACTCCAAAATATTTGAGAAAAACTCTTCTAATATTTTATTATTCATTTGTATATTATGCTTATTGTGTCTTGGCCTATATCAATTACTTGTTACTATAGAACAAACCACTCAAAATCTCAGTGGCTTAAACCAACAATGCTCAAGCCACTGAATCAGTGGGGTATTTCTGCTGGGTGATCTGAGCTGGACTCAGGCACACAGAGCTCTGCTTTGATAGTGAGCTTGGCATTAGAAAAATAAACTCAAAAAAGGAAAATTTTTGACAGTTTTGGCTTCCAGTGTATCCCCATTGCCTAGAAGTGCCCTTGTCATCCTGCATGATCAATAAACAGTTACAAGGTAACAAAGAAATTGCAAGAGGTGCTAATCTGACAGAAATTAAGTATCATATCATTGTTTGTTCCCTTGGACATTGAAACATACTAGTATTTGCCAGGTGAAGATTGCTAACATAATTTAAGCTCCTTGAGAATGAGAACTAAACTCAGCACCTTATAAGCCCTCAATAAATATTTGGTATATTAAGAAACATCTCCTTAATGAATGAAAAAAAATTAAAATATTAAAAGAAATAGAAAAATTATTATATTTGAAAAATTAATAATTTATTTATCTGCTTACCTAATGTTAGTTAATACTTCTAAGAGAGGTAATTATGTAGACATATATTTTACATAGAAAAAACTAATCATGAGTTATATAAAACAAAACCATAGATAGGAACATGAAAAAGGAAGACTCAAGTTAATGCTGGCATTAACTTCCTTTTTTCCATATTTGCTCTTTTACTCTCTGTCATTTGTTATACACCAAGGAGATAACAGTGTTTCTAAAGATTCTCCCCAAAAATTAAATCACCAATTTTTAATAGTGCTATTATTTATAATTTTGGAAAACACAAACAATAAAAAATCAGAGCAAAATCAGTAAGTCAAATGATGCTATTAAAATAATAACTATGCAATTATGTTATTGTAATTTTTTAAAAACCAAAGTACAGAATGCCAAATTGAAATTATATAGAATATATGTAAATAAATTTCTTTTCAGAGATAGTACTGTCACTTCTGAATGTGCATTGACTTTTGTAGCTATTCTTTCTTCAGTTACTGAATGAAAATAATATTTGCAAGAGCGATTTTTATCTTCACCTCAAAAAAAGGTATGCTTAATACATCCACGTGTGGTAGGAAAAGTATATGTGCCCTTTATTAGAAAAGCTTCATAAATAATTAATGTTCTCTAAATCATCATGCATGCCTGAGGACTAGTAGAAATACAGTTACGCACTATTTTTTAAAGATCAGAGTTCTAAAACATTCTTCTTGCCCAAAGTTTCACAATGGGCAATGGTAAAATATGCTTGGCCTACTGGCCCCTCTGTTGGACCTTGCTAATTGTCTAGGGCAGACAAAATTTTCAGAGGGCCACAAATGGTGTGGACTTTTAAAAAGTATTCTCCGCTGAAATATGATGGTTACAAAATGCACTCAGTTCTTTAGTTTGACTAAAATATCTTTCAGATAGAAGAGCAATGAAATCGACCTTTCTAGGTCTTTTGGCTAAGTTCTGAGTAAAAAGCCACATAAAATTCAGGTCTTAAATTACAGTTAAAAGCTTGAAAATGTGTAGGCAAACTAAAACCATTAAAATTTCATTTGTAAGCTAAGCTATTCAATCTAATAGGTACTCTTCACATTTATCCAATCAATATGGATAAAATGCAAAATTAAAAATCAGATATAGTCTATAGATCATAGAAAGCTATCTCACTCATAATTGTGTTCTTTTGATACTGGCTACTGCCTAATACAAGCAATTTTGTGTAATATTATAGGGAAAGAATCAGAAGATTATTCAACCCCCTAGTGAGAAACAGCAGGAATCTTATCTGTGCTATTCTTGATTGCTCCATAGTCTTTTGAAATTTTGATCTTGAAGAAAAAGAATACTAGAATATTTTGCAATCTCACGTTAGTTTTTCAGTGAACCAACTTACAGCTAATAAGCATAGACTCTTTTTACATATTATTTTTCAGGCTACATTACATCTTACTGCAATTAACAGAACCCACAGAAAATAAAATAGCATGTGATTACTTATAGGACGTGTCTGAACCCAGGAAATTAAAAAAGAAATAAAAAAACTCACTCTTCTAAAAAACTTTGAAGTAAGAAAAATATATAGACTATAGGAATTGGAGGAAAAATGCCTTTGCCAGTATGTCAGTTTGGGAAAAATTTAGGCAATAATTCATTTGTAATTTTTGGAAGTAAGTAGATAAGAAAAAAGACTTTTAAAATATGATTTATATGTTTTTTAATAAACATGTACTATTTAAATATTATTTCTTTGTAGGGAGGGTTATACATACACACTTGCATGTGCATGTGTGTGTAGACACACACACACACACACACACACATACACACACCACCATGTATTCTTCTCCAGAACATAGAAGTTTATAAAGGTACACATTAAAGTCAGTAACTTCTAATCATTTTGCTGGGAAAATAAATTTAAAAATTAAATGTGTGATTTTAATCTCCCACATATTTTATGATGTTTCTTTACACTACAGCAATAAAAAAGAAGTTCATGTAATGTCAATGCTAATAAATATCACAGACCCCAAAATGCCTCGTGATTTTTTTTCAGTTTTGCTTCTGGTTATGGTCTTCTCACCATCTTACTTAGAACAATTGTATTCTTTATAGTCCAGCTCAAATTGTATCTCCTTGAAGCCTAGAGAGCAGCGGTCTCTTCCATCAAGGAAGTGATATGACACTTTATGTATTTGTCTTGTTTTTGAATTCATTTATTCATTCACTCAACAATGCCTACTTCATTCAGGTTACTGTTATAGATACTGAGGAAACATCTTGGATCCTGTACTCAAGGATTTTTTTTTTTTTGTAATTTAGGTAAATCATAAATGAGTAACTATTTGTGTCAGTCTGTAAGTGGTATAAGAGGAAAACAAGCATTGGGTAAGTGGGTAAGGATGCTATTTTCTATTGGGTAGCCTAGGAAGGCCTTTCTCATTCTGTTGTCTTCCCTCATCTGTTTATAGACTTGTCACTTACTTGTCACGTAGTGTTTATGGCTTTTATTTCTTTATACAACCTCCAGAGTTCCAGCTGTTATGGGGATTGCCTGTACCCATTCACACCCATCTATGATGTTTCCTTCCACAGAGAAGAAACATAGCACTGCTGGGTTCTCTTCATTCCTCTCACATCCTCTCATAATGGCATGTATTCAGTTGCATAATGATCGTGCTTAAGCCTAGCTCTGTTTTTTCCTCTCCTCTTTTTCTAGGGAGCCAACTTTGACAAAGTGTGTGTAGGTAGGATGGTTCTAAACTGTGATTGTCTGAGTGACTCTGTCTATATCCAGGGTCTGTTATTAGGAAGACTCTTAGTCCACATGTATAAGCCACAGTCTTAAATGTTGACGTCATCATTTACAAATACTGTATTTTGCTCCCATATGCTTAACCTACTTCTTTTATTTCTTAACTCATTTGAAATCCAATGAGGAAGAGGGAGGTTATTCAAAGCACCATATTTAGGAATTATGTAGAAAGGGCAGGTCTAGAAAAAAAATGGTCTAGAAAAGAAGAAACAGAGATGAATGAGGAAATCCAGGAGTGCCTCTTAGGAAGGAATCTAAACGATAGTAGCTCATTTGACAAAGGGAGAATTAACCATTGAATTAAATGTCTCTCGACTATTGAATACAGTGAAGAGATTAAAAGTATGTACCTGTGGGGCTTCCCTGGTGGCGCAGTGGTTGAGAGTCCACCTGCCGATGCAGGGGACACGGGTTCATGCCCCGGTCTGGGAAGATCCCACATGCCGCGGAGCGGCTGGGCCCGTGAGCCATGGCCGCTGGGCCTGCGCGTCCGGAGCCTGTGCTCCGCAACGGGAGAGGCCACAACAGTGAGAGGCCCGCGTACCGCAAAAAAAAAAAAAAAAAGTATGTACCTGTGGAGTGGCCAACACAGAGTTCATTAGTGACGGTGGAAAGGAGGGTTCCAGCGGATGGAGAAACACGAAGCCGTGTTGGTATGAGATGAAGAGTGAAAGTGTGTGGAGCCAGTGCCAACAACACTAGAGGATGAGGGTCTGGCAACGCGCAGATGCTGCAGGCTTCTGGGAAATGAAAATGTAATGGCGGAGGGGCGGGCGCGCAGCCCTTAGCTGCGCTTAAAGGTACAGCTCCTTCAGCAACCAGCCTGGCCGTGGTCCTCACGGCAGAGAGTGCAGTGAAAGACGGATCTCGGCCTTCTCCCAGGGCCCTCCAGTTCCTCTGGCCCCGGGGCGGGCGGGTGAGCTGGGGGCCGGAGACAGGCTGAGGGCCGTGTCCCGCGGAGCTCCAGAGCCCTCGGCACGGCCTCCCACCCGCCTGGCCCAGGCCTCGAAGCAGTCGTGAACCTACCCCGGTCCCTGCCTCGGCGACCTAATGGCAGCAGCGGTCCCCATGGGTCGTGGTGCACAGAGGTCTCAGCACCTGGAGTACACGGACACTGTCATCCAGGTAAGAGCTTCAACCGGCTTCAGTCTCTCTGCTCAAGTTTCAAAACTTGGTCCAGCTTTGATCAGTTGTCCACCCCAGGAGGTGGCCAGAGGTCAGGGTTCAGTTGCAAGGACTTTGCACATCATTACTTCAGGTCCGCCTCTGTGGTTGGGCTGTTCTCGTCAAAAGGCAGTTGTTGGCAGCTGGGAATTCACCTGACTGGTATTTGCTACAAATGATTCTCTCCAGTTTAAAGGAAAAGCCTGAGGGCCGGCGGGGTGCTCAGTGATGAAGGCTGGGCAGGGTCTGGGGACCTTGAGAGTCATTGTGTTCTGATGAGATTACCTTTTAGAGAGAATTACTTTGATGATATATGAGAAAGGGGTGCACACTTATGGAGTGAAGTTTCTGAGAATAGAAGGGTCTGCGATGAGAGAAAATATGGAGGCACTGGCATTTGCTGGAAGAGATGCTTTCTCCTAAATAGGAGTGAGAGGCTGGTTTCAGTCACATCAGAAATATGAAGCTCCTATCTTATAGTATAATCACAACAAAATATAAACTGAGACTATGAGTTGGAAGGAAGTAGGGGTGGAATTAGAAAGCCAGGCACATTAGAAAATGTGTGTAAGACCCCTTGCTGAAAATAGGAAAACAAGCTTAAAAGAGCTAACTGGAAAAACAAAGTAGAATTACTGGGTGTGGTTGAGGGCCTATTGGAGTTACTTGTGATTTTACTGTAATTTTCTTCTCAGCTCTGTGATTTTTGCCGAGGATTCTCCTTAACTCGGTGGCCTGTCTTCCTGGACTCATATCCTCCATGTTTTATCCTCCCCTTCTCCCTAATTTTACATCCTACCCTAGTCCCTCTTTAATTTCTCCTTTATCCAACCCTTTCTTAGAGAAACAGCTTTACTGCCAATGACATTGTTAAATTAGCTACTATATGGGGAAATATTTGGCAGTGTTCCTGACAAACAGTGGTTTAATTCTAGTCAAATATTATGGGTTTTTTTTCTTTTTCCTAGAGACATAGTTACCTTTGAGAGCATACTATTCACCTAATAAAGGATGAATTCTTAGATAAGTGTTATGTTCCTTCTTAGACATTACAGAGAGACAGCTGCTAATCAATTATATAGAAATTTATTTAGACTGGCATCTGCCATATTCCCAATAAAAGCAAAGCACTTACCTAAATCTATGCGATGTTTTAGTAAATGCTTTCTTTAACATTCTAGAGTACTAAATCAGAAGACTTTTACTAAATTATTAACAGCTTGTTGAATACAAAGTAAGACTCCATAGAGCCCTCTTGGCTAATGTTAAGATTGAGAGATGAAACATCTAACACTAGATGAAAAGGAAAAGCAAAAATGTTTACATTGTGATTTTATTTCTTCAGAAAACTTTGCTAAATGAAAATTATCTGTATGTTAATGCTATCCCCAGGATACATATTCAACATTCATTAAACAAATATATTTGAGGACTTCATGTGTGAAAAGTTGTGGCAGAAGCTGCTAAATTGTTCTGGGTCCTTGAAGATCCTCTTAGAAGAGATCTACCCAGTGGACAGGACCACCTGTTTGGGATTTCATGTGATTAATAAACACACTTCAAGTGGTAAATCCACCGAAAACTGGGGGTTTATCTTTGGAGCTGTAAGCATCTCCTTCACCAATAGTTCCATACCTTGTCTTTCCCACTTTCTCAGGCTGAACTATACACTTAGAATGACAGCAACTGGGTCCCTGTAACAAAGTCACCTAGGACAGTGGCACCATGGACTAACAAGAATTGCCCTCCTGCATCTAGATTCCTATTTGAAGGAAAATCAAATATCTATCATCTTTGAGCCACTGTTATGGGAGCCCTTTGTTCCAAAGGTTCACCCTATACCCTAAATTAGTGGTGCTCATGACTTAGATTGCATCAGCATCACCTGTAGGGCCTGTTAAAACCTAGATTTCTGTTAAACATAGATGTAAACCCCCAAGTTGAAACAATAGATGCGAAGATAGCGTTATTTTTTCATAATTATTGAAACAGATTTATGCATAAGAAATGAGCCATGAAAGAATTATAAAGCTAAACCTTAACCTACTGTCGTGATGCTAAACATGCTACTTGTCAACTACTCTTTGATGAAATAGGGCTTGTGCACTGTTATTGAAACACACTCTACCCTGCAAAATGGCACATCTGGCCTTTCCCTCAACTGTTCTACCTTTTCAGTCTAGATAAATGTCACCAGGGGGAATTCCCTGGTGGTCCAGTAGTTATGACTCTGTGCTCCTACTGCTGAGGGCCCGGGTTCAATCCCTATTGGGGGAACTAAAATCCCACAGGCTGTGTGGTGTAACCAAATAAATAAATAAATAAATTTTAAAATGAAAAAAAAAAATATTCACCAGCTATGACAATGACATTAAAATCATGGCTTAATATTTGAATGTAGTTATCTTCATTCCACTCCTTGGTCACCTTTGTTTGCTTTAAAGCAGTATGGATTTTAAGGAAGTCTGAAAGCCAAGTGTAAACATATTTTCATGTCAGCGAAGACAAAGCCAAGTTCATGACCTACTGATAATTGGTGTAGACTAACATACGGAATAGAAAAAGTATTGAACTAGAACAAAATGAATCAGGGCATTATTCTTGACCCTGGAATTAAGGGGCAAGTCAATTCATAATGTTTGGTTTTCTCCCCTGCATTTACAAAACAGCAGCAATGCTCCTTGTCACTAACTCATTAAGTTTGTTTGTCTGTTTTTAAAGATTTATTTTAATGTGGACCATTTTTAAAATCTTTACTGAGTTTGTTACAATATTGCTTCTACTTTATGCTTTTTGGTGTTTTGGCCCTGAGGCATGTGGGATCTTAGCTCCCCGACCATGGATCGAACCCGCACCCCCTGCGTTGGAAGGTGAAGTCTTAACCACTGGACCGCCAGGGAAGTTTTCAAGTTTGTATTAAGTATATTAAGTAGGTGGAAATGTAAAGTTCTAAGCAAACGTGTTTATTTGGATAACTGTGTCATAATTTAAATAGGTTAAGCCAAATGTGCACATGCTCCTTTTTATTGAATATTCTGGCCATTAATTTTTTTTGAATATTATTTATTTATCTAGAATAAGAAGCCAGCTAATGGGGAAAGAAGTTACTTAAGGTGTATTTGTATGTGTTCAGATTTACTCCCTTATTACACTTTTCTTTGCCCATAGTGTGAGAAAAATACTGTTTGCAAACATGACAAATTGATGTATCCAAATGAAAACATTTACTCCAAAGGGAATGGTTTCGCTTTACAGACAAATTAAAAACCAGCTGTGCCAGACTTCATGGAAAACATTACACAGCAACTGATTTGTCCACAAATGAATCATTTCAATGAACACAATACATAAGGCTGCAGGTGGCATTTATTTTGACAAACTAGGTTTATTAAGGTAGTTGAATTTAAAAAAAAAGTTATCTGTAAAATAATAGAAAATTGCTCTAAAAGCTACCTTTTAAGTTTAAAAGGAAGGGTTCTTCCTACACTTAATTGAGTTTCTTGGATTTTCTATTGCTGTAACACAGAGATACCAGATAGATAATACAGAACAATGCATAGTAATTTAGGTAAGAGTTTTATAGTTCAAAGCAGAAAATCCAACAACAGGAGTCCAACTGGCAACAAGGTATCATTATATAAGATAGATAGATGATAGAATATAGTCATATACTCAGCAGTACTCACTGAGCTCCAATGATGAGCAAGGCAGTGTCCAAACTGCTAATATTTCAGTACCGAATAATGCAGAAAAGTCATTACTCCCTAGAGCTCACAATCTAATAATGGAAAAACAGATATTAAACAACAAATTTTGTTACTGATATTCAATCATAATTTTAATAATTTCAGTTATGTATTTCCTTAGGTGACTCAAATTACTGCATTGTAATTTGATTCCATTAAAAATACACATTTTCAATGGCGTGTCATACATGACTGTAGAAGTTGGGGATATAACAATAAATTTTTAAAAAAAATTAAATCTCTGCTCTAATAAAGTTTAAATTTTCATGAGAGACACACAGATCGTAAAATGTTATGGTATGTAGAATATTACTAGGTGATTAGTGCTATGAAAGAAAATAAACTAGGTAGGAGAATAAGAGTGTTATAATATTCAAGAGTAGAGTTAGGAAATTATTTATTGAGGTGAGCCAAATATTGAAGCTGAGGGAGTGGAATGTGGGATGATATTTGCAATATATTTCCAGGCAGATGAAACAAGAAGTATGAAAGGCCATGGGGCAGAAGTGTGTCCAGTGAAAAGCAAGTTCAATAGTGTGAAAAGAGGTAATCAGGGGAAGATGAATAGAAAATATGGAGATACATGTTATGAATGTGTTCCCCCCAAATCCATATGTTGAATCCCTAACCCCCAGTGTAATAGTACTTGGATATGGGACTTAGGGGAAGTAATTAGGGTTAGATGAGGTTATTAGGATGGAAAATTCAGGAGTTCAGCATAAGATGGTGTCCTGGTCTAGGCCCACTGGAAAGATGTCATCTATATGATGGAAAGTGCTCCCTCCAAGATTGGGACTTGTTCCAAGTCATGGCTAACCCATTGATGGCAAAGACCCCAGGAATTTGGGCAGGCTTGTGGAAGGACATTAAAGGTGTAACCCATTCCATGTGAAGGCAAGCCATCCTGATCATCCTTGTAGAAAGGAATGCTTAAAAGTGTCTTTGCAATGTCAATTACCAAGTACCCTCAGTTTGGGTCACAGCCTGTAGCAATCACAATGTCAGGGAAGCACTGCAGGCCCCAAGTACTGAACTACAGTGTTGAGCCATTTATTACACATGGTGACTCTCCAGGTACCTGCAGCCTTCCACACAGGCAAGATGGGGCTACTGAATAGAGAAATAATCTCAGAGAGGGCTTTGACTTCCTGGAGCTCAGCAATGAGGGCAGCTGTTTATTTTTCTCCCTCAGGCAGCCAGTATTATTTTTGAGGAACAACAGCACTAAGGTAGGTGCGTGGTCTTCCATATGCCCTGGGAGGATGGCCCTAATTGCAGTACTTTCTGGCAGGGACTGGGGGCGAAAGTGAGCAAGATGGCACATAGATAATAGACCTATTCATTCAGTAGCAGGAGGCGCAGCAATGGGGGTTTGTAGAGGCACTAAGGGATCCACCTATAGTCAGCTTGGGCAATGGTCCCAGAGGTGGTGGCCTCAGCCCCCGTATCAGAAGCTGTGATTCTTCCCTACCTCCCTATTGGACTGTAACCTTGGCATAGGGCTTCCTGGTCTCCTGGGGGTAGATGGACCTGGGCTTAACCTCTGGTACTGTCTTGTCTTTTTGTATTTTGTTTTGTGTTTTTTGGAAGCTCAAAAGATCTGGGTCAAAGTTGCTGGGGCACTCCAATTCATCTCCAGATTCATGGGAAGGGTCAGAGGGCATAGCACTCTTATTAGTCATGGGGACCACCATGAGGACCCTAGCAGGGTCACCCGTGGCACTCTCCATGCCTTGTACCTGGCCTGGGGAGTTCATCCATCTCCTCCACTGAGACCTCATGTTTGAAAAACCAGACCCAGAGATCGCTTTGGGAAGATCCTTGCCCACATCGTCTAGGGGAGGGTGTGTAATTACCATTTTTACCTGTTTTTTGCTGTTGGTCAATTTTGCCATTTTGCCTGTAGCTGCCTTTTCCATGTCCAAGTTTGTCAGTTAAGATCTGGGTTGTCTCATGGACAGATAGAACTGACCCTATAAGGGATTTAATTGGGTTTGATAGCCAGCAGGATCTGCATGAACAAATATGGAAATCTGACTATGCCTAATAATCTCATCACCTGCTGTTCCCACTCCCTCATTGTACAACCAAGAGATAACCAGGGTGGCTTTCAGGGGCCCCATAATCTCTGTGAGGATGGTCTAGAATGTTTTTCAGTGATGGGGAACTCATCACAGGTGGACAACTGGTGGGAGCCCAAGTAGTACCCAAATGAGGAAGAAGTGGGTCTGGGGTGCTGTGGAACCCACACCTTCCTCCCGCTTAGGCAAAGAGGATGATGTCAAGGCACTCCGGAGGAGAGGGTCTATTTCCAGGAATGCATTCAAAATTGAAAAAGCAATTAATGAGTCACCAATTTAACAACAAATTAACCAACTAAAGATCAGGAGCAAGACAAGGATGTCCAGTAGAAATTCTACCCAGAGCAGTTAGAAAAGGAATTAAAGGCATCCAGATTGGAAAGGAAGACTGAAAACGATCTCTATTCCTAGACAACATAATCTTGTATATAGACAAACCTAAGGAATGTGCTAAAAGGCTTTTGGCACTAATAAGCAAGTTGAGCAATTTTTCATGTACATGATCAATATACAAAAATCAACTGTATTTCTACATACTTGCAATGAAAAATCCAAAATGAAATTAAGAAAGCAATTCCATTTACAATAGCATCAAAACAAAATATATAATTAACAATAAATTTAACCAAGAAACTGCAGAACATATACTTTGAAGACTACGGAACAGCGTTGAAGAAACTAAAAATGATTCAATAAATGGAAATTGTTCACAGAACTCATAAGTTACTATAGGTAAGATTTCAATACTCACAAAATTTGTTTAAAGATTCAACATAATCCCTATTAGAATCCCAGCTGGCTCTGCTGCAGAAATTGACAAGCACACTCTAAAATTCATATAGAATGGCAGGGGATGCACAAAAGCCAAAACAATCTTAAAAAATAAAAGTTGTTAGACTCAGAGCTCCCAGTTTCAGATCTTATTACAAACTGTAGTAATCAAAACAGTGTGGTACTTGCATAAAGATAGATACATAGACCAATGGGACAGAATTGAGAGTCCAGAAATAAAACTTTGTATCTATGGTCAATTGATTTTCAACAAAAGTGTCAACACCATCCAACTGAGAAAGAATAGTCTTTTCAACAAATGATGCTGGGACAACTGATAGCCACATGCAAAATAATAAAATTGGACTCCCACCTCATGCTAAGTACAAAATTTATCTGAAAATGGATTCAACATCTAAGTATAAAAACTGAAACTATAAAACTTTTAGAAGAAAATATAAGGATAAGTTTCTGTGATCTCAGATTTGACAAAACATTCTTAGATATGACACAAAAAGTATAAGCAACCAAAGAAAAAAATTTTAATTGGACTTCATCAAAAATAAAAATGTTTCTGCTTCACAGGAAACTATCAGGGAAAGTGAAAATATAACCCGTAGAATGAAAGTATTTGAAAATTATGTATATGATAAGGTGCTTTTATCTAGAATATTTGGAACCATTACAGTTCCATAATAATAAGACAACCCCATTAAAAAATGGGTGAAGGATCTGAATAGATATTTCTATAAAGAAGTTATGTGAATGGTTAATAAACATATGAAAAGATGCTCAACATCATTAGCCATCAGGGAAATGCAAACTAAAACCACAATGAGTTATCACTTTGTACTCACTGGTATGGCTATAACCAAAAAGTCAGGTAATAAGTGTTAGCAAGGATGAGAAGTATCAAACTTCTCATAGACTGCTGGTGGGAATATAAAATAGTGTAGCCATATTTGAAAACAATCTGGTGGTTTGTGAAACATTATCATATGTTACCATATTACCCAGAAATTCCACACCTTTGTATATACCTAAGAGAAACTAAAATACATGTCCACACAAAAATTAGTAGGAGAATATTTATAGCAGCCTTATTCATAATAGTCAAAAGATAGAAACAACCTGAATTCCATCACCTGATAAATGGAGAAACAAAACTCAATATATCCATACAATGCAAAATTATTTAGCCATAAAAAAGAACGGAGTAGTGATACATGCTACAATATGGATTAATCTTGAAAACATGATGCTAAGTGAAAGAAGCTAGTCACAAAAGACCACATAGTATATGAATTGTCCAGAATAGGTAAATCTATAGAGACAGAAAGCAAATTAGGGGCTACTTAGGTTTGAGTTGAGGGGTTAATGGGAGTATAAGATGGTAATAGCTATATGGTTCATGGTTTCTTTTTGCTGTGATGAAAATTCTAAAATTGACAATGATGACAATTGCATATGTCTGCCTATATAGCAAAAGAGTGAGTTATATCTTTTAAGTAGGTGAACTGTATGTTATGTGAATTATGTCTTAATTAAGCCACTATAAAGAAAAATAAAGCATTTGGTAAAGAATTGGAGATAGAAAAAAAAGAACAACTATTTTGAGAAGTTTTATAATAAAGAGGAAGAACTTAATGAGGTCAGAACTAGATGAAATAATATGGTTGGGGGAGTTTTTGGGTTTTTGTTTGTTTATTTTTTAAGATAAGGTAACATAACACGGAGAGAAAGGAGCAAGGAATTCATGGAGGGATGTTGTTTAGATTCTGGAAAGAGCATGTGAGTCTATTTAACAAAGACAATGGCTTTATAACAAATATGCTATTAGAAAACTTAGTTACTTCTGCTTAAATGAATATCCATTTTGACCCTAAGTAAATGACTACCTTGAGCTAATCAAGCCAAGTATATTCTTACTTATTTATTTATGGAACTGGATTTTTTTGGTCCTAAAATCAGTTCCTATTCTATTCCATAACCTGGGATTTGAATAATGCTATTTAGATTGTTATTTTTACAAATTCTCATCAGTCTTTCAGGTCCCCAATTTCAAATATATCTATACCTATATATCTATATAATTCTAGTATATCGAGTTATATAAACTCTAATATATATATATATGTGTATATACTATATATATGTATATATACTATATATGTATATATGTATATGTATAATGTATATATAGTCTACATATCACACAATAACTATTGTTACTGTGTTTGTTGTTGTTATACTTATTTCAATTTGGTACGGCATAGGTTTAGACTTTAAATAATGATTCCAGGTTTTCTGCTGCTTTAGTCTTGTTTAAATTACTTCATTTTTCTCACTGTCATTTTTCACAACTATACTTAACTGTAAGAACACTAATCTGTATCTTGATTGTCTGTAATAATATTAAATAAAAGTGACATATACGTAGAACCTCTCCTCTTTACCTACTGTTTAAGAATCTTTACGTTTTTTTCGCTTTTGTCAACTGTTGTGCTTAATATCACATGAAAAATTTTTCTCAGTATCTGTGTGCTCAGTAATTTCAGTCAAAATTAATAATTATGTGATAAAAATGCACTAATCTAGATATGGTAACCTCCATTTTAAACCAAATTATAGTTTTGAACTTAGCAATCAAGAAAAAATAAAGGAACTCATTATCAATTCCATAAGTTATTCAGTACCTTTACATATTACTTTTGGTTGAGAAAGAAAACTTTAAGAAAGTCATTTTTCATTCCCTGTGAGGTGTAATTATTTAACTCATTAGCAGGAATCAAACTGATGGCTAAATTTTGGTGGTTCATACCAAATAACTAAAATTTGAATATTTTTCTAGTAACTTCTTTCATGTCAACTTTGAAAACTAAGAAATGATATAGGAGAAAAAGTTTGTAACACTAATGGATGTTCTTTTTTTTTGTATAATTGCTTTACAATGGTGTGTTAGTTTCTGCTTTATAACAAAGTGAATCAGCTATGCATATACATATATTCCCGTATCCCCTCCCTCTTGCGTCTCCCTCCCACCCTCCCTATCCCACCCCTCTAGCTGGTCACAAAACACCGAGCTGATCTCCCTGTGCTCTGTGGCTGCTTCCCACTAGCTATCTATTTTACATTTGGTAGTGTATATATGTCCATGCCACTCTCTCACTCCATCCCAGATTACCCTTCCCCCTCCCCATATCCTCAAGTCCATTCTCTCCATCTACGTCTTTATTCCTGTCCTGCCCCTAGGTTCATCAGAACAATTTTTTGTTTTTTAAGTTCCACAGATATGTGTTAGCATATGATATTTGTTTTTCTCTTTCTGACTTACTTCACTCTGTATGACAAACTCTAGGTCCATCCACCTCACTACAAATAACTCAATTTCGCTTCTGTTTTTGGCTGAGTAATATTCCATTGTATATATGTGCCACATCTTCTTTATCCATTCATCTGTCAATGGACACTTAGGTTGCTTCCATGTCCTGGCTGTTGTAAATAGAGCTGCAATGAACATTGTGGTACATGTCTCTTTTTGAATTATGGTTTTCTCAGGGTATACGCCTGGGAATACTGGGTCATATGGTAGTTCTATTTTTAGTTTTTTAAGGAAACTCCTTTTTTGATGCAAAAAGGGTAACCTAAAACACTTCTTATTAAAGAAACTCAATTCATCACAGCAGGCTTGAAAACCTGGTGCAATCTGAGTTTTACAAAAAAGCTAATATTAAAGCTCTTATTAATCTCTCATCTGAGATGATAGAAATTCCAAAAGTCCTCCTTGAAATATGTTATCACCTTTAAAAGTATTGCTTATAAAGTTATTCTTCTTTTCAAAATGTACTTCATGTTTCCAAAGTCAAACGAAAACCTCAGCTCTCTTTTTCCATGTCTAAAGGCTCACTAAAGTTAGAGGTATATTAAATGTATATTAACACTAAATACTGACTGTTGGGCACAATAAAGAGAATTAGCTAATACATAATTAAGATATACTTCTGCTTACAATCACAGGAATATGTCAGTTGTTAATACTTACTTTAACCCTCCCATTTAGCTTCTGAGAATGTACATCCTACACACACATACACACACACATACACTCATTTATGCACTATATGTATTATATCATTTTTATTGACCCTAAGAAACATAATTTCCCACATTATCTCCTTTCTGATATTTTAGTGCTTCTTATCATCAGTGGAGTCTTACATTTGCAGGCAGATGGGTAGGCAGTAAGAATAATGTAGTTGTCATTTCCTGACATTTGGCTTATATTTTCCACTTTGCATACACACCAAAGTATGTATTAAATATAAGTATATTCTTTGAATTTTATTTTATTTATTTTTTATACAGCAGGTTCTTATTAGTTATCCATTTTATACATTTTAGTGTATATATGTCAACCGCAGTCTCTCAATTCATCACACCACCACCACCACCACCCGCCGCCACTTTCCCCCCTTGGTGTCCATATGTTTGTTCTCTACATCTGTGTCTCTATTTCTGCCCTGCAAAGCAGTTCATCTGTACCATTTCTCTAGGTTCCACATATATGCATTAATATACGATATTTGTTTTTCTCTTTCTGACTTAATTCACTCTGTATGACAGTCTCTAGGTCCATCCACGTCTCTACAAATGACCCAGTTTCATTCCTTTTTATGGCTGAGTAATATTCCGTTGGGTATATGTACCACATCTTCTTTATCCATTCATCTCTCAAAAGGCATTTAGGTTGCTTCCATGACCTGGCTATTGTAAATAGTGCTGCAATGAACATTGGGGTGCATGTGTCTTTTTGAATTATGGTTTTCTCTGGGTATATGCCCAGTAGTGGGATTGCTGGGTCATATGGTAATTCTATTTTTAGTTTTTTAAGGAACCTCCATACTGTTCTCCATAGTGGCTGTATCAATTTACATTCCCAGCAACAGTGCAAGAGGGTTCCCTTTTCACCACACCCTCTCCATCATTTGTAGTTTTTAGATTTTCTGTAGATTTCTGATGATGCGCATTCTAACTGGTGTGAGGTGATACCTCATTGTAATTTTGATTTGCGTTTCTCTAATAATTAGTGATGTTGAGCAGCTTTTCATGTGCTTCTTGGCCATCTGTATGTCTTTAGGTTCGATATTATACACAATAAATACATATACTCATTTGACCTTGAATTCATTTCCAAGAATATTTCCTTTCAACTCAATTTCATTGAAAAGTGGTTTGTACTCATTCTCTCCATTTCCTCCCTTCCCATTCATGGTTCAAGTTGTTTGACTTTTATTCCCACTATTGGATAACACTTTCCAGTAAAATGTAACCAATGACTTCTGGATATTTAGTTCTTACTCTTTGTATCTTTCCTGAATTTCAAACCTTTGACTATTTTCCTTAATTCTATCCAGTATTAGTTACCATTGTTTCCCAGTCTTGTAAGGAAGACTGCAATGTCTTCCTTCAGACACTTACATCTTATGATTCCACACAGTTCTGTCTTCAGATTTCTTCTCATTCAACTTCTACTAACTTCCTCTTAATTTATCTAACAATATGGTTTCAAAAATCACCTGTTTGTCAATAACTCCCAAATCAATACAGTCTTCTCAGACTTTTCTCTTGAGACTCAAAATATATGTATCCAACATTTTATTATGTGTTCCCCTGATAATCTCATACCCATATCAAACTCCAAATATCTAATAATGAATCATAACTATTCATTTACTTAATCATTTTAAAAGATTTTGGTAGGAAATATGCTTTGGTCTTCATATTCAAACAGTATTTCATCCTAACTTCTATTATTTTATTTGTACCATAATCAGCATAGTTTCTTGAATTAAGAATTGGGATCATAGGCAAGACTTTACTTCCTCATGTCCTCACATTAAATTAATAGATAATTAACAAGGACCTACTATATAGCACAGGGAACTCTACTCAATACTCTTAATAACCTATATGGGAAAAGACTCTGAAAAATAATAGGTATATGTATATGTAAACCTGAATCACTTTGCTGTACACCTGAAACTAACACAACATTGTAAATTAACTATACTCCAGTATATAATAAAAATTAAAAAAATATGTTTAGGATCAGCAAATTCTGCCTTCTAATTATATCTCTGATCCTCTCTCTCTGTTCATTCCTGTTGTCTATTAATTTAGATGTTTTCTAACATAGTTCACCTTTGGAAAGGCCCCCCTCGCAGTGTTCTTTCTGACATTTATTCTTTAACCATCCTTCAGATTGCTTCAAAAGTGATAGTTTGGAAGAAAGAAAACCTGATTATTATTTTCTTAATTAATTAATTTATTTGGCTGTGTCGGGTCTCGGTTGTGGCATGCGGGATCTTTGCTGCGGCACACAGGTCCTTCATTGCCATGCACGTGCTCTCTAGTTGTGCCACGTGGGCTCAGTAGTTGCAGTGCATTGACTCTCTAGTTGTAGTATGGCAGCTTAGTTGCCCAGCAGCATGTGAGATCCTAGTTCCCCGACCAGGGATCAAACCCTTGTCCCCTGCATTGGAAGGTGGACTCCCAACCATTGGACCACCAGGGAAGTCCCCAAAGCCTGATTATTTTTTTCTCTTAATTAAATCCCCTTAATAGCTCCCTGTTCCCTTCCAGAAAAAGTGTAAACAACCTAGCATGTTTCTTAGCAAGTTTGATGAGTATAATACAATAGCGTTGTCTATGTTCACTATGCTGTGCATTAGATTTCTAGGGCCTATTTACTACTTATTGCAAATTTGCATCCTTAAACAACATCTGTCCTATCCCCCACCCTCATCCCCTGGTAACCACCATTTTACTCTCTATTTTTACTAGGTTGGCATTTTTCGATTCCACATATAAGTGATAACATACATTATTTGTCTTTCTCTCTCTGCCTAGATCTTAATTATTGCAGCCACTAAAAATAAATGGAAGTTTTATGACATGATAAAGAAGCTAATTATTGCTACAATGGCAATCGTATTACAATATATATGTATCACATTAATGTGTTGTACAACTAAATTTGCACAATGTTATACATCAAATAGATTTCAATTTAAAAAATAAACAACCTAGCTGCTATAACCTGGCCCTGGTTATATCACCAAGATTATCTCCAGCTATACTTTACATTCACAATGAATTATTCAACAGCTCTACTCTTTTCTAACTGCCCACTACTATCACCTACCCTTTCCTAATAGTCATTACCTTTTATTTGCTTCCTGGAAAACTCCCATTCATCTTCAAAATACAGGTCATAAATGACTAAAGAAGATGTTCTCTGATGCTTTTACTGTTATATTAAAGAAATTCCACGGTTTGTTTGCACGTCTGTCTTTCCAACTAGCCTGTGCATTTCTTGAGGAAAAAAAAAGAGTTTCTTCATTTATCTCTATGTCTGCATTGCTGTGCACAAGGCCCAGAACTTAATAGGGGCTCCATCCATGTTTATTAAATGATGAGTGAGAAAATAGTGAATAAATATATGGATAAAATTAAAAATGAATAAATGAATACCTTTATAAAATTAAAGTTAGGAATAACTCTGTTTGTTTTGAGCCTGACTTCTTTATGTACTGGGTTAAGATATATCCCAGGCATTAGCTTCAGTGATGTTTTCAGTCTATAACTGTTATACCTTAATCTGTCTCTTTCCTATTCTGTACTAAGTTGCAGTGTTATTAGAAAAACTTGGTTGAGAATATCAAGGAGAGGAGGACATTACAAAGCAAGTTAAATATTCTGAAAGAAGTCTTTTAAGGTAAGGTTCATGATTGTCTAGAAAGATTTAATGAATGAAACATAAGGAGTCTATGGACTTCTTGAAATTGTACACAGAAGGTGAACTGCATATGTGAGGAAAGCATCCATAGACAAAACAAAATTAGGAATTGTGTCCCAAAGGAAGCTTACAAGTATGGCTCTAGAAATTCGTCTACTAAATCAAATCAATAAGCTAAAACCTGAAAATTTCACCAAAATCTGCTCTGATTATTAATACTACAGAGAAAAATACTCTGAAACTTCCTTGACTAACATAATTTAATACTGGCTTTCACATTGTGTGAATTAATAGGGCTCCGATGGGCAGTTCTTGCTTCGAGTTCTTGATGCAGTTGCCATACAATAGGGGCAGGTTAGAGTCAGATGAAGGCTTACCTGGTCTGTTCATCCAATGCGGAGTACTCACTTGGCTAGGAGACTCGAAGATCAGCTGTCAAGCAGAGCATCCAGAGAGCCTTTCCGTGTGACGGGTTTCTCACAGCATGATGGCTGGCTTCAGCATAAAAGCATCCCATGTACAAACGTCCCAAGACAGGATACAGAAGCTGCCAAACAAGCTAAGGATACACCTGAAATAAGCAAAGCATCCTTTCCCACTGTATTCTATTGGTCAAGGCCATAAGAGGACCCTCCTAATAGTTCTTAAAAAAAGAAAAAAGAAAGGAGAAATAGAGTCTATCTTATGATGGAGGAGGGGCAACATCACATTGCAGAGCAGAGTGTGAGATGGGAGATATTGCCTTGGCAATCCATGGAAAATAAAATCTTCCATGCTGTTTACCAAGAAGAAAGACTTTAGGGAAAGTAAATGAGGATTTTGGAAAGCTTATTGATGCCTTACAGTGGTTATTTACACTGAGACAGGTGCAAAGAAAGAGGAAGGCAAAATAATGAGGAGTAATTTAATGTGAGGTGAGAAGAAAATCAAAATACTCAGTCTTACAAGCACTATTAAGGATCTTGCATCTTATCAAAAATTAATGGTAATCTATTCTAAGAGTTTTAATCAGGTTGATGAAATTAATATGTATATTTCCAATAATTGTGCAAAGTATCTGTGAATCAGTTATGTTATCCTTGTGACAACTGTGTCAGAGAAGTATTAAAATTAAGACCCTTTTACAAATGAGGAGATTGAGGTTCAGTTACACTAAAAACAAAACAAACAAAGCAAAACAAAAAAATTGCTCAAAGTTATGAATTTAGTAAATGTCAGAGCTGGCATATGAGTGAGTCCTGGACAGATGGCTGCAGCACGGGATCACTGAGTGACCAAGCTAGAATTGTTGTACACAACACTTGAGTTTGCTTTCCCTAACCACACCTCAAATTAAAACAAAGATAAAGTCTTATTAGTCAGAAAAGGAAATGCTGGGATGGTGAATCATCTCTAGCTCTGAGATGGGGAAATGCCTCAAGCAAGAGTTAAAACCTTAATAGGCCCTCTAGTTCCCAGTTCATATATTGTCTCCTGGAATAAACTTTTATAACCATGAAGAAGCTATTTAAAACCTTCATTAGGATGCTTCAGCATCTCATCACCAAGGATAAATAAAAGCAAATTAACCTGAAGTAGGAGTGAGTAATCTCTTGAATAGAATAGTGCTTTGCTCCAGACACAAGTATTGCTGTACATAAAGTGCTGAACAAGAGGAAGATTACAGGATATCCATAGTGGCAGCACAGCTTGGAGCAAAACAGAGCTAAAGCAACACTTCTGTCTTTGTGAAGGTGCCAGCAGGAATCCACCAGTGGTAGGACTTGCTAAATTTAGATATAGAGCTAACAGAAGACCAATCTGAATTTAGGAATATGGTCAATTTATGAAGACAGAGGCCCTGACTTTAGTGCACAGTAACAGAGATCATACAAGCCATCCTGGAACCACTGCCCTAGAAATGTCAGGGCAGGGAGAAGGAGAGTCTAAAACATGCACTGCCCTTGATTGGAGGATTCTCAATATAGACACTCTCTGGATTGTTTGCTTTTGTGATGCTAAAACTCAGCCTCTGTGCACCGGTGCTGAATCAAATCTCTGAGAAAGAGTTTTGGGTGAAGTAGGAAAGAATAGCTTTATTTCTTTGTCAGGCAAAGGGGGACACAGTGGGCTAATGCCCTCAAAACTGTATGTCCCAACCCCGGGAGGATTTGGTGAGGAGTTTTTTTTGTTTGTTTTTTGTTTTGTTTTTTGTTTTTTTTTGCATTTGTTACCTATATTTGAAAGAGAGTTTCTAGAATCACAGCACAATTACGACAATACATTTGATAGCATCGTTATCGTAAATAAACACAAAGAGTCTAAAATATGGCAATGCCACCAGAAGGGAAAATGACGTCCAATTCACCCTCCATCCAGACCTTTTGAGAAAATTACACCAAAAATCTGTCATATTTTCAGTTCAGAAATAAATTTTAGAAACTGTAAAACAAATTTCAGGAAGTTATGACGTTGTTTGAAAAGGCAGAGTTGCAGTTATTCTTCAATACGCTCAGACTCCTGTGTGGATTCTAACACGGAAGGCACTTTGTCACTGAGGCAGGTCCATTAGGGAGATGAGGTGTCCACAGGGTCCATTTCCCAGCCCACATTGTGGCACCAGGGAGCAAAACACCGTGAAACAGTAGCTGAGCCTCAGATCACAAAATGTTCAACAGGCATGCTCGGCAGCTGTTCATTTCCCATGGGTATGCCATCCAAGTACGACAATAACCAACTCTGACCAAATAAACACATCACGCCTGGGGCCATTATGACTCAAGACTGGACGTCTGGAGTTGAACTAGAACCATAAGACAAAAGGTGATGCTTGCATGGTTGGAGCTGGGTTGGGTTAGCATAGTTCGCATTTGTTTTCCTTCTGTGTTTATTTCATGTATTTGTTTTGTGTGTATAGTTAACAATTACAGAGTTCACTCTACCAAACAGACATATCAGTAACTGCAAGCTAAAGGAATGTAACGAAAATGTACGCATGCTGCAATTATGATAATACCACAACCCAATGAGTAAACGCAAAGCAGTGGGTGTAAATACAAGCACAGAAATGTCCCATGCTCTGGTGAGGAGTTTTATAGCAATGGTTCAAGGGCAGGGTTGCTGATAAGGATCAGGGTGTGAGAGGGGCCTGCATTCCTCTAATCTGGCCTCAGCTGGTCTCCTGGTGAGCTTCTGTTGCATGGTTTTGTTGCCAGGGAAGCTTACTTTCTAGAGTGATCATTAGCTTACAGGGGTCTCCCATACTTTTTTCTTTAATTAGAATCCCCTGTGGGATTAACTATTTAATCACCTCCTTTGTCCCTTTACTCTGTCACTATCGATTTTGCCTGTAAATGTAAGATCAGAACTCGGGAGGTAGCGTAAATGAAGGTCCATCTCTAAATCAGCCCAGCTCCTTTTTCAAGGTATAGATGCACAGGTAATTCACCTAAGGACTACGGAATTAGAAGTTAGTGATGTGACAAGCCATATGTATTCTGGTAAACTTCCCCTAGATGACACTGAAGGTTAAATGCTTGGTTAGAATTACAGCTTTTAAGATGTCAAAAGGTTGAGGATTTAACTTTGGCCATCAGATATAAGCACGTTAAAACAATAATAGGCTCTATTCTTTATTTTTAATTTTTTTAGTTTTTTAAAAAATTATGATACATCATGTTAGTGAGTTTTAGTGAGTGTATGGGGGATACAATTTTATAAGCAGTAATGTGAAATTATAAAACTATTGTAGAAGATATTGTGGCATTATGCATCAAAATGCTTAAAATATTTATACAACACTGACTCACTAATTTTACTTTGACAAGAATATTACTAGGTTTTAATCATACAAGAAATACAAAATTGCTTTTCAATAATAACAATATGGTAAAGCCTCTATGTTTTAGTCACGGCAACTATGTTTCTTAGAATATCCACAGTTCCTTTCCATTATGGAAATAAGAGCAGATGTTGTACCTTATTTATCTTTGTAATCCTTTTGTAATTCCTTGGAACAAGATATTTCCTGAGTGAATGAAAATAATAACTACATCTGATTCCTTAGATTAGGAAAGTTATATGTCAAAGTGGTTTACATATTTTCTTTCACAGAGGTTTATCATGTATATTTTATTTTTGAATTAAAAAATAGGCTCCCTGTTTTTAAAAATGAATACCTGCAGTGATGTTTGAAATGAATTTTCAATAGTAGTTTATATTTTCTCTCTTGCATATATTACTTGTACAACTTTGGGCCTAAGAATAAATTCTCATCAACGCCTGAATATGTCATATGCCAAGGATGTTTACTCTCCAAGCAATCACTGAATTGAGCCAACTTTTCTGTTTGATTATTTGTTTTTTAATTAGCCTGGTTGATATATTGTCAACAGCCTCCTGCCTCTTGGAAATGGCTTAGTGAGTTCATTTGGTTTTTATCTTAGAAGTTAAAATTTTCCAAAATTACTTAGGGATTAATTAGTTAGTTATTTTTTAATTAAAAATTTGCTGTTGATTTTTGGGATAGTGTAGGAGAGTTCTTAGCTGCTTGAGGCCACATCCAGAATGGTGATGGAATTTGATTTGCCCAAAGGAGTGCAATTTGGGTACCTATGTGTCTTTTTTGATGGTTTGTGAGTTTATGAGCAATGAGACAAAAAAAGAGGATGAAAACAAAGTAGCCCTGCCAAATCTTCTGCTTTAATTATTTTTATATCCAGTCTAAATGTTTATTTGAATAATCTTTCGAGACATTTTCAAATGAACATAAAAACATATAATTCAGCAGGAGATATCATATCCCTACATTGTGCTGATGTAGGAAATAATCCCAACACACACACACACACACACACACACACACACACACACACACACATGCAACTCTCTCAGAGTTGAAGGCAGGCTGACAAGTTACCTGAGATTGACTGCCATTTTTGTGACTGCTTGAAACAGAAATGGATCAATGGGCAACATTTCAGAGAGGTAGTTTTCATCTCTGCAAAAGAAATATCTCCCAACATGCAAAGCTGTAGAGAAGGGAAATGTGCATTATTGGGAAGTGACCACTGCTGATTGGAAATTTGTGCAATTAATCTTTAAAATTATGTGCAGTAAATTTCACTCTTGGGGTAGTCAGATGTGTGTTTTGACAAATGTGGTATTGCTATGTTTGTTATTTTTTAGCCATGGTAACGCATATGCAGTGATGACCCTGGGTTATAATTTGCATTTCTCTAATGACTAATGACATGGAAGTTGAGCAACTTTTCAGGTCCTTATTTACTGTTCATATATATTCTTTGGTCGAGTTTCTATTCAGATACTTTGCCTGCTTTTTAATTAGGTTGTTTGCTTTCTTATTGTTGAGTTTTGAGAATTAAGTATTCTGGATACTTTTTACAAGTCTTTTCTCAAATATGTCATTTACAAATATCATCTCCCAATCTGCTGCTTTTTTTTAAAATATGTTTAACAATACACTTCACAGAGCCAAAATTTTCATTCTGATACAGCCAAATTTATCATTTTTTTCTTCCGTGGATAGGTTTAACTGATATATCTAAGACCTTTTTACTTATCCCAAATTCACAAAGATTTTTCTCCTATGTTTTCTACCAGACATTTTATAAATTTATGTTCATAGTGAGGTTTGTGATCCAATTTTAATTTTTGAATAAATTCAAGGTTCATTAATTTTTTTAGCATGCAGACCTTCCATTTTACAGCCCTTAAAAAAAGACACTTCTTATTCTATTGACTTGTCTTTATACCTTTGTCAAAAATCAGCTGATTATATTTCTGTGGGTCTATTTCTGGACCCTCTACTCTGTTCCACTCATATATGTATATTTTCCTTGACAATCCCCCACTGTCTTGACTGTTTGATTACTGCAGCTTCATCATAGCTCATAAATCAGGTAGTGTGAATCCTCTTTTCTTTTTGAATAAATTATCTTTTCTAAATTTATTTTTATTTTATTTTATTTTTTTTGGCTGTGTCGGGTCTCAGTTGTGGCATGTGAGATCTTCATTGAGGCATGCAGGATCTTTTCCTTCTGGCACAAGTTCTCTTTGTTGCCGTGTGCAGGTTTTTCTCTAGTTGTGGTGTGCAGGTTTTGTCTCTCTAGTTGTGGTACACGGGCTCCTGAGCACATGGGCTCTGTAGTTTGCAGCATGCGGGCTCTCTTGTTGAGGCACACGAGCTCAGTAGTTGTGGCGCATGGACTTAGTTGTCCCTCAGCATGTGGGATCTTAGTTCCCCTACTGGGGATCAAACCCACATCACCTGCATTGGAAGGCAGATTCTTTACCACTGGACCACCAGGGAAGTCCCTTGAATAAATTATCTTAGTTAGTCTTATTTCTTTGTGTTTCCATATACATTTCAGTATTAACTTGTTGTGGTCTACAAAAAGTTCTGCTACATTTTATTAGAATTGCATTGAAACTATAGATTTATTTAGAGAAAATTGACGTCTTATTAACATAGAGTCATTCAATTATGAACACAGCACATCTCTCTATTAAATGGAGTTCTTTGGTTTCTTTCATCAATGTTTTGTAGTTTTCAGTGCACAAGTCTTGTACATATTTGATTGCTCTTTACCTGTTTGCTTCATTTTTCTGTGCTATAATAAGTGATACTCCTTCTTTAATGTCAAATTATAAACGTTCGCTGCTGGTATATAGATACGATTGGATGTTATACTTTGCAACTTTACTGATTTACTTATTAGTTCTAGGAATTATCTTTAGAGTCCTTTGTATTTTCTATGTGAATAATCATGTCAACTGTAAATATTCAGTTTTATTTCTCCCTTTATTTCCTATATACCTTTTATTTTATTTTTTCTTGTAATATTCTTCTGGTTATAAATTTCAGTATAATGTTTTATAGGAGTGCTGATAGAGGACATCCTTACTTTGTTCCTGATCTTTGGAGAAAACATTCTATCTTTCACCGTTAATTAAATTATCTGTATTTTTGTAGATACTATTTATCAGGTTAAGGAAGTTTTCTTCTATCCCTAGCTTGTTGTTGGTATTTATAATGAAGTTTATCGAATTTTGTCAAATATGGTTCCTGTATCTATTGAGATGATATAATTTTTCTTCTTTGCTTTATTGATTTGGTGACTTACACTAATTGATTTTTCAATGTTGAACCAGCCTTGCATTCCTGAGGTAAACCCTACACTAATTGATTTTTCAATGTTGAACCAGCCTTGCATTCCTAAGGTAAACCCTCAGTCTTAGCCAAAATGAGTCAAAGATTTAGTGAAAAAAATATTCTAAAATAGAGACATGAGTCAAAGACCTACCCCTATTTGAACAGTTGTGATTATGGACAGTACAATCAAAGAAACGAAAGAAATTAAATAAGAAGATATACAAAGGACAACCAGAAAAAAATCTCATTTCTTATCACTTGTAAAATTTTGTTTAGTTTTTTCACTCCATATGTCTTCTAAGTCTACATATAAGTTAAGATCACACTAACTACTCTCACATATATCTCAAGCACACACATGTGCGGGAGCAGACACACACACACAAAACCCTAAAATATAAATGTTTCTAAATATGAGAGGCATTTACTTTGTTTCCTTACAAAATTAAAACTGCTGTTTATTGCCAGTAGTCATAGCTCTCCTGATTAGTGATATAATACCTCAGTGTTCAACCTTAAGCTCTGCCATACTGAATGCTTGACTTCTAGGGTCACTCTGCCTTTCAGCAGCAGGCTGGCAAAAGGCAAACAGAATGGAAGGGCACATGTAGAAAGTCTTTATGTGATGGGCCTGAGAGAGACAAGTGTTCTGCCCTTTGCTTCCCAATGGATAGCACTTAGTCACGTGACCTTACTTCACAGTAAACTGGTTTAAATGTATGTCTAGGAAAAAATAACAGGCAGGTTGAATTGGTCTCTCTCATAGCCACTGATGATTTCATAGTTGATTGTGAATATTCATATCTAGTAACCATATTTATAAAAACATAATGTAAATTTGGGGGGGAGTTCTTTGTTTTTAAAAACAGCATCCTTCAAACACACACATCAATAGTGTTAAAAAAAGTAAAGCTTCCATTTTTAACATGAAATTCTGAATAATGTTTGAAGCAATATCAACTTATATTTATGAGTTATATACTTATACATACTTATGCATTACTTTAAAAGAATATTTATTTATTTATTTATTTATTTATTTATTTACTTATTTATGGCTGTGTTGGGTCTTCGTTGCTGTGCGTGGGCTTCCTCTAGTTGCAGCAAGCGAGCACTACTCTTCGTTGTGGTGCACGGGCTTCTCATTGCGGCGGCTTCTCTTTGGTGCAGAGCACAGGCTCTAGGTGCACGGGCTTCAGTAGTTGTGGCACATGGGCTCAGTAGTTGTGGCTCGGGGGCTCTAGAGTGTAGGCTCAATAGTTGTGGCACACGGGCTTAGCTGCTCCGTAGCATGTGGGATCCCTTACGGCCGCTCCATGAGTCACTCTCCCGCCGAGCCCAGGAGGGAGGGGGCATCAGTCACAGACCCTAAGGCCTCAGCAGCATTTTGAAACAGCCTATGCATTACTTTTCTTGTATGAAAATGCTTAAATTTTTCTTTATAATTGCATAGTTTTAAAAACTAACATAGAATGATTGCCTCTTTCATACATTTAAACATTTATTTTCTCATATGTGAGGATATAAAACATGTACATATACATTTGGTATATTCTTCAAAACGCCATATATGTAAATATAGCAGGACATATAAAATATTAGTTTTTATGCTTGATTATTTTTGCTCAGTGTTGTAATTTTTTTTTTTTAAGAAGATGTCGGGGGTAGGAGTTTATTAAGTTATTTATTTATTTTTGCTGCGTTGGGTCTTCGTTTCTGTGCGAGGGCTTTCTCCAGTCGTGGCAAGCGGGGGCCACTCTTCATCGCGGTGCGTGGGCCTCTCACTATCGCGGCCTCTCTTGTTGCGGAGCACAGGCTCCAGACGCGCAGTCTCAGCAGCTGTGGCTCACGGGCCTAGTTGCTCCGCGGCATGTGGGATCCTCCCAGACCAGGGCTCGAACACGAGTCCCCTGCGTTAGCAGGCAGATTCTCAACCGCTGCGCCACCAGGGAAGCCCCAGTGTTGTAATTTTTGAAAGTAAATTTTAAAGGGTAGTATAATTCAGAATAAAATATAATTTTGAGATTTTATTTTATTTTTATATAATATCAATCAACAGGCTGATGATAATATATTCACACCTGTCCATGTACAGTTTTACAAAGTTTTAACCATTAACATGAATTCATTTCTTTAAGACTAAGTAACACGGAAAATGATTCCCAATTTTTTTCAAAGTACTTTGGGTCCTTCACTCCTATTGTCAAATAAGAAAGAACTAGAAAAAGTACCAAAGATAAGAATGAGTGGAAGTATGGTTTAGTGATGAAATTTAGTAAACTAGAAAAAAAAAATCCTCAAAACAAAGATTTAAATATTCAGATATACTGAATAATTGAGCTATTACTAATATTACTATAATATAAATTAAATTGCATAAACTTATGCTTAGTGGAACTAAGTGATTATTTTCTAAATCATAACTCAGATAAAATATTCAGCCTCTAAGATGAGCCTAACATATTTGTAGGCAGTGCTCCTAGGGAAAAAAATAAAATAGCATCATTTTCAAATTATACATCATGCAAGATTGGATTTTAATGTGCTTCAGAATACCTCAACAATGATACCAAATACAGCAATGCTATGGTAAAAATGTTATGTTAACAGGCATCCTATTTGTGCTTCATAATAAAATAATATTTACATTGAGATTTGAATTTTATTATGTTGGTGTTTTATTTACACTTTGAGTTGTAACATTAATAACACTAGGTTAAATCAAGTCTAGCCTAATTTCATTTTTTACAAACTTGCTTCTATATACATTTGCATAATTCTAGCAAACAGTAATCACAGTAATTCAGCTCCCTATAACCTCCTCTAACCATGTCATTCATAATTGCAGAAAATAGAAATTAACCTTTCTGAAAGCTGAATAGCATAATACTCTTTGCTGTCATGGAAAAGGTAGCAGGTGTGGCCGTGGGCTGCAGTCATTTGTCAAGTAAACCATAATGGTGGCATCAAGACAAAAATTATGCTAACGTAAAAGTAATGCTTCTCAACACTATTATTAGCACTCTGTACCAGCAGAATGATAATGAGACTTAAATCACTTCTGAGTTTCCAAATTATTTTTTTCATATGGTAGAGTGTTCCTTAGATTCTTTTTTAGATGCTGTGCATGCAGAAGTAAACACACTGAAGGTGCTTAACAAACTGTAACTGGGTTGAATGTAACCTAAAGCTCAGTTATAATTAGCTAATATTAATATAGTCTCTCACATGATGTTTACTAATTTTTTATAAATGCAACAGTTTTCAGTATTTATGTTACTTAGAAGTTTACTAACACATTAGGGTCTCTTCTCTCCTTTACACACAAGTTTAAGTTTCTCAGTAAACGACATAAAAAAATATTGTCTTCTTCCTTGTGACTCAAATTTACAACCTGAGTTTGAGGCCTGAAGCTGCCCTAGCAATGTGAACTTCAGAAAGTAAATTAATCTCTCTTGATGTTTGGTTTCTTTATATGTTAAAAAAACAAAATAGTAACCACTCATTGTCATTGTAAGGGTCGATAGTATTATGTGTATAAAATCACTTCGTGGATTTTAAAGCACAATATGTCATTAAGATACAAGTGTTACTTAATATTGCTTGACAACATTTAAAATCCTCTAAATTAAGTAAGTCAATGTTGGGAGAAAATAGGCAATCTATCATTTGAAGATTCCAAATATTGAAGTCTAACTGGTTTTGTATTTTTCTGGCTAGATCTGAAACCCGATAAATCAAAAGGATATCAAGTAGCAGAATAATCTGGTTAAGTGCAGAAGCCTCCTCTGTACCACTTTTACTTGGCAAGAGATTAGGCTGAGGATAAGCAACATCACAAACAAAATTAAAATGTCTGTGGCAGGCATATGAGCCCCATGATGAGGAAGCTGTAGAGGAGACAAGTGTCTTCCTCCATCACAGAGCTAAACATGGAAACAACTGGGATTTTCACACTGACTACTTGACTGCCCAAGGCCATGTTCATCATTTCTAAGCAGATGGGGTGCCACTTCTCAGCAACCATGAATCTATTAAATTATATTCAACAAAATTTCTGTGGTAAAATAAAGATGGCCACAAAGTTTTTGAGATTCTTTCTATTGAAAGGGGGATTCTAATTCTTCTCCCATTGAATCTGAACAGGTTTCTTAACTCATTTGTCTTACAAAATTAGGCAGTGGTCCAGATTTGGTCTACAGATCATACTTTTTGACCCCTGATAAGAGTGGATTGGGTTTAGCCTGTAAGTAAAAACTGAGTGGTTCTGTATGCTATAGTACTCTTTACTGAAGCCTTAGAGAATCCCAACAAGTACTTCACATTTTCCAAGTGACCTTTAAGATACTCCTACTTTTTAGTTATTTTAGGAACATACACTAAAGCCCATACACTAGGTTACATTCAATGCTTGTCGATAGACATCTGACGAACAGCCATAAGATTTCCTAAGTTGCAAGCATTGTGTTTTATTCCTGCACAAAGTACCCATTTTCATGGAGACATACAACCCAGTCATTTGTATTTCTACTAAAATACAATAATCATGGAAAGAAATGAGCCAATTATGTTTAGGTTACACAGATAGAGGAGTGAAGTGGGGAGTGAGAAAATGAGAAGAATCAATGATGTCTCCTAGCTTTCAGACTTCATCAACTGGGTGACTTGCAGTATCACTTAGAGATGGAGAATACTGGTGTGATGATTGTAAACACAGCCACCCTTTTCCATTTCTCCCCTCAAGAGGTGGAATCTATCACCCAGTCCTTAAGTCTCGTTCGACCATGTGACTTGAGGCCAATGGAACATTAGCTAACGTCACACCACAGAGACCTGAAAAGTACTTGTGAATTTTAGTTTGCTCGCTTAAGAACTTAGAACCCTCCTGCTATCCTGAGAACAATTCCAGAATACCCTGTACACATGAAGAGAGGACCAAGTGGGTAGTCATTCCAACCAACTCCTTTATGAAACATCCACGGTGGCTGACCTGCCAGCTGGCAGACACATGAACCAATCAGAACAGACCAGAACTCTCCAGTAGAGTCAAAACCCATTGCCAAACTGCAGAATTGTGAGCTAAATGACTAGTTGTTGTTTTAAACCACAGTTATTTGGGGTTTGTATTAGTTACCTTTCATGTAACAAAGTGCAACAAACTTAGTAACTTAGTAACTTAAAGCACCATACATTTCTTATTTCAGTTTTCACTGTTCAGGAGTCAGGGCATGGCTTAGCTGGGTCCTTTGCTAGGGGTCTCTCAAGGTTGAAATTGTATCAGTAAGGCTCTGCTTTTATCTAGAAGTTTGAGTGGAGAAGAATGTACTTTGAAACACACTCAGGTTGTTGGCAGAATTAGTTTCCTCGCGGTGGCAGGACAGAGGATTCATCTTTTTGCCAGCTTTAGGCTGGAGGCTGCCCTCCACCACCAGAGGTTGCCCACAGTTCCTTGCCATATGGGCTTTGCCAACATGGCTGTTTCCTTACTCGGCCAGCAAAGAGCATCTCTGGAGCGAATCTGCCAGCAAGACCAAGACTTCCTTAAATAACATCCTTTTGTTTCTGAATCAGAATTTCCAACGACTGGGACTCCCCTGGTGGCGCAGTGGTTAAGAATCCTCCTGCCAATGCAGGGGACACGAGTTAAGGCCCTGGTCCAGGAAGGTGCCACATGCCATGGAGCAACTAAGCCCGTGTGCCACAACTACTGAACCTGTGATCTAGAGCCCATGAGCCACAACTACTGAAGCCCACGTGCCACAGCTACTGAAGCCTGGGCGCCTAGAGCCCCTGCTCCACAACAAGAGAAGCCACCGCAAGGAGAAGCCGACGCACTGCAACGAAGAGTAGCCCCCACTCGCTGCAACTAGAGAAAGCCCTCACGCAGCAATGAAGACCCAACACAGCCATAAATAAATAAATAAATAAATAAATAAATAAATAAAATCTTCAGGGAAGTGACACAACATCACCCTTGCCATATTCTGTTGGTTAGCAAGTCACAGATTCTACCTACACTCAGGGCAGGAGATTATACAAGGTCACAAATAGCTGGAGTCTATCCACCACAAGGTCATTTGTTACACAGGAGAAGTTAACCGATATGACCAGGTATGAAGACATTATGATTTTTGTGCTTAAAAGACAAGGTTCTGTGGGCTTCCCTGGTGGTGCAGTGGTTGAGAGTCCGCCTGCCGATGCAGGGGACACGGGTTCGTGCCCCGGTCTGGGAAGATACCACATGCCTCGGAACGTCTGGGCCCGTGAGCCATGGCCGCTAAGCCTGCGTGTCCGGAGCCTGTGCTCTGCAACGGGAGAGGCCACAACAGTGAGAGGCCTGCGCACTGCAAAAAAAAAAAAGAGTAGGTTCTATAGCTAGACTGCCTGATTTTATATCCTAGGTCTGCCACTTAGCTATGTGATATGAGACAATCCATCTAACTTCATCCCTAACCACATAAACAATTTCTATTTTAACAATGTAGATTTTTGACCTATGGGACTTATTAATAACAACCAAACAAGTCATAACTATACCGATACCTTTTACTCATATCATATTAATAACAAGAAAAAGAAAATTGGAATAAGATGTATCTATCACAACTTTATACCCAAACACAACTTCCCAGTAAGAAAAAAAAAAAAAAAATCTGTCAGCATCAGCACTGTGGAAAACAGCAAAATGCAAATCTGCCTTAGGAAGCTTTTAGTGACTTAAATATTGAAGCCACTGAAACATTAATTTGAATTTAGGATTCATGCTACAGTGATTTTACTGTACTGTGTAGTTGGCTAGGACTTCCCACCTGTTCTTCCACAAAACTGAAAGTACGAAACAACTGAAATTTAAGTAGGCTTTTACTTAAACTTTCTCATTTGTAACATCTAAAAAGGCAGGATGTAACAGCTAAGAGGATAAACTTTCCATTTGGATGTTAACAAAGTAATTCCTTTAAACTTTATTCTTCTGTTTAAAATGGAAAATACTGTCTATAAACGCTCTCCTATTGCACATATTATTTACCCATATGATTTTTAATATATATTACCAACATGATTGGCATGTGATATTGCAATTTAGGCTGAGCATTAAGTGGCATATTTAAAATAACATAAAAATAAGACGTTTTATTCTTGCATTTTTATTTTTGTTTATTTATTTTTTATTTTTTTTTAAACCACCTAATTTCCCTTTCACATTTTTAATTAGCAGGTTATTGAAAAGAAAAAAAAAAGCTTTCATTTTAAAGTCCAAGAACCCTGGACGTTTTTTTTTTTTTTTTTTTTTTTTTTTTTAGTTTCTGCTTTATAACAAAGTGAATCAGTCATACATATACATCTGTTCCCACATCCCTTCCCTCATGCATCTCCCTCCCTCCCACCCTCCCCATCCCACCCCTCCAGGTGGTCACAAAGCACCGAGCTGATCTCCCTGTGCTCTGTGGCTGCTTCCCACTATCTATCTACCTTACGTTTGGTACTGTATATATGTCCATGCCTCTCTTTCGCTTTGTCACAGCTTACCCTTCCCCCTTCCCATATCCTCAAGTCCATTCTCAAGTAGGTCTGTGTCTTTATTCCTGTTTTACCCCTAGGCTCTTCATGACATTTTTTTTTAAATTCCGTATATATGTGTTAGCATACGGTATTTGTCTTTCTCTTTCTGACTTACTTCACTCTGTATGACAGACTCTAGGTCTATCCACCTCATTACAAATAGCTCAGTTTCGTTTCTTTTTATGGCTGAGTAATATTCCATTGTATATATGTGCCACATCTTCTTTATCCATTCATCCGATGATGGACACTTAGGTTGTTTCCATCTCCGGGCTATTGTGAATAGAGCTGCAATGAACATTTTGGTACATGTCTCTTTTTGAATTATGGTTTTCTCAGGGTATATGCCTAGTAGTGGGATTGCTGGGTCATATGGTAGTTCTATTTTTAGTTTTTTAAGGAACCTCCATACTGTTCTCCATAGTGGCTGTACCAATTCACGTTCCCACCAGCAGTGCAAGAGTGTTCCCTTTTCTCCACACCCTCTCCAGCATTTATTGTTTCTAGATTTCTTGATGATGGCCATTCTGACTGGTGTGAGATGATATCTCATTGTAGTTTTGATTTGCATTTCTCTAATGATTAATGATGTTGAGCATTCTTTCATGTGTTTGTTGGCAGTCTGTATATCTTCTTTGGAGAAATGCCTATTTAAGTCTTCTGCCCATTTTTGGATTGGGTTGTTTGTTTTTTGCTATTGAGCTGCATGAGCTGTTTATAAATTTTGGAGATTAATCCTTTGTCAGTTGCTTCATTTGCAAATATTTTCTCCCATTCTGAGGGTTGTCTTTTGGTCTTGTTTATGGTTTCCTTTGCTGGGCAAAAGCTTTGAAGTTTCATTAGGTCCCATTTGTTTATCTTTGTTTTTATTTCCATTTCTCTAGGAGGTGGGTCCAAAAGGATCTTGCTGTGATTTATGTCATAGAGTGTTCTACCTATGTTTTCCTTGAAGAGTTTGATAGTTTCTGGCCTTACATTTAAGTCTTTAATCCATTTTGAGCTTATTTTTGTGTATGGTGTTAGGGAATGATCTAATCTCAAACTTTTACATGTCCCTATCCAGTTTTCCCAGCACCACTTATTGAAGAGGCTGTCCTTTCTCCACTGTACATTCCTGCCTCCTTTATCAAAGATAAGTTGGCCATATGTGCATGGGTTTATCTCTGGGCTTTCTATCCTGATCCACTGATCTATCTTTCTGTTTTTATGCCAGTACCACACTGTCTTAATTACTGTAGCTTTGTAGTATAGTCTGAAGTCAGGGAGCCTGATTCCTCCAGCTCCGTTTTTTCTTCTCAAGATTGCTTTGGCTATTCGGGGTCTTTTGTTTTTCCAAACAAATTTTGAAATTTTTTGTTCTAGTTCTGTGAAAAATGCCAGTGGTAGTTTGATAGGGATTGCATTGAATCTGTAGATTGCTTTGGGTAGTAGAATCAATTTCACAATATTGATTCTTCCAATCCAGGAGCATGGTATATCTCTCCATCTATTTGTATCATCTTTAATTTCTTTCATCAGTGTCTTATAATTTTCTGCATACAGGTCTTTTGTCTCCTTAGGTAGGTTTATTCCTAGATATTTTATTCTTTTTGTTGCAATGGTAAATGGGAGTGTTTTCTTGATTTCATTTTCAGATTTTTCATCATTAGTGTACAGGAATGCCAGAGATTTCTGTGCATTAATTTTGTATCCTGCTACTTTACCAAATTCATTGATTAGCTCTAGTAGTTTTCTGGTAGCATCTTTAGGATTCTCTATGTATAGTATCATGTCATCTGCAAACAGTGACAGCTTTACTTCTTCTTTTCCAATTTGGATTCCTTTTATTTCCTTTTCTTCTCTGATTGCTGTGGCTAGAACTTCCAAAACTAGGTTTAAACTTTCGGATACCTCAAGAGTATATTAAAATAAGCCTGACATTTCATGACTTGAGAGGAATAATTGACTCATTATCTATGAACAAAACCGGGAAAAACATAACTACATTGTTTTAATTTATTAATGGCAAGTGTGTGGCATCATAGCTTTAGAAATCCTTGATCCCCTACAAATTTTTGTACATGGAATTCTTACATAGTTCTTGATCTTTTCTGAAGCAAAATATATTTTTCTTTATTGTCTTAGGCTACTTGCTGATTCAGAAAAATCACTCCATATTCATTGCCCTACACTCTTTTAATGGTTCATTGCCATTACTTAGAATATGTGTTAATGAAAAGATGTTATGAAGAGTATCTGAAATTTAACTTATTTAACTGAGAAAAAAAGGCAAATAAGCCTTTTAGGTCATTGCAAACTTGTGAGTTGGAAACAGTAACTTGTAGAATCATTAGGATGCTAAGATGGAAGAAAGAGAGAAAGAAAAGCCCTGAGTATTGAGCATAATGATCTGCACCTGTTTTCAATCATGACTTTCTGTGGAAGCATCGACCACATTGGAATAAAGATTTCAGTGTTTGCACAGCTGGAATACAATGCTACTTTTCAGATAGTGGAAAGTCATTAAGGGCATATAAATAGACCACACTATGATTTTGGAAGATTGAACTATGAAATTTACTGAGGGGTAGGATTGTTTAAAAAATGTTTGGTTTGTTCAGAACTCCTTTTCTTAAATAGCCTAAAAATAAATACAGAGAGGATCGTGTTATTGCCAGTCTGGGATTGATTTACACGAAGTCTATAAATACAAGAGTGATTACCATCTAATGTGGGAGCTATTGCTTCTGTCCAAAAATAAGCCCCTCTCTATGGCTCCAAAGGGTAGAAATTCTGCTACCAGGGGAACAGACTTGATTTTCCACTTATCTTTTAATGACTTCCTGCAGGCAAAAACCGGGAGCCAAAATCCTACTGACATCTGTTTGTTGGTATGGGTCTTGTTTAGAACCCCAGTACTAAGTAATTATTCATTTTTTCTTGGCATTAGGATTGCATAGCTCACAATGTTTCACAACATGTAAGCTGTAATAAATAAAGGAATAAACAAAACTCTTCTCCTAAGTGCTCATTTATATAAAGCATCAGCAAAACAAACCGGAAAGCTTATACCATTTATTGCTAGATTGGCACTGTTTACAGTTCACATTTATCATTAACAAATGGAAGAAAAGGAAACTGCTAGCTTTTTCATCTTAAACCAGGTCTGATATTTTAATGATCAAGGAAAACTTCATATTGAAATTTATGCTATTGTGTAAGTCATCCTGTGGAGTATTTTCTTTTATCCTTAGTATTTATTTTTAAGGCACTATGACTTCACTGACTTAGAAAAATGTGGATTTAAGCCTGAACCTGACCTTAGAGATATTAGGAAAATCTCTTAACCCTTCTAAGCATCTTTACTCCCATACTACATGGAGATAACAATATTTATTTCATAAGAGCATAGTGGAAAATAATTTAACAGACATAGGGTATATGACATCACTATCTTAGTAATGCTTTATTTTCTCCCTAAACTCTTCTGCTACTTGCTTTGAAGTATTTAATTTTAAGCACAAAGCGATGCTGACCAAGTTGTTTCGCATGGAAAGACAGCCCTCGTCAATTCAATTTAAAGATAGGTAAGTTGTGAGCCAACCACATAATAGAACTATTAGTATGGCACTTACCAAAGTGGGAAAGATCCAAATGGGGCCCATGTTTGCGGGAAGCTAAAGAATGTCCCCAGGAAATCAGGACCTAATTTCCACAACCTGTGAATATCACCTTATATGACGAAAAATATGTGATGATTTCTAAGGATTTTGAGGTGGGACATGATGCCCGGTGATGCATTGCCTTAGTGTGGGCCTTAAATGCAGTCACACATGTTCTTATAAGAAAGAAGCAGGGGCGGGGCTTCCCTGGTGGCGCAGTGGCTGAGAGTCTGCCTGCCGATGCAGGGGACACGGGTTCGTGCCCCGGTCCGGGAGGATCCCACATGCCGTGGAGCGGCTGGGCCCGTGAGCCATGGCCACTGAGCCTGCGCGTCCGGAGCCTGTGCTCCGCAGCGGGAGAGGCCACAACAGTGAGGGGCCCGCGTACCGCAAAAAAAAAAAAAAAAAAAAGAAGCATGGGGTGGGTGAACATAGAAGAGGAGAAGGCACACAGAAGATGGTATGTCCCTGGAAGCAGGTGTGGGAGTGAAGTGGATGCAAGTTAACGAAAGCTGGCAGCCACCTGAAGCTGGAAGAGGAAGCGGGTTCTCCCCTGGGGCATCCCAAAGGAACACCACCCTGCTGAAACCTGGATTTCCAGACGATGACACTGAATTTGGACATCCTGTGCCCAGCACTGTGAGAGAGTACATTTCTTTTGTTTTACATCATCAAGCTTGTGGTCATTCATTACAGGAATCTCCGTGACTACTAGTACAATGCTGCTGATTGTTTACAGGTAAGTGGACTGACTCACAAATGATCCATGATGCAGGAGGAGGTAAACACCAGACACATAACACATGTGCTAGAGGACCAGGATGGAGTCATCACACATGTGATATCTGAGGGGCACTGAAGGTTGTAGAGTGTTCATAGGAATGATAAAGAATGGGAAAAGGACATTCCACATGTATTACATACATGAGGCAAAAAAAGATGACTGAAAAGTCAGATAAGCAGTAGTTGGTGCTGATCTTTTCTTAAATGTGAACTTCCTCTGCTGAGATGGAGGAACCATGTGGGGAGAAATTTAATTTTGAAACCCAGTAGTAAAGAACACAGGCAAACAGCTCTTGGGATTGGAGTGAGCTACTTGCATGGGTACGTGTCTGAGCAAATATCCATACACTAAAGAAATACAGTTGTTAAGTGTTCTTCACTTACGTATCTGAACCCTAATGCATTACATAGACATCTTCATAATTCTCTTCGTGTAAAAATATACCTGCCCTAAAAGAGGAAAGTAACTAGTCTGGTCCAAGGTGCACTGTAGGGTACAAAATGAAGTGAGGTGCATGTTGAAGAAAGAGACATATTCCTTAGCAAAATCTGGTTAAGAGTCCCAAACACTCGTTAGTGAAAAGAAATTAAAGGAGCCTCAAAATGACATTAATTTTAGATGTGTATGTTAACAGGCTTTTTTTTGATGGTCTAGCTATGTGGTGGATATGAATGGGTCATCAGATTAAATTAAATGTTAAGTACATTATATTTATTTAATTGCTTTGTGTATGGTTCATGTATCTGAAGTGAAATTTATGTTGTTTTTCCCTGAGTTAAAATACCCATTCAGGTATTTTGGTAAAGAACAGTATTTCTAAGGGAATAAGACATATAGCCAATATTTTGAATCCCAGCCTATGAAAATTAGGTAGGTAGGTATTACCATTTTAATAAAAATGTCCGAACCACTTTCATGTCTTTCTAAATTTGGAGGAGTTTACTCATGCAGAGGAAGAATACCTGCCACAATATCAAGACATGAATAGTCATGGCCTTTTGGGAAAAGTGGAAAGAGTTACCAGTGTTTGGAATGTTGGCTTAGTGGCCAAAGTAACAATAGAAAAGGCTCAGCAGGGGATTTGCAGAAATATTGAGAAGATCTTCTATGGGGAGCAGAAGAGTTTAGAGGCAATGTAACTAGGATGCAATGAAGGAGAAAATCTGGAGCCAGAGTAACCATGGAAGATAAAGGAAACTCAACTAGGAAATGATTTTAGACAAGAGAAAATGCAGGCCTGAACTAAAATTACAGCGATGTCACAAAAACAACATCTAACGACTCAGTACATAGGGTTCATTCTGAGCACCCCACGAAATGACAAAATGAGGCAACAAATTCATATCCTCCTTTCTTCCCTCAATATACTTTCTGATCTGATTATTGTGACAGTACTTTGACTATGTCAAGTATTTATTATGCCATTGCATTTATGTTTAATATTTAATATGCAGTAATACACAAAGGAACAGAACTCTGAATGATAATCTGTGCAGAGAAGCAAAAGTAAAGCTTTTACTGTTCTCATCAAGTTTGTGAGCTGTCTGAAATGAGTCCATGTTTTTCAGATAATATTGACTCCTGCAGTAGTTAGCAGACATCAAAAATTGCATTTCAATATAAACCAGTCTGGGTTAAAAGGAAACTTCTGCCAGTTAAAAAATCAATCATACTGATACACATATAAGTGGGAAGAGTTACTTAAATTTTTGTGATTATTAACTTATCACCAGGGAATAGAGTTTTACATAAAACAAATATTGGGTTGGCCAAAAAGTTCATTCAGCTTCTCCCAGAACAGCTTACCAAAACCCGAATGAACTTTTTGGCCAAACCAATACAAAAAGAACCTTGATCCAAGACTGAATGAGGAACAAATAGAAAAGATGAACAGACCAATCACAAGTACTGACATTGAAACTGTGATTTTAAAAAGTCCAACAAACAAAAGTCCAGGATCAGCTGTCTTTACAGGCAAATTCTATCAAACATTTAGAGAGGAGTTAACACCTATCCTTCTGAAACCATTCCAAAAAATTGCAGACGAAGGAACACTCTCAATTCATTCTGTGAGGTCACCATCACCCTGCTACCAAAACCAGAGAAAGATACCACCAAAAAAATTACAGGCCAATATCATTGATGAACATAGATGCAAAAATCATCAACAAAATACTAGCAAACCAAATCCAACAATACATTAAAAGGATCATACACCATGATCAAGTGGGATTTATCCCACAGATGCAAGGATTCTTCAGTATCTGCAAATCAATCAGTGTGAACCACTACATTAACAAACTGAAAAATAAAAACTATATAATATCTCAATAGATACAGAGAAAGCTTTTGATGAATTTCAACACCATTTATGATAAAAATTCTCCAGAAAGGGGGCATAGATGGGCACTACCTCAATATAATAAAGGCCAAATATGACAAACACACAGATAACATCATACTTGAGGGTGAAAAGCTGAAAGCATTTCATCTAAGATCAGGAACAAGACAAGGATGTCCACTCTTGCCACTTTTATTCAACATAGTTTTGGAAGTCCTAGTCACAGTAATCAGAGAAAAAAAAAAGGAATACAAACTGGAAAAGAAGAAGTAAAATTGTCACTGTTTGCACATGACACTATACATAGAAAATCCTAAAGATGCCATCAGAAAACTAATAGAGCTCATTAATGAATTTGATAAAGTTTCAGGATAAAAAATTAATGCACAGAAATCTCTGGCATTCCTATACACTAAAAATGAAATATCAGAAAGAAAAATTGAGGAAACAATCCCATTTGTCATAGCATCAAAAAGAATAAAATACCTAGGAATAAACCTGGCTAGGGGGACAAAAGACCTGTGCTCTAAAGACTGTAAGATGCTGATGAAAGAAATCAAAGATGACACAAACAGATGGAAAGATATACCATGTTCTTGTATTGAAAGAGTCAATATTGTCAAAATGACTATACTTCCCAAGGCAATCTACAAATTGAATGCAAACAAAATCAAATTACCAATGGCATCTTTCACAGAACTAGAACAAAAAACTTTAGTATTTGTATGAAACACAAAAGATCCTCAATAACCAAATCAATCCTGAGAAAGAAAAATGGAGCTGGAGGAATCAGACTCCCTGATTTCAGACTATATTACAAAGCTACAGTAATCAAAACAGTATGGTAGTGGCAAAGAAACAGAAATATAGATCAATGGAACAGGAGAGAAAGCCCAGAAATATACCCACACACCTATGGTTAATTAATCTATGACAAAGGTGGCAAGAATATAAAATGGAGAAAAGACAGTCTTCAATAAGTGGTGCTGGGAAAATTGGACAGCTACATGAAAAAGAATGAAATTATAATATTCTCTAACACTGTGCACAAAAATAAATGCAAAATGGATTAAAGACTTAAATGTAAGGCCTGAAATTATAAAATGCCTAGAAGCAAACACAGGCAGAACACTCTTTCACATAAATTGCAGCAGTATCTTTTTGGATTCTTCTCCTAGAGTAATGGAAATAAAAACAAAAATAAACAAATGAGACCTAATTAAACGTAAAAGCTTTTGCACAGCAAAGGAAACCAGAAGCAAAATGAAAAGACAACCAACAGAATGGGAGAAAATATTTGCAAAGGGACAAACAAGGGATTAGTCTCCAAAATATACAAACAGCTCATGCAGCTCTATATCAAAAAAAAAAAAACAATCAAAAAATACACAGAAGACCTAAATAGGCATTTCTCCAAAGAATTCATACAGATGGCCAAAAAGCACATGAAAATATGCTCAACATTGCTAATTATTAGAGAAATGCAAATCAAAACTACAATGAGGTAGGTATCACTGTACATGGGTCAGGATGGCTATCATCAAAATGTCTACACACAATAAATGCTGGAGAGGGTGTGGAGAAAAGGAAGCCCTCCTACATTGTTGGTGGGAATGTAAATTGGTAAAACTACTATGGAGAACAGTATCGAGGTTCCTTTAAAAACTAAAAACTGAACTACCATATGATCTAGCAATCCCACTCCTGGGCATATATTCAGAGAAAACCCTAATTCGAAAAGATACATGCACCCCAGTGTTCACTGCAGTACTATTTACAGTAGCCAAGACATCAAAGCAACCTAAGTGTTCACTGACTGATGAATGAAGCAACCTAGTTGTTCACTGACAGATATGTGGTACATATATGCAATGGAATATTACTCTGCCATAAAAAAGAGTAAAATAATGCCATTTGCAGCAACATGGATGGACCTAGAGATTATCATACTAAGTTAAGTAAGTCAGGCAAAGAAAAATATGTTATAACTTATATGTAGAACCTAAAAAAAATGATACAAATGAACTTATCTGCAAAACAGAAACAGACTCACAGGCTTTGAAAACAAATTTATGGTTACCAAAGGGGAAACATAGTGGGAGGGATAAATTAGGAGTTTGGGATTAACATATACACACTACTATATATAAAATAGGTAATGAACAAGGGCCTACTCTATAGCACAGGAGCTCTACTCAATATTCTCTAATAACCTCTATGGGAAAAGAATCTGAAAAATAATGTACATGTGTGTATGTATAACTGAATCACTTTGCTGTACATCTGAAACTAACACAACTATACTCCAATATAAAATAAAAAATTAAATTTAAAAAACTTGATTTTTGATCTGGAACAATAATAATAAACAAGCAAACAAAAGTGTGAGGTTTTCTTCCCAAAATAGCAGTGTTTTACAGAATAAAATTATTTTTTCTGAATTTTAAAATGTTCTATTGATTTTAATATATGGCATATGCAGTAGCTACATAACACTCAATTCATTAAAATTAGATGAGACTGCTACCAATCACAGTAACTGGCAGAAAAAGCAATTGGTTTTGGAAGTTAAAATTATTGCCTAAAAGAAGCTATGTGTAAGTTATTTTGAATAACTATTGAGGCAAAAGAATTTAAAATTACTTTTCATGTGCTACAAAAGTACTAGATAGAAGAGTTTGTATTTATTGGTTTTGGCTAATAATAATTTCTTTATCCTTATGGAAAAGAATTTAAAATTTCTCAGCCGATAAAAAAGTGTGGAGTTTATTTTTCAGTTTAAAATATTCGTATAACTATGTAACTATATTTCTCCACCAACTTTAAAAATAATATATTGAAATTAGATTAGCAGTTTCTATATTAGATTTTTTTACACTTTTTAAAATATGATAGTAGTTTTCAAATATTTATCTTATTATTCTATAATTATATTAATATATGAGAGTGTCCATAAAGTAGATCAAGTGTGAGTTAAGATTAGAAGCTATCTTCAGGTTTAACTGTCTCAGAGACTATTACAGTAAGTCCCTACATACGAACCTTAAAGTTGCAAACTTTCAAAGATGCGAACGTGTCCAGAGAAAGGATGAAGAGTGACAAGAGGAAGAAGAAGTAACTGAAGAACTGAAGAGATTCACGACGCAGGAAATAACAAGGGGACTTTCTTTATTTGAGGAGGCACTGTTAGTTTTTGAGGCACAGGACCCAAAGGTAGAATGGTACACAAAGGTTGCAGCAGCCTTTCAGAATGCAATCCAGTGCTACCGTGTCATCTATGATGAGAAGAAAAGAGCTACTACCCAGACATCGCTGGATCTTTTTTTCAAGAGGGTACTATGTTACTATGATAATTTTCAAGGTACTATACTGTAAGATTAAAAATGTTTTCTTTTTTTGTTTGTTTTTTTTTAAATTTATAATTTGTGTGAAAAGTATTATAAACCTATTACAGTACAGCACTATATATCCGATTGTGTTAGTTGGGTACCCAGGCTAACTTTGTGGGATTTACAAACAAACTGGATTTATGAACGTGCTCTTAGAATGGAACTCATTCATATATAGGAGACTTACTGTATAAGCAACTTTCTAGTGACAGTGAAAACTACATTAGTGGTTTTAACAATGTACTTTAAATATAAATATTAAAGGATGATGTCTAATATTAGGAATGAAGATTTCACAATTGAAATGGCATCTGTGGAAGAGAAGTAAGAGTCACCGTCTTTCAAGTCCACTTTGAGAGAACTTTACATATACAATGTATCCTTAAAGCCAACAACTGCCTACTTTTCCAGGTACTCTCAGGGTTTAGCATATTTTATGTTACATCAAATTTGCTGGAAAAAAGTATTTAAGAAAAGAATAAATGAGCATTAAGCCAGTCACTTTTCCCCAGCAAAGAATGTATTTCCCAGGGAGTTGCTGTCCCAATAAGAAAAGAGGCAGGATTAGACTCCGGATTGGTGTGCTCTGCCAGGCAGTATCGTATTTCATAATTATAGGCGAGCCAACTGATAATAACGTGAAATGGAAAAGTTCTGGTCACAACATCTCCTACATATGTTTTTTTCCCTAAGCATTGTCAGTAAATTAGGGGGAAATGAATGAGTGTTCAGGGTTTTAAAAAGGTTCATGTCGCTATAGGAATTAAGTATGATTTACATATCAATTATAACTTGGATATTACAATAACTTTTGGTTGACCTTTGCCTTTTGCTAAACACTTATGTTTTCTTTTACCTGTGGACTTTTAAAAATATTATTAGAGAGGTTGTTTCAGCACCTTATGTTCATCAAAGTAAGAATTTATGTACCAAAGATGGCTAGAAGATGAGGCTATGTACTTAACAGTTGTCACAGCAACTCCTTAACATAACACATATTATTTTTCCATATTTTGACTCAAAATAATTTTATGTTTTCTTTTTGGCATCACAACAGCCAATTGTTTGAATTATTTAGAGAAATGATCATATTACTTTATAAATTGTATTGAAGGTGAATATTTACATTGTCTGAGCCACTGTTGGAGAAGAGGAAATTTCCCCCTTTACCCTCTTGAGGTCTTGTGGCTGGACTAATAATAAAATTGACACAAGACAGATTAACAGGAGAAAAGGAAACACATTTTAATCATGCCCACAGAGGTCTCATAGAAATGGGACCTAAGAAGTGACCAAAGCAGGTAGCTTTTATCTTTTTAGACAAAGAAACAATAAATTTGTAAGAATTGACAGGACAAAGAAATGCAGGTGTTGGGTGTTTAATTAGTGAAGAATCTAAATGTAGTTTGGGCTTGGAGTAGTAAATTAAAGAAGTCACAGGGTTTGTTTTTATGGGCTCCTTGGCCCTGAATTCCCTGTCTCTGGTGATAAGGATGTCCTCTTACCTCCAGATGCAGGAAGTGCACTTTTCACGTGAGAGTTTTATTTTTTGCTTTCAAGGAGACAGAAATAAGGGTCAGGGTGTCCCTCTTGCCTTGGCCATTTCTTAAGTAGATTTAATTTAAAGTAATCAATATGCCATTGAAGCACATTTTGGGGTGGCCAACCCTGGAACCCAACACCACCTATTTTTTTTTTAAACAAGTATGCATTAATCAGCTATACTTTGACTCTCGGAATCTGATTCCTGGAGGTAGGACTTGGAAACTACATTTTAATTTACTACCTGAGATTCAGAACTGCTGCTATTGGAGCATCTCAGGCCCACTGCACACCTACCCATGATTTTGAGAAGGAAGAAAACCTTGACCATGATTCAAGGACACAATTATTACACTGTGGTAAGGAGGCTAATGGGATAAGTGAAGGAATTCTAAATAGATTTAAACTAAGACAAGCAATCTCTTGGCCTCTCCTCTGAGATGTCTTCCGCTTTCAAATTGATTCCTCTTTGTATTGGATCTTTTTTCTTCATCTTCTCATGCAACCCATACAATAAAACAAGTCTCATGATACCTATCACTTTGAAAGGATTTCCTTCCACTGAGTTGTGTAGTTTGTAGCAAAACCAAGTGGGGCCCATAAGAGGAGAAGACTTAGACTGCAAAATAAATTCTTTTCTAGAATTTATTCTAGAGAAATGTTTTAATTTTGGTTGGGTTTATCTTACTATCATTACTCACCACTCTTTCATTTACACACTCAGTTAGTTAACAAGTATTTATTGAGTTGTTACCATATTCCAGGCAGTGTCTAGGCACTGTTGGACAGGCCCTAAAAGTGGTCAAAGAACCTATTCTCATAGGGATTATCCCATCGAGGTAGTGGACAAATTATAAGTAGATACACAATATTTCAGTACTTAACATACCTATGAGGAAAAAAATAAGCAGGTCTTTAGGGATTGGAATTTAAGAAATTTTAAAATGTAAAAGAGCAAATCATGAAACTATTCAGGAAAAGACCAGTCCAAGCAGAAGCCACAATATTTAAGATGCCTCTGCAGATAGAGTGTTTGGTCAGAAAAGATCAGTTAAGGGGCCAGTGTGGCTGAACTAGAGAGAAAAAGGGAAGGATGACATGAAATGATGCCAAAGATAGCTTGAGGAACAGACCATATGTGGCCTTTGAGGTCAGCATGCAACACAGAGTTTGGCTTTATTCTTAATGATGTGAGAACCCTCTGGAATTACCATGTCAGAATAGAGAGACACCACACCAAAATCAAGTTAAAAATGCTCGGTCAGACTCCAGCATATGTAGAAAGAATCATTGCTTTATCCAGCCCAGCTTACCACACTTAATGTGCATTTTCAAATAGTTTAATTAGTCAGCTGAATGTCAAAGTTATAGCTTGTAATAAATATCATTTCCTTGTCTAAAGGTCTTCTTTGATAAAGAAATATAAATCATCTTGTACTTGACAAAAGGAAAATAATTCCAGTCTTAACGCTTGGCCATTGTATTAGTGAGCTTTTCAGCTGGAAACAGAATCAAACCCAGATGTTACTAGAGTCTTCAATGAAGATAGCATTTACAGAAGTGTAAAAATATTATAATGAAACAAACATAAAACCAAAATATTGATGAACCCAAAGAACAGCAATGACAGTAAGCCATTATCTCTCCTGGGGCTGAAGGGGTCAAGGAGCCAGGGGAGTGGTGAGGCCATGAAAGAAGAGGTGCTGCCTGAGCAGTGTGCTGGAACATAGCCACTACCTGAGGATGGCTCAGAGGCACGAGAAAGCATAGAGGAACAGACCTAGCTCCTATCACCCACTACTCCTGTGATTTCTCTCATTGGTGGATTTATGGTGCTTTACCTAAATCACCTCTTAAAAACTTAGGTACCTATCCCCCTGCTCTTATTCTTTTAGAAGAAACATTTTTTTGGAGCTTTGTTGAAACTTTGTACACTTTCTATTTAATTATTTTTCTCAAAAATGTTTTCTTCTGTCCACTTTTTAGACCCAGGTTGCTTTTCATTTTGCAACTTTTTCAGGTGATACTTTATTTCTAAGGTATACATTTAACATTACAAATTCCTTAAAAATGTTGTTTTACTTTTTCAGACAAGATTTGATATGCATTATTTTGTTATCAATTAGAATCTTTTCTTAATACACTTGTGTATTTCTTAATATCTAAAAATGTGAGGTGAGGGGTATTTTACTTGTAGTTTGCCATTGATTTGTAATATAATTGCATTGTATTTTTAAAATATCTTAATTTCACTTCTGAAAGGTTTTGTGATTTGCTTTTGGGTTTAATATATTTGTAGATGCAATGCTTACAGTGCTTATAAATGCACTATATATGCTTAAAAAATAATGTAGGGTCTAGAGTTACTTACTGACCTAATTTTGTCCACTTTCTGCTTTTTAAAGTTATCTATTTTTATATAAAATAATTATTTTATTTTTCTAACGATAAATACAATTTATAGTGCAAGAATATATTTTATAGTATCTACTTTAAAAAGACCTTATTTCTATCCAAAGAAAGTTGAATAAAGTAGATATTTATTAAAATAAGGCAAATTCTTCTACCGTCCCATAAGCACATCTCACCAAGTTATAAACTAGTTTTTAGAGCAGCTTCAAATTAAAGAAGAGTGAAAATATTTGAATGTACTGAAGTAGATTCAACCAGCGTTTACTTCCTCCCTACCAAAATGTTTATTTACCACACAGCAGTGAGAGAATTTCTTTAAAATACAGGATACCCTGTTCTTCTGAATTTTAGAAAATGAATAAAGTATGTCCCATGTAATATTTGGGACATGTTTTATTTCACATTCATTCATTGTTTATCTGAAGTTCAAATTTAACTGGGCATCATGTGTTTTTTGTTTGCTGGATATAGATGTTTCTCTTCTGCTCAAAATTCTCCAATGCCTTTCCAATCTCATACAGAGTAAAAACCAAAGTAAAAACCAGTTTTAGACACGGCAACACAAGCTCTGACCTGGACTAATTCTCTGATCTCATTTCCTATAATAATATCCAGCATTGCTCCAAAATACCTGCAGTGGCCTTCTTGCTTTCCCTGGACAACACAGAACTTCTGCCCCAGGGCCTTGCTATTCCCATCCTCAGTTTCTTCAGGTGCTTGTTCAACTGGGTCACCTTTTGAGAGAGTCCCTCCCTGACCAGCTTATGTCAAACAGCAACAATTTCCACATGCCCTGTTCCTTGCACTCATCTTTCTTTGGGATACTTATCACCATCTGATGTTATCTAATTTTGTTTTCTGACTCTCTCCCAAATAAATACATTTAAGCTCTACAAAGCCAAAGACTTTGTTTTACTCACTATTGTATACAAGATGCCTAGAACTGTACCAACATGTGGTAGGGACTCAGTATATTTTTGCAAATGGAATAAATGGGATAAACCATTGCTTATCCAGAAGGTAACAGAGTTGTTTTCATTCATAATATTATTCTCCAGTGTACCCTCATAGCAAACATTGTGTATACAAGTCAAAGGAATTTTATGTAGAGTATCAAGGTGATTTAAATGATCATTTCAACCCAAATTGTATTTAGCCTTCAATTAGAAAGATTAATATTTAGATGAGAGAGACATCATCTATTTTCATGCCCTCTTATGCTTTACTTAAAAATTATTGAAGCAAATAAGTAGGAGACATTAAAATTAATGATGTTATCATATTACTAGATATAGTGTTGAAAGCAATTAAGATTTTTATGATTTGGCTTTAAATTTACCTATGCAATTATTTTGACTCTTCTCAATATTTTTATAAAATGGTACCTAAACTTTTATGTTTTTATAAAAAATATGATTGCAAACATTGCATGTGTTTCTTTTAAAAATTTGATGTATTAAAGAATAATAAAATACTAAAAAGTCAGATATGCATATAACTCTACCCCTACAAATAATCAAAACTAGCCACGCAAGTCCAGTGATACTCGATGATTATGTTTCTAGAAGCTGCTCTGAGATCCGGATTGGAGCTCATTCAGATCACTCTCTCATGCTAAGGTATAGTTTGTAAAGAATGATATAGTGCCAGAGTGGTTGCACTCAGGGACTTAAAACCTCAGCTGTAACCTCAGTGCCAGCCCCCTACATAAACAGTCAGACCATTGTGTTTATCCATGGATGCCACAAAGGCCTCCACTTCCCTCCAGATGCTTTCCTCTTAAGAACCTGGAGAATTATCTTTCCAGAGGACATGAATTAGAAGCTTTCCATCCCATTATGGGGGTTCCAAAAATATTGAGGGAAAAGAGGTCCTGAGCCTAATTGTTTTCTTCCTAAAAAGCTCCTTGAGCATGTTGGCAAAGGTGCCTATAGTTTAGTGCTCAGCACTCCCGATCCAAGCGTATTTAGAGAGACTAGCGCCTTCACTGGCCTACAAATGTATTGTTAGTTTGTTCTACAGGGAAATGAGTGGTTACTTGCTTTACATTTGCACAGCTATAAAAAAGGCCATTCAGCAGTTAACTCTGTGTAAGGAAAGGGTGGGCCTTGCTCTGGTCTGCTCTTTACGCAGAAACGGTGTCTCTCTCCTGTTGTTCCCTTACATCATTATGACAAAATAACTGAGAAGACCTGGAAACAGAACTTTATTTTAATTTTAATTTTATTTAAAATTTTTTTTGGCTGCACCATGCATCTTGCGGGATCTTACTTCCCCCACCAGGGATCGAACCCGTGCCCCCTGCAGTGGAAGTGCAGAGTCCTAACCACTGGACCACCAGGGAAGTCCCCAGAGCTTTATTTTTTTAAATAGCTACTACATTTTGATATCTTAATTCAAATATTCTTAACATTAACTCTAACACTTGGTTGAAAATATGTGTATGAGAGTAAAGATTAAGGTTTAGATCAGGCTTATTAACAAAGCAGAGACTAAAATATGTTGAAAATATTTCTTTAAATTTCATGCAATTCAATGATCATAATTACTACAAAGCTGCATACACTATGAAAGAGAAAAACCAAAATTGTCTCTTAACACAGAGACTCCTCCCAACTATAGCTAATATTTATTCTAAACAAAATTGTTATTGAAAACTTTAAGTTGCTTGGAATTTTATAAGATGCCTCCAACGAGCATCAGACTGGAATGGCTGTATTTTATTTCATCTGTGCCTCTTTGTTTTTGGTGGAAAAGGCCTTTGAATTATTCTGATTTGAAGATGAACCCAGTGGCTTAAATTCTTACAATATTTCTGAAGGTACAAACAAATTATGTTATTTCAAGTTAAAGCAGTAGAGTCATTTCCAAGTTCTCCCTCATAATGAGTTTATTTCAGAGAGAGAGCACAAAGAAATAAGAAAACAAAAGCATTTTTCAGGAATTACAGATGCAGGCTTTACCAACAACTTCAGTTCAGGTATCAAATTGGGGCTCCTGTCCTGGTGACACCCCCATCTTACCAACCCAGCTCTCTCCTCCGTCTGTCTCTCTCCCCTCCTCCTAGGCTCAGTACCGATTCTACTGCCTTGCTTCTGGGCTTTCTCTCTGGGTATTATATTTGAAACTCCCAATCAGAGAGGATGTGGTTAAACTGTTTTGTCACTATCAAATTGAGATCATCCCTATCGGCTAAGTGTGTGTTTGGGCTCGACATTATCACACTAATATATATATATATATATATATATATAATAGATAACTAATAAGGAGCTACTGTATAGCACAGAACTCAGTTCTCATCATTTCTGTCTCCTCGATGCCTAGTATGTGCTTCACATATAGTTGACACAATAAATGTTTGTCAGAGAAGTTAGTTTCAATATAATTATTATGAGGTTCAAAGTAGACTAGAAACCTGTATAAACAAATACAGACATAACTGAATACAACAATTGTGTTAGACCAGAGAATGGGCAGAAAGAAGACTTTAATAAAACATTTTAAAATCGAGATATAATTGACATATAACATTATAGATTTGTGTCAAGTGTACAACATAATGGTTAGATCTTTGTATATATTGTAAAATGGTCACCACAATGAGTCTAGTTGACGTCCATCTTCATACATAGTTACAATTTCTTTCCTTATGATGAGAACATTTAGAATCTACTCTCTTAGCAGCTTTCAAATATTCAGTAGCATATTATTAACTATAGTCACCATGTTGTATGTTGCATCCCCTCGACTTATTTATTTTATAACTGGAAGTTTGTGCCTCTTGACCCCCTTCACCCATTTCACCCCCTGTCAACCTGCCTCTGGCGACCACCAATCTGTTCTCTGCATCTATGAGCTCAGTTTGTGTGTGTGTGTGTGGGGGGTATTTTACTTTATTTTTATAGACTTCACATATAAGTGAGATTATGGAGTATTTGTCTTTTTCTGTCTGACTTACTTCACTTGACCTAATGCCCTCAAAGTCCATCCATGCTGTTGCAAATGGCAAGATATCCTTTTCTTATGGCTGAATTATAGTCCATTGTATATATATATATATATATATATATATATATATATATATATATATATATATATATATATATATATATATATATATATATGCCAACACAGTTTTCTAGTGAAGGAAAACATTTTCATTAACAGAAGAAGTTCATTGCAGTCAATAATTATTATAACATCAGTAAGAAAATGTTGATTTGACAAGTAACATACATTTTTGTATTTGTAAAAATTTTGACAAATTAATTTTTACTTTTATGTAAGTGCAAATTGATAATGCCTATGGTACAGTGGGTCTCTTTCTAAACCAGACCCTTATACAGTAGATGCCATTTTGACAGGCTGGTGTACTGTGACTTAACCGTCCCTGGACTTACGTGCCTTTGAAATCTGAAGGAGTCCTTGAGCATTTTTTATAAGACCAAGATCTTCCCTGGTTCCCTTCTAAGATGGTGGGGTGGCAGTGCAGTTTTCCCAGTTCTTATGGGGCCTTTCCAATATTGCACAGAAACAGATCTCACTAAGAGAATGTTAAGGAAACCCATGCTTTAAAATGTCTCGGCACAATACAATAATTTTTAATCAAATAATATGTCAGGGCTTCCCTGGTGGCGCAGTGGTTGAGAGTCCACCTGCCGATGCAGGGGACACGGGTTCGTGCCGCGGTCCGGGAAGATCCCACGTGCCGCAGAGCGGCTGGGCCCGTGAGCCATGGCTGCTGAGCCTGTGCGTCCGGAGCCTGTGCTCCGCAACAGGAGAGGCCACAACAGTGAGAGGCCCGCGTACCACAAAAAAAAAAAAAAGAAAGAAAATAATAAAATAATAAAATAAAATGCCTTAAAATATGATAAAATAATGTATCCTAATATACTAATCAATATAAATTTCCTTATAGTATATATCCTATTACTAACAATGAATTTAAGTCTTAATGATTATGTATTTCTTCCAGCAATTTGTTCTAAATTGTATTCTGAATAAAAATCCAGCTTCAAAGAACAGTGGTTAGTTAACTAACTTCTGAAATTCTTAAAGATCTCAATTAGCATCTTCCCTTATTCCAAAGTAAATACATAGAGATAGGCATTTAAAACCTAATGTAGAAAAAAATAATTTTTTGACATATATAAAATCAGTGAATGAATCCAAAGCAGTCCATTTCATTCCGCTACAAATTGATGAAAAGCAAACTGGCATAAACAGTAATTACATTTCAGGCAATGTTCTGCAAGGCATGTTCAGCTTCTGAAGAATAGAGCAGCTGCTTGTAAAATGTGACAATCTCTTCCACTTAAGAGAGGAGCAGAAAAGTCTCATAAAAGCAGAAAATCACATGAATGGAATAAGTGTTTATTCTTTTAAATCTATGGATGGATAATAAACTTTAACTTGAATAAGCAGGAAAAAATGTAATACTGGTTTCTACATGAATATTATAGAATGTTAGTATTTTCATTATTTCTTCTTATAAATTTTCAGATATAGCACAAATCATTCAGATATTTTAGAAACTGTAAACTCTATGTTTTATGCTATCTGTCACAAAATGTAATCTCAGAGTAGCCAATATTCAACATAAAATCTGAAACCATTCCTGATACAGCTCCATAGGTAATGCTCACAAGTCGTTAAACTGATTTTCAGATTAAATCTGCTACAACAGTTTCAAAATTAAGTACCATATCTGAAATCTTAGCACATCTTTTATTTGAACTCAAACTACTTCAAACTGAGTCAATTTTCTCTGATTAAAGCCTTGGCAACCACTAATGAGAGCTTGCTTTTAACATGTCAGTTCACAGACTTCAAGAATTCTACTTTTTCTAAAGTTCACTCAGGAGTTAGCAAATAATTTTCAGATTTCAATTCAGGGGAGAAATGGTACCCAGAGGACCTATTTAAGGATGACAACTTTCCCCCCTATTCACTACTCCCTGTTGAAAAACTTGTAAATATAAAAATTACAAAAAAGTATGATTCAGAGGAGTTTATCAAACTGGATTTGACTAACCCATCTAGTCTTCTGATGCCAAGATAAAGTAAGGATGCCACCACCAAAATAAAGTAGCCTAGCATAAGTTTCTCATAATTTCTGGTATTTCCCCTTTTTGCAGAAAAAAAACAGTAATTTCCTACACCATTTTAAAGTGCAACTAACAGAGTGAGGAAACTTGCTTAAAATTCAGCATCGGAATCTAAACACTTGACTCTAAGGAGGATTCCCCATGATGGTTATTCAGAATTTATTTACTTTTTTACTTATAAAACATGAATAACAGCTTTCTTGTAAGGCAGAAAACACAAAAAACAAATTTAAATAGGATGTTTTGTAAAATCAGAGATAACTACAAGGATGGAAATGGGCAAGTACAGTTTTTCAGTATAACACCATCAGGTCAAAATGATAGCCTCAATTATCAAAAGGGTGCCGCTTCTACATTTTATTTAAGAAAGCAAGGAGGCACACACTAATGATTTAGAAATGTTTCAAAAATTGCTAATTTTTAGACTGTTATCAGCGGGAAATGGGCAGAAGTATTTACAACAGCAACAAACAAGAATGTTACTTCATCCTTACGGTTGCTTTTTAAATGAGCAGTGATTCCCTGTGGGAGATACCTTATTGGAAAAGTTTGTGTTCTTAATATCTTAATATCTTAATATCTTAATATCTATGGGATATTTAGGTCGTAAAGAGCATTGCTTTAGTGCATTTGAACCAGACTAATAATAAGAAATAATATCAATAACATATTACTCCCTTAGATCATTAATTTAGTCACTAGTCAACTGTAAATTGGGTTGATTTCTCCCACTTTGTAGAAGTACTTGAACCAAGAGATGAATAATTTCCTGGAATGGATTAAGTTAATTAAAATATCTCTTTTTGGTAAATTGGCATTTAAAATATAAAGCAGTGAAATTCAAACAAGTAGAGCTCAAATTGTGAGTAAGATACCCAATATATTTTCCAGTTTAAATAGATTTAGTCATAGTAGAAAGAGAAAAAAATGTCCTTTTTCCTACTTCCTTTCTCTACCTGCCATTACAACTGCTGGTATCCAGTTTGGCTCCAAAAGAAGCTGCCAGTTCACAGTGGCAAGTTAATCAAGGCAATTTGATGAATATATAAACACAGAACACAAGTGTACCTTTGTACCACTAGCCAGGGCTTTAACTTTTAAGCACATTGTGGGTAAATTTAAGAGTGCCTGATTTTCAAAACTTAGAACCCAGGAAGGCAGAATCAGTGACTCAACACTTTAGTAACATTCATCACCCCATATAGTTACAAAATTTTTTTTCTTGTGATGAGAACTTATTTATTTATAAAATTATGATCTCCTGATATCTCAAAACAGAGGAGTCATAATATCAAGATTAATAACTGTCTCAGGGTATATTCTCTGTTCATCAAAAGAAGAATATTTGTAGCTACATGTTTTTCTTTTGGAAGCAAATGTTCCAAGTAAGATTCTTTTTTTAAATTAATTTTTACTGGCGTATAGTTGATTTACAATGTTGTGTTAGTTTCTACTGTGCAGCAAAGTGAATCAGTTATACATATACATATATCCACTCTTTTAGTCTATTCCCATATAGGTCATTACAGAGTATTGAATAGAGTGGGATTCATGCTTTGTACATATTGAAGAAAAGAAGATTCTGCATTGCTTTAAAAATTCGGTGAAATCTAAGTAACAATAACTTTAAGAATTACACATTCTAAAGTGAAAATAGTTTTTGACCTTCTACAACGTTGTCAGATTTTCTGTATCAGGAAGAGATCATTCTTCTCAGCAGGGTACCATATATATTGCAAAGTGCAGTGTCCAAATAATTTTTTAGAAAACAATTTTGTCAAATTATGTGCTTAGCCCTCAAATTAGCCCTTTGAGATGGAAAAAACTTTGGCTTATGAGTTAACCCTTCGTTCACTTGGATTCTACATCAAAAGTGAATGTGGAAAAGAGTGAGAATAATAGAACTTCATAAAATTCTGAGAAGCCAAATGAATTTCTTCAGTGTGGAAAGTATCTTGAAAAGAACAAAGCACTACAAAATAGCTTCACTTTGTGACGATGATCACTAATAATGATGAAAAAAAGTGTTTTCTTCATGATTTTTACTATTGCAAGACATGGCCAATTTTCAGAACTTTAACAGTTACAAGACTATCTGAAAATATCAAGATGTTTAAAAGGAACAATTCACTTCACTACAGCCAACACGTAATGATCAGGCTCCCAAGAATCGGCGTCGTGAATTAAATCATATTTAACACAAAATAAAGGTAACAAGAGATACATCAAGTAAGATAAAACAACTTTCAAGTTTTTTTTTTCATATTGCAGTAACATAAGCAATTAAAAATTTTAGGAACTATATATAAATTTACATATGCAATAACAAAATGATTCATTGCAATGTTGTATTTAAACTCTGATGGTATTAAGAACATAATATCCCAATTTACCTAGACTTATAGAGGCCTTTAAGAAAACATGTTTGCCTTCATCCATGATGTCACAGAATTCATGCTCTCTTTGACCTAGTAGACATTCTTATATTTTATTAAGTGTATATTATTTGAGCAGTCATCAGTTTTCTTTTGAATGTGTTTAATTTAATGTACATATTTATGTGGCAGGCAGCCTCTAAGTTGATCCCTGATGATCCCAGGCACCTGGTATGGTATGGGTTCGTTGTACTGACCAGAACAGAAAAGAGTAGAATATGGTGCAAGTGATGGGGTGTCACTTCTGAGATTATGTTACAAAAAGACTGTAGCTTCTGCCTTGGGTGTTCTCTCTTACGCTCTTGCTTGCTCTGAAGGAAGTCAGCTGCCGTGCTGTGAGTTGCCCTGCTGAGTAGCTGCCCCGGCTGAGTACAAGGGTTGGAGTGCTGATCAAGGAAAAGACAGTCAAACACTTGACTAGTATGCTCCCAAAGGTACTTCATCAAGGTCATGGAGAGCAAGAAAAGACTTAAAAATCATCATTGAGGAGCCTGAGAAGACATGGTGACTAAATGCCATGTGATATCCTGGATTTGATACTAGAATAGAAAAAGGGCTTTAGCGGAAAAACTGCTGAAATCCAAAGAAAGTGTACAGTGTAGTTTAGAGTAATAGGCCAATGTTCCCACTTGAGTTTTGACAAAGGTACCATGGTTATGGAAAAAAATAGCATTTGGGGAAATTTGATAAAGTGTAAATAGGAACACTGTACATATTGTCTTTGCTACTTCCCTGTAAATCTGAGTATACATTATGTGTTATACCTATAATACATACTGCATATAACATAAAATTAGAAAGAGAGAACACTTGGACAATTAAGGTTTATTAAATGTCAGCTACTTATCAATTTTAAGAGAATGCTATAACTGTCCTTAATAAAATGTACTTTATTTCTCTTAAAGATTAATTCGTGAAATATTCTTCCATGGGGATTTCTCCATTTTAATTTGAACTATGATAACTGATTTTAGTCCTGGGATAAATCTGCTTCAACTCTATGTACTTTTAAATAGTTTTTATATGTAGAAGCTCATTTTATCTTAAAAGTACCTTGTTATATCAGCAGCAGATGTTTTAATAAGTCCATTTTAAATATAATAAAACTGAGGCCAATAGATTTATAAGAAATAAAGACCTTTATGTGCATCCTCCTATTTCAGTATTCTCTCCTCTATGGCAGTGACTTAGGAGTTCTCTTCTTTAAAGCCTAGGGCTATACATGGGGTACAGAGACACTGATAAGCATGTTTTGTGTCTCTGATTACCCCTGATTATAATGTAGATGTATCATGAAACTTTGCTTTTAGATGATTGATGCATTTCAAGATGACTAGGATTAAAAGAGTTTGTTTAGTATTTTACTGAAATTTAAAATAAATACATGCTTAATTAGCTTCTGTCAGCTACAGGATTGGAACTGTAAGTATATTTTGTGTAAGTATTCATAAAGATTTTTGACAGAGAACCATCCCTTTGAGTCCTACCTAACTTTCAGCACAGACTTAAATGATGATATTGTTTATTCATGTTTCATTCATTCTTTATACTTCACTGCCTTTAAATATGCAGGGAATCACGGAGTTGAATTGTCTTGATAGACTTATACTAATTGCCCTATTGCAGATTTGTTGAGTATGGATACATATACAAATAGGATGCTGTTGGGGAGTTTAACTATAATTAACAGTGGGTTATTATACTATATGGCATATAAATAGAGAAAATATGCTAAATATTATATTATAATATATTAAATAATCCTTATATGCATATATATATATATATCTGAAATGCAAATATATCCATATATATTATATATAGTATATATGAAATTGATAATTGATGCTGATAAATATCAATTGTATAGCTTGCTATAGATTTGTATAGTAAAATACAAATTTCCATAAAATGTGTGCTCTTATACTCATTACTTTGGAATAAATTTCACATTTTCTTTTATGCTCAGAAGTAAAGGAAAAATATTGATACAAAAATCTAAAGATACTCATTTCATTTTGTTTGAAATCATATTATCTTATTCAAGAAAATGTCATAGATAAAGGATATGCAATTTTTCATGGTCCTTAGTATTCTAACAAAAAGAAAGGTAAGTAAGGCTCCTTGATACTCAATAGTGAATAGATTCAGAAGAATGAAAATACTGAACAGGTCATGAGGCGTGACTTGGGATCTAACCTGTACATAGTACTGACTCCTAACTACAGTATCCATGAAACACTTTGTATATGTCATGATCAAGTTCAGACAGAGACCCCTTTGTCACTCATAATTCAAGGATTATTTAGAATTGTGTTGGGAGATCCCTGGGACAGAAGATTTTTGATATGCATGGTGGTTAAAGTAGTTTTGAAAAAAGTGTGTGGGAAAGGAGATAACAAAAAGTTAAAGAATATTTTTTATAAAATATTTTAAGCATACCATTTCATTTCAGATTTCAGAATTAGAGAATATTATTAGAATAAAACTGAAATCCCAAACAACTAAAAGCAATATAAAAAGGTCAAAAAAAGAATGTTTTGATCAATAAATCAAAAGTTTTTAGTGTATATTAGAGAATAACTTTGAAGCATAATTGGTCAAATTGCAATAGGCAAGTTTTTGGGTCTGTTTTCAAGCTCAGATACAAAGTTCTGAGTAATTCCAAATGAATTAACCAGTTAGTTAGGAACTATGAGGATCAGCATGAATGCTTCACATGTTTCCTGTACAAATATAGTTCAGAAGCTTGGATAAGAGAGATTCAGAGAGAAATAAAATAATTACCTTTCTTTATGATACTACTGACAAGGATATAAAGCTTTATATACTTATAAATAATTTGCCCAAAGCCCAAAACATAATAATTGCTAAAGTCACTTCAAGAAAAATAAGGAACTCTAAATCATTTAACTTTCAAAAAATATAGGTCATCTAAGTAAGCGTAAAAGACAGTGTGATGGAATAAAACAAATGTGAGAGAGTCGGGGTGGGGTGGGGAGGTGTGTGAATTTCAGACTGAAATTTGACTTTTAGAGTTTGATTTTTAGTTTCTCTATTTATTTATGTGGCACTAGGAAAAGTATTTACTTTCTTTGGGACACAGGTTTTTCCTCTCTAAAATAGTATTGAGAATACTACTTTGTAATATTGTTGTAGGCATTCATGTTAGATGTAAAGTCCCTTGCTCAGTGCTTTCTCACATAGAAAGACTTGATAAATGCTATCAATTATTTTGAACATAGAAAATTACTGGAAAAAAAACTAAATAGTAAACTTAGGAGATTTTCAATTCTTAAACACTCAATTATGTAATCATTTGCATTTAGGAAAATCTTGCTTATGATTGATTTATCTCCTCAATGACCAGGGAGATAATTTAGAAAGCCATAAATAATATTCTTTTGTCAAATATTTTCTGAATGTTTCATACCCATAGGAAATATAAATACTAAGGCAAGATAAAGTACAAGACGTGTCACATGGCAAAACTGCATATGGTTACTATCTACACTTAGGTACTCATAAGTTCCATAGTAATTTAGAATTTTTAAAGATGGTTTCACTATATGTGTAGAATGATCACATAGTACAGTTCTGATATGCTTCTATTCTTCCTTTTGCTTCCCTCACCCACATATACGCTATTGCAGTCTTATAAATAATATTTCACTCTGAACACCCCAAGTTATTTCACAACTTGTGCCTTTAATTATGCTCTTCCCTTGGCCAGGGATTCCTATCTTTACTATAGACTGTAAGCTACAAATGCGCCAGAATTGTCCTCTCCTTTGTAGGGCTCTACGTTCGCTATATGTCTAATAGTTGTATCATAAAATGAATGTCCCTCCAGAGAATCCCTCCTGATTTCTCAAGACTCGTCTCAAGACAAGCTTAAACGTCTTCACTGCCAAATCCTTCTCTCCTACATTTTTACAGCTCACTGTAGAATTATATACCTTATCCTTTGAGCTTTTAAAACATCCCATGTTTGCAACTAGTATAAAATTTAAGATCGACAGAATCTATTCAGAAGTGAGGATAGAAAGGGAGAAACATCATTAACCTCTTAGAACTCTCTCTAAAATAATTTTTAGTGATACACACAGCAGTTCTCAGATTCATAATTCTGTAGCCCTGAAGATGTAGTACTGTGTTGTTGACCTGTCTTTAATAAATCATGATCCTCCTTGAATTAAAGTCCATGTAAGGTAAATTATAAAAATATACCAGAATGTTTCTACATAGCTTTTGATGAAACCACACTTTTATAATAAATTGTAATAATTTAAATAGACCAGTTACTGTAGAATGCAAACAATAAAAACAGAATTATTACCCATGGAGTTTGAGCACTGCCATCTCCAAGTATCACAGATTTTCATGATTTTTTTAAAAAAGAAAATACCACCTAGTGTCCATCAACAGATGAATGGATAAAGATGTGGCACATATATACAATGGAATATTACTCAGCTGTAAAAAGAAATGAAATTGAGTTATTTGCAATGAGGTGGATGGACCTAGAGTCTGTCATACAGAGTGAAGTAAGTCAGAAAGAGAAAAACAAATATCGTATGCTAACACATATATATATAGAATCTAAAAAACAAACAAACAAAAAAACTGGTCATGAAGAACCTAGGGGCAAGACGGGAATAAAGACACAGACCTACTAGAGAATGGACTTGAGGACACGGGGAGGGGGAAGGGTAAGCTGGGACAACATGAGAGAGCGGCATGGACATATATACACTACCAAATGTAAATAGATAGCTAGTAGGAAGCAGCTGCATAGCACAGGGAGATCAGCTTGGTGCTTTGTGACCACCTAGAGGGGTGGGATAGGGAGGGTGGGAGGGAGGGAGACGCCAGAGGGAAGGGATATGGGGATATGAGTATATGTATAACTGATTCACTTTGTTATAAAGCAGAAACTAACTCACCATTGTAAAGCAATTATACTCCAATAAAGATGTTAAAAATAAAAAAGAAAAAGAAAAAAAGAAAATACATAGCCAGTTAATGATTGCAAGTTGAGTTATTAGTAGGAAAAAGAAAATCCAGAGATTATAGAAATTCATCTAGTGAAAGGAAAATAGCAAAATAACGAAATTAACTAACTTACAATGTAATAGCAAACAGCTTAAAGTTTATTTTAAGCAGAATTTAAAACAGAACAACAAATCTCGATGTTTTCTGTTTTTCTAGAAGTGTCATTAAAAAAAAACTTAATGCTTTTCTAGGTATTGAAAATGGGTCAAAAGTAGTTCTTTTGAAATTTATGGACATCACACATTTTGCAAATAGACCTGCTATTTCCCACTTGAGAGTAGAAAATGGAAGTAAAAATTCCTGGCTCTTGAAATCCTCTCATTCATTCTCTTTGGTTTTGTTCTTGACTGCATTAGCAACACGTCCCAGTTTATTATCGTCAGCTTCTATTTTTAAGATCATGTTGGTCAGAGTTTGTCACCGTTGGTCTCGGGGTTTTCTAAAGTGATTTACATCATATTTTCTTCCCTCCTCTGACTTTTATGGTTGTCTCACTCTCTCACTGTGACTTTTCCAGCCTGTGTAGGAAACAGCCTCAAAATAGTTTGAGAAGTTGTACTTCTAGAGGATTAGTGGGTCATCATAGCCATGTTTTCCTTCTTTGCCTGAAATTATATTTTTGACTGTAAACCTGTGGACATGGTGATAGGGATGACAGGAGAGAAGAGCCAATATTTATCAAAAACTGTCTGTGATACACACGACTTTTCCTTGGAGCCTCTCTTGATTTTCCATGTGAAAACAGCTTTTCTTTTATGGAAGTGAATATTATAGTTTGAAAACTGTAGCAAATCCCAGATCTGTTCAGTTCAATAAGGTCCTAAGCTTGGCTGTTCCTGAATAATTTTTTATTTAGTCCACTAGTGCACAAACTTTACACCATTACAGCAATTTCCCTTACTGTTTAAAACACTAAACTTTAACTATCAGCTAGTGTCCTATACCTTATATATTTTCTATAATTGATGCTATATGCTGTAAGTATTAAAATATAGAGTCAGCTAATTGGATAACTGTTACATTCGTTTAGTATTTCTTTTTTTACTTCAGTTTTGATTTTTTTTTGTTTTTGCTTTTTCTTTCCATCTCAAATTTTCTATTTGTTTTTGTTTTGTTTTGTTTTGTTTGTGATGGGTATTATGGCTTTGATGCTAATAGATAAAACTGGAATGGACTTGATATTGATAACTACAAATGATTTTATGCTTGCCATGAGCTAAATTTAGCCAAGCTGATTGATCATGGATATCAACTAGTTACGAGAAGACAATAATTGGTAAACACAAATAACTTTTAAATCAAGTCCTAAATTATTATACCACTGTAATCGTTAGCAAAAGACAATGTTCCCCAAGTCAATCATTCATTCATTTATTCATTCATTTTTTCATTGAATAAACATGCTTTGAGCGATTTGACCAGTCACTGTGTCTTTGAGTAATGGCCTGAAAAGAATTTTATTTCACTCATTTATCTCTACCCTAAATTTAGTATTTTAATATGTGCAAAGTTTAGAATAGCAATTTCTTATTTTTATATGAAATGCCTAAATATTTAGGGTTGCATTAAGTAAGGGTTTACTACAATACACGATAGGCACTCCTAGTTTACATCACTTATTTTTTTTTTTTACAGAAGATGTTGGGCGTAGGAGTTTATTAATTAATTAATTTATTTTCGCTGTGTTGGGTCTCCGTTTCTGTGCGAGGGCTTTCTCTAGTTGTGGCAAACGGGGGCCACTCTTCATCGCGGTGCATGGGCCTCTCACTATCTCAGCCTCTCTTGTTGCGGAGCACAGGTTCCAGATGCGCAGGCTCAGTAGTTGTGGCTCACGGGCCTAGTTGCTCCGCGGCATGTGGGATCCTCCCAGACCAGGGCTCGAACCCGTGTCCCCTGCATTAGCAGGCAGATTCTCAACCACTGCGCCACCAGGGAAGCCCGTTTGCATCACTTTTGTGTTGCCATAGTATTAACCTAATAATCTAGACGTTTTTAAACTCATTAGACTGAAATTAAGTCCCCCAAACTAATCAGCTATTTCTTATTTGTACTCATAGCTTATATTCAGGCAGTCTTACTCACGTTATATCCATTAATCTAATTTTTCTTTAATGATACTTTTATTCTTGATTTTTTTTTTTTTTTTTTTTTTTTGCGGTATGCGGGCCTCTCACTGTTGTGGCCTCTCCCGTTGCGGAGCACAGGCTCTGGACGCGCAGGCCCAGCGGCCATGGCTCACGGGCCCAGCCGCTCCGCGGCATATGGGATCCTCCCAGACCGGGGCACGAACCCGTATCCCCTGCATCGGTAGGCGGACTCTCAACCACGGCGCCACCAGGGAGGCCCTATTCTTGATTTTTAACTCTGAAATTTTCTTATAAATATAGAAGTTTTGACAGGAAACCAGAAGAAAATTTAAATATCTGCAATCTCATGTACTAGACGTAAAACACATCTGTATAGATGCCCAGCATATGTTAGTATTTTGCTTACTCATAAAAATTTATTCTGCCAGGCAAAACAGTGAACATTTAGATGCATCCCTTTATGAGAATTTCACTACCCATAAATAAGCATATATATATAAAATTAAAAATTGGCATCCTCTTACATGTAGATAATCTGATGTCTATGTCTTAGTATTAACATTATAATAATATAATTAATATATAATGTTATTATAATATATAGTATATATGATATAATAATATAATGATTGTGAGCACTTTCCAATTCACTAAACATTCTTTGAAAAGATTTCATTATCATCATAATACTAGTGTCCTGTACTCTAAGTGCATCTGTCCAAATTTTATTACAATTTTTATATAAAAACCTTTGCACCTATCTTTGTCCACAGTTCTGATTATTTCCTAGTTTTGTCTACGATAATATATTCGGTTAAAAGTGTAACTTTAAAAGCTTTGGTAGGTATTGTAAGAATAATTTCAAGTTATTCCTATTGTTTGTGCCACACTGAACACTGTTTCCTTTCTCACATTTCATGATACAACAGTAAAATGCTTATAAGTTTCCCATATATCTTGCTATGTTTTTTCTTTGGATTTTTCCCTCCTTAAATTTTATTCAATAATCAAAATTTAATTCAAGAGTTACTCCAGAAAACTTTACTTAACATCCCCAGGCTGGGCGAGATGGTCTTTATTGACTCTCATAATAGTCTGTGCATATCCCAAAGTAAGACTTGTGTATCTGTGCGTATTTGTGTCTCACTTAAGAATGATGATCATATCTCTCTTTGTAGCGCCTGTGACCAGCACAATGCCTGGCCCATGGTTGACATCAAATAATTTTTTTAATTAAATAATCATCTGACTGATATACTATTCAATCAATAAATTTGATTCTCACAACAAACTTTTCATGTGGGCAAGTACTATTTTCCACTTCATATTGAGCAAAGAAATATAAAATGGATTACTTTCCTGGAGTCAGACAACTAGAAAATGTATGCAGTGTGTTTCTGGAGCCAGAAACAGACTTTATGAATCCTATTATACTATTATATTAATTTTCTCAAATGTGACACAGGAAATCTATGATGGAAATAGCCAAAAGAACTGGAAAATCAGCTTGACAGTTAGGAAGTGTTAGGTTACAATAAATATCATTATTTTTGCCCATATGATATTAATAGTGGATTTATATTACCTTTTCCATCGTTTTTTATTTCCACATTTTAAATGTCTTTGTAATAAAAAAATAACATGAACTGACTGTCATTAAATAATGTATGAGGGCCTCCCTGGTGGCGCAGTGGTTGAGAGTCCGCCTGCCGATGCAGGGGATACGGGTTCGTGCCCCGGTCTGGGAGGATCCCATATGCCGCGTAGCGGCTGGGCCCGTGAGCCATGGCCGCTGGGCCTGCGCATCCGGAGCCTGTGCTCCGCAACGGGGGAGGCCACAACAGTGAGAGGCCCGCATACCGCAAAAAGAAAAAAAAAAATAATAATGTATGACATGATAAATCATTCTTAGTAATTTTTCATATAGGAATCTATTTAAAGACAGAGGATATGAGACTTACAGTGTGATTTATAAACGTGCATCATTAAAATATTTGAAATATGTTTTTTCAAAAACATCTGGTAAGCATTTTATGTAAAATTGTCCTTTTTCTTTTAACTTGGCCTCAGCTAGAGGAGTATATCTAGGAAGTCCATTTTTTTCCCACCACAATAACCTACATTGCTTTAAAACAGCATTCTTTATCGGTAAAATGGCAGAGTAGAGATAGCATGAGCTTTGGAATCAAACATACCATATGTTTGAGCCCCAGGTCACCCCACTTCAGGATGTATGATGTTAGGAAACTTATTTCACTTTCTGATCCTCATTGTAAAATAGAAATAGAAATAAATGTCCTGATAATAAACATCAGAGTCATATATTGTGAATATTCAGTATATGTAAGTTTCACTTTGTTTCCATCTCTCTAGGAGGAAAGATGGTGTTGCTGGACAAAAGGCTGGGGAAATAAATGTTGGGTCTTTTATACCCCATATAATGAGTTTTCCTTCAGATGGTAATCAGATTTACAATAGAAGATTCTAGGGCCTTAATTTTGCTATGAATATGTAAGGTTGGTTTGACCTTTGAATAAGTGTGATTGATTGGTTGTGGTATAAAGCAGTGAATTAGCTTGGCCTCTTTAGAGGCAGCTGATAAAATCCACAGCTTTACCGAGTTTGCCTCACAAAGTTGCTTGTCTTCCAAACTGACTACTGGCCGAAAAGTTCTCTCTCTTCTGACTAGGGAAAGAGTAGTTCTTGGCAACTGAAGTGAGCTGCAGGCTGCTAAAATGAGTTCCAATTATTCTATAGTTTGTTGAGATTTCATGGGGCCAAAAAATAATATCATATAGGCTTACCGAAGCCCAAACACACTGAGATAAACACAGTAGTAAACTAAATATCAGTGTTATTACTCAAAAACAGGATTGGAGGATGTGGTGAAGATAAGGAGTCCCAACGGGCTTCCGCATCATTCTCTCAGAATTAGACTTGCTCACGGAGTCACTGGCAGTCCTGGGAAATCACCGACCACTTCTCACAACGGCAAACAGCCGACTTCAAGGCCATGAGCAGACCAGAATGTTCCCAGTCTGCAGGCTGGCAGAGCCACAGGAATGAGAGCAGAGAACGGCTTTAGGAAGGTCAATTCCTTCTACCAGTTTCTGCAACCAGGTAAGTTATTTTTCTTTCCTTAGGAAGGAGTTTCCGAGAGGTGTGAACTGAGGCAAAGAGTATTATAGTAAAGCAATAGTTCTCGCAATGTGGTCCCCAGATAAGCAGCATCAACATCACTGGGAACTTAATGGAAAGGGAATTTCTCAGGTCCTGCCTCAAACCTATGGAATTAGAGACTCAGGATACAGAACCCAGCAATCTGTTTTTTGTTTGTTTGTTTTTTGCAGTACGCGGGTCTCACACTGCTGTGGCCTCTCCTGTTGAGGAGCACAGGCTCCGGACACGCAGGCTCAGCGGCCATGGCTCACAGGCCCAGCCGCTCAGCGGCATGTGGGATCCTCCCAGACTGGGGCACGAACCCGTGTCCCCTGCATCGGCAGACGTACTCTCAACCACTGCGCCACCAGGGAAGCCCCAGCAATCTGTATTTTAACAAGTTAGGTGATTCTGAGATGTTAAAGTTTGAGAACCATTGAATAGAGGAAGTCTCCTGTGCTAATTTCCTATTTATTTCTCTATAACAAATTACCACCAATTTAACAGCTTGTAACAACACCTATTCAATATCTGATGCTCCACAGGTCAGAAGTCTAGGTGGACTTAACTGTTTTCTTTTCTATGGGATTCAAAAGGCCAAAATGAAGGTGTGAACCAGGCCAGCATCTTATGTGGAGGATCTGTGGGTTGGGGGCAGGTATCTGATTCCAAATTCAGTTGGGTTTTTAACAAAATCCAATTCCTTGCTGTTCGTTTCCTACAGCCTGAGGTCCTCATTCTGTTGCAGGCTGTTGGCTGAGGGTTCCTCTCTGCTCATAGGACCAGCGCTCAGGTCCTTCCCATCTTACCTCTTCCATCTGAAAAGCTGACAGTGGAATATCCTCTCATGCCAAAATTTTCTCACACTTCCAATCTCTTTGATTTCTCCTTCTGTTACCAGCCAAAGGAAACTCCTTGCTTTTAAAGAGCCCATGTGATTAGATTACATCAACCTGAATATCTGGTACCTTTTATTTCTGCATTTTAAAATAATTGTCTGCATTTCTCAAACTTTCTATAATCAACATATTTATCTTCTAATAAAAAAAAACACAAATTCTTGTTTTGGAACAGAGTTTGGTCTTACTTTGTATAATTTTTAATTGGGCATTTAAATGAACAAAACCTTATTATTCCTGTGTAGCAAGAGAAAACTGATAATTTTGTAGATGCCCATCACATGAACTACTACTTAGATGTATGAAAATGTCCCACTATCCAGGGCTTGTTGAGAGACAAATATTTCAGATACTTAATTTCTTAGCACCCACCTGGAGATAGACAGTTGCACCGAACTTAGGCTCACGTTATCAGATGCCCTGCCCTAGATATTATATCCAAATATCTAACATTTTTAAAGCTAATTATGGAGAGATAGAATAGATATTTCACTCTGGCAACACAGTATTAACAGCAACATCTAGTCTCCAAATAATCAGGTGTAACAGTAACTCCCCAATTTTCTCCCCAAAGTGTGACAGTTTTAGAAAAGTAATATCAAAGAATTTCTGTAGAACCAGTTCAATGAACAGGGATTTTACTACCATTATGACTATGTGAAAATCATTTCTCCAAATATAACACCTAAAAACTCTTCACAAGATTTTTATAAATTGCCTGAAAATACTTTTCAGTAACCATAGCCATTCTAGTGAAGAGTGGAAATTCTGGAAAACAGAAAGGACAAGATGGTGAAACCCAAAATACATCAAACTCTGATGATACTAACATCCATATTAGCAAATCAGTCCCTATAGAGTAATTTCAGATGCTTATCAAAGAATGGAGTTATTTAATATCACAAATTTTATTTAAAATAGGATATTAAATATTAGAATTGTTCAAATGAGCCTGTAATTATTGAATTAAAGTCTAACTTCAAAAGTCACAAGCAATCAGAGTATTTCTATAGCTAGTTCTCACATTTTTTTCTTTTTTCCCTGTTAATGGTAACTTTTACATTTTATTTTTCACTGAACTCTCTGTCTCCCCTGTTGGAAGCCACTGACTCTGTCCTATCTCTTCTCCTGCAAGTACAATTTGGTCTAAAAATGCCTCGAGTATTTGTTGATGTAAAGTCAACTTTACTGAAATTTCTTCTTAATATGAAGTAAATGAAATTTGGAAAAAAATACCCTGGATTTAGGTTTTCTTTGTCTTCACACTGAGCTGTGTAATATTAATTGGGATGCCTTACCTGTCAAATTTTACTCCGTCATAAAATGGGAATTAAAACAGCCATTCCACAAGCTCACTGTAATATTAAATATATATGTCAAATGTTTTTGTACGATAAAACAATTTTTGCCTACAACAGGCTCCTATTTGCCATTGTGTTATTTGATTTTAAATGACTTTGACTAACCGAGTGGACAGCAATTGCTTATTTAAACCTGAGTAATAATCCTAAGACTTAAATATTGTGCTTTCCTATTTAGGAGTGAATGATGAAGAACCACACTAGTTTATCAGGATTCAATTCACAGGGTTCATTTACCTTACAGTTTTAAAATTGCAGCCTTTTCGCCATACTGAACACCAAATAGGAAATGTTCTTAAATAAATTATTTAGATCTCTAAAGAAGTTTCATGTCAATTCTTAGAACATTTGTAAAAGAAAAGAACCGACTATCTGAACTGAATTGTTCACCCCCTGATATGTCTTTATGAATAGGTTAAATCTTCATTTTTAACCTTCTTAGAGATATCTTTACCTCCGTTTAATATTAAATAGATGTAAGATGTATTATTCCTACAATTTTAGCATGGTTACAGTTTTTAAAACAAAACTATAATTCTCTGGTCTGGAAACATGAATAAATTGTGAAAACACTTCTTTAACATGACCATAGTTACATTCAAGAAGTTAGCTTTATATATATATTTTTTAAATTTTTGTTTCATTCATCATAATTGTTTTAACAAGTAATATTATTGACAAATATCTATTTCCTATAAGGTGACTACAGGTTGCAGTATTAGCTGACCTAATAGCATTTTGAACTCAGAGAGTTATCCCATATTATTCTAGATCAAGTGAAATCATATTTCTAAGTATCCACACACCACTCCTAGATGAGAAGCACATTATCACAGTTCTATCTATGAGTGAACAGGATTCTGTTCCTACTGTTTGGAATAGACCTCCTGCAGTTAATGATTCTACACAGGCATTAATCACATCCTCTATCAAGTAGCCTAATGATGCTGAGGAGGTGGAATCATTATGATGCTAAATTATATTTTGCCTGACAGGGAATGAAAATTCTCTTTTAGTAGTTATTAAAGAGATTGGTAATAAGAACAAGAAAATGACATGTCAGAAGTATTATTTTAATTTTTCTTTAGAGAAAAAGAAATTATTTACAAAAAGCGAGCTGTCCTTTTCATCACTTTTCCCTTATTTCTTGTCAAGTTATTACATTGTCTATGTTACCAAAGTTACCTGTCCTGTTTGGAATATGTTGGAGTATTATACTTTTCTTACACTAAGCATCACTTGTAAAACTTAACTGGGTCATATCCTCGTAACAAAGGAATATTTTACTGTTTTATATATGTGAAAGGCTTTCAGAGCTACAAAGCCCTGTATAACTCGTCTGGAACTCACTGCCAATTTTAAATTTTACCTCACAAGTAACTGAAGCCTGGTTATAAAAAAAATAACAACCAAGAGAAATAAATTAACTAAAATAGTCTTCAGAAGAATGTTATTCAGAAGAGGATGAATACTGCAGATTAAGAGTTCTGGGAGATAATTATAAGTGGGAATTAGCAATAGGTTGTCTTTGCTTTAAAGTGAAAGAATAGTAAAGCTTCTATTTTAAAATCCAATTAATTATGGGAGGATGGTAGAGTTTTATGTCTTCCTTTTTTTCCCCTACATCCAATATACAATCATTTACCAACCCTTGTTAATCTTACTGCTTTTCATCCTTCAAACCATCCACATAGTCCTCTCCACCAAAACAAGAACAACCCAGTTTATCTCTATCATCTCTGATCTTTATTCATTCATCCTCCTCCTAGTGACATGTCCACCTTCATCCGTGCTCTCTTTCCGATGTCCTTCCATTCTCCAAAGATATCTTCTGAAACACAGGACTCATCTTGCCACTCTCCTGATTAGAAATTCAACATGACAGTTAATTTTATATGTCAGCCTTCTAGGATATAGTGCTCAACTGTTTAGTCAAACAATAATCTAGATCTTGCTGTGAATGTCTACTTAAAGATGTGTTTAACATCTAAATCAGGAGACTTTGAGTAAAGCAGTTTATCCTCCATAGCCTGGGTGGGATTCATCCCATCAGTTGAAGGCAAAGACAGATTTCCTGAAGAAAAGCAATTCTCAAGACTTTAATATAGAAAACTTGCCTGCAATCATAGGATTAAAAAGAACAACTTCTCTTTGAAAAAGAACTTTTCCAATTTCTTAAATCTATGTTTTAAATGGCAAAAGAACCACATGTTCATTGTAATAAGTCTGAAAATATAGACTATATATATATATATATGTAAAATACAAATAGCATCCCCATCTCCTACAACAAAGTTATACATGTTAGTAATGTGTTCTGCAGGGTTCCATACCTTTCCTCTAGTATATTTTCAATGTTGCACTCTGTAATTAGATTTGTGATTGTCCAGATTGTGACTGGTAGATCATTTCCAGATCATTTGCTACATTTTTACAGCAATCAATACTCGCAGAATTAGTACTTGTACAGTAGTATTCGTGATAGTCGAAATATTTCTAAGATGATAATTTTCTAAGAGGATGGTGTTGATAAGTAGTAGCAATAATCACAGGTCCATAGGTCCTAGTGAGCAGAAATTTTCTGATGCCAACAGCAATCATCCAAGACTGTGGCTAAGTATGTCATGTGGTGCCTTTTTGCAACTAGAAACTGAACCGGCAGATGATCCAGAAGAATACTTGGAATCTTTTCTATATAATAAATGATAATTTCTTGAAAAGCCCTGTCATTCTCTTCTGAAATGGAGTAATACAATTTTTGAAAATTATTAACTCAAGAAAATACCTTGGACACTCAATAAATTATCCATTTAGCCAAGTGATTTTTGAAACTCTATCACAAATGAGAAGGTTTGGACTACTAGAGAAATCAAAGATGAGATTTAGAATAAAATATATATTAGATGCTCAATAAATGAATTTTGATGTCATGAATAAATGTATATGGACCAGAATAATGAGTAAAGATTTTAGCTATCATGTCATCAAAATCATAACTTTTATTTTGAAGGTATAAGCAAGAAACGAATACTTGCTAGCTTAAAAAAAATCAGAGATGGAGGCAAAATGGGAAACGCATTAGTTAGGGTTTAGTTTCGTGATATATATCAAAATAAAAATGACTGTTGGGTTGAATTTTTACCAAGTATATTAATTTCTAAGGTGGCTGTAACAAAATGCCACAAATGACAGAAATTGTATTCCCTCATTGTCTGGAGCCTAGAAGTCTGAAATCAAGGTGTCAGCAGAGCCATGCTTCTTCCGAAGGCTCTAGGGACAATCTGTTCTATGCCTCTCTCCCAGCTTCTGGTTGTTGCTGACAATTCTTGGCATTTCTATCTGTATCACTCCAGTCACTGCCTCTGACATCACACGGCCTATTTGCCTCTGTTTGTGTCTGTATCTCTGTGTTCAAATTTCCCTCTTCTTATAAAGACACCAGCCATTAGACTTAGGGCCCATGCTAATTCAGTATGACCTCATCTTAACTAATCACATCTGCAAAGACCCTTGCAAACAAGGTCACATTCACAGATCCTGCACGGACATGAATTTTGGGGGCACACTGTTCAGTGCAGCACCCCAAGTCTACCTTGTAAATAGACAGTGGTTTTCAGCTGGACTCTATTACCAAAGTTCCTTTTAGGAGCATTTTGTTGTCAGTAGCGTTTCTTTACAACATAAACTAGGTATATTTTAAAACTGTTGAAACTCTTTTTCTGTTTCTTATGTTTAAATGCTTTCCTCTGTTAATTCAAGTGAGGTTTATTCATCACAAGTAAATCGAAGACATATTATTTGTTAATTTTAAGTTACTAGTTATATAAGGATTGTGTGTGTGTGTGTGTGTGTGTGTGTGTGTGTGATTTCTTTTCTTTTTAGTGTCTTTATGGTAACTCTTAGACAATAACTCATGTCCTCCTTTCTTTGTAAGTAGATAATTTTGTTCAAATTGCAGCCTCATTTTCCCCCAAAGCTTTTTAATACTACATCATCTTCAGATGATTTGAGTATTTTTCTTCTTTTATATTGATCCATCTTTAAAATAATGTGCTTTTCAGAGTGCTGGAAACCATGACTTCTACCGCAGCCCTACATTTTCTATGACTGATAATGGATGTGCAGTTGGGAATAACTTTTTAAAAAGATTTGAAGCTACTGTCTCTTATTATTATTGCTTTTTTTCTCATTCTATTTCTAGAGAGAGGAAGCTGGAATGTGTTAACGCAAACTTATTTTTACTGATTTTAGTAAGATGATAGAAGTAATACTTAGAGAGTCTCATAGTCTTGTCTGTGGCATTTTTAACAAAATGTTCAATAGTAATACATTAATTTCTTTTGGAAAATGTAAAGGCTTTTAAATGTCTAACTGATCTTAAACTAAAATTCTTACTTCATTATTACTGTATGAAAATAAAAGACCCTTTTTCATTTTAGGTATTTTTCTGTATACCCAGTAGTTATTTTAATTTTTTTAAATGTCTTAAAATGCATGTCTTTTTATGGCTTGATAGCTTATTTCCCTTTAGTGCTGAACAATATTCCATTGTTTAGATATACCACAGTTTATTTATCTAGTCACCTACTGAAGGACATCTTGGCTGCTTTCAAATTTTAGCTATTATGAATAAAGTTACTATAAACATCTGTGTGCAGGTTTTTGTGTGGACATACATTTTCATCTCTTTTGGATAAATACCAAGCAGTGCAATTGCAGGATTTAATGGTAAGAATATGTTTAGTGTTGTCAGAAACAACAATTTTGCAAAATTTTTAATTTTAATGAAGTCCATGGATTGTGCCTTTGGTGCTGTATCTAAAAAGTCATCGCCATAACCAAGGTCATCTTGGTTTTCTCCTATTCATATTCTAGAAGTTTAATGGTTTTGCATTTCATATTTAGGTCTATGATCTACTTTGGGTTGTTTCGTTAAGGGTGTAAGTTTTGTGTCTATATTCATTTTCTTGCATGAGAATGTCCAGTTGCTGCAATATCATTTGTTGAATAGATACACTACTGTTTCAAGTGGAGAGAAATTATTTTAGTTATAAATATAATTGTAAGCATTCACTGTTTATTTGTGATTTGGTAAAAATATTTCTCTTAACTAGTTGGGAAACACAGGGTCTAACTATGCCACTCATGGTGAAACCTTTCTACTTACCCTATTTTCCAGCTTCCGTGTTTATAATGAATTACATAATCTCCAATCTCCTAAGAATCTTTGTCTCTAAAATTCTTTGAACATGAAGTATCAGATTTGAATTGATTCATACAAGTACTTGGGAAGACTCAATTATTGGAAACTTAAAATATCCTTTAGCATAGTGTAGACACAACCTTAGAATCAGTGGGGCATATTTTAGGGAAAAGTGAAGAAGCCCTCAGTGAAAAGATGGTTCATTTAGTTCTACTTCTGCCTTTTTCTTGCATTTTCCTATTGTATTTCGGTTTATTCCCCTCTGTCAATATTCTAATTTGAAAATTATCTTAGCAATGGTGAAATACAAATCACCACTGTTTTTATTACTTACAAGGACTATTTGAGACATCTATGTAAAATATTCAGGTAATTAACATAGAATTTTGAGGCTCATAAAAAATCACTACACTCAACAGAACTTCCTGACATCACATAATAGATTGATTTTTAATGTAGTGTAATGTTTAGTCTCAGTGAGTGAGATTTCTGACTATAATTAGCTTTGATGGCTCAGAAAAAATATATCTATGGTGATTGATGATACTCTAGCTATGTATGTGAGAGTCAATAATTAAATTACATTCAGAACATAGAGGTATTTATGTCATTTTATTTGTGCTTCATGAATTTACTGTCCTTATCTCAGAATTCTTCAGTAATGTTTTGGCCACTCCAATTTTATTTCCATGGATTTATATAACATTTTTACTTGCTATTAATTATTTGGAAAATTTCAAGTCTGAGGTGCAGTGCTGCTTTACATATACGTTTTTGCTAGAATATTTCCAAATGACTATTCTGATTAAGGGCTATTTTACAAAACGTTTTCTATTGCAAACAATCTTGTTATTTTTTTTCCTCTGAGACTGTGATAATGTCAGTGCTAATTTAATAAACTAGTAACTTGATCCTTCTAATTTCCTTGATTCATGCTGTAGAAGCCTCTGCCTAATAGAGAAATCATACAATTTGTTATCTTGGTTGACTCTACATTCCAGATGCTGAAATAATGAGCTCAGGATATTTCAAATTTATCTGAAAACAGTTTATATAATCTCCCTTAGTTAAAGAAGCTACGAGCAGGATAGAATGATTAAATTATGATATTCCAAAATATAGATATGCTCCTGTCTTCTCCTTCCCAGATTTCTTTTCCTATGTCTCCTTTTCAATTCTAAGAAAAGGACACCACACAAATTTTGCATGACACGTAGAGTCCTCACTGAGCTGACCTCACAGGTGTTTCCATCGAATCCTGGAATATGTGTCAAGCTCATCTCACACTAGATCAACAACCTCCAACAGTCTATGTACTTTCACATTCTAATGCCCTTACTTATGCTTTGCTTTGTAGTCATAACAGGGTAATATGTGTTCTAGTTCCCCTTCTTCTCCAAGAAAATGGTAACACTGTACTTTCCTGCTCCATTTGAAGAGTGATGTGGAAATATGATATAGCTTGACCAGTTAAACATGAGCAGAAGTCAATTGCAGGAAGGAGATGTAAGACCTAGTGAATTAATATTTATACCCTCTCCCTGTGCCATAAGGATCTTAGATGCATGGGTGTGAAGATGAGTCTCCATCAGCGTAAATCCTAAGTGTCTACAACGGGCAGAGCTTCTGCATCAGTCAGCCTTCTGGCAGGAAAGAAAATTCAACTCACTGGGTTCAAAGAAGATAATGAAATGAAGGTACGACTTGGAGAAGCGGGGCCAGGGTTAAGGGGAATCACCATAAATGTCAAGGCCCCCAGAGGTAAGGGGGGGAAAAGAACATTCCAAGTAGAGGAGGTAGCAGGTACAAATGAAAGGGAGAGGGGGCACTGAGCATGGGTTTTCAGCACTAAAGCAAATTAAAAAACTACAGAGATTGAGCGTGAGATAATCATGAAATGAGAAAGAAAAGTAATACTAATACTATGGTAAATTCATGTCTAATTGAGTGAAAGCCACTGCTCAAAGTATTTGATCTGTGTTAGCTTATTCGAGTTTTTAAATGATTATATGAAGTAGGTACAAGTAATAACTTCTCTGAGAACTGAGGCTCAGAGAAGGAAACATCTTGTATAGTTCAGCCGGTTAAAGTGTGAAGGTGTTTAGGTTTGAACCCAGGCAGTGTAGCTCCACAACTCTTGTCTATAACAACTACACTACACCCGCTCACACAGCTGGGTGAAAGATCGTGCAAGACTTGTGTGGCAAATGAAGGATTTCTTTTTCCCTTCCTCCTAAGAGAAATAGGAATCCACTGTAGGGTTTTAAAGGATAACCTGAACATATGTGATTTCTAAAATGGCTATTCTTTTTGTAGTGTGGAGAACTGGATGGAGAGCAAAAGGTACACGTTAGTGAAACTATTTAGATAGAATCAGTATTAGTCTAAGCAAGAAATGGTGGTTTTTGGCTTAGAGTGAAAGTGGTACTGATGTTGAAAAATATGAATGCCTTTGAGACAGATTTAGAGAGTAAACTTGAAAGATCCCAATGTGAATTATATACAGAAGAGAGGATTAAGGACAAGCATTAAGGACAATGCCTATGTTACTGTCTTATTCAACTGGATTTACTATGGGGTTGTTCATTAAAATGAAAATAGTGAAGAAAAAAAACAGCAAAAGAGAGAGATGAGTTTGGTTTAGGACTGGCTGACTTGGAGTTGGCTTTTATTTATCCATATGTAGATACTGATTAAGCAACTTTTGGTGATGTCTGATTCTCACTAGGGCTACTAATTTGGAGCCTATTTTTCTAGAGATGACATTCACAGCAATAAACGTGGATCAGATTACCAGGACAGAGAATGCAGAGTGAAAAAAAAATGGGGTCTCAGACCAGGTCTTAATTGCTCCGACATGTAACAGCTCAGGAGAAGAGGTAGGATTTTAGCGAAGAAGAGGTAGATCCCCAGCAAAGAAGAATATGAGAAAACACTATAAATAGTGCTGAGAAGAGTACAAAGATGAACATAACCAGATACTTAGGATAGAAAGCAGGATGAAGAGCTGTCAGTGAAACCAAGAAGAGATTGTTTGAAAAGAAAGGCCACAGTGTTGAAAGTTGCTAACAGTTCAAGCAGTTAGAAAAATAAACGAATGGCTCTTGGTGTCAGATATGACCTTAAAAACCAGTTATTCCAAATTTATTGTTGTTAGTGGGATCCAAAGAAATTGAGGAATATGAAATATGTATTTTATGCCATGTTATACATAGTGGCCATCATTATTTTCTCATTTAATTATCTAAAACAGTTAAAGTGCTTATATAATCACATCAGGAGGCATATATTGTCCTTTATTAGGAAAAATTATCCACAATTTGCAAATAAGACAAAGGGAATGTGGTATGTCCTTTCAATGTCATGCAGGGGCATTGCTTAAAAGAATCACCCAAAGATTATGTAATTCTCCAGGAAAATGTACTTGAGTTAGATTTAGCTCTTTACTATTTGATTAGTGCCCAGACACCACTGTAAAGCCACGTCTTAGTTTACAGGTTTCTCACCAGCAAAAAAGAAAAGAAAAAAAAAACAACATAAACCCAAATTTATGATTTTATTGCCCCAGAGAATTTTAATTAGTGTCATGTCTTTCATGGTATTATTTTTGTTATTTCTTATTCCACTATTTATAAATGCCTTAAAGTGTTCTTTGAACCAGCTCTACTATCTCTCTGCCCCCCCAATAATGAAATAATTTTTAGTTACATTTATATTTGTATAAGTAAGATAATTTTTAAATTATACTTTCGCATAATCAATTGGTTTACTAGATTAAATCACTGTTTTACTGTAGCAAATAGCCCAGTGGTAGCCTGAAAATTATTGGTTCACTACAGATTATGTGATGAAATATCAAAAAAAGCTTACCTGAGGGCTTCCCTGGTGGCGCAGTGGTTGGGAGTCCACCTGCCGATGCAGGGGACACGGGTTCGTGCCCCAGTCCGGGAAGATCCCACATGCCGCAGAGCGGCTGGTCCCGTGAGCCATGGCCGCTGAGCCTGTGCGTCCGGAGCCTGTGCTCCGCAACGGGAGAGGCCACAGCAGTGAGAGGCCCGCGTACCGCAAAAAAAATAAATAAAAAAATAAAACAACTTACCTGAAAATATTTTTCTAGAAGTTACACTTTATTATGCATAGTAGGATAACAAAATCGAACTATTTCCTTCTCAGACTGAGACGGCAGCACACTAAATGCCAGTTGTTCCCACATCCCAAGTTGAATTGTGATTCGACTATTTGAAACGGAGTAAAAAGCAAACTTTTTTTTTTAAATCTAAAGCTTCTCAACTACATAGAGACAACAAAAGTGTCAGGATTTAGAGATTAAGAGAAGATTTTAAGGGAGAGTTCTTGAAGTGCTGTGAGTCCCAATCGCAGTCCTCAAGGAAACAAAGTGGAAGGTACTTCCCTCTTCATATAATGTGAAAAAATAACAAGTTTAAGAAGACCACTCAGATAGCTTACTATGGCCCCCCCTTGAGCTTGAGGCGCACAGTGTATTCTTGTCTGACTTATATCCTCCTAAGGAACAAAAGACTGGATAGCTAGGTGGTATTAGGTCAGATCAAGGACAGAGGTGTCTGAGTTGAAATCAGCCTTCTGACAGTTTCTTCACGCTGCCACTCTGGAGGCTAGAGGCTTCCAATGATTAGAGCAACATGAGCGCTGTAAATATCCTCTCTCAAAATCGCACAACCAGGTGAGATGTTACAGTGAAAGCAAGGCTTAGACCAAATTCTATCACTCGTAGAAAAATGAATTGGCAAATAGACCCCAGACAGTCCTGAGCTGTACTGTTGCAGCCATATTCAGTCCTATATCCCATAAGTTCATCGCTATTCAGTTCTACATTTAGTACCTTTTCCTCTAGTACGATGACAGATTCCTTCATATCATGGTGGCACCGAAGGAATAAACACCTGGGCTAAAACCCCCACTTGGGAAAATGTTACACCTTGAGTTCTCTAGAACTTGTCCAAAGGCCAAGTATCTGTACAAATTTGCTAGTCAATAAACATATCTCAACCACTACCCGTTTAGCAAATACGTACATATTTGTAAATTCCCTTAGGCTGTTTAACAAGTCCTCTATTGCAGATTGAGGCAATGATAGTTCAATCGTTTTTAGTTGAAATCTACCTCTTTATGATTTTTCCAGGGGTTCCTTATTTCTCTCAGTAGAAATCGAAAGTTCCTAATTTTCAAATGCTGACTCGCTACCCTTAGGGTGAATATTCCTGATTAAAGTATTTCAAGTGTCAACCAAATACCTAGAGGGTATAATACAAATATGTATTCCCTAAATGTCACACATGTGATGATGAGTTATTTTTAAATAAATTACTGACATTATAAGACCTAAATTTCTATAGGGTTTCCTGGCAATGGATTGGGTAGGCTGTTTGCATAGGACAAGATATAGGCAATGGCTAAAACTAACCATCCAGAATAGAGTTGCTCTTGGTAACCCTAAAGGGAACCACGTGTGAGAAATTCCCAGTGATGGGGCAGTGGGCTCGGAAGAACCCACGCACCATAAGAGAAAGTGTCAGCTTTAAGCATCTACCAGGCACACACAACATTATTAATCTAGTAAGAGCTTTCATGCCACACTCCAACAACTAGTGTGGATTGAAAACTTCTCTCTTGATGGGGGATGGGTGGAATTTCAACTTTAAATGAAATTCATAATGTTGAAATTAATACAGTGGATTGAACAAAATAATTATTGAACTGAGACTGTGTGTGGAACTGGAAGTTACTGGTGGATTCTTGTTATCTGAAAGTGACCATGGCAGGTATGGGATGTGCACTGCTTTTCACCCAAGGAAGCAAAGGCAAAACAAGTCTCACAGCACAGGGGGAATGGACAGTGGAGGATAAAAATAAGGCTCCTTTTTATATGCTCTCAGTGAGTCCCATTCTTCAGTATAATGATCCCTGTCATTCAGATGATTCAGAGTGAGGCACCTTTGAAATAAACTTATTTTTTTATCACTCAGTCTTTTATAGCATAACCATAATGAGTTAAAGGGAGATTCTCTTCCTGTAAGAGTGAGAAAAGGAAAGAAAGATAAAGTAAGTGAGGGAAACTGAAGACACCATCCTGCCTCGTATGTTTTAGGACATTTTATCTGCAGTTGTTCAAAATTTCAGATTTAAGATGATGTATCAACTTGTTGGCTGAATAATGTCATTCAATAAGCCTGCCCCTAGCTACCTATTGCATGTAGGTTTTCTCTGGGCTATAATTCCTCTCTCATAATCTCTAAAATGACCATTCTAAGTGCTTTTGGCTTAAAAGACTATATTCCAGAAAAAATATAATTGGAGAAAGGATTGCAGATTGGGTAGGAATTTGAATAATGTTATAATTTCTATATATTTAATTACCTTTTCTTTTTGCATCAGCTCCAATCTTCCACTATTTAACATCATTATGTTCACTTATCATGTACATTTCTGTGCAAATTATCAAATGTGCCAATCAAATTATGGGGAAAAAATTGTCAACTAATTTTAGAGTAACATAAATGATTTATAAAATATTATACTTAACGTATGATCCTTGATAAATTAACATTAGTTTTTACTATCCTCAGCGATTCTTTTGTTCACATAACATAGAACTACCTAGAGTGACCTGATTCTGCCATGGAACTAAGAGAATCATTAGATTTTAGAGGATGAATGATGGCTGTAGGGAGACACAGTTGACTGGCTAAGCTGCTCAGATGTTCACACTACCTCCCAAGAGGTGAAAAATTGTGCCCTGGAGTTATCACGTCAGAGCTGCCTAATGCCATCCTGACGCTGTCATAAACCAGTGTCATCAATGATCAAGTTTCCCTCAGTTAAGTATAAAACCCCCAGCTCCCCTCCATAAGCTTACTGAGTCTCACTGTACTCTCTTGCTTTGATATCTGTGATGAATTTAAAACCTTATAATCAGTAGAAAAGTGTGGTTTTGGTTGAGTGAAACAAGTTATAACTAGAGCTGAGTATAAATGCTGTTATACTCAGGATAGCTATCAGTAATACATGAACTATAAATGCACACATGTTTCCTTTGAGATCAACTCAAGGAAGAAAGGAAAAATGTAACTAACCAGATGATGTAATCTCCAAACAGTGCATCCTCAATTAAAATGAATATAGTACATAGCTTACCTTCAGTATAAAAGGATAATCAAGTTCCCTTAAGGAAGACTGCATGTCAACAAAAGCAAAAATTAAAATTGCAAACAGAATGAGCTTTCTCATGAATTCGTAAGATATAAAGGGAATGTGTGTGTGAGTGTGTGGTTGAGAAATATTAAAGGAAAAAGAAGAATCTGTGACCTTCTTGTTTTCCTTTCTAAAAAGAATATATTCAGAAAGTTCTGAAGGTTCTGCACTTTAAAAATAGATTGATAGAAAGAACTAGTAATACTCCCAGTTATAGGAAATGTAATTTTTAGGAACTTCCCAGCAGGAACATAATAAGTAGGTGAAAACTTGCAAAAAATACAGAGAGTCAGTCTTGAGGATTAGTAATCATGTGATTTTTCCATGAAGACTTTGAGCTGCTGAAATGAGAAGGTTTGTATTTGTTGTAAATAAAACAAGTAAGTACTTATATTAAAACTTGAGAGAAAAATCACTTTTTCTTACAGCCTAGTAAGTTGCAATCAATAGTCTGCTTGCCTAATTGAAATATTTTTACCAATTTATCTGCAATTACCAAAGATATATCATGTAGAGGTAATTACGTGCTGTTCTCACTTTTTGAAAAATATGTTTTATCAAATAGTGCTTGTATGTATCAATTGACCCTGCACAAATTCAACGGGAATCTAGAGAAACTACTGAGGGAAATGCATTGTACTTTGCAGCTCCATTTCAAAGTTATAGAGAGTTAAGGATCCAGCTGCTAGTTATAAAACAGTTATGTGCATCTATTTGTCTGACATTTATTATTTGAGCAATATTTCTGTGTAGAAGCAATATCTCTATATTTAAAAGATACATTATTTTACTTTTATTAACTAAGGTCTTTACTCCTTTTTTTTGGTTAATTATAAGCCTTGTCCTTTAGATCCATATAGTTTCATAGTTTATTGGCAAGCACAGAAGACAATATTATTATGGGTAATATCTATTGAGCATTTGCCAGGTGCTATGTGAAGGACTTTACATGAACTAGCTTATTTAATCTACAAAACAAATCTTGGAAGTAGATATTTTGTTATCATCTTAGTTTTTCCAATGAAAAGAAATAAGGCACAGAGAGGTTAAGGCATGCTGTTGGTTGCAGAGCAGGCTGGGAGCAGAGCTAGACTTTGAAGTTAGTAGTTTTCTCTGAAGCCTGATGCCTGACCACAGTGTCATGTTTCCTCTGTTACAAAATACTCAGCCAAATAAAAGGAGAAGAATGTTTCTTATCAACAGTCAGCCTTTCAGGCAAAATCACCAGCGGCTTACAAAAGATGATATTATTTAACATAAATAAGTAAAAATTACTACAAAGCAAAATGTTTCAAGTACCTTAGGAAAAAAAAAAAAGGACAAGCGTATAAATAAAAAATTTCTGTAGATGTACCATATACTGAGATAATGCCGAAAGCTCACTAATGGTGTGCTCATAAAGCATTGTTTTAAAACACAATGCATGGAGAACTTAACACATTAGGAGGTTATTGTTCCTTGGACATGATGGCTGAGGGTAGGGCGGGAGGGTGACTTTATCCACAGGCAAACCATTGTTTTCCAAAGACTACAGAATGATTTGTTTCCATGTTATGGCATATAATTATTTTTAAACAAAAATACTCTATTTTTAATCCTGTGTTTGAAAAATGTTGGCACATTTTAGGACTTGAATGCTTTGCAAATATTGGAGAAGTAAGTGTGAGAGCACCTCTCTGTGGTGGGAAGTTATTACTGTTTTAAAAAGAGAAAAACGTTTTTAAAAAAGACTTTTTCAGGAGCTGACAATTATTTTGTGTCTTTTCCAAGCCGTTTGTCTTTCTCCTGACTGCAAAGTTATCCCTCTTTTTCTCTGTTAAGTATTGCTAGCAAATAAGTAACATTTAGGGTGTTATGCTACTTCTGACTTTCAAAGAAAAAGGCACAGCATAATTCTGGATCTTTAGGAAAGTTAAGGATAAGTTAATGACATCATATTTCTTTCTTCTATATTTCTAAGAAAGAATGTATTAATATTCATTTCCAGAATACAAAGGGAATATTTCAGTATAGGTCCCCCAGAAGAAGCAGAACTACTAAGAAATGAGGCCCATCTGTCTGTCTTCTCTCCCTGACTTCATGTCCTGTGGACTCCAAGCTCCAGTATCAGACACAGGCAACAGTCTGACCTAGACAATTGTGTAAGGCTGAATTCTTAGGACTGTGTCTGATCCTGGAGCTTGGGGGTCACAAAGTAGGCCGCGAGGGAGAGAATATGGATGTAAAGTAAAGTAGCAACAGTCCGGAACCCATACACCAAAAAAAAAAAAAAAAAAAAAAAAGCTAGAGGCCACGAAAACAGAATGAAACCTATGTGAGCCCTTATTGCCTCTGACCTTGACTGTGTAGTTTTCCTGCAGAAGTCAAGCCCCTTCCTCATGGAACTAAATACCCACACTGGTCCCAGAGTAGAAGAAGCTGAAGGAAGGCCCAGTGGAAGGTGGGCAATGGCAGACCTGGCCACTGTCTCTCACCAATGAGATGAGCCAGCAGACCAGTGAGGACATAAGATGACTGCTGCTTCATTTCCCCTCCAGTCCCCTGTAGGAAACTCTGCTATATCCCACCCTAACCAGAGACATACAGAAAAGGAATGCTGGAAAGTGTGGTAAGGCCTAGCCAAGTGGCCACATCAAAAGGCCACCATAGCTCACCCCTTGTCAACCCATGCAAATCTCCTTAAACTGTATTGCTCTCCAAATATTGAAAACAGCCAAGTCGTGCTTCCACCTAACATGGTACAAATATCCCAGGTCCAACTGAAAACAGATGAATCCCTTCCTCAGAAGGGATACAAAGTCCCTTTTTTGTCTTTGCATGCTAGTCATTTTCTATTAATTCGTTCATACTCTCTCATTGATATCCTGCAGCTTAAATACAGAGATATAGTTATGTGGCAGTGGGTCCATTCTCATGGAATTAATTAGTCTAACCATGGTTTTCCTTACAGAGCCACAGATGTAATGGTGGAATGGTCTAAGGGAGACTCAGTTATGGTGCCAGCTAGATGGCAATACCTTTCAGGGCTGAGGTGATATCTCCAGAGTGTTCTGTATGATCACCATTCCTTCACATATAGTGCTATATCTCCCAGAGTCAGAGTTCCTGGGTCAGGGAACCAAGGGAGGAAAATGGGAGAGGCTCCTCCACTATCACTGCAAGTGATCCACTAGCAAAATATTTGCTTCTCATCTCCATGATGTTAAGTCCAGTGAGATCTTAGTACCAAGGAAAATAATGCTTCTGCCAGGGAACCTGACAGTACTTTCATTGAAATAGAAGTTGAGAGTTTGACCAAGCCAGATGGGACTTCTGAATTAACAGGCAAAGACTGGGGTTTCTGCACTAGTTGGAGAGATCCTTCTATCAAGATGAAATTGGGTTGCTACCAAATAATGTGGGTAAAGGAGGGTCTGTATGGAATGCAGAAGATCCTCCAGGGTGCCTTTTAATACTTTCATTTCCTATGATTAAAGTCAGTGGAAAACTATCATAATTCAGGTTGGGCTGCTATGGTCCAGTTCCTTCAGGAATAAAGGTTTGGGTAAGTTTAGCAGGCAAGAATCTATGACCAACAGGAGTGCTTGCTGAGGGTATAGGGTGTACAGGATGGTAGTGGAAGAAGCTTGTTATACATACCAGCTATGATCATGTGATCAGCTGGAGAAACACAGGCTGTAATAGTTATGAGTACTTCTTCCTTATTTTGATATGAATGTTTGTGTGTATGTGTGTGTGATAAATCTCCCCCCTCCCACATACACACATCACATCACACATTTTTTTTTCTTTTTGTTCTCCTCTTTCTCATACTCTAATCATGTAAAATAAGATATGTTAATAATATCTAACTCTATATAACACAAAGAGCTATAAATGAGAATCCATAAAAAGTAGTATTTTATTGGCAAATATAAATGATGAAGAAAATTGAATGTTGACGATTTAGCCTATAAAAGAGAAAGCTAAAGGAACTATGTTTTGAAGAAGATGTAAAATTTCTTCTAAAGTGAATCTAAAAGAAAAAAAAAGGAAATAGAAAGGAAGTATGGAAAGGAGGAAGGAAACTCGGTCCAAGCGGGGGAGGGGAGGACAAGGGGCGAGGGGGACGCCACCCAAGTGGTCTGGGGTTCGAACCCAGATAGACGAAACGCGCCGGGAATCGGCTGGGGAAACTCGGGCAAACCTTTTTGGGGAATCACCGCTCCGACACCCCACCGCCCAGGCGCTGCAACGGAGGGTGAGCGGAGGGTGAGCGGAGGCTGGGGGAGCTCAAACTTGCGAGAGCTGGAGGCGGCGGCGGGCGGGCGGCTGGCTGTCGCCCGAGCGCTGCGCCTGCGGGGGGAGGGGAGGCGGCTGCTGGGAGGGAGGGAGGGAGGCCGGGCGGGCGGGCGGGCGAGAGGGCGGAGGGAGGGGGAGGAGGAAGAGGAGGGAACCAGGGAGGGGGGACGCGTTGGGATCGCGGCGTGCGGCGGCAGACGGAGCCTGGGCTCCCAGCGGCGAGGGGAGGCAGAGCTACGCTCCTTGCTGAACGCGGACCGAGCTCGGCGGCAGCGGGGAAGACGCGCCGGAGCCCAGACCGCGACCGAGAGCGGGAGCGAGGCGGCAGCGGCGGCGGAGGGGGAGCCCGCGAGCTGCCGGGCGGGGAGCCCAAGCCGCGCTGTCGCCGCGCAGGGAAGACTTGGCCAACACACTCACACACACATACACACCCAGCCCGAGCGGGCGCTCGCGGCTAATCGTCAGCATGGCGCTGGGGCTCCTGCCCGAGCGCGGGCGGCAGCAGCGGCGACGCGAGAGCTGCTGAGCCCGGCCCAGCCGCCGGAGCCCGGAGGATCGCGCGGGGCTGTCGCCACCTGCCCGGAGGCTTTGAGCCCGCCCCCGCCCCCACCCGGCCCAGAGCCCACCCCTCGGCGTGGCCGACCCCGAGGGCAGCCGGCTGGCAGCAGACGGCGAGGGAGGCGAGCGAGCGCGGCCCCGCGAGCGGGTTGCGGGCAGCGGGGGACGGCAAACTTTGCTGTTCGCCGCGCTTCCCCGGCCCGGCCCCTTCTCCCATCGCCAAGGTCGCCACCCCACTTTCCTCCAACCCCGCACACCTCTCCCCACCCACCCCACCTCCCGTCGCTCCTCCTCGCCGCCTCGACTCTGCTCCGGGGAAAACTTCAAAGCGCCGGATCGCAGGCTCCCTGCTTACTCCCCGGCTGGGGATTTCAGGTCAGTGCCCGGAACACCTTTCCCCGCGGAGGCCGCGCGGGCTGGCGGGCGTGCGTGCGGCGGGCTGCAGTCGGCCCCCTCCCTCGGGGCCCAGACTAGCGGCGGGTGGCTCCTCTGACTCTCTGGCGTACCCCTCGAAGCTTGTGCCTCGCGCTTCACTTTGGCTGCTTTGCTCGCTTTCGTTTTTATTTCCTAGCTGTAAGTTATTAAAAATGCAGCCAACCTAAGCGGCCCGGCGTGGGCTTCGGGGAGGGAGGGGCGCGGCGGGGGTGGGGGGCTGCCGCCCCCCTGGGGGCTGAGAGGAGAGCAGGGAGTTCGCGGATTGGAAGTTTGCAGGCAGTGTGTGTCTGTGTGCGCGGGAGCGCGGTCGTCGCTGAGTGCCGCGAGTCGGGCGGGGGGGTGAGCTGGCCTGGAAGCTGGGAAGCTCGGCTCGGCGTTAGCTCGCTAGCAGGAAGGGGAGGGCGGCGGGTTCCCGTCTGCTTTCTTTTTCGACTCGGGAAAGAACTGTAAAAACCTCCAGCCGCCGCTGCCTCGTCTCACCTCTCCGGGGGCAGCTCGTTCTTGCTCGTGGAACGACGGCGTGTGCGTGCGCGAGGGTGTGTGTGGCGGGCGCCCCGGGCCGAGCCGAGCTCGACCTGCCGCCGCTGCCGCGCGACTCGGGAGGGGAATCCCGGTTTTTTGTTTTTTTTTTGGATTGCTCCAAAGCGTGAATCACATGGATTTTAAAAAAATACTAGGAAATCGAGCAGAGCGAGGGGTTCCGACTCGGCCCGCCCGCCAGCCAGCCAGTCAGGTCAGACGCTTTGTTTTGTAAATGTTCTTTAAACATTTTAATCTGCCACCCTGGTCCACCCGCACCTTCCCCACGACGTCGTGGGGTTGGTTTTAAGTTGGTTTTAAGTTTAAGATCTACCCCCAGGGGTTGGGGTAGATCGTGCGGGGGCGGGGGCGGCGGCGGGCCGGGGGGCGAGACCTGGGTCCTCCTCTGGGTAGCGTGGAGTCTGGTGGAAAGCCCTGTAGGGCGTGTGCGAGTCTGCGGCCGGAGGAAGTTGGTCCCACTCGGAGGGCGTGCGGCGCAGAGGCTGAGGGCGAAGAGGAACTTGCGCACCCGGGCGCGATCCTCGGCCGAGGCGGGGAGGGCGAGGCTGCGCTGCGCCGCGGGGCCCGCGCTCGGAGCAGACGGGCGGCTGCGCTGCAGAGACTCCGCCAACTAGGGGGCTCGGGGCGGCGGCGACGTGCTCCTGCTGTTGACCAAGCAAGCCCCGGGGCGCCGTGTGCGGAGTAGGGCGGCTCGAGGCACGCGTGGTCCCGACGGGCTTCCCGCCGCCTGCACTCTCGAGTGGGCACGTCCCCGGGTCCCTGAGACGGCTGAGCCTGGCCGCGTGTAGGCCGAAGCCGGGGCGAGGCTTAATTTGCAGTTAATGAATCTTCTCCAGAAAGTCCGCGATCTCCAGCCAGAGGCTGTGAGTGCCCGCGCGCGAGGGCGCGTGCCGCCGGCGTCTAAAGGGTTGGGGGGTTGCGGGGATGGGAGAGCGAAGGAGGGGGGAGGGTTATGTGTATTTAAAAACAAACCTTAAAAAAAGAAACCAGCGCGCTTCAAATAGGTATTCGTACAGCCTCTTGTGTCTAGAGTAGACAGCTCAGGGTTTTAGCTGGGTTTTTTTGTTTGTTTGTTTCTTTTTTGAGAGAAGGCCAGAGGAGGGGTAGTGGTATTTGATTTTAGGGGTAGTCTCTGGAGAAAAATCCTTAAAATGACTTGGGAATAAAAACGAGGAGGAAATGGCCCACCCCAGAAGGTGGTGGGTGGTGAACGCAGACAGACTTGGGTATTTGTAGCCATCTGACACTTCCTGTGGCACTGGAAACGGACACCGCGGGCCGAAATCAATCCTTACGAGGTGTTGGATTCGGTTTGGCCAACAGAATTGCTTGTGTGGAAGTCATTTTAATTGTCGGCCTCCGAGACTCCTGTACGTGGACACTTGGAAAATACATTTGCTTCTCGACCCTTCCCACTCCACCCCCGACCTGTTATCTGGTCTGGGCTTTGCAGTGTTGGTTCCCGTGTTTATTTTGGGCATGATTTCACCGCGAGGAGGAAGCGGGGAGATGGCGGTGATTAATATGCCGTCCAGGTTTAACCCGAGGCTGGCCTTTAGTGTGCGGGTTTACGCCGCCACTCACCGGGATTGCCTGGGGTAGTGGGGGGGGGCGCGCGGGGTTCGGGCGCCAGGCGCTCCACGGGCAGGTCGGGGTTGGGGCTCGGACGGCCCCAGCGCTGTCCTTTGAGGCGCTGTCACCAGTAGGTGACTGAGAGCTAATTGGGAAGTGTTCTCCGGATCAATGGGCCGCACAGCTCATTAGCGATTCTCTCCAGCCCTTTGCAGGGCCGGCCGGGCCTGTGCCTCCCACAGAGGCCGGGGCCCCGCGGCCCGGGCTGCGGAGAGCGCCTCTGGGAAGTGGGGAGGGATGGGCGGCGAGGGGCGACCGGGAGGCGAGTGTAACTTGGCCGGGCGGCGCGTTGCGTGCGCCGCCTCGAGGCCCGCGCAGCCCGCTCTTTCTTCCTGCTCTCGGTCGCCTCGACCGTGTCTTTAACTCGCTCCCGCTCGCTTCGCTGCCTGGCTGCTCCTCCCCGCCTCCCTCGCCTATCTCTTGTTCTCTAAGCACGACGTCTGTGCTCCCCGCCCAGTTTGGGATTAGACAAGATAAAAATAGGACTGCCCAGCGCACAGAACTGTGACTGTGACCCGGCAGCCGGGCTGGCGGGAGCGCTGTGGGCCGGGGCCAGGGCGGACCCGCTGTGCGCTCGGGGCAGCCCGAGCCCGTAGAGTCCCACCCCGACCCTGCAGGCGCGGTCTCACGCTCCAGCGTTCTGTCCACCGGGAACCGTGCAGGCAGGGGGACCTGGGTAGGGTCTCCGCGCTCTCGCGGGTGTTGTTGGTGTGCCTGTGATAGATGGGTCTAGACAGGCATGCAGGCTCCCTCCCGCCTGAGGGACAGGAAGGGGGGGGCGGGCCGCGGAGGCGGCGGCAGACTCCCGTGAGCGAGCGAGGCTTCGGGCCCAGCGACCAGGGTGGAGGGAAGGCTGCGAGGGTTTCTCTTAACCCTTTAAAGACGATAGGGAGAGTGGGGGTGGGGAGTGTAGTAGAAATTTCTGGAGGCAAAGTAGCTCCCTGGGGAGAGGAGGCGGGAGTCTGGGCTTAGGGTTTTCCTTTCTCTTCTGTGTATGCAGTCTCACATCCTGGTACATTGGGCTCGATTCTTCGACGAACCAAACGCAGCTGCTAGGTGATCTAATTTGACCCGATACTTCTCAATGGGGAAGGTGTGAACACACACAGTGGGCACCCTCACTTAAGGAACTGAGTTGGGGAGATGCAGAGGTTAGACCTTACCGTTCCCAGCGGCCCAGTATGTGAAGGTCTGCTCAGAGCTTTAGTCAGTGGGGCCTCTGACCGAGAGTGTTGCCTACCAAAGACCCAAGCCTGAAATGCCTGGCCAGTGCGTACAGGTATGCGTTGGAGAGAGCAAAGGGGTCCTTGAGTTGTCTATGTAAATAAAAACACTTTTAACCATGAACTTGTGGAGAGTTCAAATAAGATATGTGCAGGGAGGCAGCCTCCAAACAGGAGTTGGACAGTGATGTGTACAAGATCGATCATTTGTATACACATCCATGGGGTCAACATTGAATGGGTCTAAAAATTGAATACAACTCCGCAGGCATTGGTCTCGTTCTTTCCCTGAGGTAGAAATTGGTGGGTGGGTTACCCTATAGAGAAATGAATCATTAGTCACACTCCTCTCTCCTTCCCCCTCCTCTTCCTTTTAGGGTTTGGAGTCTTAGGGGGATCCTCTAGTTACATTAAACTGCAAACCCATATTGGTCTGGGAACGAGCCCCATTATAGACAAAGCAAGAATGTAAGTCGTGGGGAGGTGTACGTGTTAGACAGGAATGCACAGATTAAGAAGTGCGCCTGAATGACATGTGCTGAAACAAATCAAGACACTTGGGCTCTGGTGCCCACATGGAACAAGAGATACAGAAGAGAGAAAGAACTGGCCGCGAGGAATGTAAACATGGGTATGCAAATACTGAGACCTAGAGCGAGATTCTAGGAGAAAATCCCAGATTTTGTTGAGCTGGAAACTGGAGCAGAATTTCTGTAAGTTCGTTCGAGAGACAAAAGCCCATTTAAAGGTGTGAAGAGGGTCACTTGGAAACACAAAAAGCATTCACATGCATACATCCATGCTTAGATACACAGGCTGAATGACAAAAACTCCTCCATGCCTGATGAAGATTTTCCTGCCCGGTGAGACAGAGCAGGGCACGGAAGTGTGGGCCACACAACCACATTCGCACACTCATTCACTGGGAAATACTGTGTCTTCGGCTAGAGGGAAACTGAGGGCGACGGTGCCTAGCTAAGGGTGGATGGCCCTTGGTTACTAAGATTGCTTCTGGTTATAGTTTCTTCGCATCTAGAGTGGGGAAGAGAGTATGTCTTGAGCAGGTAGGAGGATTTCTGAAAGATTTTTGAGTTCTGGACCCTGAGAGGATGGATGGTGGAGGAAAAAGAGGAGTAGCTTTGCATTCTGGGTCGGAAGCAAGGGATGTTGCGCTCCTCTAAGCCCTGTTTGCTAAGGTGGCGCAGGGCCTAGTGAACTGAGAGAGACTGAACCGAAAGAAGTGCGAAGCTCGGCCTCTGGGCGGAATCAAGGGGAGGTATGCTTTCTTTCCCTTTTTTTTCCCCCCTTGAGGAGACCGCGCGGGGACGGCCAGCGCAGGGAAGATTAGCAGGCGCCTCTGTGACCCCAGACGCGCGCATAAACTCGGCTTGGGTTTGGTTTGCCCGCGGCGTCGATTTGCCGCGGCCCCTCTTTGTCTGAGCCCAGCCGGGAATTCCAGCTTTTATTGGGAAGACCGCACTCGGGTGGAGCCCGCGCTGGGTCGGGCACGACAGCCGGGCCCGCGGGGCTGGGCAGGAGGCTCGCCGGCCTCCGAGCCGCCCGAACCCCAGGATGGTCCTCGGGAGTGCCCAGCAGCCCCGGCAATGCCACCTCGGTGGTTTCCTCGAGGGCGGCGGGCCCGGCAGACCCAGCCCGGCGGGGCGGGGGGCCTCACTTGGGCCGCCGTACCGCCCCTCTCCCCGCTGGCCCCACCGCTCCCCCGCCCGCCCGAGGAGCTCTGAAGGCCCTTTGTTAAGCTCCAGGGTCACACCCGTGCCCCGGGGGCCGCGCGGGGGCGGGAGGACCTTCTCCTGGCTGGAGGCCTCCAGCCCTCGGCTCACACGGTTCGGGCCTGGAGGGGCCTCGCCCAGTCAGGGGGCCCGGCCCGACCGGCCGGCAGGATTCCGTCTGTTTGCAAGGCTGGCTGCGCTGCCGGGGCCTAGATGGTGGCGCTGGCTTGAGAAGCAGCCGGGGCAGGAGTGGAAGGTCTTCTCAGGCCACCCCCGTGGCAGCCAAGCCGCCTGTGCCCCGAGCACTTGGCCGTGGACGTCTCCCAACCTCCAGCCCGGCCCGACGGCTTTCGCTGGTTGCCCCCCATGTGTTCCTCTGGAAGGGATAGCTGACTTTCTGTTGGATGGGAATTAACCAACGAGCTCTTCCCCCCGCAACGTTTCTGTAAGAAGGTCCCCTTTCCCAGCGCAGGCTCATTTCCGCCGGCCCCTAGTCGAGGGTGTTGGAAATGTGGGGGGGGGGGGCGTCCCCGCACTTTGTTATTTCTTAGAACCATGTCTCCCCGGCCAGCCATCGCCCCTCAGCACCCATGGGCTCCGGCGCCCCGTGATTAGACTAGCGGGGAAGTTCGCCAGGAGAAGATCCTGACAGCATAAAATAGAATTTGATCTAACAGACAGTTTCCAGTATAATCTCACTATGCATCACAGACTCCCGGTGTTATTTTGTGGAAGGTGGACAATGATCAATTTACATTGACCCGGGGCTGGGCGAGCTTTTAGATGGTAATTGCCATATTGATGTGCATGCAAAAAGGAGACCTGCTAAAATTAAAGACCGGAAGCTAAATGAAACTAAATTTCTTGTCTAGGTGCACACCAGAGGAACTACTGGGGGGAAGAGGGTGAGTCAGGTCAGGGTGCCAGGGGCAAGAGCAGGTGAGAGGCCCAAGAGCTCCGGGAGGTCACAGATTTGGGAGCGATCTTTGCCCTGGTGATTTCAAAACGTGAGGAGGGGGCTTGTATAGGGTATGGGGACCCAGCAGGGAAAAGTTATAAACAGGCACTACTGCATTGAAGGCACTGGGATCTTTTAATGCTAGTAGTAACTGCGAGGGGGGAGGAGAGGTTTATAGGGTTATAGGGGTCTTCCTGCACCATTTCCGGCACCCCCCATTTCTATTGTTCTACCCGAGCGCTCATAACCGTGCCAAGGGCACCCAAATTCTTGCATCTGAAGAGTTAAATTGTTTTTTAAAGACAGGCCTTAAACTTCCCCCGCCCCCGCGTCTGGTCTTTCGAAAAGAGCGAGAGTAGGGGGCGGTTCTGCATGCCGCTGCGGGCAGGCCTGGACCTTTGGAGGCTGCGGGAGTTCCTCCCCGGACGCAGCAGCAGCCCCGGACTCGGCTGGACGCCGATCGCTTTGGGAAGCGGCTCGCTCCAGGTGGCCCAAGTGGCGGGGGCGGGGGAGGGTCTGCCGGGGCCAGGGACTCACGGTGCCCGGGGGCGGGGGTCACCTCCCTGGAGATTGGAAGGGCCTGCCTGCACGGAGGGTGTGGAGGCGGGAATGCGGGGGCTGGAAATCCTGTCCCAATCGGCGGTGATGGCCAAGGCCGGAAAGTTTAAAAAAGAGAGAAAGCCACTGGCTGCGAGCCAGGGGCTGCCGGGCCGCCGGGGCGTGTTTGGCTGACTAGAGGGGTGAGGACCCGGCTCCGCCATCGCCTCGGTCCCTCCCGCTGCGGAGGCCCTGGCCTGCCCCAGGCGCTCCTGGAGCCATTTCACACATCCGGAGCCTCGGCCACTGGAGGAGCCACCCGCCCGGGGCCGGGAAGCCGCAGGGGCGGCTGAGTGTCCGGCGCTCCTGCCCGTTCCCCTTCCCACCGAGCTGAGCTGGAGACGGCCCTCGGTCGTGGAGCCTGTGGCGTCTGTGGCATCGGGTGTGGATGGTTCCCGGAGCTTCTGAAAGCCCGGGGCAGAGCAGGAAATTGAAGATGGGGTGGGGAGGGGATGTTGAGCGCTGACCCTGCGCTGCTGGGATGAGAAGTTGGGGAGAGGAGAGATAACCCCAACCTCCGGCTTGTCTCGGGACTTGGCTTTTTGTGGGGACCCCCAGGAGTCCAGGAGGGTCCAGCATCTTGCAAGCCGCTTCCCCCTCAGTTGCCTCCCCAGCCCACTTTGGTCCCTGAGTTTTTCATTAAAGTCCTAGGAAAGGTAGATGTAGGCAGTCTTTCCAAAGGGCTTTTGCTCTGTCTAGATAATTTGATTTATTGCTTTATGTGGCAAGCCTTCTTCTAGTTCCAGGTGTCAGCACTTTTTATAGAGACCTAAGAGTAGCACCCACCTCCCACTGCCTGTTCTGGGCTCCTGGAGGAGGGGAAAGTGGAGCCTTGTTGGGAACCCCTGGCCTCACACCAGGGTGTTCCAGTGTAGGGAGATGGGTAGGATGTTGGCAGAAATTTCGAAAGCCTTCACATGGACCAAGAGATTTCTGGGTGTAGGAGAAACTAGGGTGCGGGCTCCTTGTGGACCGAATTTCATACGTGTTAAGTGCTATCCTTTTACTCTGTATTGGAGTACAAGGGCTAAGGAAGGCTTCCGAACTTCTTGGGGATTCTGGATGGCACAATTTGACCAATAATTGGCTCCTCTCCTCAACTCCAGGACTGAGTTTGACCGTGGCCCATTTTTACTAGCTGTGTGACCTTGGGGGCAGGTTATTTATGGCCTCTGAGCCTCAGTAAGTTTCTTCATTTGTAAGACTGGGAATAATTTTCCACCTTTAGGATCAAAGAATACTTGGCACATAGTAGGCCCGGAGGATTAGTAATTGCTTTGAATGACTGGTCAGATTCCTATAGGTTGCTTCTCCGTTCCCTGCTGCCCCTGAGATGCCAGTCGCCCCCCCCCCCCCAACCAAGACCTGCGTAGGCCAGTGTCTGGGGACCAAACTTCAGGTTAAGCTCCCCTCCAGGGGTATTCCTGAGGCTATTCCTCCAGGTCTGCCTCCGTGGGTTCCTCTTTCCCTTTGTTACAGTTCTTTGCATTCTGGGCTTTAAAGGAATCCATATGAAAAGGCTGGGATTTTTTTTTTCTCCCCCTAAGTGGGATCATTTATATGGTTAGGAATTGATTCCAGAACCGGTATCTAGGTGCTCTTTGGCAAGTCCTCCCGTCATTCTTTCGGGGAGAGGGAACAGCAGCGGCTGGAGGGGAGAGACCTGGTGGGAAGAGGTGAAAGGGTCTGGCCCACTGCAGGGGCCAGAGGTGCTGTGGTTTGTCTGATAGGGATTAAGTCTGGATGTTATGAGGTCTCAGTGTGGTTTTCAATAAAAGTCTGTCAGGGATTGCTTCTTTTCTATCGATATGTATTTAAAAAAATTACTAGCATGAGAAGAAAACCAGACCTGTATGGATCCAGGCCGGTAGTAAGCTACTGTGATCAGGTTTCCTACTAGACTCCCAGAGGGGAAGTCAGCGTTTGATTGAAGCTACACTTGGTTCTTGACTCTCTGGGGATGCCTGCTCTGAAACAGGAGCGCTGCCTTTCTCTCCTCCCCTCCCCCCACCCTCCTTTTCCCTTCTTCCCCTAAAAGCCTTTGTGCTGAAAGAGCTTCAGTAGGCATGAGTCCCTGGTACCTCTCTAAAGAATGCCTTTCAGCCTTTGCTGACATTGTTTTGTGAACAGTGGGTTTTACCAGGCCAGCAGTTTTCCCCCATCTTAGCTCACTATTTTAGAAGTTCGAGTATGCCCAGGATGCGCCCAACTGCAGTGCTTTCCAGTGTGTGTAGCCAGGGCCTTGCCTGTAATCTGAAGACACCTTAACCTTTGCCCTAGGTGCCCCCCCAGGGGTGGGGGTGGTGAAGGTGGGGAGAGCAAGGACAGGGGATCGTTGTTGAGTGTCTGTTTGTTTTCTCCAGCCACAGAGGCAGAAGGGTGGAGTGGGGCGAGGCCGAGAGTACGTTCCAGCCTTGGGTCTGATTTAAAACTTGGTTTAATTGGAGAAACTCTTAGGCATTTAACAGTTCTGTACAAATGCAAACTTGAAATAGCTCTAGGCCTACGTCAATTAGGAAAGAATAAATGAAGTACAGAGATGTCCAAACTATGTAAATCCTAGAGTTGTCTGCCCTCCCATAAACACATGACAAGTGCCAAGGCATTTCCAGTCAAAACACCCATGGAACCAGCAGCCTCCATCCTTTGTATTTATTATTTTATTAACAGCATTTTACACAGCATTTAACAAGCACAGCCTGCCTGCTTTCCACCACGGCTCTCAGCAGACTGAGGGGTGGAAAACAGATGGGGGTGGCGAGGAGTGGTCTCTAGAAGAGACTTCTAAGCTGGAGAGATCTCTTCAGATGGGCAAGGAAAAGGAACATTTGGGGTTCCTTTCTCCTGGCCCCAAAGAGAAGACAAAAGTAATGCTTTGGAGGAAGAAATCCCCTCTCCCTTCTCCGGAGGAAAGTTGTGCAGATGTGGTCTGTCTAGTCTCCACTTGGATTCCAGAAGGTGTGAAGCAGGGTCTGCTTTCCCAACACTCTGCCCATCAGTTATTGGTGCTTTTCAAAGAATAAGTGTATGTCTGCTATCAGTATTCTATATCCTGGTGGAAAGTTTATAACGAAAACTAATGCCTTTCTTAAGTCATAAAATGAGCCTTGTATGATTATTTAATTAAAATCTATTTAAGGACCGATTAGGCATGTAATTTGCGCTAATAATGACGATTATGGAAATGTTCGACTTAACCAAAAATCATAAAAGGAGACATTTTGGTCAGTGGGGCGACCAGGAAGGATTCAGGGAGTTGGACGGTTTTCCGAAACACACGAGGCTTTGGGCTGCAGAAAGTGCCGGGCTGCCTAGCCTCTGGGACCACGGTAGAGAGGGCTGCAGGACCCCAGGCCTGGCCGGGGCAGGCCGACCCACACTTTGCTGAGCAGAGAAACCGACCCTGGGAGTCTGAACAACCTTTATTCCCAGCTGAGGAAATGGGGGAGGGGGCCTGGGAGGAGGAAACTCTGGGAGAGCTGATGAACCGCACAGAACTCTGCGCGAAATGGCTGTGTTGTCTTGCTTTAACAATCAGCAGCGACACACGCATTGCTGCCTCGGCTAGCCTTGGCTGGAGCCTGGAGGGGTGGGGGGAGGGCGGTCTCTTGTTCCGGAGAAACCTGCCAGCTGCTGGGCTTGGTGCGAAGGCAGACACAATGCTGCTGTTGTTGGTTTGATCTCTAACTGGATTGTTAGTCTGGCCTTAACTGTGTGGTAAGGGGGGAGTGTGAAGGCTGTTTACAGCGAGTGCAAATAATGTGACAGCTGTTGGCGCACGAGCAGCGCTGTGCCTCCTCGGCGCTCACACAGAGCGCGCACCGTGCAGGCCCGCGGAGAGCTGCAGAGGTGGCCGCCCCTTGCTGGCCCGGGAGCCCTCGGATGCGCTGCGAGAGAGCCCTCGGCGGCGGCACCCGCCCCCCGCGACACGCATCTTTCTGGCTCCTGGGATCGTGGTGGACGTGCGCGCTGGTTGGTGTGTTGTGGTTTAGGGAACTTGTTAGGCAGAGGTGGCAGGAGAAGGCCTGCGGGGTCATGAGTGTCAACTGTCTGGAGGGGTTTGGCCGGGATCTGTTGACCTGGGGCCTCAGTGGCTTGTGACCGGGTTGTTAAGATTTGGGAAAATAACTTTCCGCCCTAAAGCAAGCCTGTTGGAAAGAATGTATTATTAACTGAAGGCTTTCTGGAAATTGCAGAGGCTCTGAAGGCCGTTGTTCTTCCTCTGAAATGGCCCTGTTATTCAGACAAGTTCAAGAGACGTGCGGCCGCTGTGTTCTATGCCCTCGGCCCTGTTTCCTGGATTGGAAACACAAGTGGGTAGGTTCAGGACCCGAAGGGGGGTGAATGGGGGTGGGGAGGGGTGCAAGTCGGCTTTTGATCACCCGCCTCCCTTTGCCTTCCCGGTTTTTAAGAGCGCGCTTGCCTTTCAGCTGCAGGACCAACGGTGCTGTCTTGAGGTCTGCCCACAGCGCCACCCACTCTGTGACTTAATCAACTAAATGCCCAGAGCCCGGCCTTCTCTGTGTTCCTGGTCCTCTGCCAGGCACTGCGGGGAGGCGCCAGGGTGGGAGGGAGAACAGTTGGTGGGTGGCAGCAATACCCCGCTGGGCCGGTCCAAGCTGGCGGGCTCAGGATGGTCCTCAGGTTGGTCCAGAAGATGGGCCTGCCCCTGGGCTGTCCTGGGGCAAGCTGGGTGTAAACACCACTCCCCCCAACCTCAAGGTTGAAGGCTTCCGCAGCCCTGGCCCCCGGGCTTTGGAGGATCATTTAGAGCTGACTTAACTCTATATCGTGCCCTTCTGTGTGACTTCGGCCCCTGAGTGTACAGCTTGCAGGATATCTGCAAATTATGGGTCCACCTCCGCCCCACCCTGCCCCCAGATCTACTCTCTGAGTTATAATGTGGACTTCTACATCTAGTTGGGTTCCCTAGAGGGGAGCTGGGAGATGCTTCTGGAATGATACATGAACTTCGGTGCCAGTTCTATCAATTGGTCTCTTTTTATGATGTGTGCCATTTTCTGTAGGCATGTTGCTTGCAAAACGAGTTTCGCCTTGGAGGAAAGGCGGAAAGATAGACAAGCCTGCAACGCCAAAGCGCTGGCAGTCTTTCCCTCCTTCCAGCTCTCTTAAAGCAGCCGGGCTGCATTTCCAGGATTAGACTCGTGCTTGTGAAGAGGGACTCTGGTTGGCTTTTTTTTCCCCCGAAACAAATGCAAATCAGAGAAAAATAATTTTCTTTCAACGATATGCAACGTATTAGTCACTTGTTATCGTGCTCCGAGGCAGGCCTCATTTGCGCGTCTGCCAGCTCGCTCACATCTGCTCGGCGCTGTTTGGGGCATTTTAACCTTGGTGGTGTCGTGTCTGGTCCCACGGATCAAGGAGGAGTAATTAAGCTCTGAACAGCTAGAAGAATTCACGGGCCCCCACGTCTACCGCAGTTTTCCCACAGCTTTGTTTGAGGGTGTTCCGGGTTCCAAGATGAACAGACGTGGGGTTCCTATTGTTCCTCGTAAAGAAAGTGGGAGCCCCTGTCCTCCTCTGACCCTCATCCCCAGCCTTCCCAGGACTCCCAGGCTGCACACAATCAGCAGGGAAGCTGGGTGCAGATCACAGGACCCTGTGTTTTATGCATCTTTTATTCGTAAAAAGTTCCTTTGTGCTTCCTGTGTGTACTAATGATAGCTGTCGTTAATAGCTTTCTGGTATAGCTTGTTCCTTGTGGGGGGAGGAGTTTGCAGTGAGTTCACTTTATTTCTACAAAGCCCTGATGGAGGCTGCAGTGCAGTGACACCCCCTCTAGAGTCGTGGTCTATGGATCGTTTATTCTGGATTTGTTTCCAGGTTGTGTAGACTCCAAGTGGGATCCCAGCCTGTAGGGACCAGACCCGAGGGGGTGTGGAGGGTGGGTGGGCGGGGAGGAGTGGAGTCAGGTCGATTAATTGCATTCAACCTCGGTTTCCTGTCCTGGGCTGCTGCCTCCTGTTGAGGGACACCAGCTTCCAAATGGGGCCCCCTCTTGCATACACGCGTGGTTGTGTGTGGCACAACCGTGAAAGAAAGTGAAAGGAACAAAAAGCCGAGGCCTGGCGTGGGGGGGGGCGGGTTGGCGGGGGGAAGGGGAAGTGTCTGAGGTTGGTCCAAGAGCTGACGGGGGGCCACGGCTCTGCTTTTGGGAAAGGGGGTGTGTGGCGGGCAGCCCCGGTTTGGCAGCGGCTCTCCCGGTCGATCCTTGCTGGTGCCCCCCTCCCCAAGCCCCCGAGCCCCCTTTTACAGTTGGCTACACCTGGCTTGCATCTTTGAATCGGGGAAGGTGGGGGAGGCGTCCACGGAGAGAACACTCCAGACTGGCCGAAGGGAGCGCAGGACGATGGGCCGGAGCGGTCTCCAGTCAGTGCCCACTCCCCTGGGGCGCGCCGCCGCACATCCTGGGTTCTCCGTGCGCCCACCCAAAGTTGCTTTTTGTCAGAGATTCAGCGGCAGGCGCCTGGGAAGGGGGAGCCCAGAGGAGCGCGCGGGCGGGGTGAGCTGGGGTAGGGGGCTGGCCGAGAGAGCCGGTGGTCCTGGAAGGTCGGGCGGGGGGTGCGTGTGCGGGATCGGCCCCGCGCGGGGACCTGGCGGAGGAGGGGCGAGGAGCCTGCGGCAGCGCGGGTGTGTGTGGTGGGAGAGAAAATCCCTTTGATGCCGACCGATCCGTGCTCAGGGCTGAGGCGGGGGAGGGGGCGCCCTTCCCCCACTCGCCGCCGCCGCTGCAGGCCAAGTTCACTCCCGACTGACCCGAGTGGCTCGCGGCGCTATCCTGGCGCCCTGGGAGGAGGCAGGGAAGGTTCTGGTTGCTCAAAAGGTCAGGGCCAGCCACGTGAGTTTCCCGTCCCCCACCCCGTCACACCCGCACTCCTGCTCCGCAGCTCTGTTACTAATGCAAAACTTGGGTCGTGAGTGGGGACGCCTCTGGAGGCGGCGACAGCCATGACTTGGAGTGTGCCAAGAGACAGAGCCTGGGCAGGCTGGATCACTCCTCCCACCCTCCACTCCCCCCCAGCACCCATGCCCGGCTGCAGGACCCAGTCAGGCGACCTCCTTCAGCCACACCCCAGGAAGCCTGCGACCCTCCCCCCGACCTGGGTGCATCCTTGGGGTTCCCTTCTCCCCACTGCTACGCATACTGGGGAAAACATCCCAGGAGGACTTGCCCCAACGCTGCACACCCTGGACTGCTTTTTCTCATCTCCCACCTCCTCGCGGCCCCCAGTGCTAAAATAGGAACTTCTTCATCCCTCCCTTCCTTGACGCCAGTAGAGAAGTGCCTGTGTGTGACTCAGTCTGCGCTTGGAGCAGTCCCAGGAAGGGCTCCCGCGCCATGAGCTTTGGGCTTCCATGAAAGCCACACACTCTGCAGAAGGTCACCCCTCCCTGGCCCCCTCTGTGTCCCTGCCTCAGCCTTCCCTCTGCCGCAAGGAAACTATGTAGCCATTCTGGGGTTTGTTTGTTACGTAGAATGTTTAGTGGAGTCAGATGCTGTTTAATGGGTTAGATGTGGCCTGCACCAGCTATTGCCAGGCAGAACTCAAGTCCATAGTGCAGTTTAATCCTCTGGAAAACACGGTGCCAAAGATTTACAGATGAGGGGGTCAAAGTTGAAGAGGTCCGGCCACCTGCCCAGAGACACGCCATGGATGAGAGTGGGAGCTGGGAGGCTGTGGTGACTGCGCGCGCGCGCGTGTCCTCCACAGAGAACCAGCCATGCCCGTGCAGTGAGAGACACCCCTTCCCCGAAGAGGTCCCCAGCCTACGGAGGACCGTGGCACATGGCATGCTGGCTGGGAGCCCTGCCGTCTGCCCGGCCTTCTGAGCCGGAAGCTCCCCAAAACCCGTCCAGGTCTTCTTGGTCACTAACTGGATAAGTGCCTGATGCGGCATGGGGTGCCTAGAGAGTGAGGCCCTAGGAAGGGGCACCGTTAGTATTGGAGTGGAGTTGGGATGGTTTGGTGGCGCTGCTTCCCATTCCGTCGCTGTCACTTGACAAGCGTGCTGTGCAGACTTGAACCAATCCATCAGCGCCTCAAGGGCGGAGGCAGTGGAAAGTGGCCCGGTGCCAGGAGGAGCTGGGGTGGAGAGAAAGGAGAGGTGGCAGGAGTGGCCTGGTGCTGCCTTCCTCCCTGCGCTCACGCCAGCCTCTCACTGCCACTGCTCCTTCCTTTGCAATCTGTTTGTTGCCTGCCAAGGGGAGTCGCCTTTAAAGAAAAAAAACAAAACAAACGTTCTCTCCTTCTCCTCATTCCATAATGGTGTCTTCATAGCAGGAATCGGCAGAACGGTGGTGGGTACAGCTGGGGACCCGTGTGCCCCCTCGTGTCTTTTCACAGAGGGCCAAGGTGCCCTCACTCAGGGATGCCGAGGTTGGGGGGACAGCTCCTAATCTTGGTCCCTCTGACCTCTTTCTGCCAATCAGGCTCTTCTCCCCAGCGTCCAGGCCAAGCTCGGATGCTAATCATAACTCTTGGTTCCCGGACCAGATGACTGCCCAAGTCTGTCGAGGGAGACTCAAGCTCTCCTGTGCTTGGCCCTAGGGCCAGACCGAAAGCCGGAGACCACGTGGCGAGTCTGCGTTTTGCAAGCCGGGTCTCTCCCAGAACTGGGTGTTCAGCGGGCAGCCACCACAATTCCTGGTCTGTTCTTCAGAAACCAGACCCTCCTCCGTCTCCCCGGCTGACCCCTTCTCTTGGCCACCTTCCCTCTTCATCCCTATCCCACATCCTTGCCCCCTTCTCTCCACTGCTGGAAAAAAGGGTTAAAACCCAGAGCCAAGGTGTAGCTTAGCAGCTCCCACTGGAAACAGGTTGGTGCTTGTAAAGTGCTTTTCATGGACTTCACACATCTTGGCACTTCCAGAAGCATCACCCACCTGTGGAAGAAAAGGGGGGGGTCGTTGAGAAATAAGGGCAGATGAGCCTCTTATATACAGCAGCAAAGCGCCTGCTCTGTCTGTCATCTAAATCACGTCATTTGCCCCCTGCAGCATGACCCACAGCCAAGGGTGAGGGAAGTCACTTTTGAAGAACTTTTCCTTGGAGGTTAAAAAAAAAAAGAAGAAAGTAAGAAAGACCCCCAACTATTTCAATAGCCGCTTTTAGAAGAGGAATGGGGTGAGTGTGGCGGTGTCTCTGACCCTATCTCTGTGTCCCTTGTGCCCAAGATCCCCTTAGTTAGTTCTACATCCCAGAGAGATGGGGGGTGGGCCCGTTTCTCAGTGATGGTGGGGTGTACGCAGTACGGCCTTTGCCCAGGATGAGGGTGTTCCTGCCCAGGATTTGGGCTGTCGCTCTGGAGAAGGGCCTCACGCCAGGCAGGGCCCCCGGCTCCTTGGCCCTTTCCGCTCAGGTCCATCTTTGGCCTGGAACCTGAAGAGTTAACAGTCTTTAGCTCGTTGCAATGAAATTATGGCTGGCAGTGGCGCCGCTGTTTGTTCAACAGACCTCCAGTTTTAAACAGTTCACAAAAAGTTCATGGGGCAGCTAAAGATTATAAGTGTGTGTGTGTGTGTGTGTGTGTGTGTGTGTGGGTGTGGGTGTGTGTGTGTAGTCAGCAGGATCCAGTACTGAGCCTTGCCCCTCCTCCTCTTGTTTCTTCACGGCCAGCCCCCCGCCCCGCCCCCACTCCCGTGACACTGGACCACGCTCGGGGCCTCAACCCTCCATCTGACCCTGTGCACGTAAGAACACTTCATCCTGACACTGGGTGTTATTTCTCTGTGCGGCGTTAATATTGAAAACCCCACCAGACAAGACCTGGAAGGGCGGGGAGAGGCTTTGAAAGCACCCCGTGGTCCCAGGTGTCTCTAAACTGCATTCCCCTGTCATGCTAAGTCCAGGCCGCCCTTTCTAAAGAAAAGCCCTTTCAAGGGAAGGGGGCTGCTGGCCCTTTTTGAGGGGAGGGGAGAGGGCTCAGTAGGATGATTGTGGCAGCGGCCTTTCTGTTTCCTCAGTCAGGTGCTCAGAGGTCCTTGTCCCAAGGTGACAACTAAAGGAGACATGTAAGAGGCAGCTTGTGTAAGTTTTGAAGACTGGAGCACCAGAAGATTGGGGCTTCGAGGGCACACATGCTTCGTCCCTCATCCTTTTCTTAAGGGTTTGGTGGAGTGACCCTTTGGCTTCTGGTATAATGTCCAAATTTCATCATGACACCCAGCCAGGGGGTGGCATGGTGTGGTCCTCCCGCTGCAGCCACGGCCAGGACACTTGCACCGAGGAATGTTGCTCCTCCACCTTGTAGATGAGGCTTCCCTGGACATCTTCCTTTTGGTCTTCCTTTTGTTAGAAGGGGCTGCAGGGGTTAGGGAGGGGACACTTTGTTGACGTGCCTTCTGGTCGGCCCTGCACTAGTGGTGGCCTGCCCCCACCTTGATTTGTATGTTCGAAACACGGAAGAACAGCCCGTGAGCCCCCCACAGAACCTTCCTTGATGCCCAAGTCCATCTGAGTCCACCTTTTCGGGGCACTGTGGCCAGCCACTGGAAATGCCCCAGTCTGTCTGAAGAAAGGGACGCTTCCTAAAGAAATAGCTTCTCTAGAATCCCACCAGGCCGGACACAACTGGGAGATCCCTGCCTCTCCTCCAGCTTCATCGTTGAGCTCTAACTCCGCGCCGTGTGTCTGCGGCGTGGGGCTCTTGATGAACAGACGGTGTTCTCTTCTGTATAGGGGCCGACGGGGGATGCTGGTGGACAAAAGCCTGTGTTAGGACAAAGAAATGCAGAGGGATAGCCTGGCTGGCTTTGGGATTCATAACATATCTTTGGGCTCATAACATATCTAACAAGATATAGCAATCTTTTTTGATTTTTTTGAAGTTTAAACAAATAGTGTACTCTGCATGAATTTTGTCTTTGAAATGAATCATTCTACTGTGGGATTTATGATGCTATAGAACTAGTTTACGAAGAAAGTGTAGTAGGCTTCACATATCTCCATATCTTATATTGATGGCATTTAAATTCTAATACCAAACTGTTATTGTTTCATAAACTAGGAGAAAATTGCGCTGATAACAAGCAGGAGAAGCTGGCAGAACCAATAGATTTTCTACTCTTTCTTTCTATTGTTTGTAAGCCTAGTTACCCTAGTTGACCAGTTAATGACAACACAAAATGAAATTTTCCTGGCTGCTAATTAATTAGCTCTAATTTCACTAGTTTTGTTACTGGTAAGGCTTCCACTAATTCTATGTGTGAATGTCTTCTTACCCTACTCATCCTATTTTCCTCTCTGAGCTTCCTCATATGTAGAGAACCCATTTGATTGACTTAAGAGTCAGAAGAGACTTACAATCAGAGAAAAAGCAAAAAAGAACGACTATAATGCCAACTAGTATAACTATTAATTAGAACTTATGTTTTGAGGATTTTCAGACAGAAGAGGGGTAGAAATGATAATAGTCTAGTTTTAGGAAGGCTGTAGTACACAAATAGAACCCCAAATCACACCACAGATAATTTTCCAGGAATTTAATATATCTGATATACACTCAATTTGTGCCCATGAATGGTGAGCAACTGGAAGTAAAGGAGAATCACAGAGTTACATTTCCGGACAAATCAGGTTATCAGAATGATGCAATAATGACAGTTTACCTCAGTCACTTCTTAGGCTTTCTTATTTACTATGCTAAATGTTAAATGAGATTGCTGAGTAAAAGCATTACAATGACTTCAGCATTGTGGGACATGAAACACAGTGAGAACTCAGAGCAGGGAAGGAAATAAGTCAGGTAAGCAGGAAAAAGAATTGAAAGAGCTGAAAGATGTATTACTTGGCTGTCAGGTGTTAGGAGAGTTTATTTGTGCTTTTTCTTAATCTTCATAACGCTCTTGTCAGAATGGTAGTAACATACCCATGTTTTTAGATGAGCGACCTTTAACTGTAGGTTGCACTTGATTGTCTGCCAGGTTTTCAAGTCTGTGATGGGGACAGTAATGTCAGAAATTTCAATCCCAGTCAAATCAAGAGCTGGTAGAAACACCATTAAGGAAGTGCATAGTTTTGACCCAAATTTAACCACATTAAAATGTTGTCCTTTCTTCTCCAGGATGATAGTCTGTATTTCAAGAAGAATTCTAATTCTTGCCCCATAACAATTTCTCTGAGTTCTTTGTGCCAACTAAAACCTTTGATTGATTTTCGTATTAGCAAAGCCCTGGAATTCTATGCAAAATGCTATGAATAGTTATCTACCTATCTAATTATTTTTAGCAAAAGGATGCAGAGCCGTTATCAGATTCTCAAAACTCAATCAGATTATCTAAGAGTTTACATTAAATGAGGTAATGAATGCCCTTTCTGGATCCAAACATTATAATATTTTTAATCCTTACCGTGGTCCCCGAAATGTCTATTATCTCTAATTATCAGTAAGGGAACTGAGGCGTCGTAAAGTCTTAAGTAAGTGAGAGGTCTGGAATTCAAATCCAGGTCAGTTTCAGTCTTGAACACCACTAATTCTATAGCCTACACTGCATTCTATACTCTTAACTGTAGATAATCAATAAATGTTCATTTATTTCCTTTACCCCAGTTGGGGACAAAGAACATGGGTGTGTGAAAGTACAGATTAGTTTTAATGTAGATGATATAACAAGAATGCTAGTCAGCAGTTACGGAATATTCATATTGTTCTAGGAGTTGAGCATTAAGTACTTTACAGGCATTCTTTTATTTAAAATCTCATATATATAATACCTACCTTAGGAAGTAGGTAATATAAATGTGCCAAGGTGATTGAAATAACGTGGTCATGTACAGGCAATGAAACTGGGAAAGAGTTTTCTGGGCTGATGGTTGAATTTTGGCCAAGACATTAAGGGGAGAAGGGATGAGCACTGGTGGGGAGACTGAAAACTTATTCATCGTAGGGAGAAAGCACTGGTGGAAGCATTGTGCTGCTTGCTTAAGAACTGTTACCCTCATAACCCGAAAACTGAGGTTTTGCTGAAAGCTGAAGGCAGATTTCTTGCAGTGTGAAAAAGAATTTACTGATATCTCTTCATCTCTTCACGTTTGAACACGACTGTTTTGCAGATTTGTTGAAATGACTCAAGTTCTCTTTCAGATCTGGACTAAATGTCTATATCACAGCATTAGGGCCCATGGAGCAGCATTTGCAAGCCCATACTCACCTCCCCCCTTTTTAGTGTTTTGCACTCTGGAAAAGCAAACAACAGCAACAACAATATCTTATTTCCTTTTATCTATAGTTATTATTAATCTTGTCAGGAAACCCAATTTGATATATTTATGCTAAAATATAAATGAGATTTTTCCAGTTTTATTGAGATTTAATTGATATATAATATTGTATCTGTCCAAGGTGTACAATGTGATGATTGATATATATAGATATAGTGTGAAATGATTACCACAATAAGTTTAGTTAACCTTAATTCACATAATTACAAATTTTATTTTTGTGATGAGAACTTTCAAGATCTACTCTCTTAGCAACTTTCAAACATAAAATACGGTATTGTTAACTTCAGTGACCAAGCTGTACATGACATCACCATTACTCACTTATCTTATAACTAGAAGTTTTTATCTTTTGATCATCTTCACTCATTTTCCTCACCTCCAACCCCCAGCTCTGGCAACCATCATTCCATCCTTTCTATCATGAGTTCAGTATTTTAGATTTCACATGTGAGATCCTAAAGTATTTATCTTTCTCTGTCTGACATTTCATTTAGCTTAATGACCCCCAAATCTACCCATGTGGTCACAAATAGCCAGGTTTCTTTCTTTATCATGGCTGAATAATAGTAGGTTGTATGCACCCCATTTTCTTCATCCATTCATCCACAAAAAAACAATGAGGTTGTTTCCATGTCTTGGCTACTGTATTAGGTGGGCCAGAAAGTTCATACAGTTAATGAATACACTGTTCAATAAAACTTGGTGAAAATGAAAAATGTGTCTTTTATTTTTACTTAAAATAAATCTTTGACAAAGCCAGCTAGGCATCCCTTTGAGTAATGACTTATATCATGTTGAAATATTTTAAACATATGAACAGTAATAGCTTAAATGACAAATGTTACTAATATTGATACAATTGATCAAGGAGAATATGTTAGAATATGTTAAAATGCAGATGGACAGTGAAAGAACAAATATAACTTTTAACTAAATATTGTCTTGATATTTAGACCATTGGTTAAGAACATAACAGGTTTCATCCATTTCAAGAAAGCAGAATATTTGCAGATCACTTAACATTTACTAGGTATGTTCTCAGTCTGGAAGGATATATTTCATTTACATGTGTCATTTAATTTAACCCCATCCCTCTGTAATAGATAGTGTTATCCCTATTTGCAGATAGGAAACAGGCTCAGAAAGATTAAGAATGTTACCTAGTTTTAGTAGGTAGCCAAACCTAAACTGATCTAATTCCAGGGCACAGCTCTTTCTGACAGGTCAGTGTGGGTCTTTATCTCTTTGAGAATTGTTGAACATTAAAAGCCTTCTTCCAGGTAAATGCATAAAGAAACAACATGAGCAATGATATAACAATACAAGTCTCACTAAATAATTAGTGTGTTTGGCCCTGCTTTTGCTGACAGATCTTTTGCAAAATTGCTTTTCTCTGAGATAGTGGAATTTAAATATTTTCTTTGAAGACTTTCCTAAACTATACCTATCAGAAAGCTATTTTGCTTTAAGGCTAAAGAAAAATGAAAGCTTACTTAACTACACTTAGGTGCCAGAGTCATACTATGAACTCTACACCTGCCAGGATTCATGCTAAGATAGGGTGGCTCCACAAACTGTCCATAGTACTGTGATTTCTTTCTGATATTTTGAAGTAGAAATAATGTAATAACTATTCACAAAAGAGAGAAACACTGTTTCTTGGTCCTCAATATCATACTGCTGTAGGCTAATTCTTTCTCTCTTCTGTTGCCCCTTAGTATAGAGAATGTGTTTTGGGGACCCTCCTTCACGATCTTCTCCATTCCAAGAGCATCTTACATAAATCCAGGACTTCTCAAGCAGCCAGTTTTGCCAGATGGTCTTAGGGTTGGTTGTACCCATATATGTATAATCCTGAACTTCTCAAGTAAGGTCCTTATAGAGCATAATGGCTAAGAGAATTGGTGCTGATACCAGACCTGAGTCCAAATACTGCCTATGCCCCTAACTAGCTGTGTAACCTTGGAGAAGTAACTTAAGCCCCTTAAACGGATTAGATTTCTCACCCGGAAAATGGTATAATAAATGCATCTACCCCATATGGTTAGTGTGTAAATTAATGTAACTTGAGATAGTGCATGTTAAGCATTAGCACAGTGCCTGTCTCTTGTTAGTCATACCTGCTTTTATTATTAATTATTCTCTTTATATTCCCAGTTTCAGCTAGGTGCCTAACATATAATAGTTGTTCAGCAAATATTTACTGGATTGAACTAGCTCTGAAATTTAAGCATTGGGTCAACAGCAAAGTAGTCACCCCACCATCATTTCTCCCACAGAAAGGGAGAATAGATGGAAGCCAGCCATCATACTTTCTTTTCTTATTCTAAACTTCCCATCCAGGCCCAGCAATAAAATAATCTTCCTGAACCCCAACAATTTCAAGAATTTTTCAAATCACACTATTTGAAAATAGTTGGGTTTCCCTAATCTAATATGTCCCCAGACCCCAAGGTCACCAAGCTTATATTAATGAAGTCTAGTTAAGATAAATGATTACAGTTAGTAAACCAACTGCTTATGAGCTCATTGGGCTTTTTAAAATTTACTATCTGCACTTCATAGAGACACAAGTAGTTTGCTTTTGTAGGACACTCCACAGTCAAAGTAGTCTTTTAAAAAGCACAAATCAGATGCTATTATCGCACTGCTTCTAATCTCTAAAGGCTGTCTATTGTAAAGAGATGAAAATTTCAACTACTTAGCCAGGTTCACAGGGACCATGTGCTCTGGTCACTTACTACATGTTTCCCTGACCTTCATGGGGTTCGAGGCACAGTTGTCTTTTTCAGTCCCTCAGATGCAACAAGCTCTAGTTCTTGCTCTCCCAGCTTTAGATTGGCTAATCCTTCTACCCAGACCAATTTCCCTCTGATCACTAAGGTCTCGGTTCAAACGCCACCACTACTATCTTGACCAAAGAGACCTGCCTCCTCACTGCCTCTCCATCCCATTGTCCAGTCGTATTTCTGTCGCTGTACAAAATGTATTTACATGTTGACTCTGTCTTCCTCCACCACTGGACACTTGCTTAAGAGCAAGGACTTTGTAATTTTTTGCTCACCACTGAATCTTCCAAAGCTTGCAGGAGACACTGGCACATAGAAGGTGTGTAGGAAATATGTGTCTAATAAATGATTAAATATGTGAATAAAAAAATACTGTGAAACACTAACACAAGAATAATCTTCTTTCAAAAGAATAATGAAAAATAATTTCATTCAATAAGAGTCAATCTTAGTTACTGATACATGACTTAGTAGTTTCCATTCAATTTAAAATGTTCCATTTTTTTCCTGATACTTCACAAGTCATTAATTAAATGTTGCTCACTTTTAAGGCTAATCTGTGAGACATTATTTAACTTGTCTACTCTAAATTTCCGGCATTAACTCAGGCGGGGCTTCACCAAGTACTGATCATGTGACCTTGGCCTCTCATTGCCTCAGTTTTCTCATTTGTAACATGGGTATAATAATAGGCTTATTTCATAGGCCTATGAGGAGGAAAACCTCATATATATATATGTATGTGTATATATATATGTATTTAAACAGTGTCTTAGAATAGTGTCTGGCACATGGTAAGCATTAAAGAGTATTGACTGCTGCTCTTAGTACTGTTATTATGAGAACTAACTGTTGAGAATAATCCTTCATATAGTGGTTTATTCCACTGAAGATAAAGGAAACTAACAGAATATTAGAAATCAGATTAAACACAGAAAGCCAGTAAAATATACCAAGACAGAAGATGATGAGAGTGTAAAAGCATAGAAGAAAAAAAACGGTTTTTGTTTTTCTTTTTCTTTTTCTTTTTTAAAGAAGGAAAGAGCCTAGAATTAGGACAAAAACTATTCATTGGCTATACTGACATGGAGATCGCTGGTGACCGTCATAAGTAAAATTTCAGGACAGTGGGCAAAGAGCTTACGGTGAGAGAAGTCAGATGGATGTAAATTATAGAGTAAATGCGACGTGAGGACATGGAAACAATACATGAAGATAACAATTTTGAAAAGTTCAGACATGAATTGGCTAAAGAAGATATGCAGGGATTAGGGGAGGAGGGAGGCTTTCATGTTACACGTATAGTTTTTAACATTTTAAGTTGGAGTTACTAGTCTAGAATGAGGTTGAATTTTGGCAAGAATCATTCCTAAGGAGTAGCTGGGTTGTAGAAAACGCAGTGCTGTGAAGTACTTGAGAAGATGAGAGAAAATGAAATGCTGTCTGTAGTGCACATGGCCTTTTGAGTCCTGTAGTAAAAGGGAATACAAAGAGCAACGCAAATGCTAATGAATTAATGGATTTGGCAGTGGACTATTTACTGACTTCTGTGTTCTTAATGAGTCATGAAGCACCTCACCGGCTCAGAGTGAAGGAAGTAGAGAGGATGGAGGAACATTTGAGGAGGGCAGGTAAAGCTTCTCAGAATATAGTCCTTAAGGAGAATTAGAAAGAACGTGCTGTAAGTCAGAGCAATATTTCCAGTCTTGAAAATCCATTTGAAGTTGGTGATTATTAATTTATTGGAATACCAATTTGCCCTGCCACATGATTTTTCTCCAGCTACCTGGATATAAGTTACACAGAGGCATTAAAGAGTGAGAGATAACAATCGAGGGAAAATACAATTAGTATTTTTTTTAGCTTTTTCCACTTCCCCGCTCCAACTCTGGGGAGCCTTCACGGACATGGCTGCCCTCCCAGCCTCCAGCCTCAAAGAATTCAAAGAAATGGAACATAGGTTTCCAACTTATTAATTTATTAGCAAAATCAAAAATTATATATAATGTCTTCTGTTGGCAAAGATTTTTGCAATATAATTTGGTTCCATCTTTAGACAAGTAATTTGGCAATGTCTAGCAAGATAAAAATGTTAATAGCTTTTTACACATTAATTCTAATTCTGGAAGCTTATGCCAATAAATAATTTATAATCCAGAAAATTATTATATAAAGATGCTCATTGTCATGTCATTTGTAATAACAAAAAATTGGAAACACCTTTAATTGTTAACAGTAGGAAAACAGTTAAGGAAATTATATCCACTTAGTAGAAAGCTACACAGTTACTATATTATAATTACAAGGTGATGGAGCAAAATAGAATAATGCTTAATAAAGAAAGAATGAAGAAAGCTGACCTAAAATTGTGTCTTCCTTATGACAGTAATTATGTAAACATATAAATATTTATTAACACTTAAAACCAAAATAAGGTTTTAAAAGCTCTGTACCAGTAATGGGGATTTTATGTTTGTTTCAAAATATTTTTTAACATAACTCTTATAATTTTGTTTTTTCTACTCCTTTGCTTAAGAATTTCTGATTATTACCTCATTTTTCATTTCATAGTTTCAAATAAAGTCAGCAATTTTATCATCAGAGGAGATTAGACTTATTTGACAGTTCATAATTCCAAGTTTTTTGGTATAAAAAGACCATATACACTTGTAGGTGCTTTCAAAATAAAATTTCGAGAATTTTTTTTTTTTTTTTTTTTTTGCTTAGTCTTTCCTAGTATGGAGATTAAGCAAACTACCTAAAATTGCTAGCCATTCTTTTTTCATTTTTCTCATTTTATTCATTTATCTTGCCCTTCACAGGAATGATAACAAATGAGTCTGCAGTTGCATCTGCCAATTTCTTAAATCCTCTATTATCCACAATATGAAACCATACTAATATGAATGTTTCCAATATTTTCAGAGCTCTTTAGTTATTATACTTCAGCATTCTGTATGAAGTATCTTATGTAAGTGTAAACTTTAGACTCAACTTCTGGAAGCTTTTGATTTCTTAGTTCAAAAGTGAGAGATCCTTAGTTCAGCCATATGATTAACAATTACTTGTATAGTAGGAAGCTCCTAAATTATTGTTTTATGGATACCTGGTAGTTTTCTTGCCATTTCTCAGAAGTTCTCTATTAAACACATTCTCTCTCTCTCTCTCTCTCTCTCTCACACACACACACACACACACACACATACTGTGATTAAAAGCACAGACTTTGGCATTATGAAGTCTAAGGTTCAATTTCCAGTTCTTTAGTTTCTGGGCCACCTCACTTTAGGCAAGTAACCTAATGTCTCTGAACCTTGTTATTTTCATCTGTAAAATGGAGATTACAATTATATCAGATAATCCTCAAAACATCCATAATGATTTTAGAGTTTCAGAGTCACGTACAAGCAGGCACTCAGTAAATGGCTAGTGCTTTTATTACTTTATTATTATTTAGGTTTTGGTTTTCCTTGAGTCTGTGAGTCCCCATAATGAAATGTAATTTCCAGTTGATTGAGTAACACCTGTTTTCACCAAAAATTTTAACTGAGTTCATTACTTTCTGTGAAACCCAGATTAGTTTTCTGCCTTCTTTTCTGTGCCATATGTAGGTGTTCAATAGGTTTATTTAATATATGTATGAATGCATGAGTGCGTAGATGAATTTTTAAATGCTTCTTTTTGAGAAGGTAGAACAGATGTGACACAGTAGAACAGATAAGAAAATAGTGCATGGAAAAAATGGCAAAGTCACGTATGTGCCCAGGGCCAGCCTAAGGAGAATTACTTTTTTTTTTTTTTTAAGGGGAAATGTGTTGAATAGCTTATTTTAATTATTTTTAAAAGTTAAATACAGGGACTTCCCTGGTGGTCCAGTGGTTAAGACTTCGTCTTGAATGCAGGGGGTGTGGGTTCAATCTCTAATCGGGGAGCTATGGTCCCACATGCCTCACGGCCAAAAAACCAAAACATAAAACAGAAGCAGTATTGTAACAAATTCAACAAAGACTTTAAAAAGTGGTCCACATCAAAGAAAAAAAGTTAAGTACAAAAATTTGCTGACGATTTACATATTTAGCACCAATAAGATAATGTGAGATTAGCTGTACTAAAACAGAATGTTGAGCTACATTCACATTAAGTGACATTATATAGTCTAAATTTGTGGAAAACTTCTGAGATGGCTGAGAAAAAGTAAGATGGTGAGTGACCTTTGAGCAGAAAAAGACAGAAAGAGAAATGGCCTTTTCTACATCCTATTGCGCCTCTAAGTAAAATGCTTGGTAATCTAGCTACAAAGCTATATGTCATTTGGCTTTAGGCACCTACTGTGATTTACCTTGTGAAGATCAGCTTTTGCCATGGAGAGGATTTGTAAAAGTGTCACACATTCCAGTACCATTGGCAACCACAGCTACCAAAAACTCCAATTTAAATTGATGAACCTAATATCAGATGATAGTATCATTTCCTTGTGGGTGTTTTGGGAAAAGGTGGGTAGGAAATGTATAAAAGTGAATACTTTATTAACTGAAAAAACAATTCATCATTTTGAAAACATAAAATACATTAAAGTTGTTATAGCATCAGGCATTAATATTTCACTGTACTTTAGTCATTGCCTACAATCAACATTTTCTGCCCTTGGAAACAGAATCATGCTTGTGGTATGCATTAATCCTATAAAAGATTAAGCACTGAAAAGAAATTCAGCTTTTAAAGATAATTTGCTTTGATTTATTCAGTGGGTTCTTCCAAAAAGTTAATACCAAGAATTATTGCTTGTTGAATTGGAGTTACAAATTCTTTCAGAGTTACTTAGTATTTTCTGTAATATCAGTATCAAGGAAGGTAAAGCAAATTTACATATTTATTAGGAAATACAGGCACATAATCATAAAACAAGAAAACACAGCGTTTTTATAGACTTTATTTTTTAGAAGTGTTTTAATTTTACAGAAAAATTGAAAAGATAGTATAAAGTGTTTCCATATACACTAGACCCATTTCCCTCTATGATGATCCACTTATATTAGTATGTTACATTGTTACAATCAATTAACAAATATTGATACATTTTCATTTACTATAGTTCATACATTAGTCCAGTTCCTTAGTTTTTACCTAATGTCCTTTTTCTATTCCAGGATTTCATCCAAAACATCACATTACGTTTAGTTGCCGTGTTTCCTTCGGCTCCTCTTGGGTTTGATAGCTTCTCAGATTTTCCGTGGATGACCTTGACAATTTTGAGTACTTAGGTTTTTGTAGGATGCCCACTACTAGAATTTGTTTGATGCATTTTTCATGATAATATTGGGATTATGTGTTTTGGGGAGGAAGACCACAGAGTAGAAGGGTTATTTTGTCAGATCACATCAAGTGTATAAAGTATCAATATGCATTATGAATGCTGAGGTGGACCTTGATCACCAGGCTGGGGTAGTGTTTTTCAGGATTCTCCATAGTAAGATTACTGTTTTCCCTTTTTCATACTGTACTTGTTTGGAAGGAAGTCAATATGCTCAGCCCACAACTAAGGAATAGGGAGTTATGCTTAAGATGGAGTACTACATAAACTATTTGGAATTCCCTTGCACTGGAGATTTATCTATTCTCCTGCATTTATGTATCCAATTATTTATTCATATCAGAAGAACTCATGGATTTTTATTTTATACTTTGGGTTATAATCTAATTCTACTTTAGTTACTTTGTTCCTCAAATTGCTCTAGTCCTGACCCTTGTGAACTCTTTTCAGTTGGCTCTTGTCCCACTCTGAGGTATCCCCATCCTATATATTTTTTTGGAACTTCCTTACTTTCTGACACTGTAGGATGGCCTTGTATATAAATCTTGTATATTTACTGCCCCAGTCCTAGAATCAGCTATTTCTTCAAGGATAACTAGGTCTTTTTAGTGGAGAACGGTATTAGACAGCAGGATCTGGGTGTGGGGTGTGCTAATTGCTGCTCAGATGTCATTGCTTCTAGATCTTCTCAGCTGACAGAGCAAAGAGATAATATGTGTGTACATTTCCCATGTATATGCACATATCTGTAAGTATCTCTCTACATGACCCTGTGTATTAAGGTAATATTAAGCAATATTAAGCTAAACATGAATGTATATTGATATTTCCAACTTTAATCTGTTACCACATAGATCATCTTAGCCTCATCTCTTGCTTATCTTTAAATTTCAACTCCAGCAAAACACATGGCTTCTAGAAGTATGAAAATCAAATTGTAGCAACTTTGGGAAGCCACATCATCTAGCAGAATAATTCTTAAAGGGCAAGGTGTGTATCATCAAATTTTAATTTACAGTCAGCAGTACTTTTTAACATCAAAAGACCTCCAGACCTCTGCTTCCAAGAAGATGAAGTAGCCCATTTCTCCCAGGTTCTCCCACTTAAAACTAAAACCCTGAACATAACAACAAACAAACATAGGAAGACGCTGAAAGGTGGAAATGAGAAGGCAGACTTAACTAAGGACTTTGGGACTTGAGGAATGACATGGTGATGAGTCCCCTGTGTTTCCTGTTGCTTCCCATACATCCTGGAGAGGGTATTACAGGAACCCCCAATCAATAACCACCAACAGAACAACAGACAAAAAAACTTCAAAAAAACCCCCATAAAACCCTGTTCCCCCTAGCCAAAGTATGAGGAGAGGGGTTGCTAAAGACAGAAGACCATTTGGGCAATAATATACACACTACTCGAGCCAAGTGCCAGTGGAATATTGCACCCATCCCCTATGTCCTGTCGTATCACTTGGGCCAAGGTAGGATTTGATCTTCCACACCACCCCACTCCTGCCCTCCAGAAGAGCCAGTGCTCTGATTCCCCACCAGGGTTGTTTCAGTGAGGTCCAGTGGTGAGCTGAGGCTCCACCCCTTTCCATGAGCAAACAGACTTTAAAAGGTGGTGCCTGACAGGCTAGTTAACACTGGGCTGCCCTCACACAGTCGTGGGGTCCACTGGTGGGACTTAGCCTCCATCTCTCCCTGACATCAATAAGAATAGGATGTTACAGGTTGGAGGGAGTAGGCACCCCACTAACCCCCAACACATGATGTCAGTGAGACCCACTGGGGTGCTGAATCCCCATAACCATCCTGAGGCAGTAAGACAGAATGAGATGGCACAAGCAGGGCTAGTTGGCACTTCTCTTCCTCTTACCCTGGTGTCAGTGGGGCCAGCAGGTAGCTGACCCTCTACCCACACCCGGCATCAACAAGAAGGAATGAAGCGGGAGGAAGGACAGCAAACACTTCACTTCTCCCCTCCCCTGGTGTCAAGAAATCTACTGGGGAGATGAACTTCCACTCCTACTAAAAGGCAACACAATGATATTAATGTTCCACTTTGGGGGGAAGGTGTCAGAAGGGCCATAGGCTAGCTGAACTTCTCCTTGATCTGTCTGCAGTGAGACAATGTAAGTGCCCACTTTTGCTGGGGTATTGTCAGTAGGGCCCAATGGAAATCTGTACGTAACCCCCCAGTCCTCATACTATGCCTCAAATAGGATGACTTCCTTCTAAAAAGTAATAATAAAATTAAATGGGATACAGAGTCATATAATAACTCACAATGTTTAGAATACAATGGAAAAATACTCATGACACCAAGAACCAGGAAATCACAGAATAAATGAGAAAAGACAGTAAACACACACCAACACTGAGATAAACATCTATTGAAATGATCAGACAAGGATTTTAAATAAGCTGTCACATAAATGCTTCAATTAGCAATTATGTGTTCCTTGACAGAAATGGGAAAAATAGAAAATGTAAACAAAGAACTAGAAGTTATAACAATAAAAACAAATGAGAACAGTAGAACTGAAAAATACAACAATCAAAAAAGTTAGCTCAAGAGTAGAGTGGAGATTACAAAGCATAGAATCATGAATTTAGAAGAGATCAATACAATCCACCAAATGTACAGAGAAAGTAGACTGAGGGGTAAAGATGGGAGAAAGAACAGGGACTCAAGAACGTGTAAACAGTAACAAAAGCACTAACATTCATATCATCAAAGTTCCAGAATGAAAAAAGAGAACAAGCAGGACTGACAAAGTATTCAAAGAAATCACGACTAAAAAGTTCCCAATTTTTTAGAAGACATAAATACAAATTCAAGAATCTGAACAAACCCAAAGAGGAAAAACGCAAAGATATCCTTGGCAAGACGCGTCATAATTAAACTTCTGAAAAGTAGAGACAAAAAAATTCTCGCAAGTGGACAGGCAGAAACAATGCATCACTTATTGAGAAACACCAATTCCAATGACAGCATATTTCTTGTCTAAAACTCTGGAGTCAGAAGCATTGACATAACATTTTTCAAGTGCTAAGAGAAAAGAACGCTCAGCCACAAATTCACACTTTTTATCTCCACTTTCTTGTTTGACTTACATTAATGGAGTACTAACTCATCTTTCTATATCCGGGACTGCCGTCACCCTTCTCCAAAAATCTAGTCACAGTATTTCCAGAGTGATCGTTCTGAAAATGAAACATATGTTTCTTATAAAAATACCTGATTGTGTTATGAAACTTGTCTCTCTTCTAAGTTACCAGTTAAAATCCTTCAGTGGATTCCCATCTTTCTTGGAGTAAAATCTCACATCCAAACTCTCTTTGTCCTTTTGGGCTGCTGTAAGATTATATTGCAGGTTGGGTGGCTCATAAACAACAGGCATTTTTTTCTCACAGGTCTGGAGGCTGCAAGTGCAAGAATAGGGTGCCAGTATGGTCAGATGAGGGCCCTCTTTTGAGTTCCAGACTTCTCATTGTAACCTCACATGGCAGAAGAGCTTCAGGAGCTCTGTGGAGTCTCTTTTGTAAGAGCACTAATACCGTAATCATTTCCCAAAGGCCCCTCCTACTAATACTATCACCTCCGGAAATTAAGATTTCAACGTATAAATTTGGAGGGGAACACAAAGACTAGACCATAGCACTTAGTATACATACATGGACCATTCATGGTCTGGCTTCTACCACCCTCTCCATTGTCTTCTTTTCTTACACTCCAGTGAGCATTTCTTTTTTTTTTTTTTTTTTTTGCGGTACGCAGGCCTCTCACTGTTGTGGCCTCTCCCGTTGCGGAGCACAGGCTCCGGACGCGCAGGCTCAGCAGCCATGGCTCACGGGCCCAGCCGCTCTGTGGCATGTGGGATCTTCCCAGACCGGGGCACAAACCCGTGTCCCCTGCATCGGCAGGCGGACTCTCAACCACTGCGCCACCAGGGAAGCCCCAGTGAGCATTTCTTATACTGATTATGAATGGAACTCCTTTCTGGACTGATCCTTAACCATTCATTTTCTGGCAAACATGAATTTATCTTCTTTTCCTCAAAAATTCACCCTTCCTTCATGTTACATATCCATTTCAATTGCCTTCTACAGGAAGCCCTACTGATATCCCCCATATACTACTCTCCACAGAATGCATTAAGGTCTCACCGTGTCTTCCTAGAGCATTCTGTAATAATTTTTATGGTAACTATGGATTTTCTTATTTGAGTGTCACAATATATTGACTTCTAGGTGGCACGATAATGATTTTAGTAACAGTAACACTGGTGCCTAGTTTAACCCATGGCTTACTTTAGGTGTTCAATAAATGTTTGTTGAAGGAGTGAATGAATGAATGAATGGTCAATTTGAAATCTTAATCATGTTACTTTACAAAAATCTGTTAAAAGATACCCACAGTTTTCCAGAAGATTAGGGACTTAGGATCATTTTTTTTTTTTTTTTTTTTTTTTTTTTGCGGTACGCGGGCCTCTCACTCTTGTGGCCTCTCCCGTTGTGGAGCACAGGCTCTGGACGCACAGGCTCAGCGGCCATGGCTCACGGGCCCAGCCGCTCCACGGCATGTGGGATCCTCCCGGACTGGGGCACGAACCCGTGTCCCCTGCATCGGCAGTTGGACTCCCAACCACCGCGCCACCAGGGAAGCCCTTCAGAAGATTTTATGAGCCCAGTTTCTTTTATCTTCTCATATCTAGAAAAGCACTAAAATCATTAATGGAGACATCTGCTCCTTGTGACTAGCAGCCACCATTTCGTGACTAGCAGCAAATTTCTGCCAAAATGTGTCCCTGATTACATGTGTCCCCCTTCACCAAAATCACATACATACTGTGACCTTCCCCTTAACTCTTTCGAGCAGTTCCTCAGAGCTATCTGAGAGGCTGTTTCCTTGGCAATAGTCCTCATTTTGCCCCAAATAAAACTTAACTCACAACTCTCGGTTTGTGCTTTTTTTTTTTTCAGTTGACAGTTTAAAACTTTCCCAATTTGGCTGTTCAAGGAGACACTGTTTTGGGAAAATCCCTGGTGTTCTCCTTACTTGCTGCAAGTAATAAACCCTTCCTTCTCCTGCCCTTTGGCTTGGTTGTGTCTTTTGGCTCAACAAAAGAAGTGTTTCAGGTAACACTTTTAGCTGGTCTAAGAATTAAATTGACATGAGACTGATTAACAGGAGAAAATAAAACAAAAGTTTAGTAATATGTATATCTAGGAGTCATTTTTGGCCTAAGCCATTTTGCCATCTAAGCCTGGCCAGGATGCTTGCCGTTGAAAGGGTCTCAGTAATTAATGATCTTAAGGGAACAAAATAATGCCGAATCAAAGGACTGTTTTCAGGTAAAAGAAGTAACAATAACAAAGATAATTGTAAAGACTCCCAGTTCTCTTTCAATGGTAAAGATTAGCCTGATCAACTGGGAACATAAGGAATGATGATATTGATCTTTTCTGACCCTCATGACTTCAGTCCACTAAAGCTTGGACTCTGTGGACCACCCAAACCCCTTCATGAATATGCATATACCCTTAGCTTAAAAATTCCCCAATTTTGCTGTTCAGGAAGACACTGCTTTGGTAAAGGCCCCCGGTGTTCTCTTTACTTGCTGCAAGTAATAAATCCTTTCTTCTCCCAATCTTTGTTTTTGATGTGCCTTTCAGCTTGACACCCACCAAGAGGCAAACCCAGGTTTTTGGGTAACATTAGCTCTTTGGCTGGCAATGAAAATGACATAAGGCAGATTAACAAGAGAAAATTAAATTATTATGTGCACATGGGGAATTCACATAAGTATGAAGAATTCCAAAGACAGCAAGACAAGGTGACATATATATATTCTTGACTAAAGAGAAGTGAAACTGAGCAGGACATTGTGGGGCTCCTGGGCACTAAAGTCTTTCTGTGTCCCCCATTTCTTGTTTGCAGGGACTAGGCTTCAGCCTCCACAACCTTCCCTGAATTCCAAAGGGTAGGGTCAAGTAGTTGCTAATCAGGGAAGGGAGGGGCTGCAGAGACAAGGGAGGAACTGTCAAGAAACAATAGTGCAGCTTTGGGACAAGATCCTGGTTCTCTGCCTCAAGGGAAACATATAACAATAACTTTGAGCTCTTCTACAGAACTAAAACCCCCAACAAATGGAAGATGTTAACTACTTGATGAAGCATCCTTCATTCTAGAGAGAAGGTCACAGTTTGATAACCTTGAGAAGCATAGAAGCTCATCAGGAGACCACCTGAGGCCAGATTAAAGGATTGCAGGCCCTGAACACACCATAATCCTTATCAGCAACCCTGACCTTGAACCATTGCTATAAAACTCCTCACCAAATCCCCCCAGGTTGGGACACACAGTTTTGAGGGCATTAGCCTGCTGTGTCCCTCTTTGCCTGGCAATGCAATAAACCTATTCTTTTCTACTTCACCCAAACTCTGCCTCCGAATTCGATTCCATACCAGTGCACAGAGGCCAAATTTCCGCATCAGAAGGAGGTATGGGTCTGAAATTTCAAGGGGAAGTAAGGTAATTCACAGGAAGTTAAAAAGAGTTAATGTTTGGTAAACAAATGTTTGCTGAGCCATCCAAAGACAATGAGACACAGAGAGGATTTTTTATTTTTATTTTTTTATTTTTTTTTGTGGTACGCGGGCCTCTCACTGTTGTGGCCTCTCCCATTGCAGAGCACAGACTCCGGACGCGCAGGCCCAGCGGCCATGGCTCACGGGCCCAGCCGCTCCACGGCATGTGGGATCTTCCCAGACCGGGGCACGAACCCGTGTCCCCTGCATCGGCAGGCGGACTCTCAACCACTGCGCCACCAGGGAAGCCCCACAGAGAGGATTTTGATCAAATGGGCTTTTCAATGTTCCTCCTGTTCTACCACACCTAGTATTATACTACATTTATCTCTAGTGATAGCTTCTTCCTGGGACAGGCCTCCTGTCTTAAATTATTTTAGGGAATAGGGGGGAAGTTCAAAGGCTCTTCCTGAGTCTTTTGGGACTTGATTGTTTTCAGCTCAAAATAATCCACATGCCATAGTGGCACATCTTGTGGTGGCCTGCACTTAGACCCATTGGCTCCCACGTGCAAATGAGAACCATGCAATGACTCAGGGAGAGCCCTGAGCACATTATTCAGATAGACACCAACATGATGCAATTTTTCTTCGGTGTGTTCAGTGAGAGAAAGCAATACAAGAGGCACTGCCCTTTTACTTTGGGGGAGGTTGAAAGTCCCTTCTTGGAAAGGAAAAAGAAGTACTTTTAGAGCATTTAGAAAACCTAAAACCTGTGACTCAATTTTTTTAAGTGCAGAGTTAATTTTACCCAAATGTGTTTTCTTAAAAATTGCAACCAGTCAAGATCAGTCTCTTCACGGGGTGCACCAGCTGTGATATTTGCTGACTTTACACTGTTCTGAAGTTGAGGACACCTGCCCTCTACTCAGTTAATGTTTATTTTTATTAAGTTTTAAAACTGTTTTAAGTAGGAGATCTTTTACTGGAGCCTGAGGATTGATAATGTTAACCACTGTGACACTGCTCTGTTACCTCACATCAACCAATCAAAGAACGGTGCAGGAGCTGATCACATACCCTGTGATTCCCCTCTCTCACCTGGTATTTAAAAATGCTTTCATGAAACCCATCAGGAAAGGGAGTTCAGGGGTTTTGAGCACTAGCTGACCTGAACTCCCTGCCTGGCACCTGCAGTAAACGCCGCACTTTCCTTTGCCATAACCTGGTGTCAGTAGATTTGCTTTACTGCACATGGGAGAGCAGACCCACGTTTTTTTCATCAGCATATTTATATATATTATTATATATTGTAGGCAATGGAGATATTTTACTTCTTTCCTATTGTGCTGTTTTATTTTTTAATTGAGTTAACCATGAAAGTCAATTTTTGTTGATAGGAAAGAAAAGGTACAAATTAATTCGCTATCGTTAAAAATTTAAAGCTTTCAAAATGCTTGTTATTTATAATGAGATTTATATAACAGAGAGTTAGGAAATAATTCTGTATTTAAATGGTTAGATTGTGATTGTGGAACATGAAATTGGTAGTCCACAGGACATATACTAAATTTTCACCCTTAGTGATACTATATTTGTACTGTCCATGTCAAGCTAAAATGTTGTTTTTCAACAATCTTTAGCAAACATATCTTAGTTTTATTATTCAGAGGGAATATAGGAGCTCAATTTGTTATAGGGAACTTGAGCATTCCATCAACATGAATTTGAAGAATACACTAAGAATATCTTCTACATTACATTGGAGTAGTGAATTACTGATAATTATTTAGGGAATTCTTTTGAAAAATATAGTCATCAGGGGCCGATAATTGAATTCTATTGAAATATAGAGATAGATATTAATAAGAATGGAAAATCATATTTTCATTTTATATTGCCCATATCTTCATTTTATTTGTAGTTTTTGAAAGTTTGCAAGAGAAAGATATCAGAATTTATACTTCATTCAGCAGAATCCCTTGGACCAAATGATCACACACTCAGAATACATAAGTGGAGACATTACTGACTGTGGCCCAGGAGACAAGGACAAGACCTAGAAAAGACACAGTAAATAATGGGGGGAAAAAAGATTGGAATAGACAGGCATTTCTCTTAATGAAAAATGTTAACAGTAGGTAGAATCCTTGAGGGAGAATCTTTGAAAACATTGGATTTCTATAACAATAAAAAATTGAGTCCCAAAGTACAATGAGAAATAACAATAATGAATAAATAGGATAAAGAAATTATATGTTAACTGGCATATATTCCAGGAGATTATCAGACTCCTGCAGAAACCAGGGCTTTCTGGCCTTTAATTCCCCTTGGGCAGAACTGCAGCGCCCCTGTGCCCAGCCTTCAGCCATCAACTCCAGGACTACAGAGGCAGAGTCCTGGCCCTCAAGTCAGGCTGCCTCACTGACTTGAATGCCCATGGAAAAGGGAACTTTGATCCTGACCTGAGACACAGCCCTCAGATGTTTGTAAGCTGGAAAGTCTGCGTCAGACTTCCTCCTTGCATCTCTCTAGGGTGAACTAGGGAAAACAAGACATCACAAAACCCTTTCCCACAGAAGAAGTCTGGGAAAAAACACATGACGATCTTGGCCTTGGTGCCAGGTGAGGCTGATATAACTAGAGCACACCTTCTCCTGGGTTTGGTACCAGAATCCAGGGCCCTGGTGGGAGGACCTGGGCTCTGCCCTGGGTTCCATGGACACAGACAAGCAAGTATGATCTCAGCAACCTTCAAGGACCCAGATGTAAGAAAGAGGCAATGAAGACACAATGGCTTCTTCAGGGTGGCTTGGTGTCAGCCTAGAACAGCTGGACTTCATAAGGAGTAACACACTGTGGAGGGAAATAATAAAGAATTTATAATAGGAACAGAAAACAGTTTTATTTGAGCCAAGCTGAGGGCTATAATCTAGGAGGCAGCCCCTCAAAAGCCTCTAAGGAACTTCTCCGCTGAAGCATGGTAGTCTTATACTTTATCAGAACAAAGAACATATATCAAACATGACAGGGGTCTATTCCTTAAAGATTTCAAAAGAGACAGATTGAGGACATGTATAGTGAGACAGTAGGATCCTGGTACCTGGGAAAGGAAGCTCGTCTTCGAGAGGGTGTTAACATGGGCATCGTAAGAAGGGAGTCATTTCTCCTTATTTTTGAATCAGGCATTTCTTTTCCTTAATGGTTAAAGCAGATGTGCTGTGTGTGTTTGACAGGCTCTTTCAGTTCACACAAAGTTTAGACTGAACCATGTATAAGCCTAAATGACTTCCCCATACCTCACTACGTGAAAAATTTCTCCCTCAACACTATAATTTGGGGCTTGACTAACCTTGGCGATAAACCAGACACATAATACCCTCAGCTCTCTAGGCCTCTCCACCTGCAGATCCTGCTGTCTCCTCCCTCCAGGGCCCAGCACCACAAGAGGCTGTCAGGTGAGGGGTTTGAGACTCAGAGAATTGACTCCCGAAAGTGTTTCTGTTTTCCAAGATAAATAACAATACAGTTTGGATTCTAAAAATCATCCAAATAAGTGAAAAAAAAAAATGCTAGACCAACAGTGAATCACAGCATTTTTCATAAGATAAATGAATGTTATATAATGAAAGAGTAAATAGAGCCCAGAGGCTTTAATACATAGAATTAAAATGGAGTTCAGTAGTGTTTAAAACACATCCAAAGGTCATATTTATGAGCTGCAAGTCCAACTGTATTCCACAAGAATTTAGGCAAATGCATGAAAGATGAGTTATGAGTAAAGCACTATCCCCAAACTGTGGGTGTGGGGAAACTCATCCTAGCACTTTGTGCAGAACTAATACATTGCAACCATATCTGGTTTCAAAATTGATATTTTCTGTAACTAAAAAGGCAGAAATAAGCTAAATAAGCTACCTATCCCCCCTCTGTCCTTCACTTATTAAGACTCCTATTTCTTCCTCTCATCTATTTTTTAAATTCCAATTTCAAATGCCAAAATATTCAACTATTATATATGTTATTGTTCTCTTAATTTAGTCTCTACACAGCCTGAAATTTCTTTTTAATTTCCCTATTATATAATTAGTGTTATATTCATCAATTATGTGATATTTCCAGCAGGTACTGAGCTTTTATGCTCCAAATGTATGCCCTTCCATACTTTAATGCACATAAATATACTTTATACTTTTACATCAACTTAAAAAGTAATCTGTTGAGTGCAAATTCTGTCTTCAGCATTTTGTTGGGGTCAGCAGTGGGGAGAGAAAATGTAGAAGAAGGAAAAGACATGGCTTATTGTTCTCAAAAGAAGTTACAGAGAAACCTCTGGCTTCCTTATCAAAAGGAGGCCCATTTCTTTTTCAATGTCTTTTCTATTGACTTCAAATCTATCGGGCTTTAAAATTATTTGTGTGTGTGCTCATATTCTGACTGTCTCTCCCAGCAGATTGTGAGTTTTGTGAAAGTGAGGCAGGAGATAGATGGGCCCCAGGGTAAGCAGCAGGAGTTCATTCCCTCTGGACAGAAACTCCAAAATATCAATAACAGGACAATCGAGAAAGGAGGCTGTGCCCTGCCCAGATAAGAGATAAAAGACTAGATATTCCTCATTCTCAAGTCAAGGAGACCTTCCCAGCTACACATGTGCAGAAGGGTTCCTTGGAGGTCAAAAAGGGAGAGGGCACCACCCCATAGTAAGTGATGTCAACTACCCATAGGCCTCTTCACTAGAATCCATCTTGGCTAAGAGATGCACATGAACACGGGAGGACCCTGAGGTATACCAAATATGAACTCAGAACCAGGCAAAGCAAGATGATTGGTCAAAGGAAACCTGGAAGAAATTCCCCATAAAAATGATTCAAACTACCATGCGAGCGCAACTCTCTCTCTGAGCCCGCCCATATGTCTATCCACATGTATTCTTTGTCCTCCTAATGAACACTTTACTTGTTTCACTACTTTCCATCTCTGTGGAAATTCATTTCTACACAGCAGACAGGCCAGGACCTTGTCACTGGCCACTAGTTCCTAGTGGTCTAGTGGCTAGGATTTAGTGCTTTCACTGCCCCGGCCTGACTTCAATCTCTGGTCAGGAACCAAAATCCTGCTTCAAGCAGCTGCAGGCTGAGGCCACCTGAGATGAAAACAGGGGCAATGTTTATCTTGTTTAAGGTCATGTCTTGTTAAAAAACAAAATTCAACTGAGTCAATTTGAAAATCTGATTGGACTTATTTGATGCTTTATGAATTGGGCAGCATCCCATCTAGTGAATAGAAGGGCACTTTGAGAAGTTATACAGAATGGAAGGTTTTTATAGAAAGGAGGGTGGGCAAGAAAGTCATTAGCAAAAGAAAAAAGGTTATTTGGGACCAGTACTATCTTCTCTTTGTAGGGAAGGGAAGCCTTGAGTTTTATCATGCAGATTGCCTCTTCTTCTTGGGTTGGGGGAGATGGAGAGGGCCCCTGTGACAGATTACCACATTGGTGCTGACCAGAAAATTCCAGATTTCAGAATTAAGATAACATTTCTGGTGAAGGTCGAAATTGCAAGTAGGTTAAGTATTAAATATATGCGTGGTATCATGGGCTTTAGCACAAATGAAACCATTTTGTGTCAGTGGTTTTCCTCCTTAATAGTCCCTAATGTAGAACTAGCAGAAGCACAACAAAGATTTGTGGAAAAGTAAATGAGTGCCTAACTCAATTAATCAACTGGTGTAAAGAATGTGGCATAAGAATAAAAAGATCTAGAGAGCAGATGAAAGAAGCTTTTGTGTATATTTTTAAAAGGAATGTCTTCTGTGTTTTCAAATTACTGCAAACCTAATCAGCAATGTTGATGTGACTATTAAAAATGATGCTTTTTGAAAGGTTAGAGAAAGGAAAAACAAGAAAAAAATAAGGATGTTTGGCATTCTGGATGTTGGCTAAATGGCAATTTAATCACTAAGAACATATTTTATTCTATTGTCATGATATATATGTAATATATGTAAACATTTATTTATATGTCATACATAATATATATTTCTTTTTAATCACCCCTATTGGGGTACAATTTACATACAACTAATAGTACTCATGTTAAGTGTATAGCACAGTTAGATAAATTTTGACAAATATATACAGTTGTGTAATCACTACCACAGTCATGATACAGAAAATTTCCATTACCCAGAAAGTTTCCTTAGGCTCCTTTGTGGTCAATCCTCACCTTCCTACAAAAGTGATATGATGATTTGCTTTCAGTGACTGTAGTTTTCCCATTCTCAAATTTACATAAATAGAATCTAACAGTGTGTATTTGGTTCCTGTTTTCTTTCACTCAGCATGTTTTGAGATTCATCCATGTTATGTATATTAATATTTCATTGCCCTTTACTGCGGACGTGAATTACTCATTCACTTGATGATGAACATTTGAGCTGTTTACAGTTTGCAGCCTTAACCTTTATGAAACCACTGGGATTTCCATTAGAATTCTTTAATTTCTTACCCAATTCAACAGTATGATTTGAAAGTTATCAGAAACCTGCACTTGTCAGAAAGTCTTTAGTATGAATCTTCCTGAAGATGAAGCATTTTTGCAAAAGCATCTATGAATGATAAAAAGATTTAAAAAGACACAGTTAAAGATCTGGTTAAAATGCAATTGACAAAAAAAATTTGTTTACTGCTGTAACATACAAATTTGACATATTCAAATTTTAGAAATTTTATTTAATTTCATATAACTTATAAGAATATCTATATTAATGATATTTAGTATAATCTAAGTGTATAACCTAAGAAGGTTGGAGATACATTTATCTCTAATCAATTGACAGTGCCTCCTATAACATACCAAATAATCCTAATTAGTTTAATATCTCTCTTTGAGATGACTTAGGGGTCCTCTGAAACATCCCAAAGCTATCTAGAGGTCAAACTAACTTTAATTAGGATTCTATCCTTGAGAAGTTTATCCAAAATGTTAAAAAGTTTCAAAACACTTGGTCAAATAGGATTACAGATCACTGTGAAACAATGCTTATCCATTTAACCAAAGTGACAATGAAAGATTTTAAAAGCAAATACAGAAAGTTATAACAGATTATTTAAAAGGTAAAGAAAATTTACAATCTGTAATCAAAAGCAAATCAGTATTCCAAGAAAACTTTTTTCTCTTAACAGAGAGAGAAAAAAATTTCAAGTTTTTGTACCACTTTACTTTTAATCTTAAAATTCATTTACTCAATTAAATTCATTCTAATCTTAGTAAGTCCTGACAACACATAGAATTTCTTTCTAAAGATTACTTTTTCCCCAGAAATCTACAACTTTCTATATTCATATTAACTTGCCCTTTATTTTATTTCCTATTTAGAAATAACCAGCATTAAGACAAAATTACTTCCTTTTTCTTTAACAAAATAAATTTCTATTCTTCATACCTTCTTTTAATGAAAACACACATCCTAATACCCTGTATACTAAAATGTTCTCATTATTTCTAGTAGCTTTAATTACATATTTAATTAGAATTCTCAAGTCTTAAAAACCTAAATTCCTAGTGAAAATTAAGAAGTAAGCAATTATGAGCTGTTCTTTACATTAGCATTCTGTAGATTGGCAAATTTATAAATAAATGCTATTTATAATTTCTAAAAATATGTGCTTTCTTACGGAAAATGTCTCAGTGTGACAGCAAACATATTTATTAATAGTCTTAAATATCTTTACTTTCTCTGTAAAAGGAAGCCAATGTTTAGTAATTAATATTTCAGTATATTATTTTATTTGGAAAAGACCTCGATATTCAATGAATTCTCATCATTTAGCTTAACTTAGTTAAACTCTAAAATTTCAAGTTACTAAAACTTCCAGAAAAGCTATTTTTAAGTAGACATTCCTAAAACATAATTATTCCCAGAGTTCACCTAAAAACTCCTGTCTCATTTACCTCTGTTTTATTCACTTGTTCTCAAAAATTATGTTTAGATTACTCAAGAAAACTTTATGAGACATTAGACCAAGTCAGCCATTATCCCACATTTAATATTGAATATTTTTCAGATCACATGAATCTGAAATTCATTCAAGTTAGTTTCTTTTATATTTCTGAGAATTTCTATAAGTGCTTAATTTCCTTTAAGTCAATTAAATAGAGCTCATTTACAAACTAACTTTGATAATACCATCCAAAGGAAAAGAGACATATTTATAATGTACACATGGACATACATACATCCAGACAAACAGAGATCTCACAGTTTTCCTGCCTGAGTTTAAAAAGGACTCTTCTCCCCTTTTTTCCCCCCTCAGTCTCAGGAATTGGCGATGGTATAGACAAGAGTGAGTGAGAGTACATTAGAGCCCAGGGTAGAACATTTACATTTCAACGGCACAGGGAGAAAAATGTAAGTTCCTCCTAGTAAGATTCGTTTCCTTCTGGTCAGAATAGTGAAGAGATACTTTTAACAAGCCAGCTTTTTCATATGCAAAAACAAGTTTTAGAATGTCAAAAAGTGCCCCATCTGGGTCATTATTCTCCAGAGCCTAAAGAATACTGTGACCACATGATTTTAGAAAAATATCACCTTCTCCTTTTCATGGGTATGAGCCCATGAAATGAAGAGCTAAGAATTTCCCAATTCTGCAAAATACACCGTAGGGAATATAAGATGAAACAGAGCTCTGATTACCCATTCTCAGTTGTTTATGGCTGGTAATCTTAAAATCTCAAACAAACAAACAAATATAGTCTCTCAGTGTTACAAACTCCTCAGCCCAAAAGGGAAAATCCCAAAAATGTTTAGCCACTGACAGACCCAAATGGCTAAGAGAATGAATACCCTGGTATTATCACACACAAGTTCCACTACTTACTAGAGAAATCTCAACCAGCAAAGCATGTGTCTTTTTCCCTTTACCACAGAAATGAAAAGTGCCATGGGCCAATGATGCCTGGTCAGTGGCAAGTGTTCAGGGCCATCTCTGAGACAAAGGTGCTCAAGCAGCTGCTGAGTAGTATCCATGAGCTGCCACTGGTCAGGGGCCAGTGTGCTATGGTTGAGATGCCCATTAGGGATGGTGGCCCCTTCATGGTTGCCAAAATTATTGCCAAACCAAACACAGATTCACTCACCCAATACAGAGCAAAGCCAATCTACTGATACCAGTTGTGGTGAAGGGTTTTATTTGCAGGATGCCAAGCAAGGATAACAAGCAGCTAATGCTCAAAAGACCCAAACTCCCTGAAGACTTTTGGGCAAGTGTTTCTAAAGGCAACATTAGGAGTGAGGGTCTCAGGGTGAATTATCAGTTCATGGACATTCTTTTGATTAGTTGGTGGAGAGGTGACAGGGTGATGTTTTGGGAAACTTAATCATCAGCCTTCTTGTTCCAACCAGTCTGGGACCTACATGCTTGTGATCAGCATGTAGTCAAATCCTCCATCAGGTGGAGAGCCTTAGTGTCTACAAAAAACGCTCAAGTGTCGTGGTCCAAACGTGGGTTGGAAAAGAATTTCCAGACACAAGGCAGAATGTAAAGAAGATAGAATTTATTGGAGGAAAGTGTCTCTGCCAGAACAGCAGGCTGACTTCCTAGTAGTCTGGGGGAGTCGACCCCAAACATGTGCTATTGATCAGTTTTTATAGCCAGAAAACAAAAGAATGGTCCAAGGGGAAAATTTCGTTTACTAATTGGTGGAGGCACATATACTTTCCTTCTGTAGGGTGGCAGTGGGACAGGGAAGATGCCTTTTCTTATTTGGGACAGGTCTCATGGCCCAGCTGGGCTCAGGAATTTCATAACCATCACAACATGGTGGGGAGGGCAATTAAGGGTCTGATAAGGGGTGTAACGCTGACACTTTTTCAGAGAGGGTTGTCCTTTGTCCTTGAAGCACCATTGTCCTTGGAGCACCACATCAAGGATATGTGTCAGACTGTTATCTATATCCCTTGAGGAGAAAGGGATATAGATAACACTGTTTTTCAATCTATTGTTACTTTTCTTGCTTGACTGCTTTTCCTTTGTTTCTGAGTTTTGTCAGTTCTATAATCATTAACTGCTCTTTGGAAATCAAGGGAGGCCTAGGAGACTAAAGCTTTTTTCTACAAACAAGAAGCAGGGAACACTGGGAGTCTGTCACTGGGAAGGCCCCACAGGATTCTACTCAGTTTCACAATCATGAATAAAGTTGTTTCTATGAACGTTCATGTACAAATTTTGTGTGGACATATTTTTCTCATTTAAATTCCTAGGGGGTGAAATTAGGGGGTTGTATTAATGCTAAACTGTTTTCGAAAATAGTACATCATTTCACATTTTCTTCAGGAATGTATGGGACTTCTGGTTGTTCTCCATCCTTACTAACATTTGATGCTATCAATCTTTTTAATTTTAGTCATTCTAGTAGATGTGAAGTTATTTGCATTGTGGTTTTAATTTTTCTTTGATGACTAATAATGCTGAACATTTAAAAAAGTTGCTTATTTACCATTCATGTATCTTCTTTGGTTAAGTGTCTTATTAAATTTTTTGCCCAATTTAAATTAAATTGTTTGTCTACTAAGTAGTGTTTTAGTAAAAGCTGGAGAAGAAGTAAGTTTGGCTGGATTACAGAAAACAAGGGGGAGAGTGGTAGGAATGAGGCCAAGAGAGACATGGGAGAAGGGGAGAACAGATCAAAAAGGACTTTGAGGCCTTGGTGCAAACTTTGGATTTATTGTAATTAAATTGAATTCACTGGATGATTTTGAGTATAGAGTGGCACAATCAGGCTTAAATTTTAAGGGACCACTTTGGCAGCTCTGTGAACAGGCCAGAGGAATGGGAGTAAACACAGGATAGACTAGGAGGTTATTGCAGCAGTCAGAAAGAGAGAAACTGGTTAGTTGCAGTTCTGAATGATCTTTCCCCTCACTCTTGTTCCTGACATTCCAAACTGTATAATTTCAGATGTGGAAGACTGAGAAATTTCCTGGATTTTCTCAACAGAATATTGACTTACTCAAGGCCTTTAAGTGGAACACACTCTACTGAGGGTTGAGAGAAAGCTGACAATAGTGGCTTGCTTAGCTTAACTCAGTGGTTATGGTTGTTAGTTGTGGTTGCAATATTATGGTTGTGTGACTCTTTGGTTAGTATTCACTTTCTCCATCTTGGAATATAAGTTTGATGAGGATGGAAAAGTTACCTCTTTTTTTAACTCACCACTGTAGCCTCAGTTTGAGCACAGTGCCTGCCAATTAGCATTTAGTCAATGGGTTTTTTTGTAGGGGAGTGAATGTGTGTATGTGTGAGGGAGAGAGAGAAGAGGGGCAGAAACAGAGAGGGGAAGAGACAGACATAGGGACAGGGGAACAAGTCCATATTGCAAAAGAACAGGACAATATTTTCTGTGAGTAGAATGCTCAGAGCCTGTGTACTGTGTTCTTTTCTACTTTCTCAGGTTAGATGTATCACTTCATAAATTTTCTTTATCTTATCCAAAATGAATCTACATTTTTTTTTCTTATAAGTATAAAGAAAAAGATTTTGGGGGGGGGAAATTTTTAATGTCTCACTACAATTCAAGTACCATAGATGTCTCTTTCTATTATTTGTATATCTTGAAAATATACCAGTATTATTGTCTAACACAAAGGAAGCACTAAATAAAACTTTTTCTTTGAAACATTGGTACTATAAATTATAAGAGACAGGAGCTATGTTTTCACAGCTCTGTTTCTTGAGCACCCAGCCCAATGGTATTGTGGAGATGGAATAACAATCACCATGAGCACAGGTCACTGCTGACATAGGGACTTGCTTTCTCTCTAAACCATTTGACTTTGTTGGTGCCCAGGGCAGGATGCTCCAAAGTATGCCTCAGTGGAATATTACTTTGAATTAAAGTTACTGAAGAAATGACTGATGCAAGAGAAACACACTGACCTTCCTATCTGTCTCCATGAAAGCAGGAAATTAATATCTCATGTGAATGGTGCCCTCCCTGTACCAGGAGGTAGAAAGACATCATTAGCACCAGAGATAGGGAATGCAGGGTCAAGAAGACTGTATAAACCTTTTTACTTCTTTAACTCAAGAAGGTTGGCAGGGACATTTCTTCCTCCTCAACAGCTGACAAGACAACCAAGAGGCTGGCTAAACCCTGCTTCCCACCACAAGACTGCTGCAGCTGAGAGATCCTAGGACACATGACAAAGGCCAGCAGAAGGTAAAATTTCTTATCTCCTCAACTTCCCAGGCCTTTAAGATCTGGTGGGAGGGAAAGTGCTTAAGAGTCTCCTTTTCTCTATCTCTAAATTTAGATTAGCAGAAGAAAAGACTTATGGAGCAAGATCCTTGTGACATAGAAAATCTGGTATTTGGAAATGAGTAATCTCGTCTCAGTTTTTCTTAATCCTTTCCTCCCAGAGACAGTCACTGTTTTTCTTTGTCTCTGTCTCCTGAGTCATGTTTCATAAGAAGAAAGAACCATAGGGCAGAAGACAGGCATAGGCCCTATAAGCCTGCTGTTTGAGACAGCCTCACAGACTGGTGAGTTAACAGTTCTCTCCAGTCCAGTGCCTATTAAGACAAACTTTGCTGTCAGTCCTCTGTATAAAAACTGGATGAGATTTTTCCTTCTGTATTTTTCTATGTCCTGAGAGTTTGGCTTTTTGTCCAGTGAGAATATTATCTCTGGTCTCCACCATCTGGATGGTGTATTTACTGGGGTGCATCTGGTAACCCGTTGAATTGACTGGGGTTCTGAGACACAAAGTCATAAACAGCACACTCTAGTCTTGTTGTGCCAGCTGTCAGAGGAGTTTGTCCTAAGGGGACCCAGTCCATAAGGGGCCTTTGTTGTTTCAACCTTCATTGCCTTGTTAGTGTTGGAAAAGTCCCATTCCAGTAGCATATGCCTGATGTCACAGATTAGTAGGTTTGGGATCAGAGGTGTCTCAAATTCCCAGGAGAGACCAGGGACACAGTTTGCATTATACCACCCTTACTGCCTGTGCAATGAAGGCCTTTGCTTTCTTAGATTATCCTTGGAAATGAATTTTCACATTATAGGGGCTATATCATCTGTGCCCTCTCCATCTGAAAGTCTGCTTATTTTATCCATGGTAAGGATTTATTCTAAGCCTGAAAAGTTACCTCTGGGTCGTTCCATAAAAAGGCTTACTGATTTGAGTCACTATTTGAAATTAATGTAAGGTCTTACTCCTCAATGGCCAGATGATGGATCCTTTAAATTTGCTGTATTTAAAAGATTGCCTTTTTGAGAGCTCTCATCATAAACAGCTGTCATATTGATATTTATGGAAGGATCAAATTGAAAGGAAAAATAATGTATAACAGCTAGCCTTAGGGAATCGTTATTAAGATGAAATAACAGAAATTAGACTTAAAGATCCAACATGAATTCCCCTTTTTAAGAAAAATTTTAAAAATTGCCCCATCTCCTCAGCAATTCCTTAGGCCCTCCTACAAATAATTAGGAAAAGATCAGTTGGAAGCCAATATTCAAGAGCTAATAGAAACAATTATCTTTGTCTTCCAAATCTCTACAAAACCAGAAATGCAACTTAGGAACGAGTCAAGGCCCATTTATCTTCACCAGCCCTGAAACCTATTCCTCTCAAATTCTTGTAGATATTATAAAAGTTAAGGATAATTGGAACAAAATTGTCCTGTACTTAAGAAGAAAAAGTTTTTTAAATAATAATTACCCTGAGACTTATGATAATAGAAAAATACACTCCAAAACTCATAGAAGAAAATTTACATTTTTTTCCCTCTGTCCCTTAAAGTTATAAATCTTACCATGTCTTTGAAATGTAAACACAGCCACATTGGCTGAGACTGAGCCCAGATTAGCTCAATTGTTAGAACCTGAAACTAAAATTTAAAGAAAAAAAAGAAAGAGGTTTTTTTTTAAACAAAAACCCTCTCTTGCTCAAACTCTAAATCACAGTCTCCTTAAAATTGTTTATCAAGGGCAAGTACACTTAAAGGGCAAGAAGACTTAAAAGTCTTCTCCATAAATAATAAAAGACTGTAGCTATCTGAGTGAGTAAACTTAATTTATTCCAACAAGCAATATAAAAATTCTCAAAAATATAACAAAAACAAATACAAATATTTTTCAAATTCACATGATCTAAGATAATTTTTGGTAAGTAAAATCTAGTTCAGGTTTAGGTTTAATTAATACAGACATATCTTAAGAGTTATCAGCATTAAGTATAATAGCTTTATTCTATGTAGTTTTACTAAAAGTCAAATAAGCTCATGTTATCTCTTTTACAAAATTTCTCAGAAAAAAGTAATAATAATAATAATTTAAGATGATGGCTAACACTACTTTAACATCTTATGAAATTGTCTTGAGTAATCTGAGTGATTGTTAAGAACAAATTAATTAAATAGACATAAGATAAGAATTCTTTTAGGTAAACTTTTTTTAGCAATAATTGTTTTTGCCATGTCAACTTAAATAGTTTTCTAAATGTCTTTGATAAATTGTACCCTTAGAGTTTTGCTAAGTTAAATTAAATGAATTGAATGTCTAGATCATTTCCAACTAAGACAAAATACTGAAATATTAATTGCTGAACGAGTCTAAGTTTACCTACTTTTGACCTCTTATTACACACTAAATATGTTTGGTTCTATTAGTAAACATGTCTTGTGCTTCATTAAAAGCTTGTACTATGAAGTAGAATATGTTTCTAGAAATTATGAAATGTATTTATAAGTTTGCCAAGCCACAAAATACTTACACAGTTAATAATTTTAACTTTATCTTTACAAAAAAATTAAAGCTTCAAAGGATTAAGAATTGTAAATAATATATGTGGTTAAAACTACTAGGAATTATAAGGAAATTAGAATGTGTTTTGGGGTAAGAAAAAGTGTAAGGTATGGAGATGTTTTTGTTAATGTAAAAACTTTGTTAAGTGATTTTTGTCCTAAAGCCAGTTACTTCTAAATGGGAAAGAGAACAAGGGACGAACCAAAATGGACATAGAAAGTTGTAAGAGGTTTGTTAAAAAGGAATCTTTAGAAAGGAATTTTATGTGTAGTCAGGTCTAAGATTGGAATGAATTTAATAAAGTGATTGAGTTTTAATATCCAATGTAAGCTGGTAGAAAATTAAAATTTGTTTTTTCTCTCTTTTTGCAAAATTTTCTTAATTATTAGTCTGCTCTTAATGAGAAATTGTAAACAAAGACTTTTTTTTACATTTAATGTAATCTGTCTAGCAAAACAAATATTGTTCATTTTGTCTTTATGAGTCTTTGATAATTTTGAAGAAAAACTGAGTGCTTTCAATATTAAAAGAGCTAAGTCTTTGTACAACTATTTAACTATCTGTATTTACATGTGAATCTTTGTCACTTTGATTAAATTGATAACTAAATATTAATTCACAGTGACATATGATCGTATTTGACAAAGTGTTTTAAAACATTTTTATTTTTGAAAAAGTAGATTTTCCCCCAAATCAAATTCTAAATGAAGTCTTATTGACCTGGAAATAACGTTCAGGTTTTCCAGAGGCCCCCTGGAACACCTTAAAATATTTGTTTTATCTTATTAGAAAAGAGAGCTATGAAACTCATTAGGCTTATTTGGTATGTTACTTACATGGGAAGCATTGCTAAATAAATGATCATAAACTCTAGGTTATATCATAAGGGTGAATGTTATTAATATAAATGTTCTAGAAAGTATATGAAATTCCTAAAATTGGATATGTCCTAGTATAATGTTATCAGTCATAATTCTAGTTATTATCTTAAATGTTTTGTGTCACAGATAAATTTTCTTGTCAATTCCATTAGAATGAATCAAATTTTTAGTAATGGATATTTGTCTTTTATTACTTAGACAATGGTTTCACTCAGATGCTTTTACAAAAGCTTCCTGAAAATGTGTTTCATGTTCAGAGAAATTCTTGGAAAAGGATCTAACAAGTATTCTAGAGCACAAGTTTCTGATGAATTTCAAATCATTACACTGAACTGAGTAAGAATTTACAAAACCCTAATGGAGAAATTGATGGTTTCATAAAACTTCTAACAAAAGATCAAACAAAACAAGAATTAATTACATGGGACTAAGTAAACTGAAGAAGATGGTTATAATGTTTTATGATTTTAAAAATAAATTTATTTATTTTATTTATCTTTGGTTGCGTTGGGTCTTTGTTGCTGTGTATGGGCTTTCTCTAGTTGCGGCGAATGGCAGCTACTCTTCATTGTGGTGCGTGGCCTTCTCATGTTGTGGAGCGTGGGCTCTACGTGCATGGGCTTCAGTAGTTGTGGCTTGTGGACTTCAGTAGTTGTGGCTCATGGGCTCTAGAACACAGGCTCAGTAGTTGTGGCGTGTGGGCTTAGTTGCTCTGGGGCTTGTGGGATCTTCCTGGACCATGGCTCGAACCCATGTCCCCTGCACTGGCAGGCAGATTCTTAACCACTGTGCCACCAGGAAAGCCCCATTTTATGATTTCTTTTTCGTGGTACACGGGCCTCTCACTGTTGTGGCCTCTCCTGTTGTGGAGCATAGGCTCCGGACGAGCAGGCTCAGCGGCCATGGCTCACGGGCCCAGCCACTCCGCGGCATGTGGGATCTTCCCGGACCAGGGCACAAACCCGTGTCCCCTGCATCAGCAGGCAGACTCTCAACCACTGCACCACCAGGGAAGCCCTATGATTTTTAAATTTGAAACATTGCTGGTTCTTTTTTATAAGTTTTGTTTCTCCAAATTTAGGAAAATTTGTTTTTCTCTTTTTTTTTTTTTTTTTTTTTTTTTGCGGTATGTGGGCCTCTCACTGTTGTGGCCTCTCCTGTTGTGGAGCACAGGCTCCGGACACGCAGGCTCAGCGGCCATGGCTCACGGGCCTAGCCGCTCCGCGGCATGTGGGATCTTCCTGGACCGGGGCACAAACCCGTGTCCCCTTCATCGGCAGGCGGACTCTCCACCAGTGCGCCACAAGGGAAGCCCTGTTTTTCTCTCATAAGCTTAGAGCAATTTGGTAAATTATACCCTTGTAAGCAAAATTGAATCATTTGTCTTTTTCTCCCTACCCGATTCCTCCAGAATTCAGAGGCTTTCAGTGAACATTCTTATTTTCTTGGCAATATAGTTATTTGCATAATTTCAATAAGAATCTGTTCTCCTTATAATAGCACATAATTGCAAACATTGATTATATTACTAAAGTTTTGCCTAGAATGTCATATTTGAGAGAGATATACATAAACTTAGATTTGACCAAACAGCTTTAAGAAACTAAGGTTGACTTCATGGAGCCAATAAAGCCCCTTGGGAAAATAGTGTGGTACCTTGCTTACAGAGTTCCCAGCAGCCTTACTAGCTGAGTAAGGAAGGTCACTTCCTGGCAAATGCAAGAATCTCAGAATATTTGGGGGACATTGAGGAGAAAAATTCCCCCAAATCTATGGATGTCAAATGATTGGCTTGGCTTCTTAGCCTCAAGGGACTATTAAAAGTTTAATCTGGAGATTCCTTATAAAAAGTTCCAGCAAAGCAGATTTAAAAGAGCCTATATGGGAGATTTCCCTCTAACCCTGGAGATATTCTGCATAGATAGTGGTTGACCAGAGGTAAAGCCTGAAGTCCTTCATGAATTTCAATCAAAATTGGACTTTAAGAAGCCAGAACTCCTCACAGTGACATTCAGGAGAGAGGGTAGAGACAAAGATGGCAGAGTAGAAGGACGTGAGCTCACCTCCTCTCATGAAACCACCCAAATCACAACTAACTGCTGAACAACCATAAACAAAAAAGACTTGAACATACAAAAAAGAAAGACATTCTACATCCAAAGACAAAGAAGAAGCTACAACTAGATGGTAGGAGGGGTGCTTTCGTGATATAATCAAATCTCATACCTACTGGGTGGGCGACCCAGAAAGTGGAAAATAATCATCATATCACAGAGGTTCTCCCACAGGAGTGAGAGTTCTGAGACCCACGTGAGGCTCCTCAGCCTGGGGACATGGCAATGAGAGGAGGAGATCCCAGAGCATTTGATCTTGAAGGCCAGTGGGACTTGAGGGCAGGAGCTCCACAGGATTGGGGGAAACAGAGACTCCACTTTCGGAGGGTGCACACAAGGTTTCATGTGTACTGGGACCCAGGGCAAAGCAGTAACTCTGTAAAAGCCTGGGTCAGACCTACCTGAGGGTCTTGGAGGGTCTCCTGGGGAGGAAGAAGTTGGCTGTGGCTCACTGTGGGGGCAAGGACACTGGTGGCAGAGGACCCAGGGAATATTTTTTGTTGTGAGCTCTCCTGGAGGTCACCATTTGGGCACTGAGACCTGGCCCCACCCAATAGCCTGCAGTCTCCAGTTCTGGGATGCCTCAGGGCAAACAACCAACAGGGTGGGAACACAGACCCTCCCATGAGCAGACAGGCTGCCTAAAGTTATTCTGATCCCACAGCCGCCTCTAAACACCACGTGACACAGCCCTGCCCACAAGAGGGAGAAGACCCAGCTCCACCCACCAGTGGGCAGGCACCAGTCCCTACCACCAGGAAGACTGCACAAGCTCCTGAACCAACCTCACCCATCAGGGGGCAGGCACCAGAAGTGAGAGGAGCCATGATCCTGCAGCCTGAGGAAAGGAGGCTACAAACACGGAAGGCAGAGAAATGTGTTCCAGATGAAGGAACATCATCAAACTCCAGAAGAACAACTAAGTGGAGTGGAGACAGGCAATCTTCCAGAAAAAGAATTCAGAGTAATGATAGTAAAGATGATACAAGTAACTGGAAAAAGAATGGAGGCACAGACCAAGAACATAGATGAAATTTTTAACAAAGGGCTAGAAGTTTTAAAAAACAGAGATAAACAAAACTGAAATGAAAAATACCCTACAAGTAATCAATAGCAGAATAAATGAGGCAGAAGAATAAATAAGTGAGCTGGTAGACAGATTGGTGAAAATCACTGCTTTGGAACCGAATAAAGAAAAAAAATGAAAACAAATGAGGACAGTCTAAGAGACCTCTGGGACAACATTAAATGTGCCAACATTCACATTATAGAGGTCCCAGAAGGAGAAGAGAGAGACAGAGGGGCTGAAAAAATATTTGAAGAGATAATAGCCATAAACTTCCCTAACATGGAAAAGGAACAGTCACTCAAGTCCAGGAAGCACAGAGAGTCAAATACAGGACAAACCCAAAGAGGAACATGCCAACACACATGAATCAGATTGACAAAAATTAAAGACAAAGAAAACATTAAAAGCAACAAGAGAAAAACAACAAATAACATACAAGGAAACCCCAGTAAGGTTATCAGCTGATTTTTTCAGCAGAAACTCTGCAGGCCAGAAGGGAGTGGCCCACTATATTTACAGTGATGAAAGGCAAAAACCTACGACCAAAAATACTCTACCCAGCAAGGCTCTTATTCAGACCTGACAGAGAAATCAAAAGCTTTATAGACAAACAAAAGCTAAGAGAATTCAGCACCATCAAACCAGCTTTACAACAAATGCTAAAGGAACTTCTCTAGATGAAAAAGAAAATGCCACAACTAGAAAAAAAAGAAAATTATGAATGGGAAAGCTCACCATTAAAGACAAACATACAGTAAAGGTAGGAAATCATCTACTCACAAATATGATATCAAAACAAGCAATCATGAGAAGAGGAGAGTACAAATGCAGGATATTGGAAATGCATTTGAAATTAAGAGACCAGCAACTTAAAACAACTTTTCGTGTTATATATATATATATATATATATATATATATATATATATATATATATACACTCTGCTATATCAAAACCTCATGGGAAATGCAAACCAGATATCTACAATAGATACACAAAGAAAAAGCAACCCAAATGCAACACTAAAGATGGTCATCAAACCACAAGGGAAGAGAACAAAAGAGGAAGGGAAGAAAAAAGAGCTACAAAAACAAACCCAAAACAATGAACAAAATGACAATAAGAACATACATATTGATAATTACATTAAAAGTAAATAGACTAAATGCTCCAACCAAAAGACATAGACTGGCTGAATAGATACAAAAGCAAGAACCATATATATGTTGCCTACTAGAAACTCACTTTAGATCTAGACACCCACACAGACTGAAAGTGGGAGGGTAAAAGAAAGGTATTCCATACAAATGGAAATCAAAGGAAAGCCAGAGTAGCAATAGTCATATCAGACAAAATAGACTCTAAAATAAAGACTGTAACAAGGACCAAGAAGGACACTGCATAATGATCAAGGAATCAATCCAAGAAGAAGATACAACAATTGTAAATATATATTCACCCAACACAGGAACGCCTCAATATATAAGGCTAATGCTAATAGCCATAAAAGGAGAAATTGACAGTAACACAATAGTATTGGGGGATGTTAACACCCCACTTTCATCAATGGACGGATCATCCAGACAGAAAATCAATATGAAAACACAGGCCTTGAATGACACATTAGACCAGAAGAACTTAATTGATATTTATAGAGCATTCCATCTGAAAGCAGCAGAATACACATTCTTCTCAAGTGCACACGAAACATTCTCCAGGATAGATCACACACTGGGCCACAAAGTGAGCCTTGGTAAATTTAAGAAAATTGAAATCATATGAAGCACCTGTTCCAAACACAATGCTATGAGATTAGAAATCAACTACGAGAAAAAAACTGTAAAAAACACAAATACATGGAGGCTAAACAATATGCTATAAGCAACCAATGTATCACTGAAGAAATCAAAGCAAAAATTAAAAATATACCTACAAATGAAAACAAAAACACGAAGATCCAAAACCTATGGGATGCAGCAGAAGCATTTCTAAAAGGGAAGTTTATAGTGATAAAATCTTACCTCAGGAAACAAGAAAAATCTCAAATAAACAACCTAACCTTATAAGTAAAGCAACTAGAGAAAGGAGAACAAACAAAACCCAAATTTAGTAGAAGGAAAGAAATCATATAGATCAGAGCAGAAATAAATGAGAGACAAAGAAAACAGTAGGAAAGATCAATGAAACTAGTAGCTGGTTCTTTGAAAAGATAAAATTGATAAACCATTAGCCAGCATCATCAAGAAAAAAATGGGGAGAGCTCAAATCAATAAAATTAGAAATAAAAAAGAAGTTACAATGGACACCACAGAAATACAAAAGCTCATAAGAGACTACTACAAGAAACTATATGCCTGTAAAATGCACAACCTAGAAGAAATGGACAAATTCTTAGAAAGGTACAACCTTCGAAGACTGAACCAGGAAGAAATAGAAAATATGAACAGACAAATCACAAGTACTGAAATTGAAACTGTGATTAAGAAACTCCAACAGGGCATCCCTGGTGGCGCAGTTGTTAAGAAACCACCTGCCAAGGCAGGGGACATGGGTTTGAACCCTGGTCCAGGAAGATCCCACATGTCACAGAGCAACTAAGCCCATGGGTCACAACTACTAAGCCTGCTCTCTAGAGCCCACGAACCACAGCTGCTGAGCCTGCATGCCACAACTACTGAAGCTCACGTGCCTAGATCCCATGCTCTGCAACAAGAGAAGCCACCGCAATGAGAAGCCCATGCACCGCAATGAAGAGTAGCCCCCGCTTGCCACAACTAAAAAAAGAAAGCCTACATACAACAACAAACACCCAACGCAGCCAAAAATAAAATAAATTAATTAATTAATTTAAAAAAATTTATTTAAAAAAAAGAAACTCCCAACAAACAGAAGTCCAAGATCAGATGGCTTCACAGGTGAATTCTCTCAAGCATTTAGAGAACACTAAACACCTGTTCTTCTGAAACTATTCCATAAAATTTCAGAAGAAGAAACATTCCCAAACTCATCCTATGAGGCCATAATCACCCTGATACCAAAACCAAACAAAGGTACTACAAAAAAAGAAAAAGAAGTCAATATCACTGATGAACATAGACTCAAAAATCATTTACAAAATACTAGCAAAGTGAATCCAACAACACATTAAAAGGATCAGACACCATGATCAAGTGGGATTTATCCCAAGGATGCAAGGATTTTTCAATATCCACATATCAATCAGTGTGATACACCACATCAATGAATTCAGTAAAGTCACAGAATACAAAATTAATACACAGAAATCTCTTTCATTCCTATACACTAAAAACAAAAGATCAGAAAGAGAAATTATGGAAGGAATCCCATTTACCATCACATCAAAAAGAAAAAAATACCTATGAATAAATCTACCTAAGGAGACAAAAGACCTGTACTCTGAAAACTCTAAGATGCTGATGAAAGAAATCGAAAGTGACACAAACAGATGGAGAGATATACCATGTGCTTGGATTGGAAGAATCAATACTGTCAAAATGACTATACTACTTAAGGCAATCTACAGATTCAACGCAATCCTTGTTAAATTACCAGTGGAATTTTTTTTTTTTAGACTTTTTTTCATGTGGACCATTTTTAAAGTCTTTATTGAATTTGTTACAATATTGCTTCTGTTTTATGCTTTGATTTTTGGTTTTTGTTTGTTTGTTTGTTTGTTTTTTTTTTGGTTGCATGGCATGTGGGATCCCAACTCCCTGACCAGGGATCGAAGCTGCATCCTCCTCATTGGAAGGTGAAGTCCCAACCACCGGACCGCCAGGGAAGCCCCCACCAATGGCATTTTTCACAGAACTAGAACAGAAAAATTTAAAATGTGTATAGAAACACAAACCCCCAAATAGCCAAAGCATACTATGAAAGCAAAATGGAGCTGGAGGAATCAGGCTCACTGTCTTCAGACTATATTACAAAGCTACAGTAATCAGTATGGTACTTGCACAAAAACAGAAATATAGATCAATGGAACAGAATAGAAAGCCCAGAAGTAAACCCACACAACTATGGTCAATTAATCTATGACAAAGGAGGCAGGAATATACAATGTAGAAAAGACAGTCTCTTCAATAAGTGGTGCTGGGAAAACTGGACAGCTACATGTAAAAAAAAATGAAATTAGAACAATTTTCTAACACCACAGACAAAAATAAACTCAAAATACATTAAAGACCTAAATGTAAGATGGGATATTATAAAACTCTTAGAGGAAAATCCAGGCAGAACACTCTTTCACAGCAGCAATATCTTTTTGGATCCACCTCCTAGAGGAAAGAAAACAAAAACTAAAATAAACAAATGGGACCTAATAAAACTTAAAAGCTTTTGCCCAGCAAAGGAAACCATAAACAAAACAAAAAGACAACCTACAGAATGGGAGAAAATATTTGCAAATGATGGGACTGACAATGGAATAATCTCCAAAGTATACAAATAGCTTATGCAGCTCAATATCAAAAAAGCAAACAACCCAATCAAAAAATGGACAGAAGATCTAAACAGACATTTCTCCAAAGAAGACATACTGATGGGCAAAAAGCACATGAAAATCTGCTCAACATCACTAATTATTAGAGAAATGCAAATCAAAACTACAATGAGGTATCACCTCACACCAGTCAGAGTAACCATCATCAAAAAGTCTACAAACTGTAGACTATAAAAATGTTGGAGAGGGTGTGGAGAAAAGGAGTCCTCCTACACTGTTGGTGGGAATGTAAATTGATTCAACCACTATGGAGAATATTATGGGATTCCTTAAAAAACTAAAAATAGAACTACCATATGATCCAGCAATCCTACTCTTAGGCATGTATCTGGAGAAAATTATACTTCCAAAAGATACATGCACCCCAGTGTTCAGTGCAGCACTATTCACAATAACCAGGGTATGAAAGCAATTTAAATGTCCATTGACAGATGAATGGATAAAGAAGATGTGGAACATATATACAATGGAATATTACTCAGCCATAAAAATGAATGAAATAATGCCATTTGCAGTAACATGAATTGATGTAGAGATTATCATACTAAGTGAAGTAATTCAGAGAAAGACAAATATCATATGATATCACTTATCTGTGGAATCTAAACAAATGATACAAATGAACTTAATTACAAAAGAGAAACAGACTCACAGACTTAAAAAACAAACTTATGGTTACTAAAGGGAAAAGGTATGGGGAGGGATAAATTAGGAGTTTGGATTCACATATACACACTACTACATATAAAATAGATAATCCACAAGACCCTACTGTATAGCAAAGGGAACTCTACTCAATATTCTGTAATAACCTATATGGCAAAAGAATCTGAAAAAGAATGGATATATGTATATGTATAACTGAATCATTTTGCTGTACACCTGAAACTAATTCAACAGTGTAAATCAACTATACTTCAATATAAAATAAAAATTAAATTTAAAAAAGAGATTAAAAAAAGAAGTGTCTTCCAATGCAAGGATCAGATCAAAGAACATGAATGGAATATTCCTACTGGGACGATTAGGAGGATAACACATCCTTGGTAGGTGCAGAGCCTGTTCACTTATCCTCTGACTTTCCTTGTTCCCTTTCTCCACTACATCCAATTAAGCAGATAAAAACTTTGAGAAAGCTGCCTCTTCCTTCACCAATGCCAAGAAGGACAAACTCAAAGAGCCATTTGTCTGTCTGTCTTCCTCTGATGTTGCTTCTTCATGTTTGAGCTATTGGGAGGAGAGAGAGGCAATAAATTCTCTTAATAAAAGCAAAAAATAAAAATAAAAAACAAGCCTATATGGTCAGTCACAATCCTTGCTATACTTATATAAATAAGACCAAGTTTATTGAATCTAGACTTATTTTGCAAACAAATTTGTCTTAATTTGGCTATCTTTGATAGAAATGACGGTGATTTTAGAGGGAAAAATTATCTTTCAATAGAAACCAAAATACGTATTGTGGATATTAGATTCTAGTGCTATTAATTTTCCTTGAAGTTTTGTTAATTACCTGAAAACTGTACTGTATCCTGAATTTTTCTAGTTTCCTCCACTACCTGACTACAACTCTCCAAACTAGTGTTTCCAAATTTTCTCCCACCCTTTTGACTTGGAACCATTGCAACTAAAACTGCTTTTTTTTCTGAAGTCCTGCATACTGAAGGTAGATACCTTAATATAAACTTCAGAGAAATCTCCACAGCAGCTCATGTTTAGACAATCTTCTTCGTTCCTGTTGCTATATGGACCACTCAGAAAGTTTACCTGAACATCTGATGGACATTCAAACTACAAAAGATGCTTTAACCCTGACATTTAGAGATCTTCTCAACTGTCTACCCTCAGAACTCAAAAACTGATCCGAAATTTGCCTCAATTATTAACCATTGTTTTTTTGTCTCCATAGCAATGCCTCTTATTAAATACCTGATTGCTTGTACAGTAAGCTTAACTTCTACTTGGAAATACTGCTTTGGAAGAGAAAATTAAGGTAAAATGATCATATGGATGGACTCTAATCCAATATGACTTGTATCTTTATAAGGGGGGAATTTTAGAACACAGACATGCACAGACTGAGGGGCAACCATGTGAGGACACAGCGAGAAGGTAGCCATCAAAGGAGAGAGACCTCAAGGAAACTAAACTTGATACTTTGATCTTGGACTTCTAGCCTCTAGAACTATGAGAAAATATATTTTTGTTGTTTAAGCCACCTAGTAGCCAGTGTGGTATTTTGTTATGGCAGCCCTAGCAAACAAATACAATCACTATTAGGGAAAAAAAATCATGTGCTTTGTTATTCCAGTAGAATGATTTTAACACTGATTACTTCTTACCTTGAGATTATAAAAGACAGGGATAAACATTACTGTAGAGTATATATGAGTTGTGTCCTATGAAACAAAGCTAGTTAACAAACACCTCTCAGCTGTAGATGATGCCATGTGTTCATCTGATCAGCAAGAGGACATGAGTGGAAGGGAGAACCTTTTCTGCTTCAGACAAGCAACTTCCTGGGTTACCCTGAGTATGACAAAGAGGGCCATTGCTTGGGGACCAGGTCTCCAAGCAGTCGCAGCAGGCCTCAGGGACCCACAAGAAAATTGTGAAGGAAGAATATTACTAGCCAGGCCCATATGTATCTTTTCCTCCCATCACTGCTCTTTTGTGAAAAATTCTTCAAATACATATTTTTGTCCCAAAATATCATGTTGGACGCTCGCTACTAGGAGCAAAATTTTCTAACATCTCTGTTGGATGAATTTTCACACTTGCAAAATCACTCAGAAAAGAGTTCATCCTCCCAACACCTGCCCTGCACCAGTGTCCCCCTAAACAGCATCTGACCACAATATGAAGGAACTTACCTCCCAGGTAAACAGGTGCTTGAATGTGATTTAATTATCTCTGCATCCTCTCCCTGGTCTCCCTGTGAAATCTAGTCACCTCTTTGCATTAAAGCATTTCTGTGAGAAGCCCTGTAAGGTGCTGGATATTCTCAATTCTGTCCTGCTGGTTTCTCTGAAGTGCCTAGAAGCTGTCCTCTCCACACACAAACTGTTCTGACAAACTTCATTTGAATGATTTGGATTTTAATTCTCAATTTGCTTCTGTTCCTAAGCTCTTAAGGCTTTTTTTTTTTTTTTTAACAATTCAGAAAAAACATTAAAAAAAAGACAAGGTTGGGCTTCCCTGGTGGGACAGTGGTTGAGAGTCCGCCTGCCGATGCAGGGGACACGGGTTTGTGCCCCGGTCTGGGAAGATCCCACATGCCGCGGAGCGGCTGGGCCAATGAGCCATGGCCGCTGAGCCTGCACGTCCGGAGCCTGTGCTCTGCAACGGGAGAGGCCACAACAGTGAGAGGCCCACGTACCGCAAAAAAAAAAAAAAAAAAAAAAAAAAAAGGCAAGGCTACTCGCAGATCTAACATGCTAAGCTTTAACTTAGTACGTTCTTAAGACTGATGTTTTCCAAGGAACAAACTTTCATGTTTCCTGTGCAATAATAAAGGTTTGTTATAAAAGTTAAGTACGAAAAGTGAAAAAAAATAAAAATTGTGGTATCTTCACAGTTGAGTTCTTAACATATTTTCTGATATATGTAAAAAGAGAAAAATTGTCAAAATGAATACCAACATTTTTAAAAATAATAATTAAGCCTAAATCCCTAGATTTACCAATTTTATAAAATAAGAAAATAACATTTTATAAAATACAATTTTATGAAATATGATTTTATAAAATTTGTTTAGCTAAGTAACAAATGATTTGCCCAAAAAACAGATTGAGCAGGTGGAGTCCAGGGGGCACATTCTACAAAATAAGTTTATTGACACTGTAAAGGGTCACTAGCATAAAATTGTGGCGGGAATAAAAAGGGCAGTGACCTTCCTCCTGAAGTTTAGGAGTGATCCCTGAATTGAGAGATATCTGAGTTGAAGTGGTCATTGGAAACAAATGGTAGAGAGAAATCACAGAGAGCAGACTATCAATTCCAGCTTCAGGACTCAGAGAAGGAAGGAAGAGCTTCAGATTTCACTGCAGAGAATGAGGCTGAGAAACTTTAAAATCAGATGCTGTTTCCCAGATCCAGGGGGCCAGCTAATGCACAAAAATGCTTAAAGCCACATAGGTATGTCACCTTTATTTCCTAGAGAAGATGTTAGCATTTTCTAAATCCTCATCTACCGTGCCTGGCATGCATTATTTTATAGCTTTCTGGAAGTTTCATCAGCACCACTTGTATATTTGTAGTACGATGTGTCTGTGGAGAGTACAGAATGCAGGTCCGGGGTGGGGGCAACGGACTCTTCTAGCTACCACAGTGAGTGGTGCCCCTGCAAACCTGAGTAAGGAAGACAACTTGCCTTTGGGTGGGTAGTGTTACAATCTGCATGTCTAGGGGCACAAATGTAAAGACCGACCCTGTTCTGGGAATGATTCTGATTCTGACTGACCTCAAAGGGGTAATTATGAAACCCCTGGATCATCAGGATCTGGATGTTCCCTACTTTTTCCATGGTGTGATCATGACAGAAAGTGTGGCTGTAGATATCTGGGAACATTTCCAGAAATGTCCTCCTGTAGGAGTTAATTATAAAGTAAATGTGTATAAAACAGAAAATAATATTGAAACCTATCAAGGGGAGTAGATATTAAGGGTTAATATTGTAGATGGACTACTTTGGAAAAACTCTTTTTCCCTTGGAGTATTAAGAAGTCATCGCATAATTGCCATCTCTCCACATTTTGTTCTAGAGTGCCTGGTTTATTGATATCAGTGTGAGACCTGTTTTAAATAAAAATCTATTTGTAAAAATCCAGATCTGTAATATGTTCTAAATATCATTATAGTGTCTTTTAACTATAGATTAAAAATCACTTCATTTTCAACAAAATATTTTGATGTAAACATCAAATGTTTTGAAAACAAAGGGGATCTGTTTTTGTTGTTTTCTCTTTTATCTAATTTTTGTATCCATTTTGTCTGGGCATATTAAATGGTAAAAATATTTATAAGATTTGCAGTAGGTGAATCTTCTTAAAAAGAAAATACTGAAGGCCACAGAGTCTGGGAATATTAATATCTTTTTAATAGATTGATCCCCCTTGATTTCTTATTCTGGAGTAAAAGTACAAGTTTTTCCATGAAAATTAGACACACAAATCATCTGACACAATGTATGACAGATGGAAAATGATTGATGGGAATTTTGCTTTAATGCACATTGCTCATTGTAATTTTGCCCAGCTTAATGAACTGTGAATTAATAATGAGGAGCAACACATTCAACGTATTATAGTAATAAAGTGCTTTTATGGACATTTTTCATGTTTCCAGACTTTCTTGGCCACCCTGAACAATTTTAACTCAAAGGATTAAAAAATAATCGCTTATTTAACTGTGTTAAAATAGTCAACTTTGAAAAGGATATTTTCCTGTATGAACTTTTTCCTAATTGATTCCATTTTGTTCTGATCAGTAAAGTTACCTGAGTAAGCTGCACTATTAAAAAAAAGTGATCTGATAGAGTATTAGATGACATACATGACCATAGTCCATTGTTTTCTGATTCAACGACATAAGGGAGTAAAGTGAAAAATTAATACTTATACATTTTTTAATTAGGAGAATAGAAAAACTAAATTTCTTGTAGAAATAAGCCCAAAGAGTCCTCGTGTCAGCCCTGCTCCTCTTAAAAGACCGTGATGCTGTAATACCAATGGATAATCTGGGAGACAACCAGCTGTCATTAAAATAGATTTTACCAAGGCAAGGACAATAGGTTGCTTATTAGCAGTGAGAAATCAGTAGTCTTTTAGAAATGTACCCTTTGGAAAGTGTGAGATATATAATAAATGAAAGCCTTTCATTATTCATTGTTATGAGCCAAATGTAGATTAAATGTAGACTACCTTCAATTCAGATATTAAGATATCCTTCCCTCAGTAATTTTATGAGGTAACATGTATAATGTCAAGCATAGGCTAAGTCATATATTTTATAATCTTTCAAAAATTTTTAAAGCAATGTGTTAACCCTATAATGAATATAAAATGGATCCTAACTGCATGTCTTAGAAAATGTGCATTTCATAGAATTATTTAAGAATGAAGCCTTAATAGCCCATCTTTTTAAGTATGTTAGCTGAACGTTATGATTGTGTAATATCATTTTAGGGCATTACCACATTTTAAGAAATAAAATAATATTCAGAAGCATAATTTTGCCAGAATGTAAAATTTAAAACCATAAATTTGACTTGTGAAAAATCCCCACATGATTATTGGCCTGTTAAAAAAAATAAAGCAAACCCCACAAACCTGATGCAAGCTATTATGTGCAAAATAATGTGCTAGTTACACAGCCCTCTGGGAAGTGAATGTGAGTCCGGATGCTTCTTTCTTGGTTTATTTCATTCCTAGAGTACCTTTGTTGCAGGTTTTTCTTATGTTTCCAAAGGAAACAAGTAAGCCATCTCAAGTTTAAGTTTTGTCCTCAATAAAGTAAAAAATGTGCCAGATACCATTTGACTGGATGATAACTAAAACTGGACAAATATTTTCCCTCACTGGAGACTGACAGTGTTTTAGTTGTGCTTAAAATTTGTGATTCTCCTAAAAAAAAGGGTACAAATGAAAACTTATGGTTACCAGGAGATAAGGGGGGAAGGATAAATTGGGAGATTGGGATTGACATATACACACTACTATATATAAAATAGATAATAATAACCTACTGTATAGCACGGGGAACTCTACTCAATACTCTGTAATGGCCTATATGGGAAAAGAATCTTTAAAAAAAGTGGACATATGTATATGTATAACTGGCTCACTTTGCTGTACACCTGAAACTAACACAAATTTGTAAATCAACTATACTCCAATAAAAATTTTTAAAATTAAAAAAATAGAGTACTACATGCATTTCTAAGAAATAAACATTATTTTCTTCATTCTTCTAAAATAAATAAAAATAAAAAAATGTAATTTGTGATTTTCAAGCTAATGAACACCTAACAATGAAATTTGCAAATCTACATTTGGAATGTATAATTCTTTTGTTCAGAGGCAGTGACATTACAAAAGAACAAAACTTCTCAAACATTTCCCCATTTAGAGTAATGCTGACAGTGAGTGTCTGGTGGATCTCAGAGGGGCACAACTGATAATATATTTATCATGCTGCCAGTTTGCTAAGTGGTTTCATATTCACTAAGAAAGACCTGTCAATGGATACTGAAGAATAGATGTGAGGTCTCTGTGAGGTCTTTGTGCCAAGTCTCTGTGTGTTGTCTCTGGGTGAGATCTCTGTGTGAAGTCTCTGTATGAGGTCCCTTTGGAAGGTATCTCTGGGAAATCTGTTAAATCTGTGCTAGGTTTCTGTCTGAGGGTCTGTGAAGCAACATGAGGTCCCTGTGTGAGGTCTCAGTATGTGATCTCTGAGAAAGGTGTTTGCATGAGAAGTCTCTCTTGAGAGGTGTGTCTGTGAAGTCTTTGTGTATTGTCTCTGGGTCTCTCCATTTCTTTTTTTCTTTTGGTCTCTCAATTTCTTGTCTTACTGTACCTTATGGAAGACAGAGCAGCAAGAGAAGGGCAAAGGGACTTGCTTCTTTCTGTTTTCTTGCTGTTCCATCAGCATCACCTGTCTGTGGCACTCTCCCAGCAGGAGCCAGGGGGTCCAAATCCAGCTTCCCCATATTCCCAGAACTCACTTCTGGGTGCCCCTGAGAGGACCCAGCAGCAGCCAGGCTCAGGTCCCAGCCCTGTCAACTCTTTCCTCTGGGTACCGACCCCTCCCACAAGTCCTGGCTCCACTCTCACTGCTGTGCCCATTCTGGAGGTTGCCTTGGGAATTGGGGCCCAGAGGTAGGGCCTGGCTCCAGGGAGAAACCAGGGGTGTGAGCAGTCCTGTGCTCACTCTGCCCCCTCCACCCCAGGTCACAGCATTTCCACATGTTGAGGGGCCTGACAGGGATGGGGGATGGGGTCCATTTCTGTTGTCATCTGGATCAGGGGCATCAGCTGGAACAGAAATCTCCACACTGAGAAAGACACCACCTGGAGCTGTGTCCACCATGCGCCCTGCACATGGCAGAAAGCACCAAATCACTCTAGAGAAATTCTTCCTCATCTCCCTGCTTTTCCATATGGATGGAGGTCAGGAGACAAGAAAAGCTGTGCCAGAAGCAGATCAGTGGAACACTCCTGGATTGCACCCTGCCCCATCCACTTTGCACAGGTCACCTCCACACCACCACAAATCCTGTCTGATTGCTTCTTCACCTGCCAGGCTCTGGGGTGATCAAGGACTGGGAGACAGGCAAGGCTTACTACACAATCACAAGCCAGTCCCCACCTCTCCCCTGGAGCAGTCCTTGGGCCATGTGTTTATGTGAAGGTCACCAGGCTAGGAGTCACATCCCAAGTTCCCTAGTCCTGGCTTTTACACCTATTGTTAAGTTATCCTTCCTAAAAGTCAAGAGGTGATGATGTGTAAGCTTAAATATAGTATTAAGAGACTAACCTTCCCTGATTTGCTTTACTTCTATAAGTTTGACTTTCTGTTTTGACCTAACGGCGGTTTCTCTAGGTCTGCGATCTTAGAGTTGGAATAGGGTAGAGACCCTGGGGTGGGGCCATGATGAGCTACTGGACCCTTAACGTTTCCTCCCCTTTAGACCTTTAGATGGTGGTTGTATGTCAGGGGGCTGCTCTTTCAGAACTGCACATTTATGGGAATCTGGTACCACTTTGCCTCCTTCCTTGGATCCAGTGATTTTTTCTACACCTACATCCCACCCTAAATTCACAGTGTTTGACCATCAGATAGTTACTACCCACAGTCACACCCCTATTCCATTCATCCAAAACTCCTTCTCTGGGGTTAACATAGAGTGGAAGGTAGGTGACCCATGAACATAGCCATTCATTTATATGGGACTGGACTCAACACAGCCCTCAGCAGCCTCCCTGATACTCCCCCCACCTACACACACAGAGCTGGAAATGCCATCCTTGCTGCTGCTCTAAAGTATAGGAAAAACAGAGGTGGGGGAGGGTGATGCTGTACATTTTATTATGGCTAAGCTAAAAGGGGTTCATAGGGCGTATCTCAATCCCAGCCTTCATCAGAGAGAGAAGGAACTCTTAAGAGCAGATGTTGTATATTCCCTACCAAGAGATCCGGGGCAAGCTTTCTCCTGTTTCTGAACTCAGAGCCCATACTCTATTCCCCCCAAACTTCCATCCACTTGGCTCTGACACTTCCTGGAGCCTGAATTGGAATCTCCGGCCCTATCGTGTAAACCTATCCACTACAGTTGCATAAAGTTCAAAGTAGCATAGAAGGAGGAGAAAGACTGGTTGAACCAGATCCTTGGGTGTGGGTTTCATAGGTTTTTCCCGTCTCATTGTTAGAGTAATTTTGGTTTGTGTAATGACAGTATTATAAGGTGCAATGAAGGGACACGAGACAAGGAGCAAGCTTGTGATGCTACCGTCAACCTCCCTCCATGCCCCTCCCTTCTAGAAGACAAAGTGCACAGCACAGACAGCAGCCATTACACTCTGCTTTTATTAGAAAAAAAAAAAAATATATATATATATATATATAGACATGTATTGGGGAACATTAAATACCTTGGATGTGCTAATGAGAAAATCATTTTCTCTACATGGACTGAATTTTTACTTGGAGACATGTTTTCCTACTAAAGGGAAGACTAAAGAAGGATTTTACTGTCGACCAGGCAAGACACCTTCCCAAAGATGACAATGACTTGGACAGTGTAGATGGCGGGCTGGGGCACCTGGAATCCTTGGCCCATACTGGCAGGTACTAACTGGAAACAAACCCTTCTTGGGGGGCAAGGATGGGAGGCACCTTAGGCCCAGCTGCTCATCTTCGAACCTTACACTTTTCAAGCTATGTTGGTGTCTGACTTTCCTTTCCCTCATAGAACAACTCTGGCCCTTGGAGGTGGCTTTATGACTGCAGGCTGTATAACCCATCATTCTCCCTTGCTCTGGGTAGGAGGTAAGCCTATGGTAGCAGAAACACCTACATACTGGGACTTGGAATTCCAGTTTGTGTTCATTTAACTTTGTGGCATGAAGTCCATGGTGAATTGCTCTTTTTTCTTCTAGGATCTGTCCAACAGCTGCCATGCGTGCCTGACCCTCAGCAGTCTCACTCTTCAAGATTGATCTGCTTTTGACTGATCCGTGACTCTGGGCAGTGGCTGATATGGGCTTTTTTTTTTTGCAGAACATCTCGACCATTGACTTTTTTCTTGGGGAAAATCCACTTTAAAAATAGCATCATCCTTTTTCTGAAGAGGCTTTCTGGAGGGCTATGTTTCTTCTCTGGCATGCGCTGGAGACATCTGCTCCCAGTAGAGCCTGTTATTCCCCTGACCTGGGCAGGGCGGCTCATACTTCCAGCTTGAGAGGTCCCTAATTCTTTAAACCTTTCTTCATGCTCTCCTGGTTTATGCCTCCTACAGTCCTCCCTTTTGTAAGTAGGGGCAATCATCTTGCTCTGGCTCTTCCATGAGTCTTGGAGTTTTGAAGTTTTGGGCTCCTGCTGCCCTAGGTTGCTCCTTTGGGCTTCCATAAGGCCACTTGGCTCCTGGGAAGCTAACCTGTCTCTGGTGAGGACTCTCTGGGGATGGCACTGAGGCACCTGAGAAGCCAAGTTGTCTGCAGCAAGGAACCTGTGTTTGGGAAAGTCCTGAAGCTGGTTGTCTGACTGTACCTTTACTTTGGAGTTAAACTCACTAGCAACCTCCATATTAAGGCATGGCTCACCTGGATGTTGGAAAACAGACATTCTAGGTAGTAGGAAACTTTTACTGGCCCCTGGCACCTCTAAACTCCTCATATGTACATTTGTGGTTTGGGATTTTGTCAACACTTTGGTTTCCAAGATAACACGAGACTGTGGTTGAAGAGCAGGAGACTGCTTGGCCTCCACAGCCTCCCTGGCCTCTTCACCTCTCAAAGACTGGGATCCTAAGTTCACCTCCATCACTGTTACCCTATGGCAGGGGTCTCCTGAGGCCTGACCACCACTCTCCTCTCTTGGCTCATTCCTGACCATTGCTGAACTTGGACCTGGCTCTAGGCTGTCCCTCTTGACCCATTCCACAGTCTCACTCTTCCAGGTTCTGCCCACAAGGCTGAGTGTGAGGGACTGAGAAGGTGGCCTGCCCTCCTGTCCAGTCAGAGAAGCCTTTGAGGGCTCATGGTAGTCACCAGATGGAATCGCTCCCAGGGCACTCTGGATTTCCTTACACACAGTTGAGGGGACAAGGAGAGGCCTCTTCAGGGTAGGAACTGACTCTTCTGTTATCATCTTCTCTCCTGAATGAGCCTGAGGAGGTTTCTCCAGGAACTCAGCAAACTGGACTGTTGAGTGGGACCCAGACACACAGGTAGCTTCAGGGGAAGAGGCAAACTGCAGAACGGTGGAGGGTTGGAACTTTTTCAACTTAAAGACATTTATGGCCTTGAGGACCTTGAGGGGTAGGGTCCACCTGTGCTTTACCCCAAACCTTATAATATGTGCTTCCAGCACCTCTCGAGTGTCTGGATCAAGGAAGGAAACCCTACAGGAGGTGTTCATGCAGGGTTCCCAACCCTTCAAGCAGTATCTTCCACAGGCTCCAGCAGGCACTGCTTTGCACGCCTCACCAGGAGGGTCTTGACATGAGAGCTGATGAAAGTTGTCCTTGCCAGGAAGCCTCCCCAGGCAGCTGTAGGAGAGCAGATGGGGCCAGGATGGCTGGACAGGACAGGCAGGGCTGGGGACCTGCAGCCCAAGAACCCTCCTCTGCCCCCACACTGACTTCATAAAGCTCCTGTTCTCCCTCACTCTAGGGCCTTAGCCACGCCCTCCCATGGCTGGGGTCACATTATAGGCTCTGGGAGGAAGGACGACCCAGGAGAGAAGGGGAAAGATTCTTTACCTTTGCCGAAGTGAAACCAGGTTGTGAGTCCCCTCCAGTTCTTCCAGGCAATCTCTGCAAGCTGGAAATCAGGAGACTGGGTCATGGTGGTGAAGGCAGAGGCCTAAGAGTCTTTCAGGAGGCTGAGTGCAATGGCCCTTTAAGGGAAATCTTTGGAGGATTAGACTCTGGAGCCCAAGTATCAGTGTCCAAGGCCACATGTCCCTGACAGTGATGGTAAATCTCACTTGAAAAGGGTTTGTCCTTTGCAAAGTGCTTCCACTTTAATTAGGCTCAGGCTCTGTTTCCTGAGGAATAAGCTCTGCCACTGGCATCCTCAGAGACCATGAAGCTGGGCCCTCAGGACTAGGAGAGATGGAAGCTAACTCTCGGGGGCGCGCAGGGCTGAATGGCAAAGGCCTACCTTTCAAAGATCCACTTTTCTTCCTACTCCTGCTCCTCCCCTTCAGCTCTACTTGATGCTGAGAGATAAGAAAAAATGAGGGGCGAACACCCAACTCTCACTGTCCTCTATCTAGGCAAGCTGTGTTCATGAACAACATGACTTTCTACATTTAACTAAAACTCTGTGGGTTTTTTTCCCCTTTTACTTATTTTTAAAGTGGATAACAATATTTTCAGTTTTTCTTCTTTGAAGAGTGCAAAGAAGGTTTTTTTTTTGTTTTTGGGGTTTTTTTTTTGCGGTACGCGGGCCTCTCACTGCTGTGGCCTCTCCCGTTGTGGAGCACAGGCTCCGGACGCACAGGCCCAGCGGCCATGGCTCACAGGCCCAGCCGCTCCGTGGCACGTGGGATCTTCCCGGACCGGGGCACGAACCCGCGTCCCCTGCATTGGCAGGGGGACTCTCAACCACTGCACCACCAGGGAAGCCCAAGAAGGATTTTTTAAGTTTTAATCACCATAGATTTCTTCTGTCACTGTTCCTCTGATCAAGAAACACACACATTCTCAGACCTAAATGCTCACGTGAGCTTTGTCAGATAGGATTCTGCTTCCCAAGGCCAGACCTCCACTCCAGCCTCTTCTCTCAGGCTCTCAGGGGCTCAGCCCCAACACAGAGGAAGGTCTCACTTGTGACACCCGCTGTGGGTAGGTGGCTGGTGAACCAGGGCTCAGGGGTCAGCCTTCCTGCAGAGATTGAACTCTTAGTAATCCAGTCCTTGACCATTATTAGTCACGGCATTTGGGACTTGCCCTGGAGCCCTCTACCATACCTGAACTCCTGGTCTAAGATCTCAGGCTAGAAATCCTCATGCCCACTCTAACCCCTCTCTGGCCTGGCTTTTCCCTAGAAGGATGATGTTCTATACTTTTCTGAGAGTTCCCATCTCAGGAGTCTCTCTAGGTGGTTTAGAAAAGTGGAAATAAGAATAAGAAAAAAAGAGATAATCTCTGCTGGGATTAAGCCAAAGGTTTCTTACCTTCCTGATGTTTCTATGTTTCCTAGGTGGTGCTAAGAATGGATTACTCTGGAAGCAGGGGAGTAACATTAGGAAGAGCACCAGTCCACACAGGAACCCAAGGATGATATTAATCACCCAGGAAGTTGGGCTGCATCTCAGCCACATAGCAACAATGCTTTTCGAAGAAAAGAGATTCTCCATCTTCTGAATTGCATTGCTGCCCTCAGGCAACAGAGCACTGGGAGTTCACTTGATGGCAGAACCCCAGGCCTGCATCACAGAGCTGTGGCCTTGTCACAAAGGGCTCCTGAGTGTGGGGGAGGGGCAATAAGAGAAATAGGCTGAATCACTGCCCCGCCTTCCCATCCAGACCCACAGACACCTGCACCCTCCTGGGGCTTCCAGATCCCTCCTTCCAACTACTCTCATCCTGTCAGAGAGACCTTAGCCAATTTTCTGTTCATTGCATCTGGAACCTGGTTCCTTCATCCATTAGAGACCTTTACTTGAGGCCCACCAATTTGATAACTCTTGAACATCTTAAGCTGACCCTGGAAGACTGGCTGTTTCACAGACATTTTTACTCAGGATTTCCTTTGTCCTCAGCTCCAACTTTCCCACATCATGTTTGTGTCTTGTGTAAACCCAGGGATAGAACTTGAATTTCGTTTACACTTATTTAGTTTTGTGAATTTTGAATAGTGTATGTTTTGCCTCATTTTCTATCAGAGGGAACTACACACAAAAATTAAAATAATTTATTTTTCAAAATTCATAAGTATGAAAGAATGATAAATAGTTATGTAATAGGGAAGAACAAATCTGACTCCACATTAGATCTTTTTTACTTTAATCTTTATGCTTTGTTGCCGGAGCTAACTCTGTCCATCCCTGTGACCCAGGCTGGCTCTGCACTTTTTGGAAAACAATGTTGCCTATAGCCTGAAATATACAGGATAGCCTATTGCTAAGGCTCTGACTTTTAAGAGCCCATTCATGGAGATAAAAAGTTGCAGAACAGAGAATAATAATTGTTTTGTTGGAGGTTTACAGGAACACGTGACCTGACCAGGATCTGACCCATCTGGCCAGCTGCTAGAACAAAGGATCCAACACCAAGATATTTGCAACAATTAGCCATGCCCCTCCCTCACCTTGCCTTTAAAAAGGCTTTGCTGAAAGCCTTCAGGGAGTTTGGGGTTTTTCCTGGGCATGAGCCACGTGTCTTCTTGCATGGCACTGTGTAAACCCTTCTCTGCTCCAAACTCTGATGTTTCAGTATTTAGCCTCACTGTGCATCAGGCACACAGACTTGCATCTGGTAACAGTTACACCTTCAAATGATGTTTTTGTAAGTTTGTAGTGTTTATAATTCTGGAGTTAGTAAATCTTTAAACTGCACAAAAACTTGGGACACACTGCAAACACGCACACACACACGTACTCATTTTCCTTAACCAATCTACTACTTTCAAATCCAATAATCCATAACTTTCTACTTAAAGAAAATCTTTCATATGTTGTCTCAACCCAACTTCTTAGTTTGCAACGATAAGACAGTCCCCACTCTCCAGATAAATTTTGAAATATGTGGTCTTAATCCATTAGGGCTGCTATAACAATATACCATAGACTGGGTAGATTAAAAACAACAGACATTTATTATCACAGTTCTGGAGGCTGGGAAGCCCAAGATCAAGTCACCAGTATGGCCACCTCGTAGTGAGAGCTCTCTTCCTGGTTCACAGCTGGAGCCTTCTCTCTGTATCCTCATATGATGGGAGGAGGCTAGAGCTATCTCTGGAGTCTCTTTTATAAGGCACTAATCCCATTCATGAAAGCTCATAAGCACTTTTGCATGGCCCCGCCTCCTATCTGTAAGAGGTAGGATTTCAACATGTAAATTTTGAGAGAACATTAACATTCAGACATGTGCACTCATGCTATACCCGGAAGCTAGGAATGGGTTAGGGTGAGCCAAGGTCCTGACCCTAAAGGGCTGTAGGGTGAAGAGTAGGACTAGGGGTCAAACCCTTGGGGCTGAGCCAGGTCTTGAGCAGCCTCTTCAGATATTCCTAGTGTGTTATGTATGTATTCTCTTTTCTGAGTGTGCCTTGCCTTTCCAGCCCCATCCTCTCAGGCCCCTGAAGCTTCAAGTCCAGCCTGAACCATATAGAAAGGGAGCTTTGAGTCTTACACAAAATTCCCTTATGACACCATTTTCTATCCCTTAGCAGTAACACAAGATTCACTGAAGGATTCACATGGTAAATATGTCTTAATGCCCCATGAGGGCTTTAAAATAATGTGTATTCTCTGCTTGTTGGTCATAATTTTATACAGTTTTAGTGGGAACGTGGGCATGTGAGTTTATTTGGCTATATTGCTATGAATGTGCACTTTCACAAACATATCTCCTACATCTACTATTTTTCCTACAGTCTTTTCCTCCCATATGATATTCTCACCTTAATTCAACCTTTTATCAAAATTTAGACTTAGGTCTCTCACCATGTGGACATGTTTGTAACAAAATAGCTTCAACCGAGGAGGTCAGTGGAAGGCCTGGACCAGCTACCTTGGTTCCATGATAGTAAGCAAAGGATCGCAAACTACCATGTTAAGCTTAAGCACAAAGCAAAGTTTATTTAAGCATAGGTACACTCTCAGAGAGGGAGAGAGAGAAGGAGAGAGAAAGAGCAGGCTGTTTCTGAGAACAGGCTATTTCAGCGAAGTGAAGCAAGCCCAAAGCAAAGCAAAGTATATCGAAGCAAAGGTACACTCTCGGGGTGGGGGGGGGGATGGGTGTACTGTTCCTGCAAATTGAAAGCAGCATTCCTATAATGGCTTACGAGCGCTTTTAAGGAGCATTTTGCAGAGAGGTGGGGGTGAGTGACAAGGATCATTATTTGATTGACAGTCCTGAGCTATGTAACAAGTTTTCTGCTGTGCATGCTCTCATCCTTGAATCCCCAAGAAATGCCTACTGGGTGGGGGGAGGGGCAAAACCACATGTAATTTATTGTAATTATGGTATAATGAGTTTGGATTTACTACAGGTTATACGCCTGTCTGGTCTGGGCATGCACAGCCTGGAGAAGTCCCCTTGTGTTACTGTGCCTCTCTTTATCAGGATAAGCTGCCCACCACCCGACCATAGTTTCTCCCATTCTGGGTGGATTCAAGGGAGAGTTCCCAGATGGCTGGGTGTGACTCAATTTCTTCTTCTTGTCTTTCTCACCACTGTCACCTCCTTGCTGCTAATGTCTGACTAACTACCTAACAGGTCTTCTTTGCATTCATATTTGCTCTCTAAATTTTCTCTATTACTTTATTTTCAATATGTTTTGTTTGATGGGTTTTTTTTGAAATTTAAAAATCTTATGATAACATTTACCTTGATTTATTTAATTATTGTTCTACTGTTATTGATTTCTGTCATCTTATTTTATGCTTTATTTTCTACATTTTCTTTATTGTTTCTTTTTTTCCCTTCTTTGGCATCTTCCATTTTACAGGTCAAGGGTACTTATGTTTGTTTGACATTTGGGAATTTTTAATATTGTAATGGTTTTATATCTTGAATTATGTTAATTTTCTCCTCAATTTCTTACCTGTGGATGAAAAATGTTCCCTGCCATATCAGTAGACAAAGGATGTTGCAGTCGTCAAGTCAGACGTCAAAGCAGGAACCCTCAACTGTGCACCTTGAGGGGATTCGGGATGGAGAAAAACAGGGTACTGATTCTAGAGTTAAGGTGCATATCAAAGGAATGATTTCACGGAGCCCAGATTCTTTCATCTTCTCATACATAGAAAAGTGCTAAAGTCCTTAACTTGAGATGTCTAGTTTTCTTTAATTAATAGTAATCTTTTGATGTTCTGACTACCTGGTTTTTGTTGACTCCTCCCTTAGGTCTTCTGAGCAGTTCCTCAGAGTGATCTGACAGGCTGTGTTCTGGGCTTAAGTCCTCAGAAAATCTGCCAAATAAAACATAATTCTCCTTTTGGGTTGTGCATATTTTTCAGTCAGCAGTCTTGGCAACCAATGAAGGGGCCCAGAGCAGACTTTTCTTCTTTGCCTGAACTCTATGAGGATCCAGAGTCCTGGCACCAGCAGAGGCTTCTTGGGCCTGTCCGCTTTCTCAGAGTGTCCAGACGAATTTGGGTGAGTATCTCCTGGTTCTTGGATCTCCAGTTTTGGTTGATGATCCTAAGTTTTATTCAGTGGTGTTAAACTCTTCTCTTGAGTAGTAGGTTATCCTTGAAACTTGGTTTCAAGAAGAAGTACCTGGGTCATCCTCAGTGAAAGACACTGGGAAGATTTTTACTCAGTTTAAACACTGAGAGCTTATCCTCAGTAGAAAAACACTGGGAAGACTTTTGCTCAAGTGGGTTAGCCTCACTTAAAAGACACTGGGAAGATCTTGCTCAGTTTAGACACTGTGTGGTTTATCCTCAGTTGAAAGACTGGGGAGACTTTGCTCAGGTGAAAGACACTGAGTAAAAGTTGGACTGGGTAATTAGGTGGAAGACTAACCTGTCTTCCTTGAATTGGCTACTTTAATAGAGTTTGTCAAAATAAAAGTGATCTTCACAAATTGAACTCAGAATGGGGAACTTAGCTTTCAATACAAAAGAAAAAGGAACAACAGATTTCCAGCCTCCAACGGATATCCTGGCCAGGTTTATGTACATACAAAATTTACATTTACAAGTGCTTACTTACTTGGGACTTAAAGAAAATCTTGCCCTAAAAATGACTAAGATAGGACTCTTTTATTGCATATGCAGTTAAGTTAGAAAAAGCTGGCTTGATAAAAACATCTTTTCAGAATTCTGACTTCAAAAAAACAAAAGGCTTTCTAGGGGAAACTTGCATTTCTCTTCCTGTGTCTTTGAAATGTAAGTGTTCTGATATTTTTCAGTGTGTGTGTGTGTGTGTGTGTGTTTTGAGAACTTGGTCACTACCATCCAAAAGTACTTATATGGTGTACATTTGGCAGCCAGTCAAATAGACTGGGATTCTGAGCAGGCTTTTGTCTGACTGTACAACTCTCGGGGGCTTTTTGCCATCCTAACCTTCATTGTGTCAGCCTGTACAACAAAGACCATTACTTTCTTAAACTACTTTTGGGAGTAAACTTTCTGGATCTTATTTAGACAGCATCCTTTACACTCTTTTGTGGGGAAGCCTCTTGCGTCTTATTGGTTTGAGTCACTATTAAGGTATACCTCATTTATGGGCAGATCATGGATCCTTCAAATTGGAGAAACTTCTAAATTGGTAAATTTTTAGAGAGCTCTCATTATAAACAGCTGTTTCATTGGCTCCTATGGGGGGGAAATGTGGGAAATTAGACATATAATGGTTAACCTAAAAACTCCTTTAGTTTCAAACAAACCCAAAAAATTGGTTTGGGAAACCTTATTTGTGGTCTCTGCTTCCCCTAAATGGGTCTTACAGATGCTAATAAAAACATTAGAATAATTATTGTTAATTAGGTTAAGTAACAGGGAAAAAAACTGAAGGAAAAGTCTAAAAACTTTTTCCCAACAAGGTGAAAATTTTAAAGGGACTTCTCCTAAATGAATAAGAAATCTTTAGATGGTTATTTTAAAGTGGGATAAATAAAACAGACATTAATGAGATAAATCAAAGATTGGATACAATACTACCTAAGATTGGATGGGCCAAAGGGATCTCCTACTTGTCATCAACATTAAAGGGCCAGACCCAAACAAGTCTGCCCTATTTACCCCAGTTTAAAATACGTATATTTTATTACATATAAATTTTATACACGTAAAATTACACTGAGATACCTGACCAACAATTACTTGGGGCAAAAGTTAGACCAATTAATCAAGTTAAAAGATTGACAAAAGTGCCTGAGTCCCTTGGCTTGATCAACCACTCTCTGGGGACCCCAGAGTCTTTATAAAAATTGGTATGTTTAAATGGGCATTGTATAAGATAATTACCTCTCTTTTGCCTAATTATATTGTGTGGGATAGACATGTTTCACTGGGGAATTCTTCCCCTGCTTGATATTATAAGACGGCATATGAAGGAAATATTAATTAAACATACTAAAGGAAACCAGTGGGATTACCTGAGCCTATAAAATATAAAGTAAAAACTAACAGCTAATATTTAAGGGATAATAAAAATAAATAATGGAGACTTTACTCTGGGTCTAATCTGTGCACTCAGAAAGAGGGTCTTTGTTGAATGCCTTATGCACGTTTTGAAGGTATGATAAATTAAACCATAAAGTTCTAGACTATAGAATTCTGAAATTTCAGTCTAGTTGGAAATCTTCTCACTGTTACAGAAAAGCAAATTAAAGAAAACGTAGTTGGGCAAATCACTCTTTCAATATTATTTAGGTGACAGGCCAGTTCTTTGGGGAATTAAAAGCAACTGTCTTTGTCTTGCAAATCGGTACAAATCAGAAATGTAAATACAGACCACAATGACCTGAGACTGAGCCTAATTAGCTAAATTAGGTAGAACCTGAAACCAAGGTTAAAAAAGGGGAAAAAGTGGCCTTTTAAAACTCAAACTGCTGATTAGTCAGTCAAGAAGACGGAGGAGTAGGAAGATGTGGAGTTCATATCTCCCCACAAATGCATCAAGAATACACCTACAAATGGAACGATTCTCCCAGAGCGCCTGATAAACACTAGCAGAGGACCTCAGGCACCTGAAAGGACAAGAAAGATCCCCACGTAACCAGGTAGGACGAAAGAAAGAAGAAGGGAAAAGGAAGAGCAGATGAAGTGGGACGTGACCTGTGACCCTGGGCGGGGGAGCGGAGCTGAAGGTGAGAAGAGGTTCCCGCATCTGGGGAAGCAGCGGGGAGAGAAGCTGGGGCAGAAGGAGAAATTTGGTGGCTCAGAGAACAGTGCAGCAGCCAGTCTGTGGCAGGCAGGAGAGAGTGAGGCCTACACAGATGGTCTGGCCACAGCTCTGCATGCCCCAGCCACTGGTGACCACTGGTGCACACGGGGGCTGAGTGTTGGAATGTGGGGTTTGAAGAGCAGACCCAGGAAGGGGAATGATGTTGGCTGTGAGGAGACAGCTCAAGGGGATAGGAGTGAGGAGCTCCACAACAAGGAATGCTCCTGGAGGAAGCCCAGACCAGCATAGAAGCAAAGTGCCACTGCTGAGTGATGCACAAAGGGCGGGGCCCCCATTGCAGCCTCTCTCCTCACACACCGGCCCCTGCCTCCACAGGCACTAGGAAGGGCTCCTGCCAGAGTGGCTCACATGCCCCCAGCCATCATCACCTCAGCACTCTCCTGCTTGGGTGGCCCATTTGCCCAGCTTGCCACCTTGACTCCCTCCTGCCTGACAGGCTCGTACATCCCATAGCCACCCAGCACCCTCTCACCTGGGCAGCCTGCCTGCCCTGATTGCCGCTTCTACATCCTCCTGCCTGACAAGCTCGTGTGCTCCAGCAGCCTTGGGAGCAGACACCAGTGGGTGGCCCACATGCAGAGATGGGGCTGAAACCACAGCTGAGTTCCAGGGAACATGCAACTAAGGAAGAAGAGCTGAAATCTCTCCTCATGGCTGTGCAAATCATGGCATTACACTTCCTCTGATGGTTTCCTAAATTCAGCACCTGGGAACATCCCAATGGACAAGTGCTCCTGCAGCTGAGACAGGTCAGGCTTTAGCAGCTGTGGGTTTTGTGGGCACATACATGCTGGGGTTTGGCCAGGCCAGAGTCTGAGCTGCCTCCATATCTCACATAGTGGGTCCAGGTACATAATTACTGCAGTCCTGGGACCTGACCTCAGTGGATCTGGGCCAGTGGCCTAGTAAAAATGAGGCCTGAGTCACCAGGGCCAGTTGCCGGCATAACCATGGTTAAGGTGGGACTGAGAGCAGTACCAACAGCCGTGTACTTTGTAAGCCCACACAATGGGCGAAAGGAGACAAAACAGAGCATACCCACAGGTGAACACCTCCAGAGGAGGAATACTCAAAGGCTTCTATCCCAGTGGGAGTGCTCCAGTCCTCCCGACCTCACACCGCAGATCAGAAACACAGCTAAGAAACAGATCTGACGGCCTCTACTCCAACGACTAGGGGTCAGAACCCAACCCTGACAAGGCAGTGACAACCACAGAGGAAAGGGAAATTTCTGCTGAATAAAAATCAAAATTAAGAAAATCAACAGGAAAGATCAAACTTGGAAAATGTTTGCAATATCAATATCTGGCAAAGAACTTATATACAGATTAAAGAATTTTTACACTTCAAAAATAAAAAGACAATCCAATGGGAGAAAATGGCAAAAATATATTTATGGATATGTTATATATATAAATGTAAAGTATATGTATCTATGAATATATGCCTATTGGCTATTTGCATGTCTTCCTTTTATTTTTAAGTGCCTAATTATATTTTTTATATGTATACACACTATTACATATAAAATAGATAACTAATAAGAACCTACTGTATAGCACAGGGAACTCTATTCAGTACTCTGTAATGATCTATATGGGAACAGAAACTAAAAGAGTGGATATATGTATATGTATAACAGACTCACTTTGCTGTACAGCAGAAACTAACACAACATTGTAAATCAACTATACTCCAATAAAAATTAATTAAAATATTTACATATATTGTATACAACATATATATTAAGTATATATAATTTATATATATTTAGAGATTGCTCCATCAAAGATGTATAAATTATAATGAGATACCACTACATACCACTATAATGTCTAAAATTTAAAAAACTGTTAATATCAAGTTTTGGTGTGGACCTAGAGAAACATGAATACATTGTTAATGGACTTGTAGCATGAAAGCTTTAAAGTTAAATATACATTTACATATGACCAAGCAATTACCTAATAGTTCATACTTATCCAAGAGATATGAAGTCTTATGTCGCACAAATTTGTTCACAAAAATGTGTAACACCATTATTCATAATAGGTAAAACTGGATATGACCAAAATATCCAAGATTTTTTTTAAACATCTTTATTGGAGTATAATTGCTTTACAGTGGTGTGTTAGTTTCTGCTTTATAACAAAGTGAATCAGTTATACATATACATATGTTCCCATATCTCTTCCCTCTTGCATCTCCCTCCCTCCCACCCTCCCTATCCCACCCCTCTAGGTGGTCACAAAGCACCGAGCTGATTTCCCTGTGCTCTGCGGCTGCTTCCCACTAGCTATCTATTTTACGTTTGGTAGTGTATATATGTCCATGCCACTCTCTCAGTTTGTCACAGCTTCCTCTTCCCCCTCCCCATATCCTCAAGTCCATTCTCTAGTAGGTCTGTGTCTTTATTCCCATCTTACCCCTAGGTTCTTCATGACCTTTTTTTTTTTCTTCTTAGATTCCATATATATGTTAGCATACGGTATTTGTTTTTCTCTTTCTGACTTACTTCACTCTGTATGACAGACTCTAGGTCCATCCACCTCACTACAAATACATCAATTTCGTTTCTTTTTATGGCTAAGTAATATTCCATTGTATATATGTGCCACATCTTCTTTATCCATTCATCCGATGATGGACACTTATGTTGCTTCCATGTCCTAGCTATTGTAAATAGAGCTGCAGTGAACATTTTGGTACATGACTCTTTTTGAATTATGGTTTTCTCAGGGTATAGGCCCAGTACTGGGATTGCGGGGTCGTATGGTAGTTCTATTTTTAGTTTTTCAAGGAACCTCCATACAGTTCTCCATGGTGGCTGTATCAATTTACATTCCCACCAACAGTGCAGTAGGGTTCCCTTTTCTCCACACCCTCTCCAGCACTTATATGGTACTGGCACAAAAACAGAAATATAGATCAATGGAACAGGATAGAAAGCCCAGAGATAACCCCACACACATATGGTCACCTTATCTTTGATAAAGGAGGCAAGAATATACAGTGGAGAAAAGACAGCCTCTTCCATAAGTGGTGCTGGGAAAACTGGACAGGTACATGTAAAAGTATGAAATTAGAACACTCCCTGACACCATACACAAAAATAAACTCAAAATGGATTAAAGCCCTAAATGTAAAGCCAGACACTATCAAACTCCTAGAGGAAAACATAGGCAGAACACTCTATGACATAAATCACAGCAAGATCCTTTTTGACCCACCTCCTAGAGAAATGGAAATAAAAACAAAAATAAACAAATGGGACCTAATGAAACTTAAAAGCTTTTTTTGCACAGCAAAGGAAACCATAAACAAGACGAAAAGACAACCCTCAGAATGGGAGAAAATATTTGCAAATGAAGCAACTGACAAAGGATTTATCTCCCAAATTTAGAAGCAGCTCATGCAGCTCAATATCAAAGAAACAAACAACCCAATCTAAAAATGGGCAAAAGACCTAAATAGACATTTCTCCAAAGAAGATATACAGACTGCCAACAAACACATGAAAGGATGCTCAACATCACTAATCATTAGAGAAATGCAAATCAAAACTACATTGAGGTATCACCTCACACCGGTCAGAATGGCCATCATCAGAAAATCTCCAACAAGATTTATATGGGTGAACCAGTTGTGGTATATCCATACAATGTCATATCATACAGCAGTAGAAGGATAGAATTATGAGGAATGCAACAAGGATGAATCTCAGAAACACTATGCTGAGAAAAAAGCTAGACACACAAGAGTATGTACTTTATGTTTCTGTTTATATGACTTTCTAGAAAAGGAAAAATGAATCTATGGCGACAGAAAACATATCAGCAGTTGCCTGTATCAAAGATGGAGTAGAGAGTGACTGCAAAGAGGAAAGGGAAAACTGCAAAAGGGGGTAATAGGAAAATTGTCTACCTTGATGGAAACAGAGTTACAAAATATTTACATTTGTCAAAATTCATTAAAGTGTACATTCAAGTTAGTATATTTTTTATATTATACCACAATATATTTCTTTTAATAAAAATAATTATGAAGAGTAGGTAAGTGGGCAAAGGACCTGAACGCCAGCTTTAGCTATGTTAGAGCTGTAAAATCAAAAAAGATCAAGTTGCCCCTAATTTAAAAACCAGGAAAATGCATAGAAGTTGAGGAATAGAGATTTTAACTTATTTTAAGAGTGAGTTTTCTAACAATTAGAGCTTCCTAAAAATGAAATAAACTTATTTTGAGTTGCAATTTCTTTCTCAGTGAGGACATTCAAGTACAAGATGACGATCATTTTTCAGGTATGTTGTAGAAGTGCCTTAGAGATTGAAATTTGCATTAACCAATACTTAAGATGATTCAATAACATCAGAAAATATGCTATATTTATATATGCTCTTTTATGGTAGAGTTCTGTCTATAATGTTTTCTAAAATATCCTTTGAATTAATATTTCAATAGTAGTCTCCAGTGCTGCAAATGTAGGCCAGAAAGTTAGATCTGTGCACAGTCTATTTTTTAAGAAGCTTGTAATCTGGAAGAGAAGATAGACAAAAATGTTGTAGCAAAATGCAGTAAGTTTCATAATAGAGATATCCTCATGCTCTTATATGACATGGAAGCAGTGTCACATTCTTAATATGTCATCTTTTTCTGAAATACTTCAGTATTAATTTCTAACAATGATAATAATTAATTAAGGCATGAATTATTTACGGAGAGATACTAGTTATTCCTAAAATATTTGGAGATTGTTTTAACATGAAGGTATTTCTTAGAATACCTCCAGTAAAGTTCCAAAACGTGTCTTTCAAAGCCTAAATGTGTTTGTACAATCCTGAAAACCTCAAGGAAAAATGTGAATGTTGCTGATTATCCACCATTTAAAGTTTTCTAGGCTTTGGCATTTTTCTGCAAGTATAAATAATTGACTATGAACTATGCAGAGAGTTGTTTTACCTGAATTTCTTTGAGATCCATCAGATGTGGCCATTAAAATGAGCCAATCTCCTCCATTACAACTACTCACTGTGCAGGCTTCTAGTCAAGCATTGGTGGAGATAGCGCAGCTCAATTTAAATTTAAAATTCAAGGTAATGTAACTAAACAAGTTAGTCCTATCCTTTTCCCCTTACTTTCCCTTAGAGAGTTTTTGAAGTTAGGGATTTGTAAAATGAAAATATTAAACCAAATTTAATAGCAAAATGTCATTGATATCATTAGTGAAACCAAGCCCAGTTTCCATTTACCCCAAAGTATAAATCGCCTATCTGAGAAGCAGTTCAAATTTAAGTCATGTCAGATTGGTGGTCTTTCTGAGTTTCAGTTTGGAACTCTTATTTGAAGTCATTGTTTCATTCAAGAGCACCTCAATATCAATAGCAGATTTTCTACTTCAGCAAAAGCCTTGATGTACATCAGTGCCATTGGGTCCAGAGGATAGCCTCTTTGTACGTTTTTTTCTCCCAGTCTCACTGCAATGTTAAAGTCACTGATATCACAGAGCACACTTCTAATCCTAACTATATGCCCTAATTTTGGCAGAAATCCACTCCTCCACTTTTATGCAATGTATTAACAACCAGAAATTTAATTGTATTTGTTGAGACTGTAATATCAACGTGAAGCATTCCTTTTTTGAAGCTCAAATTCTTAATACTTGCTTTCCCCTTTGCAAGAAATACTTACTCCTTTACTCCCTTGTCCCCTTAGGCTACCTACCCTCATACATCAGTTAAGAAGACATTTCACAAGGGATGCCTTTCCTCATCCTTCCAGGTGAGAAAGGCTCCCTGTTCCATGGCTCATAGTACCCTGTCTATATTTACTACAATTAGTAATTATTCTTTAGACTGCAGGCTCTAAGAAATATGGACAATGCTTGCTTTTCCACACCTTGTATTACCAGCACCTAATGCAGTGCCTGGGACATAGTAGAAGTTCTATAAATATGTAATGATTGATGAATGAATGAATGAACGAATGTGTTAGTAACAAGATAAATGCATAAATCGTATTTGTAAAGCACAATACAAAGTAATTTCATTAATATTCACCCACTTATTTGTACCTTTATACCCTTCTCTTCATTTATATATCTTAGAATTACTTTTAATTTTATCAGCAGGGATACAGGATTTAATGATGAAATTTTGATGAAATGTATTAGAAATATTTGTGAGTGAGTAAGCACTATGCCATGGTGAGAGAGAGAAAAAAAATAAAAGCTATTGCTATATTCTTGACTCAAGTCATACTCAATATTATTTGTTACATATTATATTACACACACAAATGCATTCTCACTGGCATGGTATCACCTACATTACTATAATTTCCATTTCCTTCCCAATCCCTTTAAAGCCCACATCTGACCCTTAGACTTATTAAATTGCATTGTTTTAAACCACTTCTCCAATTTGTCAAGGTCATATTATGGTCATGTTGAATTTTGATCTTGACAAAGTATTAATCAGTCTTATCAACTAAAGAGAACTGTAAATTACTAAATCCACATGCTTTTCTATCATCCTAGACTTGATGAAAATACTAAGTAGCCTCTGGCCCAGGATTGACCTCTACATATAAAACTTCTGTCCACTTTGGTTGAGAAGGAACTATAAATGAGTTTAATTGTTCTACCTACTTTGTTTCCAATAAATAGGTCTCTGGTGCTGATCTATTTTTATAAATTTGTGAATGAATTCAATTAGTAACATTTTTTTATAATATTAATATTTAATGTCTGATTTCAAGTCATGGATGAAAAAATGCTAACATCAATGAAAACTACTACTTGCCCAAATAGATTAATAATAGTAAGAACAGTTAAAGTAGATTTTAAATCTACTGTCATGTTTATTTACTTTCCTGAATTGTTCCCACTGTGCCACTTCCTTACTTTCTGAATATGACAGGTTCATGCATGACGTCTTCCTCTAGATGCTGTGCCATTAAGAAATCTCACTGATTATAATAGGTGATCATCTATGATGGATAATAAGATAAATATGCTTGTGCATTTTCAATCACAAATCCATGTCTTGCACAATGAAATGATTTTACTTGTTGCTTGATCACGGGGACTTCTTCCTCTGAATAAATAAGACTTGACTTTGCCTCTTTATGCAGTCATCTGTTCACAGTTCTGCCTCTCTCCAGTAGACTGTGTCTCCTTAAAGACAAATGAATATTCATTCATCTTTGATCCCCATTGCTTAGCATGCATAGTAATTGTTCAACAAATATTTGTTTAATAAATTAAACACCAATATGCCGTGAAGTAGGAAAATCTGGAGATGTGAGTGGTCAAGATGGGGGGTGTGATTAAAGGACCCCTCTGAATTCTAAGAACAACATACTTAGGAGGGAATGCATGAGTAATCAATGGGGCTGACTACTTGACAACTAGTATGTATTCAACTTTCAAATTCTATATTATAAGCATCCCTGAGTGTAATTTGAAATGGATAGACAGGAATCTTTATTTTATTTTTTCTAATGAGGAAGCAGTGTAGGTCTCTATTCTCATGGCCTCTGTTGCTTCCTATGAATACTTCTCCAATATCTTGACATAATCATTTTCCAGAAGCCAAGAGAGTCCAAAAGAAAATGACAAACAACAGAAACTGCTTTCATTTTCTAGTGTTTGGAAAAACATAAAAATAGGTTTAAGTTTTTCAAACATACTTAGATTTCATGAGATTTTACTTGGTTTATAATCAATATGATAAGATGCATATATATGTATATATAGAATCATCATTCATTTTAAATTGGAAATAATGTGTATCCCCATGGCTGATTTGCAAACTGTCAATAATAAGAACCAAGCTTATGTCCTCCTAAGTCTTTTGTAGCCCCATTTTAACACATTTTCTGAAAGTTATTTCACTTCAACCACTCTAGATACTTTCTATAAAAACAATAGATGACTTTTTAAATTTTTCATTTCAAAATGAAAATATTAAAATATGCTACAAATTGGTGCAATAATGGAAGCTACAACTTACCATGTAAGTTTGTTTGTAATTGAGCAAAATATGTTCCAATAATTTTTGCATTGTATTTGCCTTTCTCTCTGTAATTATTAACCCTTTTTCTTTTACTATGGAATGTGAATTTTGATTTCTCATCTTCAAATTTGCCTTTAAATACATTTCTACCCCTATTTTTCTTCCATCTGGAAGCTAAGTTTTCAAGAGAAAATTTGTTTCCACAAATATTGAATGTCTTCATATTAGGAATAATTCTAATGCAACTACTTTGTATTTGGAAATGTGCCACTGTGTTTAGGAAGGCTAAACACATACTTTTGGGTAAGTTCAAAAAAGATTACTCCAATGATTCAACCAAATATATTTCAAGCATATTGATAAGAAATTTCAAACTAATTGTGTGTGATAGCCATCAATTAAAGACGTAAAATGAATGCCTGCTATTTTAAAACATAATTAAGCCAAGGAAAAGCTATGCATAACTAGCATGTTCCGTAAAGGTAATTGGCTCACTAACTAAATTCTAACAGCCCATTCACATTTCTAGATTTTAATTGAAGAATGGATGGAAATAGTAAGGTGAGCTCATTGCCCAATACACATAAGCATGTGACAATTTTAATTTCTGCAGAGATGCCCATATCGTATGAAATCTTATTAATATTGTGATGGAATACAGTGAATCATGCTGTGAAAGAAGCACATATTTGACTGTTGTACATGTGTTCACACACACACACACACACACACACACAAACACACAGATACACACACATTTCTTTTCTCTCCTCTCTATTCTCATTTCAGTCCCATTTTTCCTTTTCTTAGGTAACTGGTATCATGAATTTAATATAAATATTTTGAATCCATGCTTGAAGTTTTTACTATATGCAAATGAATCCATGAAAAATACATGATTGCTTTGAGTTTTAAAAATTTGTATACATGTCATCATGCCAAATATGTAATCTTGAAAATCATTTATCATGTATATAATTAATTATTTCGAGTGAAGTATTGCATTGCATCTTAAAAATAGTTTATATATGTCTTTTGTAAGCAGCAAAAACTGGAATTTTTAAATTTATTTTTATTATCTCTGTGATCAAATGTATTGTGATTATTGATCTATTTCTCCTTTATTTTTCTATGTTTTATCCCTCCCAGTACTAACTTCGTTTAAACACATTTTTCATTCTCTTTTTATGGTCTACCTTTTTATGAATCATATATGAAGTATTCATTTTTAGTGTTTTCTGAAAAATTTGACATATATTTCTAACTTTAAAAAGTCTAAAACTAATTATCTCATCTTCCTCCTAAGCGGTTCATGGACCCCTCAAATTTTAAATCTGATCTTCAGTATTTCAGTATATTATCTAGTGTTTTAGTTTTACTTTGTACATACCCCCATTGGCTATTATTTTTTACACTCAACCGTTATTCAGATTCATTCCAACATTACAAATTTCTTTGCTGGTCACTGTTCAGTGCACCTTCCTACTTCTTTTTATGCTTATTTTCTTTCTTACTGAAGAACATTCTTTGTACAATGGTCTCCAATCTTGCCTAAAACACATGAGAATTATGTGAGAACTTTTTAAAGCTCCCATTATTGAAACACCGCCTAGATCACTTTGGTTAAAAAAAAAAATCTCAAAGTATTGGCTTTAGGCATCAGAATATTTTTTAATGCCTTCAGACAATTCCAACAGCTGCTGCCACTGCTTTAGTCATTTGTTGTTGTTACAGTTTGTGGGTGGTAATTCCTCTTTGTCTAGGAATGAAAATTTCTTTACTTCTTGTTCTTGAGTAGTTTTTTAAAATGAGGTGTAGAATTTTAATTTGGACAGCTATATGTCCTCAGTACTTTGAAGATATTATTCTATTGTTTTCCAGCATCTACCTGTTTTCTGATAAGACAACGAATATTTAAAGCCAGCCCTCAAAAACAAGGCTTATTATTTCCAGGGCCCTCTTGAATTTCTTGGTTTCAACTCCTCCTCACTATTCTAATGTTGAATTTGTTTTTTCCCCTTAAATCCTGAGACTGGGGATCCCCCCCCCTTTTTTGTAAGCTTGTTCATTTGCTTTTTATATGTTGCTACATGTAAAAGCAACATATAAAAGAAAACACAAGTATAACAAACTGTGTGTTCAGATTGGAAGAAAGGATTCTCAATATCTGTTCAGCCTATCGTATTGACTGAAAGCATTTACCTTGTTTCTTTTACAACTAACTTGAATATTATGAGTCTTACATCTATACAGTACTCTTCACCCTTCTTGGAATGTCTATGCTCAATAAGGACATTAGTTGATTTGTCACTAATATTGCTTTCCCTACATGTGACCTCATTCAGAGTTCTATCCTGTCCCATATACATAGCATAATCTTATATTTTGTATCTAACTGGCATCAGTTTTCCAGTTTTTTTTTCGATTTACTTTTAAGCTTTACTTTTAGCAAGACTGTACTGAAACACTCTTACACTTTAATAGATCTAATTGTCTGGACTTAAAATAATAGATTTCTCTATCACAGGGGAATTTGTCTTTACAGATACTGATTTCTGTTCTCTGCACATGTTTTCATGTTATATGCCCAGTGTAATATGAAGCGAGTTAATTTATTGTGTTACATATAGTAAAGAATCCAGCAGAATAATGTTATTTAGGGTTTTTTTCATTATTTCTATGAATAACAACAACATCAACAATAATAGTAATAGAAAAGATAATTTTTACCTATAGCAAGTCTCAGTTTTTTCTTAAATGCAGTAGAAGGCCCTTCACACTCTATTTGTCAGCTTGGCTTCAGGTTTTCATTTTGTTGGCTAGAAGACAGATAAAGGGGATTATGGACAGAACTGAGCCTGGTTTCTGCTAATCTCCGACTTGAATTCTTTCAAGGGTTGCAAAATACGATTCAAGTATTTCACAGGCCTTTATAACCTTTGTCATCTGTCTGATATATGTGCCATCATGGGTGGATTTGGAACTGACATTTTATATCTCTGATCTCAACTGTATAAATATTTGTTTAGACTGACTATCAACATAGAACACAGACATTCTCTTCTGATGTATGGATGATACAATAGTCCTTAACTGGGCCCCTAAGGATGGGGCAGGCACAAACTAACAGAGGGCAATGAGGCAAATTTACAATGAACTCAGATTTTATATTTTCCTTTAGGTAAAAGAGTGGTTGCTTCTATACCAAAAAACTATTTCTTATAATTTGGGTTACATTAAAAATATCTCATATATACAGCCATTTATCTGAATCTATAATAGTGACTTGGTTTTCTCAAATACATTATATATGGAGTCCTTTAGACTGGAATTAAATTAATCATGGTTGTATTTTTTTTCTATTGACTTCCCAGCTATTTACCCCTAGGAAAACTCTCTTAAATAATCAAGAGAAATATTTTAGGCAACATTATGTAAATCATCACCCTTATTAGATGAATTAATATTCTTGAAGTTACAGCTCATTTCATGGAAATCAGATTAACCTGGTGTTATGGGCATTGTCATTTATCAGTAAGTTATTTGTTAATATGCTCAGTATGTGCCATAAAATATGTAACTTTAATAAGAGAATGGATCACCTCAAATAATTTAGCAAATCTTGAAAATGATAAGGATTAAAATTGTGGATGTATAAAGGACACAGAAGCTTGGAGAACTTTAAAACCATCTATTTCTATCCTGTTTCCCTCAGACAAGGAAATGAAGGCTGACACTTTAGCATGGTTTGGAAATCCTTCTAAAAATTATCTGACTTTCTCTTAGAATTAACAAGTAATTTAAAGTTTTAAGAACTGCAGAACTGATCACATGAATTACCATAATTTAGTCAAGATTTTTTTTGAATATCCACCTTTTGACAAACACTGTACATATATGTACCAGGCTGTAGAGATGAATAAAATCATCCTTAGTCTCAAATAACTGAAAGAAAAATCCCCCAATATTAGTGAATACTGAGGAATTAAGGATGATGCTATGAGAAAATTTTTATAATGTGAAACTTATTAAGTTAAATAAAATATTTTGCTTTTGAGATTAGAATGCCTTGTTTTTGTTCTAATGATACTGATGATAGATAGTGGTTGTATTTTGCAGAAGTTTTATGGGAGCAAAATAAAAACTTGGTAATGTGATATAAATTTGGTCCCCCAAGGCGATTTTTATTGTGATTTCTATTGGTGTTGTTAATGAGAGAAATTTCTGTGAGCTATTAGAAAAGAAAATGTGGATATCGATATCTAATCAAAAAGAAGGACAAAATAATGGATAATTAGAGAATATATATAACCAGTAAATTAAAAATATACTCACATGCTAAGGAAGCACAGTGGTGGAAGTTTTGCTCATCATAAAGCTTTAACAGTGAGTAGAAGTTATCTTGGTGTCTTGGGTGTGGGAAGATATGCTAACAACCAGTGATAGATCCGTTGTAAAATTTGGAACTGTTTCTTTGGTATTCAATTTCACTTAAGACCTGTGCTTCTGGACAGGATGGAGTAATAGGAACTGGATTTACTCTCCTGGCTTAAACTGCTAAAAGTAAAAATATATATATATTAAACAATAATTTTAGACATTGAACAACAAACAGCACAAGACAACGGTTGTATAAAGCTGTTAATTATAATGAAAACCCATAAAAACCAGTGGCATAATGTTTTATGTAATACAGTTAAATGTTGGTGTTTGAACAAGTCCCTGGTCACCTGTAAAAAATAAAGGTGGATTCTCTTTTCATATTTATTAACAAAATGAATTTCATAGGGATACAGTATTTAAATATGTTAAAATACTACAGTTACTAGAAGAAAACATTTTTGTTTTATTTAATAAAAGTTAATTTTAAAATTTTTTTTATATTTTTATGTGTTGCATTTATTGCTTTAAGATTATACAAATATGTTTTGATATAATTTAATACATGCAGCATCAAGTAGAGTATTCAATACACAGAGTATTCAATGGGTATAGCCTTAGTAGTGGGACCAAATTAGCCCTAGACTAAATTGTTTCAGTTGCAGCCTAATAAGGCTTACAAGGAAGCCTCCAAATGATCAAACTATTTCTTAACTACCTCTTTGAGCAAAGTTACAAATATTTAAAAAAATACAAAAACGCCCTGCAACCAGTAAAGTAAAATTCACAATATCTGACATGCAATCTAGAATTACCAGGGATGCAAAGACAAAGGAAAATATAACCCATAACAAGGAGAAAAATTAATTAATGAAAAGACACTGAAAAATGGTACAATCAGTAAACAAAGACATTCAAACAGTTATTATAACTAATTTTCATAGGTTCAAAAAGGTTAAAGGAAAGCATCAACATCTTAAATAGACATATAGAGGATATAAAAATAACCCAAATTGAGTTCCTAGAGATGAAAAATATAGTTTCTGAGATGAAAAATAAACTGGATGGGATTAAAAGAGATGAGGCAATGCAGAAGCAAAGATTGACCTCCCTGCAAAAGCAAAATTCTGTTATTATAATCTGTCCCACTGAGTAGTCCAAATATAAAGTCTGAAATGAAAAATGCCAGCTTGGTCACCTTTTTTCATTTCGAATTTGCTTTACCCTTGCTTTACCCTTTCAAAAATAATTAAAGTATAAAATTATGAAAATTGTATTCAATGGTATTAATATTAAGCATCTATCCATCTTATGGATTGCCCTGCATAATGCAAATATCTAAAATCTAAATATTATGTGTATATATACATATATGTATATATACATATATGTATATATATCTCACTAGCAGAATGAAAAGAAGATGTGAAAATACAACACAAGTTGTGGAGGAATATAGTAAAGGAAAGTAAAATAGTATTTTTTTTAGATATAGTTGCTCTACGCAGTGGAAAAATGATATATGGATTAGCATATTTTATTTTCTGAGAAGCATGAATCAATTTAAAAGGCGAATGGGCAGATGAATTTAAAGAATGAGTAATTTGAATACATTATCATTCTTCAATTTTTCTGTTACTGACAACATCCCCTTTAAGATTTTCAAAATGCTGAAAGGTGGGATTCCAAGATTTTTAGTTGCTATGGAAGCAATTATTAGCAAATCCTTTCTTCTAATCTCATTACAGAAAATACTGCTCTTTGTGCCCAGAGAACTCCCATTAGAACAGATAGCTAGTGGGAAGCAGCCACATAGCACAGGGAGATCAGCTGGGTGCTTTGTGACCACCTAGAGGGGTGGGATAGGGAGGGTGGGAGGGAGGGAGACGCAAGAGGGAAGTGATATGGGAACGTGTATATGTATAACTGATTCACTTTGTTATAAAGCAGAAACTAACACACTATTGTAAAGCAATTATACTCCAATAAAGATGTTAAGAAAAAAAAAAAAGGAACTGCATTTCGGAGCAGCTCAGAACATAGGGTGTAGCAGTCTGGAGCTATCCCACATTTCCTGTGTCTTATTAAATATTGTGTATATGTGCTATGTATTTATATCTCCATCTAAATATACATCTATATCTCCTAAAATACTGTCTCACATATAATGAAGGCACAGTTTCCAGATAGTTGTTCTGGTAGTCATTAGACAAAATATAGTCTCATTTATTTAAAAAATGTGAAATGAGAGAAATGTACGAAAAACTTGATCCATCTTCTGACTGAATTTGTAGTATTAGTACCTTCAGAAGAGGAAATAATTAATTTATTGTAAATTATTTTATTCCTCATTTATTAGAGAGGAAATTTATAAACTGAATCTGTTAGGGCTTAAAGGGTTTTTTTCCAGAAGATAATATCTGTGGTTCTCACCTTACACTGAGCAGTATATCACTAGTGAACAATCTGACAAATATGTACACTATTAAGTTATTTTATTTTAACCTGGCTTTTTAATACTATCATCTGATATACATCATATTAATTGACACTGCAATTTCTTCCTTGATTTGTATATTTTTTTCTACAAACACTTTGCATTCCATCTTCCACGTATCTGATTTACTCATCCATGTGATGGTCTTCATCTTCAGACATCTTGCTGTCTGAGCTGTTCAACCCTGTGACAGTAAAAGCACACTCACTAGGGACTAGGAGTTTGAGAAGGACTTAGAAAATTGTTTGACACCTGAAAAAAATGGCTCCAGGGTATGAAAAAAAAAATCTGCAAAATTGAGATCAAAACTTGTGTAATTAATTTTTTCAACTAATATTACTACAACAGCAATGTTACTCAGCTTTCATATAGTTATCTATAAATTATATTGGATATGTGACTTGGGCACATATTAATGCATTTGATAACATTTAGGGTAAAGCTTCTAAAAGGGCAATTGCCTAGGACTGAGGAAGGTTTAAAAATGGCCCTGCACAGAATGAACTAGAAGTGACTTGAATGGGAGGCTGAGGCAGAGATGCTGGACCCAGAGAGTTACAGAGCAGGCGTACATTGGAGAGAGCTTTCCTATATAGGAGAGCCAAGAATTTGTTACTTATTGAGCGGGGAGCATGAAGGTAGGGGACCCTATAATGAGAATCCTAGGATTGCTTCTAGATTTCTAACTTGGATAAGTGACAGGACGGTACTCTTTGGTGAATACTAAAGGAACAGCAACAGCAGCAAAAGTCTAAGAATGGAACTTTAACATATCACAATGCCACCTTTAAAGTAAATTTGGCATTCTTCTCCTTTTTGAATGAATGAAAATGCATTAATTAAAGACATACACGTTCACACACCTGCTAATATCTGCTCTTCTGCAATCATGTGTTTTCTGTATAGTGTCTAAATATCTATTCCAGTTAAAGTAGTGCTTAAACACTGCAATATGCCTCTTTTCAGCCAAAAAGAAAAACTGTCTATGACTGTTTCAACATATTTTAAATATATGTATAATCATTGCCAACTTATCTGCTTTGCAGATACTAGTTTCCTATACAATATTTAATATCTCTCTTTATTGAAAATGGCATTGCTCAGTATTATGATTGTTTTTCATTTTTATTATATGTCTGACTGTTAGAATTATTGATTAATCTCTTTATTAATGGAATGATCTCAACACAATGTTAAATACTCTTCTTCTCTACCATTATTGTATGTTATTTTAAAGATTTTCCATACAGTTACTTTAAATGGGATTTTCAGATTTTTCAGGCTTTTTGAAGTCAGTAGGATAGGCTCCAGTGAGTAAAAGAAATGCTGAAGAACAACAATATGAATTAAACAAATTTAAGTAGTTAAGAAAGCACTAATCTAGTCATTGAGAAATATATACTAATAGTTACATAGTATGTATATATAAATCAATAGTTTCAAAATGAGATAATCTACTGAACAAAATATCTTAAAATGTGAATGAAAAGATGTTGTCAAATCGCTATATGATTAAAGTACAAAAATTTGTATAAGCTTGGAATATAAATAATAAGTGCATTTTTGTCTGGGAGACAAGTTGTTATCTGGGAAACCTCAAGACATTTTGTAGATTATCGAAATCACTTTACTATCAATCTTGAGCATTTCTCCTATCAACTCTATAATTAGTATTGGAAATTAGCATGCTGACTCTATTTCACTATCAGGAACATTGAAGAAACTATTTCAAGTGCTAAACATTGGTTTTAACAAATAAAAAACAATTCATCTGAAGAAAATGCTACAATGAGCTGAGGAATTAAAAGATCTCAAAGTAGAGAAATTTCACTGACTGCAGTATACACAACTTGAAGGTAGAGTTTCTGTTTTTCCTGTTTGCCCTCCAAATTTTGGAACAGTGTTATATGCACAGTGCAGGGTAATAAGCAAATATTTAACAAATGAAAAGTACTGAATTCATTACCTTGTGGTACAAATTAGGATTTCTTTTGTACTGTAACTAGAAGATTTTAATTTCAGCATTATGAATTATTAATGTCTTTATCTGATTCCCAGTTCTGTGTCAACCAAACTTATTTGAGTGATAATTAGAGGACTTCATGTTTATCCTATCTTCTAGGATTTCACTTTTGCATATCTGTTAGTTCATAATTTTGACATTTTTATAGCACAACCAAAGACTATAAAAACACATGGAGCAAGCACTTGCCGAATAACTAAATAAAACAGGTTTCAGATATGAAACTAGAGCCATGCTTGGTTATACTTCTAAATGCTTCATCTAAAGAGAGACCTGCAACACTGCTGCATGAATTAATCACCTAGGGTGACTTTTAAGCCTACCAACAGCTGGCCCCTCTATCATATCTGATTTTATTCAATAGTCTAAATAATAATTTTTTGATCAAGAACTTTATTTTACTGGTTGTAAAAGTGCGCGCATGAACGCGCACACAATCCCCAGGGCTTTTAAAAATGGTGGGACAGAATTAATCATAACTATTGAGTTTAAATGTCATTTATCAACTTACTAAAGTGCAAGCATGCAGGGAAAATAAGCTAAAGACAAGACTTTTGTTTTTCAATTTATTTTTAAAAAGTCTTGTAGAAATCTTTATGAAATTAACACAAAACGGTAGTACCAAAAATCTTTTTGCTTTGTTTATTCCCTAGTCTGTGGCAATGTAAACAGTGGAAGTTAACCCGGAATTTAAGTTAAGGAAAGCTATATTGTATTAAGTTTAGCCAAACATTGTCTAACTTGCCATCATATTTTTTCAAATAAATAAAATTTCTATTCTCTTCCCTCTCTCCTCATCTCAAGGTATGTCAACTCTAACCCCGCCCCCCCATACACACACCTTGTTGCCTCTGGCATTATCTCCTCTACTAGACACGCTTTTGTACTTATTGCTACATAACAGTTCAACAATAAAATGTGATAAATGCAGGCAAAGTTGTTTCAAGAAGGAAGGTAAATGTCCTTACACATTTTCAACATAGAAACAGAATTTTTCAAAAGTGAGTTACAAAACAGCAAAATTAAAAAAAAATAGTTATAAAGTTTGCAGATAATGTTGTCATCCCTCTTAAAAGAACAGGGATAAGGCACAGAAGAAATGTAGTGTTGAGGACAATGAAAATCAGCAGTTATTGCAATCTATTTATGCTGCATTCAATGGATTTAGAAGACAGAGGCTTGAGTTCTGTCGTTATTACTTGTTTGCCATTTGATGGTGGGCAAAATATTTAATTTCATTGCGTTTCTGTTTCTATGCCTCTAAAATTTGGATTCCCAGGCTAAGAAAATATTTCAAATCTTTTCTAGGTCTAAAAGTCACACACCTTAGTGTACCCTTTATAAAGGCCACATTTTCACAAAAGATAGCATTCTTGTAAAACACCTTTATAGAAAGAAAAAGCTATATTTAGAAGGTCCACTCAGTGTCCAGGGTTTTCTGAAGTCGTACTGCTGTTTATAACCAGGTGTAGGCCAGTAGGACAACACATTTGCTTTAATAACTGTCCAGATTTCTTGGAGTTAAAGATAAGTTTTCCATTATTCTAAGTGTTGACCTAAGAAATTATTGAAAGAATTGTTCTAATTTACTTATTGAATTGCCCAGTTCTCACATGGCCTGACATGAAAGGTGATTTAAAAGATTGCATTTAAGTTTGGACATATAGCCTTCATCCTGCTGTTTCATCACAGACCTCTTACAGGATAAACACGTGCAACCATTTTGAGTTTCTGAATGGGAGTGCTCCTTATAGTATTTTCCCCTTATAAATTTCTTGCCAACTTACTCCAATTTGAATGCAGGTAGAAATTTATAAATTTCTCCAAGAACTTATTTTTATTTTTATGAATCTTACTGATTTTGTTTTAATACCGAGGACTTTATCAAGTTCATAGACATTTGATAGAATAAAAAGCAAAAGCATAATTAGGAAAAATCCAAAAACCTCAAATAGAAAATAAGATGCTAGGTTGTTAGTAACAGAAATTAGCACAAATAGACTGAAAAACTGACCACCGTTGTAAACTGAGCTTTTAACTATGGGAGTCGCCAGGAAAAGGAGGGTTACCTGACTCAGGGCTCTTCTCCTCTTTCTTTGCCTTCTTTTAACAATCTCGAAAATTAAAGAAAGATTGAAATGACAATAAAAATAATTTATTTCCCAAACCATTTGAGGGTAGTTGCCAACACAATGCAATGTCTCCCCCAAATCCTCTAGTATTTCCTACAAACATATATCCAAATATAATCATGAAAATCAGGAAATTAACACTGACACATGACCACAGAGCTACTAATCCTCAGACCCCTTTCAAGTTTTGTCAATTATCCCCATCATGTCCTTCATAATAAAAGGATCAGCCCAGTGTCACATGTTGCATTTAGCTGTCCTGTCTCTTTAGTTTTTTAATCTGGAAAATTTTCTCAGGCTTCCCTTGAATTTCATGAACTAGAAAATTTTAAAGAATATGGATCAGTTACTTTGTAGGATTTAGCTGTTTGTATTTGTCTCATGATTATTCAGGATATGTGTAGTTGGCAGGAATAACACAGTGGTGAAGCTCTGTTCTTCTCACTGCTTCCTATCAAACAATTTCGGCAAACTTTTAACTTGTAACCTTACTGGAATATTATTTTACTCATTTGATTAAGGTGTATCACCCAGTCTTCTCCATTGTAAAGTTATTTTTTTCTCCATTATTAATAATTTTTGTGGTAAGGCACTTTGTAATTATGTAAATATCCTGTTCCTCATCAAACATAATTTATTCAATTTAATTATTTAAATCAGTATGAACTCATAGACTCCTATTTTATTCAATTGACTATAATATGTTTCTACCATTATTAATTTTGAGGCTTAGATTGTTCAAGATTTGTCCAGTGGAAACCCCTTCAGTTTGGCTTCTATATCCTTTGATGTTTCCCAATTATTCTGTGATATCTCCCTTCTTTTTTTTTTTAAACATCTTTATTGGAGTATAATTGCTTTACAATGGGGTGTTAGTTTCTGCTTTATAACAAAGTGAATCAGCTATACATATACATACATCCTCATATCTCCTCCCTCTTGCATCTCCTTCCCTCCCACCCTCCTTACCCCACCCCTCTAGGTGGTCGGTCACAAAGCACCAAGCTGATCTCCCTGTGCTATGCAGCTGCTTCCCACTAGCTATCTATTTTACGTTTGGTAGGGTATATAGGTCCATGCCTCTCTCTCGCTTTGTCACAGCTTACCCTTCCCCCTCCCCATATCCTCAAGGCCATTCTCTAGTAGGTCTGTGTCTTTATTCCTGTTTTACCCCTCGGTTCTTCATGACATTTTTTTTTTTTTAGATTCCATATATATGTGTTAGCATACGCTATTTGTCTTTCTCTTTCTGATGTCACTCTGTATGACAGACTCTAGGTCCATCCACCTCACTACAAATAACTCAATTTCATTTCTTTTTATGGCTGATCCCTTACTTCTTGAAACAATAATATGTTCTAGAGTCATCTTCTATTTTCCCTATAGTGGTTCTAGAATCAGCCATTTCTCCAAAGAGCTTTAATTCCTTCAGTTGGAGAGCTGTATTTAGAAACCAAGATCTGGACACTAGGTGTATTCATTGCTCTTGGGAAGTAGTGGTCCCAGGTATTCTCAATAGGCAGGGCTAGGGGATTTATGTACATATATACATACACACATATGAAAACATATATTCATAACCACTTACATATATTCACAAACACATTCATAAACATATGCATACATATTGTCTATGTTTATTCTTATAATGTCTCTATATTGAAAATACATCCTCCATTCCCTTTCAACACCCTTTCATTCCAGTTTTTGCCCTTTTCATATTTTAACTCCCTCCACAGATATTAAAATAACACTGATTACCATATTGTTAATATCCTTACTTATTTGATCAATCTTCCTGTATTTAAGTAAATTCTTGTAGCTGCCACTTTCCCATCCACACATTTTCTCCACCTGGCACGGGTTATGACTATCTGTACAGAGTGGTTGCCAAGGCCACTTCCTCATGTGGATGCCCTTTCACACGAATCAGACTTCAGCAGTCAACTCCAGGCTCCCTTATGCAGACATCCTCTCCCCTTTCTCAGACTCTGAGACCCAATGCCAAGTCATGTGGCTCCTTGAATGCCCACCTCCCCCATGCTGACAAAGGGTTATTTTACCTCACTTTATGGACTAATTTGTTCAAGAAGGGAAGGGATCACAACACTAAAAAGCAGTTATACTCCAATAAAGATATAAAAAAAAGGAGGGAAGGGACAAGGAAGGGGATGAAGGGAGGTGGACAGGGATGAACAGGTATCTTTTTTTTCTAAACAATATTTGAAGAGGTCCTTCATTTAGAAGTTACAAAGACATTATGAAGTATCAGCTGAAGAACTGAAACAACGACATATATTTACACATCTATATCCCTACATCTATGACACACAATGTACACCTAATTTTATAGCAACCAAAATATAATTTAACAAAACTTATGATGCTTAGCCATACACTTTAATACTCAGCAACTTAAAAAAATATGCAGTGCCATTTGGCTGTTAACTATCAGTCCATTTATATGAATGGATTTGTAAAACTTCTAGCCAAGAGTGCTTGGGATAGCGTCTCTACTGGTCCTACTGGATCCTCTTCTTCTTTTGTCACTCTTTTCAGTCATTTGTTGATTCTCCATTGTATCTCATTGGTGACTTGCATGACCTTTGCTAATCATATCTGGGCAAATACCCCAGCTTGGTGTCTCTCAAAGGGCTGACTGAAAACCATCTGCAACAGAATCAACTGTGGTACTAGATAAAATTCAGGTCCACAGGCCCTGTTCTGATTTCCTGCTCAGAAGCTCTTTAGAGAGTAATGAGTATTTGGAAAATACCTTAGCTAATTCTCACACATTAACACTGAAACCATGGTGTAGTTTGCATGTCTACAATTCCTCAAAGTTCACAGTTTAAAACACATAGGTCTCACCAACTACAGTTATTTTATTTTAGCTTCATCAATTCACATTTGTTATTTAACCAACTTGGAAATTGCCAGATGTGTGAATAGCCGCCAAAGTAAAATGTATCTATCTTCTGCAAAAATGTCTTCTACCAAATGTCTCTACAAAATGAAACGTAAATACCTTCTAAGATCTTGCTTGGAGGAATCTTACAGATTTTTAAAATCTTCCAGGTTTTAGGGAACACCAAGTGCAAAGGCCCTGATGTTGGGAAAGCCACTGCAGAAAGAAAATCTGGATGTGTGTGTGAGAGAATAGTAGTAGTAAACGAGCTTGGAGAGTAGGGCAGAAGAAATACTGAATAAAGCATGTAGGACAGGTAAAAAGTTTAATTTTTATTCTAAAGTTATGGGAACAGGTTTTGGGAAATAATGTGATATGATTCATGTTTTTTTTGTGATTATTCTGGCTATTGTATTGGTTATAGACTATAAGGATTGGGGCAAGAGGGGAAGAAGCAAGGAGGTTGTGGAAGAGGCTGCCTATTGCATTAGATGAGGCAAGCAATGATGGCTTGGAGTAAGTAAAGATGGCAAGAGTAAGGTGAGAGGTAGGTGGATTCAGGATGTATTTTCAAGTTAGACTGGCAAGAATTTCTGATGGACTGGACATAGGAATTGTGGGAAAGTGAGAGTTTAAGGATGAATCTAACATTTTTGGCCTGAGCAACTGGATGAGTTATGGAGCCAGGAAAAACTGGAGTGCAATGGATGGATCAAAGCAAAATATTTAGTTTTATTTGCTAAGTTTGAAATGTCTATTATGCATAGATTGGAGATATTTAGTGGGAAATTGGAATTAGGAGTCTGGAGGTTAGGTGAGTGGTTAGGGCTAGAAGTATGAATTGGGGAGTCATAAGTCATCTTCCCATTAAAGTAATGGGACTAGATTAAAACTCATGAGTAGTTAAGGTAGATGGAGAGTGAAGGGGGCCAGGAATGAGCCTTAGGGCATTCTAACAGACTTTGAGGGATGGGAGGCATCACCAAGGGAGACTTCCAAGGAATGCTGAGTGAGGAGGGGAGAAATCTAGGAGAGGATGGTGTCCTGGTAGCCAGTGAAACAAAATATTCATTCTGGAAATTATGAAGTTCATTTTCCAAAGTTTCTTGAATTGATGATCATTTGAAACTTGGTATTTTAAAAAGAGCTTTAGCAAACAGAAAAGAGAATAATTTTCTACCATGAGTGATTGATTGCAGTAGCATGGGGAATGGAAAAGTTGTGAAAAGGGAATCAAGAATTTATGTAAAAGACAATTTTAAACAAAAGTCTTCATTTAAAAAACAAGTACACAATATTTAGACATTATATTTTGTCTTTGTGTCAACAGCAGCTACAGCATGCTGTAAGTGAAAGATGAAGGATTACAGTTGAATATCAAATCAGGGAAAAAGGTGAAATAGTTGAATTCTTTGTAGATTTTTAATAGATTTCAAACCTCTATTGGTTTTGAATAATGTCATATTTCAAACATAATTTTCTAAATAATCATAACAATTTTAGAATCAGAATAAAACTTATACAAGCCTTATTTAAATGCACATATAGTTCATTTTTATGGGTAAAACTAGGACTCTAGTCTTCTGATTACCAGTACTATTTCTTATTGCAACACACTGTTTAAATGTATAGATGATTGAAAAAAAGAGCATACCAGTGATCTCTTAAATGGTTTACAAAATATTAAGTAATTAAAATTAGGGGAAATAAAGCTCATGAGGATTAAATTACAGGAAGAGTTTAAAGGGGGCAAAGAAGTAGGAGATGTATTTCCACATGGATAAATATGATATTTTAGGAGAAAATGACCAAAACTGCATTTATAAGGTCATGATACTAGCTAAATGAAATAAAGACAACCATCATGTGAATAACATATAATTTTGATGGTGAATTTTGAATATGGAGACTGATACAGATTAACATCTGATTATAATAAAAACCAGATAGGCAGGGTAACAAGGTCTTCTTCATCCAATCACAGCTTATCAGGAATAAGGGAACCTCTTGTGCCATTTTAGGACAATGAACTTGCTACAAAGTGAACACTTGACACAAGAAATAGCTTAGAAACATAAATATGATTCAAGAAATTCATGGATGGTGAAAGCTATGTTGGATTATTTCAAAAAGTTAGGGATGACTAGGTTAAGTAACTTCTCTTTTTAATAACAGAATAACTGTCACATGAAAGATCTCACTATGCCATTGACAAAGATAAAATCCCGGGACACCATGGCTTCACAGTCTAATAGTCTAGAGATACAATGTCCAGTATAGTGTCCATTAGTCACAAGTGGCTATTAAATACTTGAAATGTGGGCAAGTTTGACTTAGGAACTTAAATTTTAATTTTATTGAACTTACATTTAAAAATTTAAAAACATATGTGACTAATGGCTATAGTTTTTGACAGCACTAAGAACATTTCCATTATCATGGAAAGTTCTATTGACCAGAGCTGACCCATAACATTTTTATTTAATTTTACATTTATTCCTCTTTGCTAAGAAAATCCTCTCTCTTACTAAAAAACAATATTAGCAAGATGGCTAGATATAAGCTCAAGATGCAAAAGTCTATTGGATTTCTATAATCCAGGAACAAAGAGAGAGCTTAAAAATTATTTAAAATGGAAAAAAAAAACTACCTAGGAATAAATCTAAATAAAAATGTGCAAGACATTTATGGAGAAAATAAAACCTTATTGAAAGATATTAAAGAAGTCTTAAATAAATGGAGAGGTACATCTTGTTTATGGAGAGAAAAGACTCATCATAATGATGTAAATTTTCCCCAACTTAATTTATATAGTCAATACAATTACAATAAAAATACTTAATAGAGGTTTTACAGGATTGCCAATTCTGAAATTTATGTGAATGGTCAAGAACAGCTCAGACACACCTAAAAAATCCATTCATTCCAAAATGGTCCTGGAAAACTTAATTATTCATAAGAAAACAAAGAAATTGGATAATACAGACAAGTCGATTGTAAGTGAATTAATGGCTTGAATATAAAACAAAGATACACTAGAACTTTCAGAAGAAAATATACTATATCTGGGTAGCATTAAACTAGGGAAGGACATTTTAAGTAGAACAAAAAGACACTAAGCTAAAAGATAAATTTGATTTCATTAAAATTGAGAGCCGCTATTTATCACAAGACAACATTGAAAAAGTGAGAAGGCATGAAGTAACTTATTTGTGTCATATATAGCTGACCAAGGATTATTTGCTTGTATTTAAAAAACAATAGAAATAAGTAAGAAAAAGATAAACAGTAGAAAAATGGACAAAAGATATTCTCTGGACTTTCATAGAATAGGAAACATAGGCAACTATTAAACAAATGAAAGGATTCTCAACCTATCAGTAATTAGGGAAATACAAATTAAAATTGTTATGGACTGAATTGTGTTCCCTAAAATTCGTATGTTGATGCCCCATCTCCCAATGTGGCTGTTTGGAGACAGGGACTTTAAAAACATAATTATGGTTAAATGAGGTCATAATGGTGGGGCCCTAACTGATATGACTGGTGTCCTTGTAAGAAGAGGAAGAGATACGAGGGATGTATACACACAGAGAAAAGGCCATGTGAGGACATAGCAAGAAAGCAGTGGTCACCTGCAAGTCAAGGAAAGAGGCCTCAGGAGGACCCAAAACTGCCAACATCTTGATCCTGGACTTCCAGCCTCCAGAACTGTGAGAAGATAAATCTCGTTTTTTAACCCACTGAATCTGAGGTATTTTGCTAGGACAACCTGAGCAGACTAATACAAGGAACAAAAGACTAGAATGGCCATTCTAACTGGTGAAGCTATAGAGCAAAAGGGATGAAAATTGATTCCATAACTTTGGAAAACATTTTGACGTTATTTTTTAAAGTTGAATATTTGAATTCCCTACAACTCAGCAATTCTACTCTTAGTATGTCTACTCTTTTACTTATGTTAAATCTTGCACATGTCTACCAGGAAACATTAAAATAAATGTTCATGGAAGTACTGTCCGTAATAGGCCCAAAACAACCCAAATATCATTAATAGAATAATAAAGACATTTTCTTGTATTTATACAATAAAATATTATACAGTAGTACAAATGAATGAACACTAGTTAAAGTAAAGTGGGTGAACCTTAGAAATATAATGTTGAGTAAAAAAAGCAAGCACAGAAGACTAAAGTATGATATCAATTTTATAAATCTCAATAATAAGCAAAATCAGATAAAAATTATGTGGATGTTGAACATAAAGCCAAGATCAGAGTGATTTCTTGGGTGAAAGCAGGAAGGTGGGATCAGGGTAGAGAACAGAGAGAAGACTCAGCAGTTTTGATTCTAGTTCTTAGTTTCGGTGGTGTGTTTCAGGAGTTTTTATTATTTATCATAACTTACATACAATTAAATATATTCTTTTGTATATTATCTAATAATATTTTAAAAATCAAAATCCATTGTATACCAAAGATAACCCTTAGACATTAATTATAGAGAGTCCACTTTGAAACAACATACATAGTTACTCATAAATCTTCTGTAGTTGAAAGCTTTTAGCTATGAAATTCTTCCCCCTTCATATGAGGACTTTATGTTCCATAATGAAGGAAAATTGTTCCTACTTTGGGACAATTTGCCTTCTTTATTTAAGTGATACTAGTCCTTTGGCTGCCTAGAAATTTTAAAAACAACCGATAACTACATCTACTGCCTGCAAGAGAATAAAGGAAAAGGAGCATAGGAGGCAATGTCATACATTATTGATAAACACATACAAAGACAATATTGGTACAGAGCTATTTCTCCATATAGCAACTCTGAATTTTATTAATAAATACATATATGTATATATATCAAACATTAATAAAAGAATAAAATTATCCAATATGAGTACATTTGCTCTTTTTTTGCAATTAGTTCCAGGATTCTATTTTAGATTATTACTTCATATCTGCGAGAGTTGGGTGTGTGTTTGTGTGTTTGGTTTTGTGGAAGTTGCATTGTGCTAAATTTTACATTTCTTTCTTGAATTAAATGGCTTTTGTTATCCCTTGGGAATACTGAAGATAGCAACAGCAGATTACTACCTACCGGTGGAAAAGTATAAACAGCAATTTTAGCTGCTAGTGATTCTGAAATTGCCCTTAACTTTGCCTTTCTAAAAATGCTCCAAGAATTACGTTTTGCAAATCCACAGATTTACTATCCATATTCAAGTCATTTACGTGGACAAAGAATGTAGCCTGCGGTATCAGTAACAAAGGATGTTACAGCCATCAAGCCATCAGCACCCTGAGGGGATTCAGGATGGAGAAAACAGGATACTGGCCCTAGATAATTAAAGTGCATATCAAGGGAAAGATTTCCATGAGACCAGATTCCTGCATCTCACCATATATAGGAAAGTGCTAAATTTATTAACTTAACTTAGTTTCTTTAATTAACAGTAATCTTTTGATGTTCCAACTACCTGGGGTTTTTTTTGCAACAACCCCTAAATATCCTGTGCCCTCCCTTACCTTTTCAGAAGGGTCCCTCAGAGCTATCTGAGAGGCTGTCTCCTGATTTAAGTCCTAAGTATGTCCTCCAAATAAAACATAATTCTCAACTTTCCGGTTGTGCATTTTTTTTTCAGTCAACATTTAATTGTATGGCTCACGTAGGTACTATGCCTAGATGTAATGGGATGAGATGTAAATTATTAAAACTAGATAAATTCTGTCAGCTCTACCACTAGCTGAGATCCAGGCTTTCATCTCTGGATACTTCTGTCATAGACCTTGGCAGATATGGGGTCTGTGTTGGTCTTAAAATTATTCTTAGAATTGTGGGGACTCATTCATTCTTTCAACAAAATTTTATTGATTATATTCTATGTGTCACTTACAGTTCTGGGTCTTGGAATATAGAAGTCAACACACGAAAATACAAGGATAAAACACATTTTCTACCATATTAACTTTCTTCATTCATTAATTCATCCCTAAGTCATTCAACACGCATCTTCTTATTGAATACTGATGAGGGGTCAAATGCCATGCTAAACACTGAGTAGATAACTGCAAATGAGATGGATAGGCCCTGATTTTGATGTCACTACTATCTTTTGTCCTGCCATATAATGGGACAGCTTCATTATTCCCTTTACCCTAAGTTTTTATCACAAATTGCTAATGAAAATAAAACTGTTAGTGGAGTTTCAACATGCATAGGTAAATGAGAACAGAGAACTCCCCTTTTGCATGCCCCATTCTCCTCCTTCTAACTCCCTATGTGAACTCACTTTGTGCCAAGACCAAGAAGATGTGCCCCAATAAGAACTAAGCTGATTTCCTCACACTGACTGGGGCTTTGCTCACTTAGAAGACTTGATGCTTAATTTTGATAAGCAACTAGAAGACCATGGAGACAACCTATAAAAATGATTTGTCTTGGGAGAAAATACTAAAAAGGGTTAATGTGCTGTTCCACATGTCTAACCTCCTGGGATTAAACCACAGGCACCAAGATCACCAAGTGTACGTGGCAACAATGAGCTAAAAATGAAAAAAAAAAAGCATCATACTGTTATTGTATTCGTCTTCCCCCAAGGCACTCTCTGATAAACACCACAACCTCTAAGGGAATTGAGACCAACTTCCTTGTGAGGTAGGTTATATATGCATCTTTTTCCAAGAAGTTAAATCATATCCAGCTATCAGCACACCTTACTTAAGGTGATTGTAATGTATGAGATTAAATGTTCCTACCTGATTGGAAACCTTCTTGTCCTCAATTCATTGGCTATACTGGATTATTTTTCTTGGGTCAGACCTTCAGACTTCTACCAGAAATCGTTCCTTTGGGGAAACAAGGCCTTCCCAGAAACTCAGGAAACTGAAATGGAGACAGCAAGAGAGAAAGGAAATTATTTGGACATATAGACCTCAATTGTTTGGTTTTAAGTAAACGTCCAAGCAAACATCTTCTAAATGGTATAATAACTTCAGGGAAATTCACGGTTTCTAAGTTTGTGTACTCATGAACTAAACATATTATAAGAGTACAGGTTGCATTTTGTGTCTTCAACTCAAGCAAAGACTTCAAAAAAGGCCCAGTTATCCTTTGTTCATTAAGATACAAAGAGAGGGCAAAAAGGGCAAGTTTCTAAGTCTTTTTCTTTAAAATTTACTTCCTTTCTTCAGTCTTTATCAAGATCTTCAGGAAATTAACTTTACTAAAGTTAATTATTCATAAAATAAACATAGGAACCTGCAGAAGACTATTTCACAGAGACCTGTAATGTACAATATCCATTGCATACATGCACCATGAGCTTGTCTTTTCAAGCACTGGCATACACAAAACTCTGTGTGTGTGTGTGTGTGTGTGTGTGCACATGTGTGTCTTTTTTGTGATGGAGCCATAGGGAGAAAATAAAGCTATTGGCTGCAATTCAGTGATGTAGAAAGATTTAAGGGTAAAGGAAAAGGCTACATCAAGTGAAGCAATAAAGTCATGAGGTTGTGCCTCCATAATAATAACAATAGCAGTCTTCTGTAACCAAGGGAGCAGGCTCCTCAAATTATAGTCACACCTGTTAGACCATCTGCCCATAAATTTCACACTATCATTAATGGAAAACAAATGGCACTGTCTCTCCTTCCCTTTATCCATTGGCTATTCTCATATAAATTATTTTTCTCTTCAAGGTCATGCTCTTTCCTATCTGTTTAAAAATATTAGGATTTAGGAGGAGTGATACAAATGTGCCATGCCTTGGTACTTGTACCAGTGATGGCTCTGTAAGGAGCACCGGATTGGTAGGAGGCTATAAATTGAATTCCCCTAGAAGCAGAACCTGAGGCAATAATTTGAATGCAAACTGTTCATCTGGGAGGTGCTTCCAGAAAACTCAGAAGTGGAGTGGGAATTGAGAATGGAGGCATGGAAGGAAGCCAAAAGAGGTGCATTGCTGAATAAATTACTCCTGTAGGGAACTGCTGCCAGTACTTCAGGGGAGTTCTGTGAAACTCTACAGAACATGTCTCAGAGTTATCCCAAGAATCGGTGAGAAACTTGAAGTATTTATCTTCCAGTCCCCTCTGTCCTTGGTTGAAAGCTACACCCAGATACATTAAGTCCTGTACACTTCTGGCCTGCCCTAAGGTGGATAATTGCAGGTGGTAGCATGATTCTATCAGCATATACTGGAATGATGAGTGCTGGGGAGATATGAGTGGATCAATGAAACCATCTAATACAGTTGGGGCAGAATATATTAATTATTGGCTTGCAAGTCCAAATGGATAACCTTAAATTCCTGGGTTAATGGTTTTACTTTGCGGTATTTAAACATGATGTATGAGTAAAAATTCTTCTATTAAATCAAGTTGAAGATCCTAAGTCCCTAATCTTCTGGAAAACTGTGGGTATCTTTTAACAGATTTTTGAAAAGTAACATGATTAAGATTTCAAATTGACCATTCATTCATTCATTCATTCCCTCATTCAATAAACATTTATTGAACACCTAAAGTATGCCATGGGTTAAACTAGGCACCAGTGTTATTGTTACTAAAATCATTATCGTGCCACCTAGAATTCAATGTATTGTGACACTCAAACAAGAAAATCCATAGTTACCGTAAAAATTATTACAGAATGCTATAGGAAGACACGGTAAGACCTTAATGCATGCTGTGGAGAGTAGTATATGGGGGATATCAGTAGGGCTTCCTGTAGAAGGCAATTGAAATGGATATGTAACATGAAGGAAGGGTGAATTTTTGAGGAAAAGAGAAGATAAATTCATGTTTGCCAGAAAATGAATGGTTAAGGATCAGTCCAGAAAGGAGTTCCATTCATAATCAGTATAAGAAATGCTCACTGGGGCTTCCCTGGTGGTGCAGTGGTTGAGGGTCCGCCTGCCGATGCAGGGGACACGGGTTCGTGCCCCGGTCTGGGAAGATCCCACATGCCACAGAGCGGCTGGGCCTGTGAGCCATGGCTGCTGAGCCTGCACATCCGGAGCCTGTGCTCCGCAACGGGAGAGGCCACAACAGGGAGAGGCCTGCGTACCGCAAAAAAAAAAAAAAAAAGAAAGAAATGTTCACTGCAGTGTAAGAAAAGAAGACAATGGAGAGGGTGCTAGAAGCCAGACCTTGAATGGTCCATGTATGTATAGTAAGTGCTATGGTCTAGTCTTTGTGTTCCCCTCCAAATTTATACGTTGAAATCTTAATTTCCGGAGGTGATAGTATTAGTAGGAGGGGCCTTTGGGAAATGATTACGGTATTAGTGCTCTTACAAAAGAGACTCGCAGAGCTCCTGAAGCTCTTCTGCCATGTGAGGTTGCAATGAGAAGTCTGGAACTCAAAAGAGGGCCCTCATCTGACCATACTGGCACCCTATTCTTGCACTTGCAGCCTCCAGAACTGTGAGAAAAAAATGCCTGTTGTTTATGAGCCACCCAACCTGCAATATAATCTTACAGCAGCCCAAAAGGACAAAGAGAGTTTGGATGTGAGATTTTACTCCAAGAAAGATGGGAATCCACTGAAGGATTTTAACTGGTAACTTAGAAGAGAGACAAGTTTCATAACACAATCAGGTATTTTTATAAGAAACATTTGTTTCATTTTCAGAACGATCACTCTGGAAATACTGTGACTAGATTTTTGGAGAAGGGTGACGGCAGTCCCGGATATAGAAAGATGAGTTAGTAGTCCATTAATGTAAGTCAAACAAGAAAGTGGAGATAAAAGTGTGAATTTGTGGCTGAGTGTTCTTTTCTGTTAGCACTTGAAAAATGTTATGTCAATGCTTCTGACTCCAGAGTTTTAGACAAGAAATATGCTGTCATTGGAATTGGTGTTTCTCAATAAGTGATGCATTGTTTTTGCCTGTCCACTTGCGAGATTTTTTTTGTCTCTACTTTTCAGAAGTTTAATTATGATGCGTCTTGGCAAGGATATCTTTGCGTTTTTCCTCTTTGGGTTTGTTCAGATTCTTGAATTTGTGTTTATGTCTTCTAAAAAACTGGGAACTTTTTAGTCATGATTTCTTTGAATACTTTGTCAGTCCTACTTGCTCTCTTTTTTCATTCTGGAACTTTGATGATATTAATGTTAGTGCTTTTGTTACTGTTTACACGTTCTTGAGATCCTGTTCTTTCTCCCATCTTTACCCCTCAGTCTATTTTTCTCTGTACATATGGTACATTGTACTGATCTCTTCTAAGTTCATGATTCTATGCTTTGTAATCTCCACTCTACTCTTGAGCAAAGACTTTTCATTGTTGTATTTTTCAGTTCTACTGTTCTCATTTGTTTTTATTGTTATAACTTCTAGTTTTTTGTTTACATTTTCTATTTTTCCCATTTCTGTCAAGGAACGCATAATTGCTAACTGAAGCATTTAAGTGACAGCTTATTTAAAATCCTTGTCTGATCATATCAATAGATGTTTTATCTCAGTGTTGGTGTATGTTTATTGTCTTTTCTCATTTATTCTGTGATTTCCTGGTTCTTGGTGTCATGAGTATTTTTCAATTGTATTCTAAACATTGTGAGTTATTATATGACTCTGTATCCCATTTAATTTTGTTATTACTTTTTAGAAGGAAGTCATCCTATTTGAGGCGTAGTATGAGGACTGGGGAGTGACGTACAAATTTCCATTGGGCCCTACTGACAATACCCCAGCAAAAGTGGGCACTTATATTGTCTCACTGCAGACAGATCAAGTAGAAGTTCAGCTAGCCTATGGCCCTTCTGACACCTTCCCCCCAAAAGTGGGAACATTAATATCATTGTGTTGCCTTTTAGTAGGAGTGGAAGTTCATCTCCACAGTAGATTTCTTGACACCAGGGGAGGGGAGAAGTGAACTGTTTGCTGTCCTTCCTCCCGCTTCATTCCTTCTTGTTGATGCCGGGTGTGGGTAGAGGGTCAGCTACCTGCTGGCCCCACTGACACCAGGGTAAGAGGAAGAGAAGTGCCAACTAGCCCTGCTTGTGCCATCTCATTCTGTCTTACTGCCTCAGGATGGTTATGGGGATTCAGCACCCCAGTGGGTCTCACTGACATCATGTGTTGGGGGTTAGTGGGGTGCCTACTCCCTCCAATCTGTAACACCCTATTCTTATTGATGTCAGGGAGAGATGGAGGCTAAGTCCCACCAGTGGACCCCACGACTGTGTGAGGGCAGCCCAGTGTTAACTAGCCTGTCAGGCACCACCTTTTAAAGTCTGTTTGCTCATGGAAAGGGTTGGAGGCTCAGCTCACCACTGGACCACACTGAAACAACCCTGGTGGGGAATCAGAGCGCTGGCTCTTCTGGAGGGCAGGAGTGGGGTGGTGTGGAAGATCAAATCCTACCTTGGCCCAACTGAAACAACAGGACATAGGGGATGGGTGCAATATTCCACTGGCACTTGGCTCGAGTAGTGTGTATATTCCACTGGCACTTGGCTCGAGTGGTGTGTATATTATTGCCCAAATGGTCTTCTGTCTTTAGCAACCCCTTTCCTCATACTTTGGCTAGGGGGAACAGGGTTTTGTAGGGGTTTTTTTGAAGCTTTTTTGTCTGTTGTTCTGTTGGTGGTTATTGATTGGGGGTCCTGTAATACCCTCTCCAGGATGTATGGGAAGCAACAGGAAATACAGGGGACTCATCACCATGTCATTCCTCAAGTCCCAAAGTCCTTAGTTAAGTCTGCCTTCTCATTTCCACCTTTCAGCGTCTTCCTATGTTTGTTTGTTGTTATGTTCAGGGTTTTAGTTTTAAGTGGGAGAACCTGGGAGAAATGGGCTACTTCATCTTCTTGGAAGCAGAGGTCTGGAGGCCTTTTGATGTTAAAAAGTACTGCTGACTGTAAATTAAAATTTGATGATATACACCTTGCACTTTAAGAATTATTTTGCTAGATGATGTGGCTTCCCAAAGTTGCTACAATTTGATTTTCATACTTCTAAAAGCCAAGTGTTTTGCTGGAGTTGAAATTTAAAGATAAGCAAGAGATGAGGCTATGATGATCTATGTGGTAACAGATTAAAGTTGGAAACATCAATATACATTCATGTTTAGCTTAATATTGCTTCATATTACCTTAATACACATGGTCATGTAGAGAGATACTTACAGATATGTGCATATACATGGGTAATGTACACACATATTATCTCTTTGCTCTGTCAGCTGAGAAGATCTAGAAGCAATGACATCTGAGCAGCAATTAGCGCACCCCACACCCAGATCCTGCTGTCTAATACCGTTCTCCACTAAAAAGACCTAGTTATCCTTGAAGAAATAGCTGATTCTAGGACTGGGGCAGTAAATATACAAGATTTATATGCAAGACCATCTTATAGTGTCAGAAAGCAAGGAAGTTCCAAAAAAATATATAGGATGGGGATACCTCAGAGTGGCACAGGAGCCAACTGAAAAGAGTTCACAAGGGTCAGGACTAGAGCAATTTGAGGAACAAAGTAACTAAAGTAGAATTCGATTATAACCCAAAGTATAAAATAAAAATCCATGAGTTCTTCTGATATAAATAAATAATTGGATACATAAACGCAGGAGAATAGATAAATCTCCAGTGCAAAGGAATTCCAAATAGTTTATGTAGTACTCCATCTTAAGCATAACTCCCTATTCCTTAGTTGTGGGCTGAGCATATTGACTTCCTTCCAAAAAAGTACAGTATGAAAAAGGGAAAACAGTAATCTTACTATGGAGAAACCTGAAAAACACTACCTCAGTCTGGTGATCAAGGTCCACCTCAGCATTCATAATGCATATTGATACTTTGTACACTTGATGTGATCTGACAAAATAACCCTTCTACTCTGTGGTCTTCCTCCCCAAAACACATAATCCCAATATTATCATGAAAAATGCATCAAACAAATTCTAGTAGTAGGCATCCTACAAAAACCTAAGTACTCAAAATTGTCAAGGTCATCCAAGGAAAATCTGAGAAGCTATCAAACCCAAGAGGAGCCTAAGGAAACACGGCAACTAAATGTAATGTGATGCTTTGGATGAAATCCTGGAATAGAAAAAGGACATTAGGTAAAAACTAAGGAACTGGACTAATGTATGGGCTATAGTAAATGATAATGTATCAATATTTGTTAATTGATTGTAACAACGTAACATACTAATGTAAGTGGATCATCATAGAGGGAAATGGGTCTAGTGTATATGGAAACACTTTACACTATCTTCTCAATTTTTCTGTAAAATTAAAACACTTCTAAAAAGTAAAGTCTATAAAAACGGCTGTGTTTTCTTGTTTTATGATTATGTGCCTGTATTTCCTAATAAATATGTAAATTTGCTTTACCTTCCTTGATACTGATATTACAGAAAATACTAAGTAACTCTGAAAGAATTTGTAACTCCAATTCAACAAGCAATAATTCTTGGTATTAACTTTTTGGAAGAACCCACTGAATAAATCAAAGCAAGTTGTCTTTAAAGGCTGAATTTCTTTTCAGTGTTTAATCTTTTATATGATTAATGCATACCACAAGCATGATTCTCTTTCAAAGGGCAGAAAATGTTGATTGTAGGCAATGACTAAAGTACAGTGAAATATTAATGCCTGATGCTATAACAACTTTAATGTATTTTATGTTTTCAAAATGATGAATTGTTTTTTCAGTTAATAAAGTATTCACTCTTATACATTTCCTACCCACCTTTTCCCAAAACACCCACAAGGAAATGATACTATCATCTGATATTAGGTTCATCAATTTAAATTGGAGTTTTTGGTAGCTGTGGTTGCCAATGGTACTGGAATGTGTGATACATTTACAGATCCTATCCATGGCAAAATCTGATCTTCACAAGGTAAATCACAGTAGGTGCCTAAAGCCAAATGACATATAGCTTCGTAGCTAGATTACCAAGCATTTTACTTAGAGGCACAATAGGATGTAGAAAAGGCCATTTCTCTTTCTGTCTTTTTCTGCTCAAAGATCACTCACCATCTTCCTTTTTATCAGCCATTTCAGAAGTTTTCCACAAATTTAGACTATATAATGTCACTTAATGTGAATGTAGCTCAACATTCTGTTTTAGTACAGCTAATCTCACATTATTTTATTGGTGCTAAATATGTTAATCATCAGCAAATTTTTGTACTTAACTTTTTTCTTTGATGTGGACCACTTTTTAAAGTCTTTGTTGAATTTGTTACAATACTGCTTCTGTTTTGTTTTGGTTTTTTGGCTGTGAGGCATGTGGGACCATAGCTCCCCGACTAGAGATTGAACCCACACCCACTGCATTGGAAGGCGAAGTCTTAACCACTGGACCGCCAGGGAAGTCCCTGTACTTAACTTTTAAAAATAATTAAAATAAGCTATTCAACACATTTCCCCTTAAAAAAAAAAAGTAGCTCTCCTTAGGCTGGCCCTGGGCACATACGTGACTTTGCTATTTTTTCCATGGACTATTTTCTTATCTGTTCAACTGTGTCACATCTGTTCTACCTTCTCAAAAAGAAACATTTAAAAATTCATCTACGCACGCATGCATTCACTCATTTATTAAATAAATCTATTGAACACCTACATACAGCACAGAAAAAAAGGCAGAAAACTAATCTGGGTTTCACAGAAAGTAATGAACTCAGTTACAATTTTTGGTGAACACAGGTTTTACTCAATCTACTGGAAATTACATTTCATTATGGGGACTCACAGACTCAAGGAAAATCAAGACCTAAATAATAATAAAGTAATAAAAGCACTATCCATTTACTGAGTGCCTGCTTGTACCTGACTCGGAAACTCTAAAATCATTACGGATGTTTTGAGGATTGTCTGATATAATTGTAATCTCCATTTTACAGATGAAAATAACAAGGTTAAGAGATATTAGGTTACTTGCCTAAAGTGAGGTGGCCCAGAAACTACAGAACTGGAAATTGAACCTTAGACTTCATAATGCCAAAGTCTGTGCTTTTAATCACAATGTATGTGTGTGTGTGTGTGTATGAGAGAGAGAGAGAGAGCGAGCGAGCGAGCGAGCGAGAGAGAGAGAGAGAGAGAGAGAGAGAATGTGTTTAATAGAGAACTTCTGAGAAATGGCAAGAAAACTGCCAGGTATCCATAAAACAATAATTTAGGAGATTCCTACTATACAAGTAATTGTTAATCATATGGCTGAACTAAGGATCTCTCACTTTTGAACCAAGAAATCAAAAGCTTCCAGAAGTTGAGTCTAAATTTTACACTTACATAAGATACTTCATACAGAATGCTAAAGTATAATAACTAAAGAGCTCTGAAAATACTGGAATCATTCATATTAGTATGATTTTATAATGTGGATAATAGAGGATTTAAGAAATTGGCAGAGGCAACTGCAGACTCATTTGTTATCATTTCTGTGAATAAAATGAGAAAAACGAAAAAAGAATGGCTGGCAATTTTAGGTAGTTTGCTTAATCTCCATACTAGGAAAGACTAAGCAAAAAAAAAAAAAAAATTCTAAAAATCTTATTTTTTGAAAGTACCTACAAGTGTATATGGTCTTTTTATACAAAATAACTTGGAATTATGAACTGTCAAATGAGTCTAATCTCCCCTGATGATAAAATTGCTGACTTTATTTGAAACTATGAAATGAAAAATGAGGTAATAATCAGAAATTCTTAAGAAAAGGAGTAGAAAAAACAAAATTATAAGAGTTATGTTAAAAAATATTTTGAAACAAACATAAAATCCCCATTACTGGTACAGAGCTTTTAAAACCTTATTTTGGTTTTAAGTTTTAATAAATATTTATATGTTTACATAATTACTGTCATAAGGAAGACACAATTTTAGGTCAGCTTTCTTCATTCTTTCTTTATTAAGCATTATTCTATTTTGCTCCATCATCCTGTAATTATAATATAGTAACTGTGTAGCTTTCTACTAAGTGGATATAATTTCCTTAACTATTTTCCTATTGTTAACAATTAAAGGTGTTTCCAATTTTTTGTTATTACAAATGACATGACAATGAGCATCTTTATATAATAATTTTGGGGATTATAAATTATTTGTTGCCATAAGCTTCCAGAATTAGAATTAATGTGTAAAAACCTATTAACATTTTTATCTTGCTAGACATTGCCAAATTACTTGTCTAAAGATGGAACCAAATTATATTGCAAAAATCTTTGCCAACAGAAGACATTATATATAATTTTTGATTTTGCTAAATTAGTAAGTTGGAAACCTATGTTCCATTTCTTTGAATTCTTTGATAACAGAGTGCTGCTGGAGGCTGGGAGGGCAGTCATGTCTGTGAAGGCTCCCCAGAGTTGGAGCGGGGAAGTGGAAAAAGGTAAAAAAAAATACTAATTGTATTTTCCCTCGATTGTTATCTCTCACTCTTTTCTGACTCTGTGTAACTTATATCCAGGTAGCTGGAGAAAAATCATGTGGCAGGGCAAATTGGTATTCCAATAAATTAATAATCACCAGCTTCAAATGGATTTTCAAGACTGGAAATATTGCTGTGACTTACAGTACGTTCTTTCTAATTCTCCTTAAGGACTATTTTTTGAGAAGCTTTACCTGCCCTCCTCAAATGTCCCTCCATCCTCTCTACTTCCTTCACTCTGAGCTGGTGAGGTGCTTCATAGCTCATTAAGAACTCAGAAGTCAGTAAATAGTCCACTGCCAAATCCATTAATTCATTAGCATTTGCGTTGCTCTTTGTATTCCCTTTTACTACAGGAGTGAAAGTTAAAAGGCCATGTGCACTACAGACAGCATTTCGTTTTCCCTCATCTTCTCAAGTACTTCACAGCACTGCGTTTTCTACAACCCAGCTACTCCTTACGAATGATTCTTGCCAAAATTCAACCTCATTCTAGACTAGTAACTCCAACTTAAAATGTTAAAAACTATACGTGTAACATGAAAGCCTCCCTCCTCCCCTAATCCCTGCATATCTTCTTTAGCCAATTCCTGTCTGAACTTTTCAAAATTGTTATCTTCATATATTGTTTCCCTGTCCTCACGTCCCATTTACTCTATAATTTACATCCATCTGACTTCTCTCACCGTAAGCTCTTTGCCCACTCTCCTGAAATTTTACTTATGACGGTCACCAGCGACCTCCATGTCAGTATAGCCAATGAATAGTTTTTGTCCTAATTCTAGGCTCTTTCCTTCTTTAAAAAAGAAAAAGAATAAGAAAAACTAAAACCGTTTTTTTTCTTCTATGCTTTTACACTCTCATCATCTTCTGTCTTGGTATATTTTACTGGCTTTCTGTATTTAATCTGATTTCTAATATTCTATTAGTTTCCTTTATCTTCAGTGGAATAAACCAGTATATGAAGGATTATTCTCAACAGTTAGTTCTCATAATAACAGTACTAGGAGCAGCAGTCAATACTCTATAAAGCTTACCATGTGCCAGACACTATTCTAAGACACTGTTTAAATACATATATATACACACACACACATATATATATATGAGGTTTTCCTCCTCATAAGCCTATGAAATAAGCCTATTATTATACCCACGTTACAAATGAGAAAACTGAGGCAATGAGAGGCCAAGGTCACATGATCAGTACTTGGTGAAGCCCCGCCTGAGTTAATGCCGGAACTTTAGAGTAGACAAGTTAAATAATGTCTCACAGATTGGCCTTAAAAGCGAGCAACATTTAATTAATGACTTGTGAAGTATCAGGAAAAAAATGGAACATTTTTAATTGAATGGGAACTACTAAGTCATGTATCAGTAACTAAGATTGACTCTTATTGAATGAAATTATTTTTCATTATTCTTTTGAAAGAAGAATATTCTTGTGTTAGTGTTTTACAGTTTTCTTCCATTCACATATTTATTAATTTATTAGACGCACGTTTCCTACACACCTTCTATGTGCCAGTGTCTGCTGCAAGCCTTGGAAGATTCAGTGGTGAGCAAAAAATTACAAAGTCCTTGCTCTTAAGCAAGTGTCCAGTGGTGGAGGAAGACAGAGTCAACATGTAAATACATTTTGTACAGCGACAGAAATACGACTGGACAGTGGGATGGAGAGGCAGTGAGGAGGCAGGTCTCTTTGGTCAAGATAGTAGTGGTGGCGTTTGAACCGAGACCTTAGTGATCAGAGGGAAATTGGTCTGGGTAGAAGGATTAGCCAATCTAAAGCTGGGAGAGCAAGAACTAGAGCTTGTTGCATCTGAGGGACTGAAAAAGACAACTGTGCCTCGAACCCCATGAAGGTCAGGGAAACATGTAGTAAGTGACCAGAGCACATGGTCCCTGTGAACCTGGCTAAGTAGTTGAAATTTTCATCTCTTTACAATAGACAGCCTTTAGAGATTAGAAGCAGTGCGATAATAGCATCTGATTTGTGCTTTTTAAAAGACTACTTTGACTGTGGAGTGTCCTACAAAAGCAAGCTACTTGTGTCTCTATGAAGTGCAGATAGTAAATTTTAAAAAGCCCAATGAGCTCATAAGCAGTTGGTTTACTAACTGTAATCATTTATCTTAACTAGACTTCATTAATATAAGCTTGGTGACCTTGGGGTCTGGGGACATATTAGATTAGGGAAACCCAACTATTTTCAAATAGTGTGATTTGAAAAATTCTCGAAATTGTTGGGGTTCAGGAAGATTATTTTATTGCTGGGGCTGGATGGGAAGTTTAGAATAAGAAAAGAAAGTATGATGGCTGGCTTCCATCTATTCTCCCTTTCTGTGGGAGAAATGATGGTGGGGTGACTACTTTGCTGTTGACCCAATGCTTAAATTTCAGAGCTAGTTCAATCCAGTAAATATTTGCTGAACAACTATTATATGTTAGGCACCTAGCTGAAACTGGGAATATAAAGAGAATAATTAATAATAAAAGCAGGTATGACTAACAAGAGACAGGCACTGTGCTAATGCTTAACATGCACTATCTCAAGTTACATTAATTTACACACTAACCATATGGGGTAGATGCATTTATTATACCATTTTCCGGGTGAGAAATCTAATCCCTTTAAGGGGCTTAAGTTATTTCTCCAAGGTTACACAGCTAGTTAGGGGCATAGGCAGTATTTGGACTCAGGTCTGGTATCAGCACCAATTCTCTTAGCCATTATGCTCTATAAGGACCTTACTTGAGAAGTTCAGGATTATACATATATGGGTCCAACCAACCCTAAGACCATCTGGCAAAACTGGCTGCTTGAGAAGTCCTGGATTTATGTAAGATGCTCTTGGAATGGAGAAGATCGTGAAGGAGGGTCCCCAAAACACACTCTCTATACTAAGGGGCAACAGAAGAGAGAAAGAATTAGCCTACAGCAGTATGATACTGAGGACCAAGAAACAGTGTTTCTCTCTTTTGTGAATAGTTATTAAATTATTTCTACTTCAAAGTATCAGAAAGAAATCACAGTACTATGGACAGTTTGCGGAGCCACCCTATCTTAGCGTGAATCCTGGCAGGTATAGAGTCCATAGTATGACCGTGGCACCTAAGTGTAGTTAAGTAAGCTTTCATTTTTCTTTAGCCTTAAAGAAAAGTAGCTTTCTGATAGGTATAATTTAGGAAAGTCTTCAAAGAAAATATTTGAAGTCCACTATCTCAGAGAAAAGCAATTTTGCAAAAGATCTATCAGCAAAAGCAAGGCCAAACACACTAATTATTTAGTGAGACTTGTATTGTTATATCATTGCTCATGTTGTTTCTTTATGCATTTACCTGGAAGAAGGTTTTTAATGTTCAACAATTCTCAAAGAGATAAAGACCCACACTGATGTGTCAGAAGGAGCTTTGCCCCGGAATTAGATCAGTTTAGGTTTGGCTACTTACTAGAATTAGGTAACATTCTTAATCTTTCTGAGCCTGTTTCCTATCTGCAAATAGGGATAACACTATCTATTACAGAGGGATGTGGTTAAATTAAATGACACATGTAAATGAAATATATCCTTCCAGACTAACATACCTAGTAAATGTTAAGTGATCTGCAAATATTCTGCTTTCTTGAAATGGATGAAACCTGTTATCATGTTCTTAACCAATGGTCTAAATATCAAGACAATATTTAGTTAAAAGTTATATTTGTTCTTTCACTGTCCATCTGCATTTTAACATATTCTAACATATTCTCCTTGATCAATTGTGTCAATATTAGTAACATTTGTCATTTAAGCTATTACTGTTCATATGTTTAAAATATTTCAGTGTGATATAAGTCATTACTCAAAGGGATGCCTAGCTGGCTTTATCAAAGATTTATTTTAAGTAAAAATAAAAGACACATTTTTCATTTTCACCAAGTTTTATTGAACAGTGTATTCATTAACTGTGTGAACTTTCTGGCCAACCCAATACAGTAGCCAAGACATGGAAACAACCTCACTGTTTTTTTGTGGATAAATGGATGAAGAAAATGGGGTGCATACAACCTACTATTATTCAGCCATGATAAAGAAGGAAATCTGGCTACTTGTGACCACATGGGTGGATTTGGGGGGCATTAAGCTACATGAAATGTCAGACAGAGAAAGATAAATACTTTAGGATCTCATATGTGAAATCTAAAATACTGAACTCATGATAGAAAGGATGGAATGATGGTTGCCAGAGCTGGGGGTTGGAGGTGAGGAAAATGAGTGAAGATGATCAAAAGGTAAAAACTTCTAGTTATAAGATAAGTGAGTAACGGTGATGTCATGTACAGCTTGGTCACTGCAGTTAACAATACCGTATTTTATGTTCGAAAGTTGCTAAGAGAGTAGATCTTGAAAGTTCTCATCACAAAAATAAAATTTGTAATTATGTGAATTAAGGTTAACTAAACTTATCGTGGTCGTCATTTCACACTATATATATATATCAATCATCACATTGTACACCTTGGACAGATACAATATTATATATCAATTCAATCTCAATAAAACTGGAGAAATCTCATTTATATTTTGGCATAAATATATCAAATGGGTTTCCTGACAAGATGAATAATAACTATAGATAAAAGGAAATAAGATGTTGCTGTTGCTGTTGTCTGCTTTTCCGGAGCGCAAGACACTAAAAAGGGGGGAGGGGAGTATGGGCTTGCAAATGCTGCTCCACGGGCCCTAATGCTGTGATACAGACATTTAGTCCAGATCTGAAAGAGAACTTGAGTCATTTCAACCAATCTGCAAAACAGTCGTGTTCAAACGTGAAGAGATGAAGAGATATCAGTAAATTCTTTTTCACACTGCAAGAAATCTGCCTTCAGCTTTCAGCAAAACCTCAGTTTTGGGGTTATGAGGGTAACAGTTCTTAAGCAAGCAGCACAATGCTTTCACCAGTGCTTTCTCCCTACGATGAATAAGTTTTCAGTCTCCCCACCAGTGCTCATCCCTTCTCCCCTTAATGTCTTGGCCAAAATTCAACCATCAGCCCAGAAAACTCTTTCCCAGTTTCATTGCCTGTACATGACCACGTTATTTCAATCACCTTGGCACATTTATATTACCTACTTCCTAAGGTAGGTATTATATATATGAGATTTTAAATAAAAGAATGCCTGTAAAGTACTTAATGCTCAACTCCTAGCACAATATCAATATTCCATAACTGCTGACTAGCATTATTATTATATCATTTACATTAAAACTGATCTGTACTTTCTTTCACACACCCATGTTCTTTGTCCCCAACTGGGGTAGAGGAAATAAATGAACATATATTGATTATCTACAGTAAGAGTATAGAATGCAGTGTAGGCTATAGAATTAGTGGTGTTCAAGACTGAAACTGACCTGGATTTGAATTCCAGACCTCTCACTTACTTAAGACTTTACGACGCCTCAGTTCCCTTACCGATAATTAGAGATAATAGACATTTCAGGGACCACGGTAAGGATTAAAAATATTATAATGTTTGGATCCAGAAAGGGCATTCATTACCTCATTTAATGTAAACTCTTAGATAATCTGATTGAGTTTTGAGAATCTGATAACGGCTCTGCATCCTTTTGCTAAATATAATTAGATAGGTAGATAACTATTCATAGCATTTTGCATAGAATTCCAGGGCTTTGCTAATACGAAAATCAATCAAAGGCTTTAGTTGGCACAAAGAACTCAGAGAAATTGTTATGGGGCAAGAATTAGAATTCTTCTTGAAATACAGACTATCATCCTGGAGAAGAAAGGACAACATTTTAATGTGGTTAAATTTGGGTCAAAACTATGCACTTCCTTAATGGTGTTTCTACCAGCTCTTGATTTGACTGGGATTGAAATTTCTGACATTACTGTCCCCATCACAGACTTGAAAACCTGGCAGACAATCAAGTGCAACCTACAGTTAAAGGTCGCTCATCTAAAAACATGGGTATGTTACTACCATTCTGACAAGAGCGTTATGAAGATTAAGAAAAAGCACAAATAAACTCTCCTAACACCTGACAGCCAAGTAATACATCTTTCAGCTCTTTCAATTCTTTTTCCTGCTTACCTGACTTATTTCCTTCCCTGCTCTGAGTTCTCACTGTGTTTCATGTCCCACAATGCTGAAGTCATTGTAATGCTTTTACTCAGGAATCTCATTTAACATTTAGCATAGTAAATAAGAAAGCCTAAGAAGTGACTGAGGTAAACTGTCATTATTGCATCATTCTGATAACCTGATTTGTCCGGAAATGTAACTATGTGATTCTCCTTTACTTTCAGTTGCTCACCATTCATGGGCACAAATTGAGTGTATATCAGATATATTAAATTCCTGGAAAATTATCTGTGGTGTGATTTGGGGTTCTATTTGTGTACTACAGCCTTCCTAAAACTAAACTATTATCATTTCTACCCCTCTTCTGTCTGAAAATCCTCAAAACATAAGTTCTAATTAATAGTTATACTAGTTGGCATTATAGTCATTCTTTTTTGCTTTTTCTCTGATTGTAAGTCTCTTCTGACTCTTAAGTCAATTAAATGGGTTCTCTACATATGAGGAAGCTCAGAGAGGAAAATAGGATGAGTAGGGTAAGAAGACATTCACACATAGAATTAGTGGAAGCGTTACCAGTAACAAAACTAGTGAAATTAGAGCTAATTAATTAGCAGCCAGGAAAATTTCATTATGTGTTGTCATTAACTGGTCAACTAGGGTAACTAGGCTTACAAACAATAGAAAGAAAGAGTAGAAAATCTATTGGTTCTGCCAGCTTCTCCTGCTTGTTATCAGCGCAATTTTCTCCTAGTTTATGAAACAATAACAGTTTGGTATTAGAATTTAAATGCCATCAATATAAGATATGGAGATATGTGAAGCCTACTACACTTTCTTCGTAAACTAGTTCTATAGCATCATAAATCCCACAGTAGAATGATTCATTTCAAAGACAAAATTCATGCAGAGTACACTATTTGTTTAAACTTCAAAAAAATCAAAAAAGATTGCTATATCTTGTTAGATATGTTATGAGCCCAAAGATATGTTATGAATCCCAAAGCCAGCCAGGCTATCCCTCTGCATTTCTTTGTCCTAACACAGGCTTTTGTCCACCAGCATCCCCGTCGGCCCCTATACAGAAGAGAACACCGTCTGTTCATCAAGAGCCCCACGCCGCAGACACACGGCGCGGAGTTAGAGCTCAACGATGAAGCTGGAGGAGAGGCAGGGATCTCCCAGTTGTGTCCGGCCTGGTGGGATTCTAGAGAAGCTATTTCTTTAGGAAGCGTCCCTTTCTTCAGACAGACTGGGGCATTTCCAGTGGCTGGCCACAGTGCCCCGAAAAGGTGGACTCAGATGGACTTGGGCATCAAGGAAGGTCCTGTGGGGGGCTCACGGGCTGTTCTTCCGTGTTTCGAACATACAAATCAAGGTGGGGGCAGGCCACCACTAGTGCAGGGCCGACCAGAAGGCACGTTCAACAAAGTGTCCCCTCCCTAACCCCTGCAGCCCCTTCTAACAAAAGGAAGACCAAAAGGAAGATGTCCAGGGAAGCCTCATCTAAAAGGTGGAGGAGCAACATTCCTCGGTGCAAGTGTCCTGGCCGTGGCTGCAGCGGGAGGACCACACCATGCCACCCCCTGGCTGGGTGTCATGATGAAATTTGGACATTATACCAGAAGCCAAAGGGTCACTCCACCAAACCCTTAAGAAAAGGATGAGGGACGAAGCATGTGTGCCCTCGAAGCCCCAATCTTCTGGTGCTCCAGTCTTCAAAACTTACACAAGCTGCCTCTTACATGTCTCCTTTAGTTGTCACCTTGGGACAAGGACCTCTGAGCACCTGACTGAGGAAACAGAAAGGCCGCTGCCACAATCATCCTACTGAGCCCTCTCCCCTCCCCTCAAAAAGGGCCAGCAGCCCCCTTCCCTTGAAAGGGCTTTTCTTTAGAAAGGGCGGCCTGGACTTAGCATGACAGGGGAATGCAGTTTAGAGACACCTGGGACCACGGGGTGCTTTCAAAGCCTCTCCCCGCCCTTCCAGGTCTTGTCTGGTGGGGTTTTCAATATTAACGCCGCACAGAGAAATAACACCCAGTGCCAGGATGAAGTGTTCTTACGTGCACAGGGTCAGATGGAGGGTTGAGGCCCCGAGCGTGGTCCAGTGTCACGGGAGTGGGGGCGGGGCGGGGGGCTGGCCGTGAAGAAACAAGAGGAGGAGGGGCAAGGCTCAGTACTGGATCCTGCTGACTACACACACCCACACACACACACCCACACACACCCACACACACACTTATAATCTTTAGCTGCCCCATGAACTTTTTGTGAACTGTTTAAAACTGGAGGTCTGTTGAACAAACAGCGGCGCCACTGCCAGCCATAATTTCATTGCAACGAGCTAAAGACTGTTAACTCTTCAGGTTCCAGGCCAAAGATGGACCTGAGCGGAAAGGGCCAAGGAGCCGGGGGCCCTGCCTGGCGTGAGGCCCTTCTCCAGAGCGACAGCCCAAATCCTGGGCAGGAACACCCTCATCCTGGGCAAAGGCCGTACTGCGTACACCCCACCATCACTGAGAAACGGGCCCACCCCCCATCTCTCTGGGATGTAGAACTAACTAAGGGAATCTTGGGCACAAGGGACACAGAGATAGGGTCAGAGACACCGCCACACTCACCCCATTCCTCTTCTAGAAGCGGCTATTGAAATAGTTGGGGGTCTTTCTTACTTTCTTCTTTTTTTTTTTAACCTCCAAGGAAAAGTTCTTCAAAAGTGACTTCCCTCACCCTTGGCTGTGGGTCACGCTGCAGGGGGCAAATGACATGATTTAGATGACAGACAGAGCAGGCGCTTTGCTGCTGTATATAAGAGGCTCATCTGCCCCTATTTCTCAACGACCCCCCCCTTTTCTCCCACAGGTGGGTGATGCTTCTGGAAGTGCCAAGATGTGTGAAGTCCATGAAAAGCACTTTACAAGCACCAACCTGTTTCCAGTGGGAGCTGCTAAGCTACACCTTGGCTCTGGGTTTTAACCCTTTTTTCCAGCAGTGGAGAGAAGGGGGCAAGGATGTGGGATAGGGATGAAGAGGGAAGGTGGCCAAGAGAAGGGGTCAGCCGGGGAGACGGAGGAGGGTCTGGTTTCTGAAGAACAGACCAGGAATTGTGGTGGCTGCCCGCTGAACACCCAGTTCTGGGAGAGACCCGGCTTGCAAAACGCAGACTCGCCGCGTGGTCTCCGGCTTTCGGTCTGGCCCTAGGGCCAAGCACAGGAGAGCTTGAGTCTCCCTCGACAGACTTGGGCAGTCATCTGGTCCGGGAACCAAGAGTTATGATTAGCATCCGAGCTTGGCCTGGACGCTGGGGAGAAGAGCCTGATTGGCAGAAAGAGGTCAGAGGGACCAAGATTAGGAGCTGTCCCCCCAACCTCGGCATCCCTGAGTGAGGGCACCTTGGCCCTCTGTGAAAAGACACGAGGGGGCACACGGGTCCCCAGCTGTACCCACCACCGTTCTGCCGATTCCTGCTATGAAGACACCATTATGGAATGAGGAGAAGGAGAGAACGTTTGTTTTGTTTTTTTTCTTTAAAGGCGACTCCCCTTGGCAGGCAACAAACAGATTGCAAAGGAAGGAGCAGTGGCAGTGAGAGGCTGGCGTGAGCGCAGGGAGGAAGGCAGCACCAGGCCACTCCTGCCACCTCTCCTTTCTCTCCACCCCAGCTCCTCCTGGCACCGGGCCACTTTCCACTGCCTCCGCCCTTGAGGCGCTGATGGATTGGTTCAAGTCTGCACAGCACGCTTGTCAAGTGACAGCGACGGAATGGGAAGCAGCGCCACCAAACCATCCCAACTCCACTCCAATACTAACGGTGCCCCTTCCTAGGGCCTCACTCTCTAGGCACCCCATGCCGCATCAGGCACTTATCCAGTTAGTGACCAAGAAGACCTGGACGGGTTTTGGGGAGCTTCCGGCTCAGAAGGCCGGGCAGACGGCAGGGCTCCCAGCCAGCATGCCATGTGCCACGGTCCTCCGTAGGCTGGGGACCTCTTCGGGGAAGGGGTGTCTCTCACTGCACGGGCATGGCTGGTTCTCTGTGGAGGACACGCGCGCGCGCGCAGTCACCACAGCCTCCCAGCTCCCACTCTCATCCATGGCGTGTCTCTGGGCAGGTGGCCGGACCTCTTCAACTTTGACCCCCTCATCTGTAAATCTTTGGCACCGTGTTTTCCAGAGGATTAAACTGCACTATGGACTTGAGTTCTGCCTGGCAATAGCTGGTGCAGGCCACATCTAACCCATTAAACAGCATCTGACTCCACTAAACATTCTACGTAACAAACAAACCCCAGAATGGCTACATAGTTTCCTTGCGGCAGAGGGAAGGCTGAGGCAGGGACACAGAGGGGGCCAGGGAGGGGTGACCTTCTGCAGAGTGTGTGGCTTTCATGGAAGCCCAAAGCTCATGGCGCGGGAGCCCTTCCTGGGACTGCTCCAAGCGCAGACTGAGTCACACACAGGCACTTCTCTACTGGCGTCAAGGAAGGGAGGGATGAAGAAGTTCCTATTTTAGCACTGGGGGCCGCGAGGAGGTGGGAGATGAGAAAAAGCAGTCCAGGGTGTGCAGCGTTGGGGCAAGTCCTCCTGGGATGTTTTCCCCAGTATGCGTAGCAGTGGGGAGAAGGGAACCCCAAGGATGCACCCAGGTCGGGGGGAGGGTCGCAGGCTTCCTGGGGTGTGGCTGAAGGAGGTCGCCTGACTGGGTCCTGCAGCCGGGCATGGGTGCTGGGGGGGAGTGGAGGGTGGGAGGAGTGATCCAGCCTGCCCAGGCTCTGTCTCTTGGCACACTCCAAGTCATGGCTGTCGCCGCCTCCAGAGGCGTCCCCACTCACGACCCAAGTTTTGCATTAGTAACAGAGCTGCGGAGCAGGAGTGCGGGTGTGACGGGGTGGGGGACGGGAAACTCACGTGGCTGGCCCTGACCTTTTGAGCAACCAGAACCTTCCCTGCCTCCTCCCAGGGCGCCAGGATAGCGCCGCGAGCCACTCGGGTCAGTCGGGAGTGAACTTGGCCTGCAGCGGCGGCGGCGAGTGGGGGAAGGGCGCCCCCTCCCCCGCCTCAGCCCTGAGCACGGATCGGTCGGCATCAAAGGGATTTTCTCTCCCACCACACACACCCGCGCTGCCGCAGGCTCCTCGCCCCTCCTCCGCCAGGTCCCCGCGCGGGGCCGATCCCGCACACGCACCCCCCGCCCGACCTTCCAGGACCCCCGGCTCTCTCGGCCAGCCCCCGACCCCAGCTCACCCCGCCCGCGCGCTCCTCTGGGCTCCCCCTTCCCAGGCGCCTGCCGCTGAATCTCTGACAAAAAGCAACTTTGGGTGGGCGCACGGAGAACCCAGGATGTGCGGCGGCGCGCCCCAGGGGAGTGGGCACTGACTGGAGACCGCTCCGGCCCATCGTCCTGCGCTCCCTTCGGCCAGTCTGGAGTGTTCTCTCCGTGGACGCCTCCCCCACCTTCCCCGATTCAAAGATGCAAGCCAGGTGTAGCCAACTGTAAAAGGGGGCTCGGGGGCTTGGGGAGGGGGGCACCAGCAAGGATCGACCGGGAGAGCCGCTGCCAAACCGGGGCTGCCCGCCACACACCCCCTTTCCCAAAAGCAGAGCCGTGGCCCCCCGTCAGCTCTTGGACCAACCTCAGACACTTCCCCTTCCCCCCGCCAACCCGCCCCCCCCCACGCCAGGCCTCGGCTTTTTGTTCCTTTCACTTTCTTTCACGGTTGTGCCACACACAACCACGCGTGTATGCAAGAGGGGGCCCCATTTGGAAGCTGGTGTCCCTCAACAGGAGGCAGCAGCCCAGGACAGGAAACCGAGGTTGAATGCAATTAATCGACCTGACTCCACTCCTCCCCGCCCACCCACCCACCCTCCACACCCCCCCGGGTCTGGTCCCTACAGGCTGGGATCCCACTTGGAGTCTACACAACCTGGAAACAAATCCAGAATAAACGATCCATAGACCACGACTCTAGAGGGGGTGTCACTGCACTGCAGCCTCCATCAGGGCTTTGTAGAAATAAAGTGAACTCACTGCAAACTCCTCCCCCCACAAGGAACAAGCTATACCAGAAAGCTATTAACGACAGCTATCATTAGTACACACAGGAAGCACAAAGGAACTTTTTACGAATAAAAGATGCATAAAACACAGGGTCCTGTGATCTGCACCCGGCTTCCCTGCTGATTGTGTGCAGCCTGGGAGTCCTGGGAAGGCTGGGGATGAGGGTCAGAGGAGGACAGGGGCTCCCACTTTCTTTACGAGGAACAATAGGAACCCCACGTCTGTTCATCTTGGAACCCGGAACACCCCAAACAAAGCTGTGGGAAAACTGCGGTAGACGTGGGGGCCCGTGAATTCTTCTAGCTGTTCAGAGCTTAATTACTCCTCCTTGATCCGTGGGACCAGACACGACACCACCAAGGTTAAAATGCCCCAAACAGCGCCGAGCAGATGTGAGCGAGCTGGCAGACGCGCAAATGAGGCCTGCCTCGGAGCACGATAACAAGTGACTAATACGTTGCATATCGTTGAAAGAAAATTATTTTTCTCTGATTTGCATTTGCTTCGGGGGAAAAAAAAGCCAACCAGAGTCCCTCTTCACAAGCACGAGTCTAATCCTGGAAATGCAGCCCGGCTGCTTTAAGAGAGCTGGAAGGAGGGAAAGACTGCCAGCGCTTTGGCGTTGCAGGCTTGTCTATCTTTCCGCCTTTCCTCCAAGGCGAAACTCGTTTTGCAAGCAACATTCCTACAGAAAATGGCACACGTCATAAAAAGAGACCAGTTTATAGAACTGGCACCAAAGTTCATGTATCATTCCAGAAGCATCTCCCAGCTCCCCTCTAGGGAACCCAACTAGATGTAGAAGTCCACATTATAACTCAGAGAGTAGATCTGGGGGCAGGGTGGGGCGGAGGTGGACCCATAATTTGCAGATATCCTGCAAGCTGTACACTCAGGGGCCGAAGTCACACAGAAGGGCACGATATAGAGTTAAGTCAGCTCTAAATGATCCTCCAAAGCCCGGGGGCCAGGGCTGCGGAAGCCTTCAACCTTGAGGTTGGGGGGAGTGGTGTTTACACCCAGCTTGCCCCAGGACAGCCCAGGGGCAGGCCCATCTTCTGGACCAACCTGAGGACCATCCTGAGCCCGCCAGCTTGGACCGGCCCAGCGGGGTATTGCTGCCACCCACCAACTGTTCTCCCTCCCACCCTGGCGCCTCCCCGCAGTGCCTGGCAGAGGACCAGGAACTCAGAGAAGGCCGGGCTCTGGGCATTTAGTTGATTAAGTCACAGAGTGGGTGGCGCTGTGGGCAGACCTCAAGACAGCACCGTTGGTCCTGCAGCTGAAAGGCAAGCGCGCTCTTAAAAACCGGGAAGGCAAAGGGAGGCGGGTGATCAAAAGCCGACTTGCACCCCTCCCCACCCCCATTCACCCCCCCTTCGGGTCCTGAACCTACCCACTTGTGTTTCCAATCCAGGAAACAGGGCCGAGGGCATAGAACACAGCGGCCGCCCGTCTCTTGAACTTGTCTGAATAACAGGGCCATTTCAGAGGAAGAACAACGGCCTTCAGAGCCTCTGCAATTTCCAGAAAGCCTTCAGTTAATAATACATTCTTTCCAACAGGCTTGCTTTAGGGCGGAAAGTTATTTTCCCAAATCTTAACAACCCGGTCACAAGCCACTGAGGCCCCAGGTCAACAGATCCCGGCCAAACCCCTCCAGACAGTTGACACTCATGACCCCGCAGGCCTTCTCCTGCCACCTCTGCCTAACAAGTTCCCTAAACCACAACACACCAACCAGCGCGCACGTCCACCACGATCCCAGGAGCCAGAAAGATGCGTGTCGCGGGGGGCGGGTGCCGCCGCCGAGGGCTCTCTCGCAGCGCATCCGAGGGCTCCCGGGCCAGCAAGGGGCGGCCACCTCTGCAGCTCTCCGCGGGCCTGCACGGTGCGCGCTCTGTGTGAGCGCCGAGGAGGCACAGCGCTGCTCGTGCGCCAACAGCTGTCACATTATTTGCACTCGCTGTAAACAGCCTTCACACTCCCCCCTTACCACACAGTTAAGGCCAGACTAACAATCCAGTTAGAGATCAAACCAACAACAGCAGCATTGTGTCTGCCTTCGCACCAAGCCCAGCAGCTGGCAGGTTTCTCCGGAACAAGAGACCCCCCTCCCCCCACCCCTCCAGGCTCCAGCCAAGGCTAGCCGAGGCAGCAATGCGTGTGTCGCTGCTGATTGTTAAAGCAAGACAACACAGCCATTTCGCGCAGAGTTCTGTGCGGTTCATCAGCTCTCCCAGAGTTTCCTCCTCCCAGGCCCCCTCCCCCATTTCCTCAGCTGGGAATAAAGGTTGTTCAGACTCCCAGGGTCGGTTTCTCTGCTCAGCAAAGTGTGGGTCGGCCTGCCCCGGCCAGGCCTGGGGTCCTGCAGCCCTCTCTACCGTGGTCCCAGAGGCTAGGCAGCCCGGCACTTTCTGCAGCCCAAAGCCTCGTGTGTTTCGGAAAACCGTCCAACTCCCTGAATCCTTCCTGGTCGCCCCACTGACCAAAATGTCTCCTTTTATGATTTTTGGTTAAGTCGAACATTTCCATAATCGTCATTATTAGCGCAAATTACATGCCTAATCGGTCCTTAAATAGATTTTAATTAAATAATCATACAAGGCTCATTTTTTTTAATTTTTATTTATTCATTTATTTATGGCTGTGTTGGCTCTTCGTTTCTGTGTGAGGGCTTTCTCTAGTTGCGGCAAGTGGGGGCCACTCCTCATCGCGGTGAGCGGGCCTCTCACTATCGCGGCCTCTCGTTGCGGAGCACAGGCTCCAGACGCGCAGGCTCAGTATTTGTGGCTCACGGGGCTAGTTGCTCCGCGGCACGCGGGATCCTCCCAGACCAGGGCTCGAACCCCTGTCCCCTGCATTGGCAGGCAAACTCTCAACCACTGCGCCACCAGGGAAGCCCCCAAGGCTCATTTTATGACTTAAGAAAGGCATTAGTTTTCGTTATAAACTTTCCACCAGGATATAGAATACTGATAGCAGACATATACTTATTCTTTGAAAAGCACCAATAACTGATGGGCAGAGTGTTGGGAAAGCAGACCCTGCTTCACACCTTCTGGAAATCCAAGTGGAGACTAGACAGACCACATCTGCACAACTTTCCTCCGGAGAAGGGAGAGGGGATTTCTTCCTCCAAAGCATTACTTTTGTCTTCTCTTTGGGGCCAGGAGAAAGGAACCCCAAATGTTCCTTTTCCTTGCCCATCTGAAGAGATCTCTCCAGCTTAGAAGTCTCTTCTAGAGACCACTCCTCGCCACCCCCATCTGTTTTCCACCCCTCAGTCTGCTGAGAGCCGTGGTGGAAAGCAGGCAGGCTGTGCTTGTTAAATGCTGTGTAAAATGCTGTTAATAAAATAATAAATACAAAGGATGGAGGCTGCTGGTTCCATGGGTGTTTTGACTGGAAATGCCTTGGCACTTGTCATGTGTTTATGGGAGGGCAGACAACTCTAGGATTTACATAGTTTGGACATCTCTGTACTTCATTTATTCTTTCCTAATTGACGTAGGCCTAGAGCTATTTCAAGTTTGCATTTGTACAGAACTGTTAAATGCCTAAGAGTTTCTCCAATTAAACCAAGTTTTAAATCAGACCCAAGGCTGGAACGTACTCTCGGCCTCGCCCCACTCCACCCTTCTGCCTCTGTGGCTGGAGAAAACAAACAGACACTCAACAACGATCCCCTGTCCTTGCTCTCCCCACCTTCACCACCCCCACCCCCGGGGGGGGCACCTAGGGCAAAGGTTAAGGTGTCTTCAGATTACAGGCAAGGCCCTGGCTACACACACTGGAAAGCACTGCAGTTGGGCGCATCCTGGGCATACTCGAACTTCTAAAATAGTGAGCTAAGATGGGGGAAAACTGCTGGCCTGGTAAAACCCACTGTTCACAAAACAATGTCAGCAAAGGCTGAAAGGCATTCTTTAGAGAGGTACCAGGGACTCATGCCTACTGAAGCTCTTTCAGCACAAAGTCTTTTAGGGGAAGAAGGGAAAAGGAGGGTGGGGGCGGGGAGGAGAGAAAGGCAGCGCTCCTGTTTCAGAGCAGGCATCCCCAGAGAGTCAAGAACCAAGTGTAGCTTCAATCAAACGCTGACTTCCCCTCTGGGAGTCTAGTAGGAAACCTGATCACAGTAGCTTACTACCGGCCTGGATCCATACAGGTCTGGTTTTCTTCTCATGCTAGTAATTTTTTTAAATACATATCGATAGAAAAGAAGCAATCCCTGACAGACTTTTATTGAAAACCACACTGAGACCTCATAACATCCAGACTTAATCCCTATCAGACAAACCACAGCACCTCTGGCCCCTGCAGTGGGCCAGACCCTTTCACCTCTTCCCACCAGGTCTCTCCCCTCCAGCCGTTGCTGTTCCCTCTCCCCAAAAGAATGACGGGAGAACTTGCCAAAGAGCACCTAGATACCGGTACTGGAATCAATTCCTAACCATATAAATGATCCCACTTAGGGGGAGAAAAAAAAAATCCCAGCCTTTTCATATGGATTCCTTTAAAGCCCAGAATGCAAAGAACTGTAACAAAGGGAAAGAGGAACCCACGGAGGCAGACCTGGAGGAATAGCCTCAGGAATACCCTTGGAGGGGAGCTTAACCTGCAGTTTGGTCCCCAGACACTGGCCTACGCAGGTCTTGGTTGGGGGGGGGGGCGGCTGGCATCTCAGGGGCAGCAGGGAACGGAGAAGCAACCTATAGGAATCTGACCAGTCATTCAAAGCAATTACTAATCCTCCGGGCCTACTATGTGCCAAGTATTCTTTGATCCTAAAGGTGGAAAATTATTCCCAGTCTTACAAATGAAGAAACTTACTGAGGCTCAGAGGCCATAAATAACCTGCCCCCAAGGTCACACAGCTAGTAAAAATGGGCCACGGTCAAACTCAGTCCTGGAGTTGAGGAGAGGAGCCAATTATTGGTCAAATTGTGCCATCCAGAATCCCCAAGAAGTTCGGAAGCCTTCCTTAGCCCTTGTACTCCAATACAGGGTAAAAGGATAGCACTTAACACGTATGAAATTCGGTCCACAAGGAGCCCGCACCCTAGTTTCTCCTACACCCAGAAATCTCTTGGTCCATGTGAAGTCTTTCGAAATTTCTGCCAACATCCTACCCATCTCCCTACACTGGAACACCCTGGTGTGAGGCCAGGGGTTCCCAACAAGGCTCCACTTTCCCCTCCTCCAGGAGCCCAGAACAGGCAGTGGGAGGTGGGTGCTACTCTTAGGTCTCTATAAAAAGTGCTGACACCTGGAACTAGAAGAAGGCTTGCCACATAAAGCAATAAATCAAATTATCTAGACAGAGCAAAAGCCCTTTGGAAAGACTGCCTACATCTACCTTTCCTAGGACTTTAATGAAAAACTCAGGGACCAAAGTGGGCTGGGGAGGCAACTGAGGGGGAAGCGGCTTGCAAGATGCTGGACCCTCCTGGACTCCTGGGGGTCCCCACAAAAAGCCAAGTCCCGAGACAAGCCGGAGGTTGGGGTTATCTCTCCTCTCCCCAACTTCTCATCCCAGCAGCGCAGGGTCAGCGCTCAACATCCCCTCCCCACCCCATCTTCAATTTCCTGCTCTGCCCCGGGCTTTCAGAAGCTCCGGGAACCATCCACACCCGATGCCACAGACGCCACAGGCTCCACGACCGAGGGCCGTCTCCAGCTCAGCTCGGTGGGAAGGGGAACGGGCAGGAGCGCCGGACACTCAGCCGCCCCTGCGGCTTCCCGGCCCCGGGCGGGTGGCTCCTCCAGTGGCCGAGGCTCCGGATGTGTGAAATGGCTCCAGGAGCGCCTGGGGCAGGCCAGGGCCTCCGCAGCGGGAGGGACCGAGGCGATGGCGGAGCCGGGTCCTCACCCCTCTAGTCAGCCAAACACGCCCCGGCGGCCCGGCAGCCCCTGGCTCGCAGCCAGTGGCTTTCTCTCTTTTTTAAACTTTCCGGCCTTGGCCATCACCGCCGATTGGGACAGGATTTCCAGCCCCCGCCTTCCCGCCTCCACACCCTCCGTGCAGGCCCTTCCAACCTCCAAGGAGGTGACCCCCGCCCCCGGGCACCGTGAGTCCCCTGGGCCACCTGGAGCGAGCCGCTTCCCAAAGCGATCGTCGTGCGGCCGAGTCCGGGGCTGCTGCTGCGTCCGGGGAGGAACTCCCGCAGCCTCCAAAGGTCCAGGCCTGCCCGCAGCGGCATGCAGAACCGCCCCCTACTCTCGCTCTCTTCGAAAGACCAGACGCGGGGGCAGGGGGGTGCGGAGGAAGTTTAAGGCCTGTCTTTAAAAAAAAATTTAACTCTTCAGATGCAAGAATGTGGGTGCCCTTGGCACGGTTATGAGCGCTCGGGTAGAACAATAGAAATGGGGGGTGCCGGAAATGGTGCAGGAAGACCCCTATAACCCTATAAACCTCTCCTCCCCCCTCGCAGTTACTACTAGCATTAAAAGATCCCAGTGCCTTCAATGCAATAGTGCCTGTTTATAACTTTTCCCTGCTGGGTCCCCATACCCTATACAAGCCCCCTCCTCACGTTTTGAAATCACCAGGGCAAAGATCGCTCCCAAATCTGTGACCTCCCGGAGCTCTTGGGCCTCTCACCTGCTCTTGCCCCTGGCACCCTGACCTGACTCACCCTCTTCCCCCCAGTAGTTCCTCTGGTTTGCACCTAGACAAGAAATTTAGTTTCATTTAGCTTCCGGTCTTTAATTTTAGCAGGTCTCCTTTTTGCATGCACATCAATATGGCAATTACCATCTAAAAGCTCGCCCAGCCCCGGGTCAATGTAAATTGATCATTGTCCGCCTTCCACAAAATAACACCGGGAGTCTGTGATGCATAATGAGATTATACTGGAAACTGTCTTTTAGATCAAATTCTATTTTATGCTGTCAGGATCTTCTCCTGGCGAACTTCCCCGCTAGTCTAATCACGGGGCGCCGGAGCCCATGGGTGCTGAGGGGCGATGGCTGGCCGGGGAGACATGGTTCTAAGAAATAACAAAGTGCGGGGACGCCCCCCCCCCACATTTCCAACACCCTCAACTAGGGGCCGGCGGAAATGAGCCTGCGCTGGGAAAGGGGACCTTCTTACAGAAACGTTGCGGGGGGAAGAGCTCGTTGGTTAATTCCCATCCAACAGAAAGTCAGCTATCCCTTCCGGAGGAACACATGGGGGGCAACCAGCGAAAGCCGTCGGGCCGGGCTGGAGGTTGGGAGACGTCCACGGCCAAGTGCTCGGGGCACAGGCGGCTTGGCTGCCACGGGGGTGGCCTGAGAAGACCTTCCACTCCTGCCCCGGCTGCTTCTCAAGCCAGCGCCACCATCTAGGCCCCGGCAGCGCAGCCAGCCTTTGCAAACAGACGGAATCCTGCCGGCCGTACACTCCGGCGAGGCAGCCCGGTCGGGCCGGGCCTCCTGACTGCGCGAGGCCCCTCCAGGCCCGAACCATGTGAGCCGAGGGCTGGAGGCCTCCAGCCAGGAGAAGGTCCTCCCGCCCCTGCGCGGCCCCCGGGGCACGGATGTGACCCTGGAGCTTAACAAAGGGCCTTCAGAGCTCCTTTGGGCCTCGGGCTGGCGGGGGGAGCGGTGGGGCCAGGGGGAGAGGGGCGGTACGGCGGCCCAAGGGGACCCGTGAGGCCCCACGCCCCGCCGGGCTGGGTCTGCCGGGCCCGCCGCCCTCGAGGAAACCACCGAGGTGGCATTGCCGGGGCCGCTGGGCATCCCGAGGACCGTCCTGGTGTTCGGGCGGCTCGGAGGCCGGCGAGCCTCCTGCCCAGCCCCGTGGGCCCGGCTGTCGTGCCCGACCCAGCGCGGGCTCCACCCGAGTGCGGTCTTCCCGATAAAAGCTGGAATTCCCGGCTGGGCTCAGACAAAGAGGGACCGCGGCAAATCGACGCCGCGGGCAAACCAAACCCAAGCCGAGTTTACGCGCGCGTCTGGGGTCACAGAGGCGCCTGCTAATCCTCCCTACGCTGGCCGTCCCCGCACGGTCTCCTCAAGGGGGAAAAAAAAAGGGAAAGAAAGCATACCTCCCCTTGATTCCGCCCAGAGGCCGAGCTTCGCACTTCTTTCGGTTCAGTCTCTCTCAGTTCACTAGGCCCTGCGCCACCTTAGCAAACAGGGCTTAGAGGAGCGCAACATCCCTTGCTTCCGACCCAGAATGCAAAGCTACTCCTCTTTTTCCTCCACCATCCATCCTCTCAGGGTCCAGAACTCAAAAATCTTTCAGAAATCCTCCTACCTGCTCAAGACATACTCTCTTCCCCACTCTAGGTGGGAAGAAACTATAACCAGAAGCAATCTTAGTAACCAAGGGCCATCCACCCTTAGCTAGGCACCGTCGCCCTCAGTTTCCCTCTAGCCGAAGACACAGTATTTCCCAGTGAATGAGTGTGCGAATGTGGTTGTGTGGCCCACACTTCCGTGCCCTGCTCTGTCTCACCGGGCAGGAAAATCTTCATCAGGCATGGAGGGGTTTTTGTCATTCAGCCTGTGTATCTAAGCATGGACGTATGCATGTGAATGCTTTTTGTGTTTCCAAGTGACCCTCTTCACACCTTTAAATGGGCTTTTGTCTCTCGAACGAACTTACAGAAATTCTGCTCTAGTTTCCAGCTCAACAAAGTCTGGGATTTTCTCCTAGAATCTCGCTCTAGGTCTCAGTATTTGCATACCCATGTTTACATTCCTCGCGGCCAGTTCTTTCTCTCTTCTGTATCTCTTGTTCCATGTGGGCACCAGAGTCCAAGTGTCTTGATTTGTCTCAGCACATGTCATTCAGGCGCACATCTTAATCTGTGCATTCCTGTCTAACACGTACACCTCCCCACGAATTACATTCTTGCTTTGTCTATAATGGGGCTCGTTCCCAGACCAATATGGGTTTGCAGTTTAATGTAACTAGAGGATCCCCTAAGACTCCAAACCCTAAAAGGAAGAGGAGGGGGAAGGAGAGAGGAGTGTGACTAATGATTCATTTCTCTATAGGGTAACCCACCCACCAATTTCTACCTCAGGGAAAGAACGAGACCAATGCCTGCAGAGTTGTATTCAATTTTTAGACCCATTCAATGTTGACCCCATGGATGTGTATACAAATGATCGGTCTTGTACACATCACTGTCCAACTCCTGTTTGGAGGCTGCCTCCCTGCACATATCTTATTTGAACTCGCCACAAGTTCATGGTTAAAAGTGTTTTTATTTACATAGACAACTCAAGGACCCCTTTGCTCTCTCCGACGCATACCTGTACGCACTGGCCAGGCATTTCAGGCTTGGGTCTTTGGTAGGCAACACTCTCGGTCAGAGGCCCCACTGACTAAAGCTCTGAGCAGACCTTCACATACTGGGCCTCTGGGAACGGTAAGGTCTAACCTCTGCATCTCCCCAACTCAGTTCCTTAAGTGAGGGTGCCCACCGTGTGTGTTCACACCTTCCCCATTGAGAAGTATCGGGTCAAATTAGATCACCTAGCAGCTGCGTTTGGTTCGTCGAAGAATCGAGCCCAATGTACCAGGATGTGAGACTGCATACACAGAAGAGAAAGGAAAACCCTAAGCCCAGACTCCCGCCTCCTCTCCCCAGGGGGCTACTTTGCCTCCAGGAATTTCTACTACACTCCCCACCCCCACTCTCCCTATCGTCTTTAAAGGGTTAAGAGAAACCCTCGCAGCCTTCCCTCCACCCTGGTCGCTGGGCCCGAAGGCTCGCTCGCTCACGGGAGTCTGCCGCCGCCTCCGCGGCCCGCCCCCCCCCCCCTTCCCGTCCTTCAGCCGGGAGGGAGCCTGCATGCCTGTCTAGACCCATCTATCACAGGCACACCAACAACACCCGCGAGAGCGCGGAGACCCTACCCAGGTCCCCCTGCCTGCACGGTTCCCGGTGGACAGAACGCTGGAGCGTGACCGCGCCTGCAGGGTCGGGGTGGGACTCTACGGGCTCGGGCTGCCCCGAGCGCACAGCGGGTCCGCCCTGGCCCCGGCCCACAGCGCTCCCACCAACACGGCTGCCGGGGCACAGTCACAGCTCTGTGCGCTGGGCAGTCCTATTTTTATCTTGTCTAATCCCAAACTGGGCGGGGAGCACAGACGTCGTGCTTAGAGATCAAGAGATAGGCGAGGGAGGCGGGGAGGAGCAGCCAGGCAGCGACGCGAGCGGGAGCGAGTTAAAGACACGGTCGAGGCGACCGAGAGCAGGAAGAAAGAGCGGGCTGCGCGGGCCTCGAGGCGCCGCACGCAACGCGCCGCCCGGCCAAGTTACACTCGCCTCCCGGTCGCCCCTCGCCGCCCATCCCTCCCCACTTCCCAGAGGCGCTCTCCGCAGCCCGGGCCGCGGGGCCCCGGCCTCTGTGGGAGGCACAGGCCCGGCCGGCCCTGCAAAGGGCTGGAGAGAATCGCTAATGAGCTGTGCGGCCCATTGATCCGGAGAACACTTCCCAATTAACTCTCAGTCACCTACTGGTGACAGCGCCTCAAAGGACAGCGCTGGGGCCGTCCGAGCCCTAACCCCGACCTGCCCGTGGAGCGCCTGGCGCCCGAACCCCGCGCGCGCCCCCCCACTACCCCAGGCAATCCCGGTGAGTGGCGGCGTAAACCCGCACACTAAAGGCCAGCCTCGGGTTAAACCTGGACGGCATATTAATCACCGCCATCTCCCCGCTTCCTCCTCGCGGTGAAATCATGCCCAAAATAAACACGGGAACCAACACTGCAAAGCCCAGACCAGATAACAGGTCGGGGGTGGAGTGGGAAGGGTCGAGAAGCAAATGTATTTTCCAAGTGTCCACGTACAGGAGTCTCGGAGGCCGACAATTAAAATGACTTCCACACAAGCAATTCTGTTGGCCAAACCGAATCCAGCACCTCGTAAGGATTGATTTCGGCCCGCGGTGTCCGTTTCCAGTGCCACAGGAAGTGTCAGATGGCTACAAATAACCAAGTCTGTCTGCGTTCACCACCCACCACCTTCTGGGGTGGGCCATTTCCTCCTCGTTTTTATTCCCAAGTCATTTTAAGGATTTTTCTCCAGAGACTACCCCTAGAATCAAATACCACTACCCCTCCTCTGGCCTTCTCTCAAAAAAGAAACAAACAAACAAAAAAACCCAGCTAAAACCCTGAGCTGTCTACTCTAGACACAAGAGGCTGTACGAATACCTATTTGAAGCGCGCTGGTTTCTTTTTTTAAGGTTTGTTTTTAAATACACATAACCCTCCCCCCTCCTTCGCTCTTCCATCCCCGCAACCCCCCAACCCTTTAGACGCCGGCGGCGCGCGCCCTCGCGCGCGGGCACTCACAGCCTCTAGCTGGAGATCGCGGACTTTCTGGAAAAGATTCATTAACTGCAAATTAAGCCTCGCCCCGGCTTCGGCCTACACGCGGCCAGGCTCAGCCATCTCAGGGACCCGGGGACGTGCCCACTCGAGAGTGCAGGCGGCGGGAAGCCCGCCGGGACCACGCGTGCCTCGAGCCGCCCTACTCCGCACACGGCGCCCCGGGGCTTGCTTGGTCAACAGCAGGAGCACGTCGCCGCCGCCCCGAGCCCCCTAGTTGGCGGAGGCTCTGCAGCGCAGCCGCCCGCCTGCTCCGAGCGCGGGCCCCGCGGTGCAGCGGCGCCTCGCCCTCCCCGCCTCGGCCGAGGATCGCGCCCGGGTGCGCAAGTTCCTCTTCGCCCTCGGCCTCTGCGCCGCACGCCCTCCGAGTGGGACCAACTTCCTCCGGCCGCAGACTCGCACACGCCCTACAGGGCTTTCCACCAGACTCCACGCTACCCAGAGGAGGACCCAGGTCTCGCCCCCCGGCCCGCCGCCGCCCCCGCCTCCGCACGATCTACCCCCACCCCTGGGGGTAGATCTTAAACTTAAAACCAACTTAAAACCAACCCCACGACGTCGCGGGGAAGGTGCGGGTGGACCAGAGTGGCAGATTAAAATTTTTAAAGAACATTTACAAAACAAAGCGTCTGACCTAACTGGCTGGCTGGCGGGCGGGCCGAGTCGGAACTGGCTGTCGCCTGTTTCGATTTCCTAGTATTTTTTTTTTAATCCATGTGATTCACGCTTTGGAGCAATCCAAAAATAGCCAAAAAAACCAAAAAACCGGGACTCCCCTCCCGAGTCGCGCGGCAGCGGCGGCAGCTCGAGCTCGGCTCGGCCCGGGGCGCCCGCCACACACACCCTCGCGCACGCACACGCCGTCGTTCCACGAGCAAGAACGAGCTGCCCCCGGAGAGGTGAGACGAGGCAGCGGCGGCTGGAGGTTTTTACAGTTCTTTCCCGAGTCGAAAACGAAAGCAGACGGGAACCCGCCGCCCTCCCCTTCCTGCTAGCAAGCTAACGCCGAGCCGAGCTTCCCAGCTTCCAGCCCAGCTCACCCCCACGCCCCCCGCCGCCGGACTCGCGGCACTCAGCGACGACCGCGCTCCCGCGCACACAGACACACACTGCCTGCAAACTTCTAATCCGCGAACTCCCTGCTCTCCTCCCAGCCCCCAGGGGGGCGGCAGCCACCCCCGCCGCGCCCCTCCCTCCCCGAAGCCCACGCCGGGCCGCTTAGGTTGGCTGCATTTTTAATAACTTACAGCTAGGAAATAAAAACGAACGCGAGCAAAGCAGCCAAAGTGAAGCGCGAGGCACAAGCTTCGAGGGGTACGCCAGAGAGTCAGAGGAGCCACCCGCCGCTAGTCTGGGCCCCGAGGGAGGGGGCCGACTGCAGCCCGCCGCACGCACGCCCGCCAGCCCGCGCGGCCTCCGCGGGGAAAGGTGTTCCGGGCACTGACCTGAAATCCCCAGCCGGGGAGTAAGCAGGGAGCCTGCGATCCGGCGCTTTGAAGTTTTCCCCGGAGCAGAGTCGAGGCGGCGAGGAGGAGCGACGGGAGGTGGGGTGGGTGGGGAGAGGTGTGCGGGGTTGGAGGAAAGTGGGGTGGCGACGTTGGCGATGGGAGAAGGGGCCGGGCCGGGGAAGCGCGGCGAACAGCAAAGTTTGCCGTCCCCCGCTGCCCGCAACCCGCTCGCGGGGCCGCGCTCGCTCGCCTCCCTCGCCGTCTGCTGCCAGCCGGCTGCCCTCGGGGTCGGCCACGCCGAGGGGTGGGCTCTGGGCCGGGTGGGGGCGGGGGTGGGCTCAAAGCCTCCGGGCAGGTGGCGACAGCCCCACGCGATCCTCCGGGCTCCGGCGGCTGGGCCGGGCTCAGCAGCTCTCGCGTCGCCGCTGCTGCCGCCCGCGCTCGGGCAGGAGCCCCAGAGCCATGCTGACGATTAGCCGCGAGCGCCCGCTCGGGCTGGGTGTTTATGTGTGTGTGAGTGTGTTGGCCAAGTCTTCCCTGCGCGGCGACAGCGCGGCTTGGGCTCCCCGCCCGGCAGCTCGCGGGCTCCCCCTCCGCCGCCGCTGCCGCCTCGCTCCCGCTCTCGGTCGCGGTCTGGGCTCCGGCGCGTCTTCCCCGCTGCCGCCGAGCTCGGTCCGCGTTCAGCAAGGAGCGTAGCTCTGCCTCCCCTCGCCGCTGGGAGCCCAGGCTCCGTCTGCCGCCGCACGCCGCGATCCCAACGCGTCCCCCCTCCCTGGTTCCCTCCTCTTCCTCCTCCCCCTCCCTCCGCCCTCTCGCCCGCCCGCCCGCCCGGCCTCCCTCCCTCCCTCCCAGCAGCCGCCTCCCCTCCCCCTGCAGGCGCAGCGCTCAGGCGACAGCCAGCCGCCCGCCCGCCGCCGCCTCCAGCTCTCACAAGTTTGAGCTCCCCCAGCCTCCGCTCACCCTCCGCTCACCCTCCGTTGCAGCGCCTGGGCGGTGGGGTGTCGGAGCGGTGATTCCTCAAAAAGGTTTGCCCGAGTTTCCCCAGCCGTCATCGATTCCCGGCGCGTTTCGCCTATCTGGGTTCGAACCCCAGACCACTTGGGTGGCGTCCCCCTCGCCCCTTGTCCTCCCCTCCCCCGCTTGGACCGAGTTGGCTGCGCACACCCCGCCCGGGCGCGCGTCCTGGGCGAGCGAGAGACCGACTCGGGCGGCGGCGGCGGCGGCGCGGGCGGCCCGTTGATCCTGAGCCGAGGGGATGGGGGGCGGCGGGGACGGCTCTCCCAGCCGCGCGCCGAGACTCCCCTCGCTACCCAGAAGGCCGGTGGAGGACCGCAATTACTGTAAAGCGCCTAGCACTCGGCTCAGCCAAAGCTGTCAAACCCCAGCGGCAGCTGCCGCTGCCTCCTCTCGCCACCAGCGCTGCGCTCTCCCGGTCGTGCGTCCCCTCCGAGACCAAGCAGAGCCTGGGCGAGTGCGCGTCGGTGCCCATCCCCACACTGGGTCCCCCCTTCCTCCCGGAGAAGCCCTTTACCATTTCGGTGTCCAGAGCTACCTGAAAACACTACCGTGGGCAACGGTGGCCGTTCCGCCCGAACTCCGCGCCCGAGTTCCCCGGACGTTTCGATTGTGTGGGAATTGTTTGGAGAGGCGGGGGATGGAGGAGGCAGCCCGTGGAGCACAAGGAGGCGGGAGTGGGGGCGGTAGGGGAGTGGAGATCCACCAGAATTTCTCCCCGTTCTCAGGCATTTCACAGTCTGCACCTCAGATGATTAGAGGGTCTGTCCTGGCCCCTCACCCCTGCCTTGGGAGATTATCACCCGCGTTTTATTTTCCTTGGCAGGGAGCAACTTTTGGCTTACACCGTTCACTCCATAAATTTCCACTCGGTAACGTCGCGCTGATCGGAGCTCGGCGGCGGCGTACAGCCTGCGCCCGCAGCAGTTCAATTCAATTGACACGTGTTGAGCTTCTCCAGCGCACCCGGCGCGGCGCTGGGAGCGGGGGGTGGGCAGGGGGCAGGCAGGTGAGAGGGGGAAGCGGAGAGTCGAGGTTTCGGCCTCCCCAGAGCGCAGAGCCTCTAGGGAGAGCCGAGAAGCCCCAGTTCTTGAAGCGGGCGGGAAGGGGTGGGAGCGGGGGAGGGGTGTTCCGGCCTAACCGGGCCCGGACACCGCCGCAAAAGGTGACCCCACTCCGTTGCTGGATAGGCTCTTTTTATGCTGAACGTGTGCCGGAGTCCAGCTCCAGCGAGTCCAGGGATACCCGAGGGATGGATAGCGTCGGTGAAGGAAATAATTCTATTACACTTCTTAAAGTATCAGCATTGCATGTTTCTCTTATGTCTTTATTCTTCACAATCACAGGTTTATATATTGTAGTTGATTACATTACCAGGTACGTGGCCAAACAATCTTAGCACAATCGAACCGCAAAATGTTCTACAAAGATTTTTTTAAAAAAATATCCCCTAGTTTCTAGATGTCCTATTAAAATATTTCCCCAAGTTCCCATTAATCACAGGTTATTTCTTAGTAACCAAGCCAAGCAGTTATATGATTATTTCAATTGTAAAAGTTGGAGCTACTTGTTCCTATTTCTCTTCTTGCATGCGCAACCTATTACAATGGTTCCATGAAAATATTTACAATATACCCTGCATGCTCTTTCTCCTTGTTTCCTTCAACTGAGACAGCGTTTTCTCCCTACCCTGGCAACCAATTCTGCTCTAGTCATTTGCTTTTCTATAATTAATCTTCCTTTATAATAGAACCATAAATTTCCTATGTCATCAGAAACTCCGGCCCATGGCCATAGCTCCATACTAGAGGGCGTTTTTCATAAAAACATCCCCTTAGTTCCAGGCTCTTAATTCTTTTTTTTTTTTTTTTTTTTTTTTTTGCGGTATGCGGGCCTCTCACTGTTGTGGCCTCCCCCGTTGCGGAGCACAGGCTCCGGATGCGCAGGCCCAGCGGCCATGGCTCACGGGCCCAGCCGCTCCGCGGCATATGGGATCCTCCCAGACCGGGGCACGAACCCGTATCCCCTGCATCGGCAGGCGGACTCTCAACCACTGCGCCACCAGGGAGGCCCCAGGCTCTTAATTCTTGACCTATTTCCCCGGGGCTTTAGTGGGTACTTCCCATTCTGTGGTAGTTTCAGGAGGGGGAGTCCTAGAGGAATTTTTCTTTCACGTGGAGCAACATCCCCCCAAAATTGCCCCTGTATGTAAATTTATTATCATAAAACATAACAACGGAGCTGTAGTCCACCTTCCTGGCACGGCGCTGCCTTGCAGTTTCGCCTTCCGTTGCTCATGACTTTGTCATGGTGCAATGGCTCCAGGATGGCTTCCGACATCTCCCCCTTCTTTATTTTTTAAAAGTGCAGTATGTAGCTCCACGGAAAGTTGTTTGATGCTTTTAATAATTATTCTGACGATGACCGGCAGTAAAAATATCAGAATTAGTACAACTACTGCAATGATTCCTCCATTAATGAGCATTGAGAATAAGGTTTTATGTGACACAAATGACTTAATACTTTCAAAAAAGTTCTGAGCAGACTGTGCCGGAGATAAATCTAAGTTTGTATTTCCTATGTCATGAATCTCTTGATGTAATTTAGTAAGGTCTAAACTAACATCTGTTTTGTTCCAAACTCCCATAATATGAGTCTGAATTTGTTCCCAAGAATATAATGATTCATTCACTTTTAGAGGAGTAACACAAAACCATCTATATTTTTTATGACACCTCAAAGCTAATCTTACTTTGAGCGCTGTTAATTCCTGCCCTATGTGTAAAATTGCTTCTTCTAAGGCATCCACCTTTGCTTCTAACTTTCTGTCTATAACTTCCTGAGTAGCCAGAGCTAAAGATACATTTTTTGAAAGCTCGTTTACATGTTGAGCTGTAGGTACTTGTTGAGCTAAGGAACTTATTGAAAGAGAAAATGTGCTATTACAGCTATAAATGTAGATATTCCTAGAATCAAAGCTGCAACAACTCTCTTTGAATGTAATAAAACTTCAGTTTCATGCAAAACTTGTAAGCCATAATCATCATACCAGGCAGAGGATAGTTTTACAGGCAACATAATGTATGGTGGTCGTTTAAGAATCATTAAAACTCATACATTCATAGAGGGATTTATACAACTTGTCAAAATACAATCATAGCAATGTGTCCAAAATGTAGAACCAGAAGTATTATGATAAATATTTAGATCCACATATTTTGGGGCTACCAAGAATACATAAGGCGCTGACATACAACCCTGCACAAAATAAATGCCCATATTTTTAGGTCTATGAAGAATAACTGGCGATGGTGCAGCAATAGCTTTCCAAAGCTGGGTCTGTGCATAATACATATTATCTTGAGCCATAGTTAGGATAGGAGGCACCCATCCTCCAGTGTGCCATCTATTAACACGCATAGAAGCAGGAATGAATGAATTATTCCAATCATAACGTGCATGATGTTGTAAATAAGATCTATAATCCTTAGATGGATCAGGATTACTCCAATCATGCACATTTTTTGTGGTATCCTGTATGGGAATATCGATTCTTGAAGAATATATACAATAATTCCATGTAGGAAATCCTGTATTGGTATCTACAGCATCCCAGTTACTATCCAATTGGTCTTCCGGAGATTGTAATATAGATGATTGTACTCCTGTACGAATACCATAAGGAGGATTACAAGGAGGAAATTTTAAAGGATGAGAGGAAGGTTGATTATAAGTTGGATCTTCTCCGGGTGCTAGATAAATCAAAGACCAAAGAAGTCTCTTATTAGATTGACTCGAAGGAGAAGCAGTAAGCTGTCCTTTAAGAAAAACCGGTATACATCCATCCTTACGAGAGGCTACAGAATTATTAATTGATGGAAATATAAAACATATAGGATGGAACCTTGATTTTCCATGAAAAGTAAAATTATTATTTGTTTTAAATTTATTATATGGATAGGAGCTTAGGGCTCCTCCCATTAACCTGGGCATAGTAGTAGATACTGGTATATCCTCATTATCCCAGGCTACAGTTTGTAAAATCGGTGGATCAGGGAGATAAGTCCAATAAGAATTACCCAAAACATTTCCCCTAGTTACCTGGAAGGCCAATATAGCAAGCATAGCAACAAAAAGATTTCCAGGTGTTAAGGTAGCTCCCTGGTCTGTTACCACTTTCTCGGCGTCGTCAGCAAGTCGTTTAATCTGACCCCAAGTTGGTGGATTCGAAGTTCTCATAGAGATGGCTTGTCTCTTGCGAGGTCTTGGGCGCGGACGCGGCAGACAAAGAATTGGTCTCTCTCCGATGGTGAGGTTTTGTATCTGCTGCAGCAGCGGTTTCTATATGAGGAAATAGCTTAACCACATACTGTGAGTCTGAATATAAATTAAAAGTCTGGTTCTGCAGCTCAGCGAAAGCATGTATTATTGCAATTAATTCTGCTTTTTGAGCAGAAGTTTCCTGAGTTTGAATTACCTTTGGAACATTATTAATAAGTAAAGCAGCTTTTCCATTAGATGATCCATCTGTAAAAACTAAAGCTGCATCTTCTATTGGCTGATCAACGTAGAATTTAGGAAATATAACTGGAGTGTAGCAAAAAATTGTAATAGCGGATGTTTTGGCAAATGAAACAGAATTTGTCCAGTATAAGAACTAAGAGCTATTTGCCAGACTTCATCATTCTGTAATAAAATTTTTAGTTGATCTTTATTATAAGGGATAATTATATTAGTTACATCCTTTCCAAACAATTCCTTACTTCTTTTTCTTCCTTTAGCTATTAAAGTTGCTGTTAACATAGGATAGGAACAAACTATTTTCTTTGAAGTAGCTGGTAAATGGATCCATTCCAAAGGTCCTTCCTGCCAAAGTATACCTGTAGGTGTAACTGGAGTGGGCAAGATTAGCAAACACCATTCTTTTGTGGAATCTATTCTTTGTAAGAAGCAGTTGTTTAAAGCAGATTCAATAGACTGAAAAGCCTTTTCTGCTTCAGGAGTCATATTTCTAGATGAGGTTGGATCTGAATTTCCCTGTAATATGTTAAATAAAGGCTTCAATTCTGCTGTAGTTATTTTTAAATAAGGCCTAATCCAATTAATATCTCCCAATAGTTTTTGATAGTCATTTAATGTTCGTAAATTATCTTTCCGAAGTTGTAATGGTTGATGTGTCACAGTTTATGTATGTATTATTCTCCCTAAATAAGTCATAGGTGGTTCAGTTTGAATCTTTTCCGGAGCTATTTGGAGTCCATTTTTTTTTGCAATGCCTCTGTTAAATGCTGTAAGACTTCTTGTAAATATCCTCTATGTGAATGGGACAACAATATATCATCCATATAGTGTATCATATATACTTCCGGATTATTAATTCTTATTTCTGTTATAGCCTTATCCACAAATTTTTGACATAAGTTTGGACTATTTTTCATTCCCTGAGGTAATATTTTCCATTGATATCTTTGATAAGGTTGTTTAAAATTAGTAGAGGGTACACTAAAAGCAAATCTTTTTCTATCTTGAGGGTCCAAAGGAATAGTAAAAAAGCAATCTTGTAAGTCTATAATAATTATATTATAATTTATTGAAACAGCAACAGAAGAGGGCAATCCAGGCTGTAAAGCTCCCATATCTTCCATAGTATTATTAATTGCCGTTAGATCTTGTAAGAGTCTCCATTTTCCTGATTTCTTCTTTATTACAAAAATTGGTGTATTCCATGGACTGTTAGAACTTTCAATATGTCCTGCTTCTAATTGCTGTTGTACCAATTGTCTTGCTGCTGACAATTTTTACCATAGTTAACGGCCATTGTTCTACCCATACAGGAAGATCTGATTTCCAAGAAATGGGGTCAGCAGCTCAAGCAATGGCCATATTTATAAATTTGGATAACCCAAACCTTGCCTAAATTTATGTTGTTTAGTTAGTATGGGCAACATATCACCTTGTTGTTCCTTACCTAATCCCTTATTGGGATCATATCTCATATTTAACATTTGAGAAGTAACCTTTTCATCTGGGCTATATAATAGCATTCCCATTTGTGCCAATATATCTCTTCCCCAAAGGGTAAATGGCAAAGAAGGTATTACATAGGGACAAAATTACCTGATTGACCTTCCGCATTGGTCCAATGCAATATTTGTGAAATTTTTGCTACAGATGGAGCTTTCCCCAAACCTGTAAGCTCATTATGAGTACTTTTAGTTGCCAGGCTGGAGGCCAATCCTTACCAGCCACACAGGTCACATCTGCTCCAGTATCCAATAATCTTATAATCTCTTTTCCATTAACTCTTAGTGCTTTTGTAGGTCTAGACTGGGTAATTTCCTCTACCCAAAAAGCCATATCACTAGATCCAAAACCTCCTTCATTTCTAGGTTTATCAATTACAGATTGTCCCGTCTGATAATATGGGAGCAAAAGCAATTGAGCTATTCTTTGACCTTTAAATATTTGTTGCGTTTTTGTAGGGGGAGCCACCATAATTTGTAGTTCTCCTGTATAGTCAGAATCTATAACACCTGGCAAAACTGTTAACCCTGCAAGAGATGATGAACTTCTTCCCAATATGAGACCCAATACACCTTCTGGCAATGGCCCTTTGATTCCAGTAGGAATTTTTATTGGAGGAGCATCAGGAGTTAATATTGTTGAGGTGGTGGAACACAGGTCCAATCCTGCACTGTCTGGGGTTGCTCTGAAGAGTTCTGAGATGGAACAAAAGGAAGGAAGGGGTTCAGATGTTGGGATGTATTTATTTGTGTTGCCCCTATCATTTTGGGGGCCTGGGGCAGGGCCCCCTGGAAGTTTCCCAAATTGCCTGTGTCAGAATTAGGTGGTAAAAGTTGTCCATTCTTATGAAATTTAGATCTACATTCTTTTGCCCAATGATAACCCTTCTGACACCGTGGACATAAAGTATTTGCAAGATTGACTTTTGAATTTATAGGTGAAGGAACCGATAGTGGAGGCATGTTAGGTGCTTCTTGTTGGTTATCTGCATTCTTATAAGGACATGCTCTAGTAAAATGACCTGGCTTACCACAGGCATAACAATAATTTCCGGGAGTACCCCCAGCCATAATGACAGGAGCTCCTTTTTTCTTTATTTTGTACATATTGTGGATACATTTCCCCTTTTAATGCAGCTGCTATAGCAACGCCCTGTATAAAGGCAGGTCCTACATCTGCACATTGTTTAATAAAATCAGTTATATTTCCAGTTTTCCTAATAGGTCTCAATAATGCTTGACAGGTACTGTTTGCATTTTCAAATGCCAATTGCTTAACAAGCATATCAGCTGCCTCTTGATTGGTAATTACTCTCTGTACTGCCTGTGTTAATCTTGACACAAAGTCTTCATATGCTTCATCAGCCCTTTGCTTAATTTCCCCCAAGGTCGTTGCTTTCCCAGCCACCAAAGGAAGAGATTTCCAGGCATTAACAGCACAACTAGTGACCTGCATCAAGACTTCCTTATCTAGGTACATTTGACTTTGTGCAGTATCATAATCTCCCTCACCTATTAACATATCCAACAAGATATCAGCTTTCCTTTGTCTTTTATTAATTGCAGTTTGTTTTCTAGCTAAGTCTTCATATTCTCTTCTCCACAACAGATATTGCCCACCTGAGAGACAGACTCGAGCCGACCCAATCATATGGTGTCATCCATCTGTTAGCAAGAGCATCTAGCAAAGTGAGGGTATAGGGAGCTAGTGGTCCATAATCAGCACATGCAGCCTTTAATTCTTTGAGAATCTTATAAGGCAGAGGTTCCCATGTCACCCCATCATCAAAGGCTCCTTCAAAACCTACAGGGAAACAAGCAGCAAATTCTGGATCATCAGAGACCTGCATTCTTCTGGAATGCGTCTTTGGCTTAATATTAAATGCATTTTTAATCATTTTGTTAGTTGGAGGAGGCGGCGGTGGTCTCAAAGGCATCTCTTGTTTATAATCTGGTAATGCAGGATAACTAATTTTTGGCAAAGGTGTTTTTGTCTCAGAATTAATAACAGGAAAATCCCAAGGATTTGGCTCTCTATGATAAGCAGCAGCAGCCTCCTCCAGGTCTTTTTGGTCCTGAGGCGACAACTCATCATCATCATCATCATCTATTTTACATTTTTCAAATGTAGCTGCCAATACTTTCTTAGGAGGTGGTTTTGGAGGTATTAAGGGAGTACTTTCATCTGGAGTTCCCATATAAGGTATTCTCTGTCTTTCTTGTACTGGATCTAAGGTATCTCTAATGAGATTCCATAGAGCAAAAGTATCTACAGAAACTTTTTCAGGCCCATGAAGTGAATAATATGTTTTTAATTGATCCCCTACCTTAGCCCATGTATCCAAATTAACTGTACCTTCCTCTGGGAACCATGGACATTGTTCTTGAATAAAGTTTAAAAAGTTAGCTAATTGACTAGTAGTTACCTTAATACCTCTTCCAGATAACATATGTTTAATAATATCAATAAATAATTTTCTCTCTTTAGATTCCTTATGACCCATAGTTAACTTACCTTTTATATTACTTATTAGATTATCCACCCTTCACTTACCTTACCTATACTCTGCAAGGGGGTCTGCAGCACCCTAGGTGGAAGCCTAGCTATCCCGAACTCACTCTATTTACACTTACCCTTCAGGTCCCTGTTCGGGCGCCACTTGCTGGAGCCCAGCTCCAGCGAGTCCAGGGATACCCGAGGGATGGATAGCGTCGGCAAAGGAAATAATTCTATTACACTTCTTAAAGTATCAGCATTGCATGTTTCTCTTTCTCATGTCTTTATTCTTCATTCTTCTTCTATTGTTTACAATCACAGGTTTATATATTGTAGTTGATTACATTACCAGGTACGTGGCCAAACAATCTTAGCACAATCAAACCGCAAAATGTTCTATAAAGATTTTTTTTTAAAAATATCGCCTAGTTTATAGATGTCCTATTATTTCCCCAAGTTCCCATTAATCACAGGTTATTTCTTAGTAACCAAGCCAAGCAGTTATATGATTATTTTAATTGTAAAAGTTGGAGCTACTTGTTCCTATTTCTCTTCTTGCATGCACAACCTATTACAATGGTTCCATGAAAATATTTACAATGTACCTGCATGCTCTTTCTCGTTGTTTCCTTCAACTGAGACAGTGTTTTCTCCCTATCCTGGCAACCAATTCTGCTCTAGTCATTTGCTTTTCTATAATTAATCTTCCTTTATAATAGAACCATAAATTTCCTATGTCATCAGAAACTCCGGCCCATGGCCATAACTCCATACTAGAGGGTGTTTTTCATAAAAACATCCCCTTAGTTCCAGGCTCTTAATTCTTTACCCATTTCCCCCGGGCTTTAGTGGGTACTTCCCATTCTGTGGTAGTTTCAGGAGGGGGAGTCCTAGAGGAATTTTTCTTTCACGTGGAGCAACATCCCCCCAAAATTGCCCCTGTATGTAAATTTATTATCATAAAACATAACAACAGAGCTGTAGTCCACCTTCCTGGCACGGCGCTGCCTTGCAGTTTCGCCTTCCGTTGCTCATGACTTTGTCATGGTGCAATGGCTCCAGGATGGCTTCTGACAGGGAAGTAGGACCGGCTAGCAAAAGCACTCGAGGAAAGAGAGAGGGGTCGCCCCAAGATTTTGTTGCTGTTTAGTGGTGTCCTTAGTGGACAGATGTTCCCCCTCTAACCCCCTGGCCTTGCCCCAAGTGGAATGCCTGGTCTGGTGACAGCTGTAACATTTGGAAACAAACAAGCTGAAGCCACATTAACAGATGACTGCATCTCTTTCTTTCCCGAAGGATTTATCAGAATTGGCTTTAAGAATAATATTAGCATATACGTATATAATAAACCCTTTCCTTCTCTCTTTAAATTGGCACTAGCTATTAACAGGTTTCTCTCTCTGTCTCATCTTCCTCCCTCCCTCCTTCCCTCCCTCCCTCTCCTAAGCTGACCAGATCATCAGTTTCTGGACTTAAGGGGGAAAAAAGGCCAAGGATGTGCTCTCTTTACAGCTGAAACAGGGTTTATTTTCCCAGCGTTGAACCATTCCCAAGTAGAGAGGCTCTTTGACACTAGGGTTCTCTGTGAGTGAACTTCTCACATTCAGCTTGCTTTTGGAATTGCCCATCACTAGGTCCAGGCCAGTTTTATCCTTGGATTTGTCCAGCAACCTAAACAGTATAATTGCACAAGGCCAAGGCAGTACTTTTAATCTAGGAAGAGTTCCCAACTCTCTGTTTAGCAGTTCCCAAATTAGGAGGTAGTGTAGCAAACAGTTTCAACAAGGCTCAGTAAGAATTCTTGACCCTAGAATGCGGGCTTTTTAAAAGCTGGAACAACCTAATTCATCTCTCTGAGTTTCACTTTCATAAAATTAGACCTCACCAAAGAGCAGGGGATTCTTAATATGTATCAAAGTGTATGTGGAATCTGGATGGGAATATTACATCTTTAATTTCACTAACCTCTAGCTGCAATTTAGTATTTAGCATGTCCTTTAAATCTAAATGCAGACAACAAACCACGATAACATTAGGAGTACCTGTGACTATACCCCAGCAGATTCCACAGACAATTTCCTAAGGCAGTTTTTATAGATATCTCAAAGTATCACTAGTCTGATGTTACAATCAAATCATCATTACCTTTTTTGTTTTATCTAATAGACTATATCTATTTTAGAATGGTTTTAGATAAACAGAAAAATTAAGGGGATAATACAGAGTTCTTATATATCTCATTCCCAATTTCCTCTATTATTGACACCGTACACTAGTGTGGTACCTTTTTTACAATTAATGAGCCAATATTAATACAATTATATTAACCAGAGTCTGTACTTTATTCAGATTTCCTTGGCTTTTGCCTAGTGCCCTTAATTCCATTTCAGGCTTCCATCCAGGACACCACATTACATTTAGTTATCAAGCCCCCTTAGGCTCCTCTGGGCTATGGTAGTTTCTCAGGCTTTTCTTGTTTTTGATAACCTTGACAGTTTCTTTTTAAATTTTATTTATTTAATTTATTTATTTTTGGCTGTGTTGGGTGTTCGTTGCTACGTGTGGGCTTTCTCTAGTTGCGGAGAGCGGGGGTTACTCTTCGTTGCAGTGCGCCGGCCTCTCATTGCAGTGGCCTCTCTCGTTGTGGAGCACGGGCTGTAGGCGCATGGGCCTCCGTAGTTGCATCATATGGACTCAGTATTTGTGGCGCACGGGCTTAGTTGCTCCCTGGCATGTGGGATCTTCCCAGGCCAGGGCTCGAACCCGTGTCCCCTGCATTGGCAGGTGGACTCTCAACCACTGCGCCACCAGGGAAGCCCCCACTTTGATGGTTTTGAGGAGCAGTGATCAAGTGTTTTGTAGCATACCTCACTAATGTAAACTGTCCAATGCTTTTCTCATGGTAAGACTGGGATTATGGTTTATTGGGAGGACAACCAGATAAAGTGCCTTTTTTATAACATCTTATCAAGGGTACATGCTATCAATGTGATTTGCCTGTTGATGTTGACCTTGATAACCTGGCTGAGGTAGTGTCTCAGATTTCTCCACTGTAAAGTTACTCCTCCACCCCTTCCACACTACACTTGTTGGAAGGAAGTCACTATGTGAAGCACAAACCCAAAGAGTGGAGAGTTATGATCCACCTCCTTGAGGACAGAGTATGTACATAAAGTATTTGGAATTCTTCCACACAGATTTGTCTATTTCCCCCTAAACATTAATTTATTCAATTATTGACATTTATTTATATCAGTATAGACTCATGGATATCTATTTTATCCTTTGGGTTATAATCCAATACTACTTTATTTTGTTGTTTGAATTGTTCCAGCTTTGGCCATTGGGAGCTTTTGCTTTTGGCGACTGCGCTCCTTTGACATACTCCCTTTGGGGTGTGTGAGTTTGTGTGTGTCTGTGTATCTGTGTGTATCTGTGTTTAGCATGCATGTTTGTGTGTGTGTGTTTAACACTTCCTGACTTTCTGGTACCACAAGATGCTCCAGGCTCATTTTGTGTATTTCCTGCCCCAGTCCTAGAATCAGTCATTTCTCTGAGGAGCCCTGATTCCTTTAATTGGAGAGTAGTAATAGAAACCAAGATCTGGGCTCTAGATGTGCTGTTGCTAATGGGCTATTATTTGATTAGGCTCTCTTAACTGAGAGAACAAAGAAATATATATGTATACTAACCCATGTATATACACATATCAGTAAATATTTCTATATATAACTATCTATATCTATATTGAGCTGAGTGTATACTGATGTCTGCAACTATAATCCATTAACTCTGAGATTAGTTTAGCCTTCTCCTCTTGTTTATCTGTAAATTCATACTTCAATATTGAGAAATGTGGCTACCACCATCCACCATCTATTTAATTGTTCAATTTCAGTACACATGTATCAGAGTTGTGAACCCATCTCCCCAACATCACTATTTTTAAGTATAGTAGTTAATAGAGTCTCTGTTATATCTTCTTATTTAATGAGTTTAAATACCCATTTGTTTCTATATCACAAATTTGGTTCTTAAAATAGTCTAATGACTGCATTTAAAACATAGTAACTAGTTTCTTTTGAGATTCTATGTATTATATTTTATGAATTTAAAAGTGTTATTTTAAGACTCTTTAAATGGGCTACTCCATATTGTCAAAGGGATCCACAGTAAAAAGAAGGTTAGGACCCCAACCTCACAAAGATTATTGTCAGTTTATAATGAGATGATGTGAAATTGTCTGGTGCAAATGTTGGGAGCTCATGCTTGATAAGTGTTAGCTTTGTCCACTTGGGCAGGCTTCTTTCTCCTTTAAAGTTCTAAATACCTTGGAAGAGAGAACATGCTAAACCTTATGGTTAATAATTTATAATGTAGTGGAAGGATTTGCTAGGTATCAGGGTTGGAGGTAAAGGTCCATATAAGTTTGACGGAGGATGAGTGATTCCACTGCAGAAGTTTGTACTTGATATAAATTAATATAAGTGCAAGCAATGTATTTTAAGTTCATTCTAGAGGAGTAGTTCAGAATAGCTTCATAGAGGAGAAGACCTGAGCTATCTTGGGAGATGTTTAAACAGATGAGGAGTGGAGCCGGAGTTGGGAAGGCAAAGGCAGTGTAGCCTTAGAATGCAAATGTTCACAGACATGATCTTGTGGCTTATTCACCATCCTTACCAACCTAATAAGGACACCTGCTGGTAGCTTCATCATCATCATCATCACCATCAACATCATCACCATCATGTTAATAAAGAATGGATATATTTGCCAGGTAGTCAAACAAGCTCTTTGCACGTAGCACCTAGATGTTTTCTACGATCCACCTTATGAGTTCAATCATTGTAATTATTCTCATTTTTCACATACAAAAATGAAGACTTAGAGAGATTAAGTAATTTGTTCAAATCTTGGTGTGTGCCCTCTCAACTCCATGCTCTTTACCTCTGTGCTTAACAGGCTAGGATGATTTGCCCATATTAAGGGCTCAAATATTGGTTGATAAGTATAATAATCTCATAAAAGGAAAAGTGAAGTAATCTACTTTGATGTTTATGATGCAGTTTGGTGAATGCACTTAAGTGCCAATAGATGAATAATAAAAGTTAGAAACACACAAACATAGAGAAGAAAAATTCATATGTGTATGTCTGCTGGGAACAAAAAATCCTCCTGAATGTCTAACTTCTTAGTAAATATCAGGATATCACATACACATCATTAGGCAGCATCAATGGAGGATCCTCTGTACCCTGCAAGAGGGCACTGTTATAGATGCACAGAAAGAAAATTCATGTTTCCTGTACATTATAAATAAGGACATACTATGATCACTCTTTAAGAATGAAGTAATTTGAATTTTTAAATTTTCCTTATCAATTGGTGTATATGAATCATGTTAGGTGAAGAATTATTGGTTGATTGGACATTTTATGTTTTAATTCTTTACAGAAAACAAATCCTTTTAGGCTTAAAATATCACATTCAGCAAATGAGTTATTATACTGAAGAAAGTGATGAATTCAGTAAAGTGTCTGGAATCTAAAATAAGAAGTAATTGAAGGAACTGGGAATAGATGACATGAAGCAAGACCAGGAGAGAAGTAGGTGGTCGCTCTAAACGATTTTAGGAGTTGTCCTATGAAAAAGGGTTTAGACTGTCCCACACTGAAGATTTTAGACCAAGTAGACAGGTTTAGGTTGATAAAAGTATGAATATTTTGACAAGTAGAACCTTTCAACTATAAAATGGAGCGACTTCATTTTAAACTCAAGAACTCCCTGTTACTGAAGTGCTTTAACAGAGGTTGAAGTTAAGCAGTTGGAAAAGTAAGAGCCTTTACAGTGAGAAAATTCTATGATTCTATGGTTTTCAACTCATAAATTTGTGTAGTTCATCCATTTTACTCATTGTATACACTTAAGTATATTGTTCCTTGAAATGGCCATTCAAAGTTGTTTCCTGTGCCACACACTATGAATGTTAGGGTTGGTCCTGTGTAAATCTTACCCCCATTGAATTAGTATTAACCCTAAACAAGCAGCTTTCTTCCATAAGGAAACAAAAAAAGAGGTTCAGAAATGTCCAAACTAAGTTTTTATAAAACTGTGTTATCAAATCTAATTTATCAAAAAACTTCAAACAGGGGCTTCCCTGGTGGCGCAGTGGTTGAGAGTCCACCTGCCGATGCAGGGGACATGGGTTCGTGCCCCAGTCCGGGAAGATCCCACATGCCGTGGAACGGCTGGGCCCGTGAGCCACGGCCGCTGAGCCTGCGCCTCCGGAGCCTGTGCTCCACAACGGGAGAGGCCACAACGGTGAGAGGCCCGCGTACCGCAAAAAAATAAAAATAAAAGGAAGATGCAGACCTGTATGCTTCAGGATTTTCTCACCAAAACCCCCACACAATTTCTTTACTATTCCAGCCAAGTATGGCCTAGCCCTACCCTCATCCCTGTTTTTCTTGGTTTAGTAATAAAGAAAGAGATGGAAATAAAGAAGAGATATCGGGTAGAAAGATATAAAATAGTGGGGAAAATAACATAAGTGAAGTCAAGTACCACCATCATTTACTAGAAGTGAACTTTCAGCACCAGCGTTAATATTTTTTCCTGTTATATCTGTAAATGATAATAACTAATATGTACATAACAATTTTCAATTTAAACAAATCTCATTTTTATAACTAACTACTTCGCAACAAGTAACATGCTAAGGTAACATCAATAGATGAAAAACGGTAGTCCCTGGCCCCAAGGAACGTTGCCCAGGAGAACACAGATATATGTAAACAACACAATCACAATACAGTGTACGAGTGCAACAATCAGGCATGCAGAAGTGCAAGGGTAGCAAAAAGGAGCATGTGATCACAACACTAAAAAGAAGACTGCACAAAAGACATAATATGTAAACTGAGGTTTGAAAACTGAAGTGGGTTTCCCAGGTGCCCCATAGGGAGAAAGGAATTCTTGGAGGAGGGAAAAGCATAAATGAAGACAGTGAATTGTTCATATAATCCAGAAGTGAAGTAGGCAATGGCAGGAGAAATGATTGGACACAGGCGTCATGAATACTTGCATGTCTGCATTTTAGCAAGTCCATTCAAAGGAAACTTTGAGGATCAACTCGGGGGTGGGGGGCCGCGGGGGGGACAGAACTAGTCATTGCTGCCAGAAACACTGGAACCACTTTCTACCAACCCACCAAAATAACGACTTCAAAGGCAACATGTTATCACAGAAAAGGTTTTTTTTTTTTGTTTGCTTGTTTTTAGTTCATTAGGTCTCACTTAAAATTCTGATTCCACAATGCACTTGCTTTGGGATCTTGAACAACACTCATAACCTCTGCAAGTTTCAGTGTAGTAAGTTTATGTGATTACCTTCATCTGTAATATCCCTGAGTTGCAATCTTAATGGAAACTCAAGTTCAGGTCAAAGACAAGTTTCTCTGTGACCTCTCCTCTGAATTGATTCAAAAGCCGTCTCGCCCGTCCTCATTTGGCTTCTCTTATGGAATCTCATAAAAACTTCTATGACCTCTTTTGGTTTTTTTTTTGTTGTTGTTGTTGTCTGTTTGTTTGTTTTTTAATTTAAGTATAGTTGATTTACAATGTTGTGTTACTTTCAGGTGTATAGCACAGTGATTCCTTTTTCACATTCTTTTCCCTTATAAGTTATTACAAAATATTGAGTAGAGTTCCCTGTGCCAATAAGGAGATCCTTGTTGTATCTATTCTATGCCTTATTTGAATGACCGTAGCACTCGTTGTCTGTATCATTTTTATGTCTCTGGTTGCTTTGTGAATGAAAATGAAAAATTTCTATTTGTTCGTTTCCTGGCCCTTCCTTAAAAATGTGTTCATTTATGTATTTCATATTTATTGACTACATCTTAGACACCGTGTTAACTGCTGGTTCTAGATGTTAGTAAAATATAGACCTTCCTGCTCAAAAGGTCACAGTATTTGTGGGAAAACAAAAAAATGAACAACCTATATCTCAAAGAGCTTTGTACTTCCCAAAGAGAACACACCTAGTAGGTACAATAAATACATGTATCATACATAAATGTATAAATAGTTAATGGGATTAAAAACTAGAGATAACTGCTTTTCGATTCTGAGGAAATGATGATTATATTTCACCAGGAGCTCAATACCACTCTGAGAATGAGGGCTTAACCCCCGTCCTGACTCACTGCATTGCTTTTCTGTATAAAAATACACAAGTCTGTATATACGCTCTAGAAAAAGGCTTATCTGGCACGAATTTCAGAGAGCAAGAAGAAAACTTCAAGAAGTTCAGAGAAGCATCCAGCAGCTCAGATGATTGGCACTAATACAACTTGCTTGACAGGATAATTGAGCTGTAAATCTCACAAAATTAGATGATCTTTGAAGAATTTCAAAACCTCCTGCTATTAATTGGAAATCCTAGAAGAACCGCTTCTTTTAAAGCATACTGATAATATGGTTTACAGCTTAATATTCAGAAGGCTATGTTTTGGCTAAGTGAGCTTCAGGAAAGAAGGAAACTTGTGGTTCAGTTCCATCTACTCTGCAACCTCTGGTCAAGACATCTACTTCTGTGCTCAGCCATCTTATCATCTTTGAAATGGAGGCAACTCTAAGAAAACATAGTTACAGAGATGTGGCACAGTTTCATGTGTCATTGTCTTCATTTGTTTCAGAAAACCAGTAACATCTAAGCTACTACTGCAAAGAGTGCAATGTTACTTGGGGTCATCTAGTGCAGCTCTGTCAAAGTAAAGAAAAGGAAAGGGGCCTAGAATAACTATAATTTTCCCAAGAGGACACTATTATTTTATGGTAAATCTGGGACAAGAACCCTGATCTCTTTGATGCCATTCCATTGTTCTTTCGTTGGGTTCTGAACAACCCAGAGAAAGAAAGAGAAATGAAACTCCTATGTGCTGTGTCACTGGTACAGGACGTGGCAAGATTGGAATTGGAGCACTACATATTAACAGGTATTTGGGGAATTCTTCAAACTAATTAAGATATATACCAGGTCCATAAAAAACAGTATGTTTTCTGAAGATGATTCTGTGGCATGAACAGAACTGGTAACTGAAGGTGTCTGTGTGCTGCAGTTCCAAACAGGATGGATGAATGCTTGTTTTCTGGCACCTTGAAGACTCCATCCCAACATACACATTAAAATAAAGTTAACATTTCAACTGGGTCATATTTAATTATGCATGCCCTTGTAAGTCAGCAAAATATTCCATATATCATTTAAGTTGTCACTCACTTTTTTTTTTTTTTTTGCAGTACGCGGGCCTCTCACTGTTGTGGCCTCTCCCGTTGCGGAGCAGAGGCTCTGGACGCGCAGGCTCAGCGGCCATGGCTCACGGGCCTAGCCACTCCGTGGCATCTGGGATCTTCCCGGTCCGGGGCACGAACCTGTGTCCCCTGCATCGGCAGGCGGACTCTCAACCACTGCGCCACCAGGGAAGCCCCATATCTGATTTTCATATTAGGACTCTTCTAATTTTTTATATACATTGGAAAATAACTGATGTCTTTCTAAGGTGTATATCTTTGATTATGTTTTCTATTTTCATAAAGCTTCTTGTATTCTCTACTCAAAACAGGAGTAAATAATGGCTGCATATAACTAATAATGATCAGCCATTTTGTCCAGATTTTTAGATGTGTTGGTATAAAGCTACCATAGTATTCTTTTGTAATTAAAAAAAAATTCTCTCTGTTTTATAGCTAGTCCCATCTCTATCATATTTGCCAAATATGGCTTATTTTATTGGTGTTTGTAAAGAGCAAGCTTTTGGTTTTCTTTGTCACGTTTACTGCTTTTCTTCTCTATTTTTGACTTTTCTCTTGATTAATTTTGTCCTTCCACTCTTTGGCATTTACCTTGTTCTTTTTCTATGTCTACTGTCCATTTCCTGTAGCTTCAAGAGCCATTTTCCAAAACTCAACGAGCTCTGCCGGCTGTGTCATGGCCACTTCATCATATGCCATTAAAACTTAATCTCATACACTGGGTGAAGACTCAGCAGACTTATTTTGCTTTCAAAATTGTTCTATAGCCTTGGATCCTTCTTCTTCTCCTAAATTAGCACTATCATCAGGGAAAATTCTAGTGGGCCTAGAATTCTAGGCTTCCTTTCCTGCAGTTTCATAATCAAAGAAAAAAACATTTCCACCCTTTTTTTGATGTTGATCAAAAATTTAGCAACACTTCTTTGCACTGTATTCAAATCCCCAAATATAAGCAAGCCTTCATGTACACAGGCTCACTGAAATGTCATAACTTTAAACTATGTATGACCTTGAACAATGACCTTTCCAGATACTCCACACTCTTTCTAGGTGTTCAGACTTTTTCATTCCTACAACATCTTTTACATATGGTCGATTTGTGTCATAAGTTCTTCCTCACTCCCACTTCTGAGTATATATCCAAAGGAAATATCATCATAATTTGAAGAGATATCTGTACTCCCATGTTTATTGTAGCATTATGCACAAGAGCCAAGGTATGGAAACCACCCAAGTGTCCATAGTAGATTAATGGAGAAAGGAAATATGGTATATATATAGAATAGAATATTATTCAACCTTAAAAAAGAAGAAAATCCTATCATTTAAGTCAACATGGATAAAACTGGAGGCCACGATGCTAAGTGAAATAAGACAAAGACAAATAGTGCATGATGTCACTTATATGTGGACTCTAAAAAAATAGTGAAATAAATCAACTCTTCCCTCCCTGGACATTTTCCTCAGCAGAATCTAGCAGCCTCTACTATGAGTCTTATCATTTTTCTCTTTATTGTTTGTACCAGATCACAACCCCAGGGAACCTATGTATTTACCGATGTATATCTACATTATAGTTTACCATTGTTCTTTTCCTTTGTAATTCATTCCTTCCACTTCTGGCCTCAGAACCTCATTTTTACTTTGGAGAAGTCCTTGTGATTCAGGTAGGCTGTGTGTCTCCTTCCTAGGCTGTGTGACTTGGGGCTGGCTAGACACAGTGTTTTACATATACTCTATATGTCTTAAGTACTTATTTCTCTGTTTTCCATCATTTTCCCTCCAAATTTTTGTGTAGTTATTTTTTAATTGACATTTGTATTCCTTTCTTTTGTTTGACTAAGGTACTGTTCAACCAATCTTCTGAGTGCTTAATTTCAACTTTTTTAATTCTAGAAGTTTCTTTTGGTTGCATTTCACAGATAATTTTTGCTTAAATTGTACATGTTGCCCTTCTTTTAATACATTAATCATAATTTTAAATAATGGTTTCATTGAGATATAATTTACTTTCCATATTATTTAAAGTGTACAATTTAATGTGTTATGCATCTACCACCACAATCAATTTTAGAACTTTCATCCACCCCCCAAAAGAAAAAGAATCTATTATAGGTCACTCACTCCCCCATTTCTCCAAACCCTAGGCAGCCACTAATATACTTTGTCTCTACAGATTTGTCTAGACTGGACATTGCATACAAATGGAATCATACAATTACTTAGCATGTTTTCAAGGTTCATCCATGTTGTAGCATGCATCAGTACTTGATGTCTTTTTATGGCTGAATAATATTCCATGGTGTGGATATTACTATGTTTCATTTATCCATTCACAGTAAATGGCCATTTGGTTATTTCCACTTTGGGGCTCTTATGAATAATGCTGCTGTGGTTGGAGTTACGTGCAAGTTATGCATGCAGGTCTAGATTTGTTTTTTTAATTAACAGACTATTTCGGAGCAGTTTCTGGTTTACAGAAAAATTAAGCAGAAAGGACAGAGTTCTCATACCTCCTTAGCTCTCTACCCAGTTTCCCCTATTATTAACATCTTACATTAGCGTAAGATGTTTGTTATAGTTAATGAACCCATATTGATACATTATTACTAACTAATGTCCATGGTTTACATTAGACTTCACTCTTTGTTTTGTACATTATATGATTTTTGACAAATGTGCAATAACCTGTATCCACCATTACAGAACCATACACAGGAGTCTCTTTGCCCTTAAAATTCCGCGCTTCACCCATCCTTTTCTCCCTCCCCGCAACCTCTGGCAACCATTGATCTTTTGACTGTCTCCACACTTTGGCCTTTTCCTAAATTTCATATAGCTGCAATCATATAATATGCATGTAGCCTTTGCAGATTGGCTTTTTTTCACTTAGCAATATACATTTAAGCTTCTTCCATGTCTTTTCATGGCTTCATAGCATTTTCTCTTTATTGCTCAATGCTATTCCTTTGTACCGATATACCATAGTTTGTTTATCCATTCACCTATTGAAAAACATCTTGGTTGATGTCAAGTTTTGGCAATTATGAAAGAAACTGTTATAAACATCCATGTGCAGGTTTTTATGCGGACATAACTTTTCAGTTCCTATGGGTAAATACCAAAGAGCATGATTACTAGATCACTGTATGGTAAAAGTATGTTTAGTTTTGTAAGAAACTGCCAAGTACCCTGCTAGCAGCAAATGAGAATTTCAGTTGTTCTGCATCATCAACAACTTTGGTATTTCATTATTTGGATTTTAGCTATTTGAATAGGTGTGTAGTGGTATCTCGTTATTCTAATTTAAAATTCCCTGATGACATGGAATGTGTAGCATCTTTTCATATGCTTATTTGCCATGTGTCTATTTTCTTTGTTTAATCATAGTTGTTGTGTTTTGTTTTTTAACCAATGCCTACTAACTCTTGTCCTCCTGTGTCTATTTATATTGTCTTTTTTCTATCTATCTTTCTTTCTTTTTTGAGCTTTTGATCATTTAGTCTTTTTCCTGGTATGTCCAATTATTTTTTATATTAAAATTGGGCTTAACTTATTTTAGGAAACTATAAAGATACCTCCATATTCTGGATGTTGTTATCGTTCTCTTGAAAAGATTTCCTTTTGCCCATGGCAGACAGTTACCATAGGGACTGGAAACCTTAGTCCATTCTCATTCAGCTCATTCAAAGCTGTTTTTTCAGTCTGTGTGAAGGGTGCTCTATTTCTGTCTTCTCCTTCCTCTATGGGTGTTGCCTTTTGGGATTACCACGTGAAAGTTTGGATTCTCCCTATTCCCAACTACCCTTGTATTTGTTAGGCTTTAAATGTAATGGTTCCCGCAGCCCTGTGAGACTAAGGATACGTGTAGCTTGTCATTCCATTAGTTGTTGCCTTTAGCTTGAGCTCTTGCCGTTTGGCTTCTGTGGTTACAGTCTTTTGAACTCCTTGGCTTTTCAGCTCCTAGGCTGCAACATTTGAATCAGCAAATGCCCCAAGGAGAAAAGCTGCACCAAATGTCAAGCTTGCATCTGTGTTTCCCTTCTCTCCAGAACTTGGCCCACATGTCTTGGTGTCTCTCTAACATTCGGATGCTGGCGAACAGATGTTTTCTTACTGTATCCAGGTTTTCTAAAATTTCTTTAGACTTCACCTGATCTTATGTTATTATTGAAGTATCATCTCAATTAGCCCTAGGAAGAAAATTTACAATTTTAAGTTTTTTTTTTAAATTTTCTATATTACCTCAGTTTCTGTAGAGACCTTTTACCTGATTGTTCAGTCTAGTTCCTGTGTTACCAGTAAGATGGAGATAGGTGGAGTCTAAGAATATTGGGGAGAAAATCACTGATGAATGATATGGCTCGTTCTTTTTGTTTTTCCTCTCCTTATTTACTCTGGCAGCCTACATTTGCCCTTCTTGATTTGACCCAGTTGCCCAGATAAGCAACCCACTCTGGCAAAGACATGACTTTACTCTCATAAATGTCTGCATGTTAGGATAAGTTAGATGATGAACACCATGCCAAAGTTCTTTCTGTGACCAGTCAGAATGGCCATCATCAAAAAATCTACAAACAATAAATGCTGGAGAGGGTGTGGAGAAAAGGGAACCCTCTTGCACTGTTGGTGGGAATGTACATTGATACAGCCACTATTGAGTACAGTATGGAGGTTCCCTAAAAAACTAAAAATAGAACTACCGTACGACCCAGCAATCCCACTACTGGGCATATACCCTAATAAAACCATAATTCGAAAAGAGACATGTACCACCATGTTCATTGTGGCAGTATTTACAATCGCCAGGACATGGAAACAACCTAAGTGTCCATCGACAGATGAATGATAAAGAAGATGTGGCATATATATACAGTAGAATATTACTCAGCCATAAAAAGAAATGAAATTGAGTTATTTGCAGTGAGGTGGATGGATCTAGAGACTGTCATACAGAATGAAGTAAGTCAGAAAGAGAAAAACAAATACCGTATGCTAACACAGATATATGGAATCTGAAAAAAAATTCTTCTGAAGAACCTAGGGGCAGGACAGGAATAAAGATGCAGATGTAGAGAATGGACTTGAGGACACAGGGAGGGGGAAGGGTAAGGTGGGATGAAGTGACAGAGTGGCTTGGACATATATACAGTCCCAAATGTAAAACACAAACTAGTGGGAAGCAGCCACATAGCACAGGGAGATCAGCTCGGTGCTTTGTGACCACCTAGAGGGGTGGGGTAGGGAGGGTGGGAGGGAGACACAAGAGGGAGGAGATATGGGGATATAGGTATATGTATAGCTGATTCACTTTGTTATAAAGCAGAAACTAACACAGCATTGTAAAGCAATTCTACTCCAATAAAGATGTTAAAAAAAACAAAAAGTTAGAGAGTAAAAAAATTCTAAAGAATTGGCCACACTCCTCCAATAGATTCTCTAACATTTAGCAGAACAGAATTCACACTGAATCTGGTTTATGAGTAAAAGACAAGTCAACTTTAAAGTGGATCAGAGATGACAACATTTCTTTTCCATGTGGCTGCTTTGGAGCCATATTTCTGCTGACCACTCAAAACCTTCCTCTTGAGTATTGTGTGATATATTAGAGCCAGGAATAAGGGGTGTTAGTGCTGGAAGGGTCACACAGTGGTCTGCGATTTAATTCACATATCCTTTCTGCACCAGACTCTTTAAGATCATTGAGTTATCCTAAGAATTTTGAAGCTGTAGAATTCACGGCAGTACATTACAATATGCCAATATTACTATTCTCCTGCTCTGACATTCTCCACTGATGGACAGATGAAGGAGAAGGAAGGGCAGTCAGCAGTAACTGAGAGTAAATGAAACTGGAATATTATAATTCAGTATCATTTGAGTGACTGAATTGGCTGGCAGAGTGTTCTCCAGTTAAGGGTGAGGGAAGATTAATTCTGCACATGACACCACTACTGTATTTATACAAGTCTACTGGGACAGTTGTTTGCCTTGATTTGTTTTCTTCATTCATTTCAGTCAGACAGTTGTGTTGACTGATTTTCCTTTTTGATGTATGAAATGACTGTTTGACTGAATTTACCATTTACTTTACACTAATGCACTGGAAAAATGATACATTAGTCAAATTGGATTGGCATGTATGAAAATGTTTACCCCAGAACTAGACAGAAATATAATATTGCCTTCTACAGAAATGTAAGTCATATGCCCTGGATTTGGGGGAAATGTTCCAATTTTAACTATTTTGCCAAATTTCAAAAATGTAGGGTAACTGATCCCATAGTAAAAATAAGAAGATCTGTGATGTACAGATAAAAATAATTTTGTGTGACTCTGACAATCACATAACACAAAAGAAAAAAGTATTATGAGATAAATTTTAGTGATTTTCATACTTATTAAGAGGTGTTTCTATGTTAAACTTTTGAGTCTTATTCTAGAAGTTCTGTAGGAACAAACACTTCAAATATATTCATAGAAAACCCTCTTTATTTATAATTCCATTCTTCCAATATTTATAGTTACTATGACAGGCCATTTCTCCACATCCCATCCCATGATTCTCTGCTCCTATTGAACATTTGGAAATTGGTGGCATGAGCAGGAAAGTGAAGCAGTTTTTGAGAGTACTGAATAATGCTGATTTTATAAAGACTGCTTTCTTCCATTGTTGGCAAACTTATTATGGTACCGATGGTTGGATACTACTCTTAGAGATGAAAAAGGTCTTAAGGAATCTTCCATATTCCATTCACCAATCTGTGTTCTTGTTCAAAGCAAAATTAATTCCTTTCAAAATTAACATATTAGCTTGATAATAATTTTTAATCTTAAAATAATCTATCTGGGAGAATGGGAATTTTTGGTGGGAAAAAGTGACAGAAGATGGGATGAAAAGAGAATTCATAGAAAGACAAAACAGCATTTTTTAAATGGTGGGTACGAACTTCTGTTTCCAACTATATCAGTTTACCTTAGGAAAACATACTAGAAAGGCCAGATAAATCATAAGCAACATTTGACTGTGAGCGTTAGAAAGCTACTGAGGTAGCCATGACCTAGAAAAGTAAAATAGAGAAAGAAACTCACTGAAGTGAGAACAATATTCTGCACATGCTTTTCTAGCCCAGTCATTTAGAAACTACTGATGAAGAGCAAAAGGCTGAGAAACCAAATGTGGCTCCTAAGAGGTAGAAAAGCCAGCAGATCTTAGGACAATGTCATAGGACTAAGGAAACCAGAATTGGAATTGAGAAATAACAAGGCAGCTAGAATTTTAAGGACCAAAATCACAGAGAGAGTAAAGATTCAGAGAGCGGAGCTGGATTCAGCAACAGTGTTCCCTTGCAGTATTTTCCATGTATAATAGGTAGACAAGGCAAGATGCTAAGAAGTCAAACAAAAGCTAACTGAAGTCAAAGCAAAGACTTAGTTGGTTCATAATGCTGAAGAGACAAAATTGGGGTTCAGAACCTATGAAAGATTTGTGGCCCAATGGTAAACTAATGATATGAATTAGGACATTGAAATCTCTACATATGTGTGTGTGTGTGTGTCTGTGTTTGTGTGTGTGTGTGTGTGTAAGGAAGGTTGAGGCAATATCTACATTGAACCTTATAAAGAAGGAAAATGAGTATGAAGTTGGTCCAGTGACTAAGGTGATCTTCCCCTCTGCTCCCTACCTAAGAATAGGAAATTCTCTCCTCAAGAAAATACAGTTGACCCTTGAACAATGTAGGGGTTAGAGACACTGACTCCCTGTGCAGTCAAAAATCCACATATAACTTTATGGTCGGCCCTTTTTATCTGTGGTTCTGAATCTGAGGATTCAACCAACAACACATCATGTAGTACTGTATTACTTATTGAAAAAAAATACACGTATAAGTGCATCTGTGCAGTTCAAACCCAGGTTGTTCAAAGGGCAACTGTAATGTCATTCAGATTCTATACAACTTGTCATATCCCAAGTCTGGTATTCACTGAAGAGCCACCAAGACTACCAAGAAAAGGAGAATTAGAATAAAAAACAAAACAGAATCAGAATCATAGATGACCTAAACATTAAAGTTCATACATATTTTGGTAAATATTATCAAGTTCAAGAAAATAGATGACAAGGTGGAGAACTTAACTTGACGACTAGAAACTATAAACTGATTGAAGTTGAACTGATAGAATTAAAAACTATACGAAATTTAAAACTCGGTACTGGATTGGACACAGGTAAAGAGAGGTAAGTGAACTGGAAGATAGAGCAGTAACAATATTAAGACTAAAGCATGGGAAACGAAAAGAATAAAAAGTAGACAAAAGCGCATTTGAGACACATGGGCCACAGTAAATATTTTTTATCATATGTGTAAACTGGAGTCCAAAGAAAAAAGGAGAGAGAGATTGGGATGAAAACAATATTTCAGAAATATTAACAGCTGAGAGTTCTCTAAAACTAAAAAGAATATATGGAGCCATAAATTCAATAAGCACTAAAAAATGCAACAAGAACAAATCCAAAGAAAACCACACCTGAGATCACCACAGTACAATTCATGAATAGCAAAGAAAAACATGACATCTTAAAAGCTGCCCGATGAAAAAGAGAGAGATTACTTTCAAAGGAACAATAGGATTAAGATTACAGCTTTCTTCTCAACGAAACTGACTGGATACTAGAAAATAATGGAATAACATTTTTAAGTGCTAAAGAAAAGAACTGCCCATTGGGAATTCTAGAGGCAGAGAAAATGTTGTTTGGAAGGAAAGATGAAATAAGGAAATTTTCAGACAAACAAAATTTAGAAAATATGTTCTCATCAGAACTGACTGAATTAAATTATACAGGGAGACCCGCAGGCTGAAGGAAGATTATCATAGACGAAAATAAGGACTTTATAAAGAATTATGTATAACAGAAGGAATAAATAAGTGGATAAACCTAAATAAAATCTAACAGCACAAAAAAGTAATAATAAAATATATCAAAAATTAAAATGCATTAAAACAAATGGAAGAGAAAAAGTAGTAAAAGATATTTAAGATCTCAGCATTGCTTGAGAAGCAGTAAAAGAGCTAATAAGTCATGGTACATGTGTAACTGCTACTTATGTAAAAATAACAAGCTAATACAAGGGAAAATGGAATTTGAAGAAATCTAAAAGGAAGAAAGAAGAGCAAAAGGAACATAACAAGGTGGGACAGATAGTAAACGAGGAGTAAACGGTCTACAAGAAAATACCTTAACTGTAAATACTCAAATTAAAGGACAAGGATTATTAAAACAAAAAACGTAATTCTATGCCACCTACAAGAGACAAGAGTCAGATTGAAAATTAAAGGATTCAAAAATTATGTCCTAACAACAATAAGTAAAATTGAAGAAGATTTTTTAATGTTAACATAAATTTGAAAGCAAAAAGTATCACTGGCGATAAGGCAGGATAATAAAACCCACTGTTACTTTACAAGGAGTATATTATAAATCTAAACTTCAATGCAATAGATGAAGGGAAATTCCAAAAAACTAAGTAGAAATAGAAAAATCTAAATTACCTAGATCAGTAACATAGAACCACAACAACAAATCAGCAGATTAGAGAAGATCTGAATACCAACATTAAAAACTTTGGCCTAAATTTACATAAAACACTGCAACAACAATGATGGAATATATATATTATGCAGAAAATTTTAGGTGCACATGGCACATTTATAAAATTGACTATATTCCAGTTATAAAACAAGACTCCGAATAAGCAAGAAATTTAAAAATATATAACCAATATTTTACCAAATAGTTGGATATTAAAAACATACTTCTGATCATTATGTAGGTCAAAGATAAAATCACAATGGGAATTAGAATTTTATTAATTGAATGATAATGAAAATATGCCATAACCAAACCTGTGGGTTAGAAATAAAGCTGTGGTCACAGAGAAGTTTATGTATTCAAATTATATTTTCTAAATGTAAAAGGGAAAGGAATAAAGCAACTAGAAGATAACCTATCACCCTGAGGTAGGCAGCTCCTGAACTGTACCTGGTGGGGAAGGCAGGGCAGAACTTCAGGAGGCCAGCTGAGAGCACGGTGAACGCCACGTCAGGAGCAGTCTCCAAGAAAGAGCATTTAATGTACAAAGGGATGACTGAAATATTTTTAAGAGCTAGCACCCTGACTCCTCTTAAGGATGACTTAACTTTGCTGGGGAAAAAACAAGAAGTGCTCGATGTAGAAGGTGAATAGCTTTACAATTCCCAGGAGAATCTTGGTACCAGGACCACACAATGAAGAACTTGGAGTCCCCGTGGCTAATCCAGCAGAGAGAAAAGGAGAAACAGAGATGAGAGAGAAAATAAAGGGAACTCTTGGTGCAGTTTGGTGCTGCTGCAGGCCCAAGTCCAGGTATGTGCTCTCTAGCTCCCCATCTTAAATAAAAGCCACCATGTTCCTCAGTCTTTCAGGTACTTAGAATTTCTCTTTAGAACCTGAAAATGGGGTCAGGTTCCCTGTCTGCATTGCTACAGTCCAAAATAGAGGCAGGATGTTTGAAATAGTTCTCTATCTGGCAGAGGAGGCCTTGAAGCTGTGAGCCACTCACTGCACACCAGCAGGACATGAAGGATTCTTGAGCAGACCTGAAGCTACTGGGAGGCCTTTCGGGAGTTAAATCCCATAGTAAATACTGTACCTTCACTGGCCCCTTCTCCCTCTCTGTCCAGTCTTCCTCCACTCCCATGGGGGCCCAAAGGGGTTAAATGAGCACTCTTTGACTTGTACTTGGTGGTCCCAGAACTTGACTTGGGCTTGGAGACTTCCATGAAAAGTCTGCCTTCCACCTACTGGCTTGGGTTTCTTGGTCTCTCTGCTCCAGGCTAATCCCTTCAACCTGCTTTTTCCATTTCTGCCAATAAGCCCCCTCCCCAGACCTTCCTAATGCTCTTCTGGGGCGGGAGGAGACTTATTGAGGGCAATGTTTATTTCTAGAGGGAGAGGTGACCACATGACCTCACAGTGGTCATCCCCTTGATTACTCAGTTTCTGTCTAGATTAGTCGTGGGTGTCTGTGCACCCCAGCCGCACCCCCAGGAGGCTTTAGATCACTGTCTTTATCTCAGCCCTGAGCCTCTCTCTATCCTCCTTCCCTCTCTCTCCTTACCCATCTTTACCCACAGACTCGCAGACTTTCTGGACCTCTGAGGATGACAAGCACTTCACAGAACCTCTGCTACAGAGCCAAACATACTGAAATGACTCTTTACAAAGCTATTGAAACAACAGAAAAAGAATACATGAGGATTGTTTCTCCTGAGGGTTCAATTACCTAGGGGGCCTTTAGTAAACTTTGATTGATAAATCTAACCTTTCCTTCCTTGGCAATAGTTGATCACACTGTGAGGAAAACAAGTTAGAGAAAGGAAAAATAATATTTGGATTTCAAGGAAATAATAAAGATGCAGGGACTATCTTTGACTTTTGCAAGCTGAGAAGAGGTTTACATTTTGATTATTTGATGGCAGGAATCCCTTTTAAAACAGGGCCAGTCTGCATGATGCATTGAAAAATCAACCTTTTCAAATAGAGCCATAACCCCCACAAGATTTCCTGATTTCTCTGGGGTCAGATAAACCATCACATTTCACAGTGGTGCCCTGTATATGAAAGTGATAAACATAATCTGGAAGCACGGCAGTGGCTAAAAATATGGAGCTGGAAGGCATTCGTTGAAATGATTTTTTGCTTTTAATTCATTGCATAAAATGCTAATGTCCAAATTCAGGCAGGTAGATCTTACTAACCATCAAGAGCTTCAACCCTGCTAACAGCTAAGTGTGCACTTTTAAACCCTACTTTGACTGCTCCAGAAACTTACTGGGTTTCCTTAATGCCTCTGTTACTATTTCCTTTGTGTCATTTTGCTTTTCTTTAAAAACATAGCTGTGTGACCTTGGGGAAGTTATATCATTTCCTTGAGACTTGGTTGCCTTCTCTGTGAATATCTGGGTATAATTTTAGTATTGCTCAATAGAAGTTTTGGTGATAATGAAAATATTCTATATCTGTACTATGCAAAGCAGTATTCAATAGCTACATGGAGCTAATAAACATCTTTGAAATATGGCAAATGCAACTGAGGAACTGAATTTTTAACCTTATTTTAAAATTTGTTTCCATATAAATAATGCCACGTGGCTAGCATCTGTTGACAGTACAGATCTACATAATATTTTAAGAACACTCTCCACTCAAAAACTCTGCCATTCATTAAGTCAACCTAAATAATTTTGCCCTCTGACAAACAGAAAATAATTTATGCTTTCCTTGAAATTATCTGTCAAGACCTTTATCAGTTAGGGGACATTATATTCTTAAAATTGACTTTGCTTTATGAAACTTTAATAATGTTGGAGTTCTCTGCTCTTGGTACCACCTTTGTGATGATGGGAAATACTGTGGATGATCAAGGACTATTTCAAGAGATCATGGAGAGAAACCGTCTGGATTCAATTTCATTATGAGGATGTCAAAATGTTAAACTACTTAAAATAAAACCCATACTGTTTTTATGCTAAGTTATATTCTACATGTAGCTGGAAAAATGTTAAAAATATTTTTAAAGAACTACACATCTGGGCTTCCCTGGTGGTGCAGTGGTTGAGAATCTGCCTGCCGATGCAGGGGACACTGGTTCGTGCCCCGATCCGGGAAGATCCCACATGCCGTGGAGTGGCTGGACCCATGAGCCATGGCCCTGGGCCTGCGTGTCCGAGCCTGTGCTCCGCAACGGGAGAGGCCACAACAGTGAGAGGCCTGCGTACCACAAAAAAAAAAAAAAAAAAATTAGAAGTATCTGAAATAAGCCTAAATTCAGAGTTAATCAGATTGGCCTGCTTTCTCAGGGGGACTGGAATTCACTGCTCTTTCCCCTCAACTCCCTGATGTCAGTGGCACTTTCCACAGATGAGGTGGCCTTCTCTGCCTACTGTGGAAGCTCAGTTCCCCCAGGCCCACTCCCTGTCTGAATCCCACACTTGAGGCCAGGTGCCACCCTTCCCAGAACATCTGTGGTCTCATTTCAGTTTTTGACCTGCTCAGATTGAGTCCCTGTAGACTCTTTCTCAGCTTGAAACCTGATCTTCAACCCCTTTCCCTGACCTCGATGGTTACCTTCCTACTTTAGGTCTCAGGTGCTTTAGCTATAAAATGATATAGTTGCCCTTAATTCTAAAGTCTTCTTTCTAAAGCTCTACAATGTGGTGGCTCCTTGAAAATGTTTCTCTTTGCTGGTTTTAATTTTGTAGAGAATTAAAACCACAGCTACTCTAAAAGACAGTATGTTACATTGGATAAGGAAAGTGTGTTTTTGTAGTTAGATTAACAGGGATGGAAGATGACTTAGTATGTTTTAAGACACTCATGATCCATTCCCGTGAGAGTCAGGGGAAGAAGGGGAAGGGAGTTAATAAAATACCAAACCATTGTGACAAATTAAGTTAACAAAGATGTAGCTGATTAGTTACTACTTGAATAAGCCACACATATCCAATTCAAGTTTTCCTTTATTTTTCTAAGGAGGGATCCCAGTGAGCTGAGTCCCATGTTCAGGAACTCCACGTTCAATGGCTTAGTCTTTAAAAACTGTTATGTTGCTGGAAGAAGAAATATTTCCCATCAAGTCCTAATTGATGTTTAGCTATCACGCACATTTGAAATAAATTTATTACTCTGTCTGATCTCAGTGTAATACATTCCAAAGGGGCAAAGAGCACACGAAAATTTATGGAGTCTCCATCTTCTACACTAAAGTGTGCAATAAATTACATAATATTGGGCCGTGAAATTCACAAGCCATAGAAACCACACCATTAGCAATGTATACAGTGGTAAACAGCAGGTAATGATAATCATATAAAACAAAATAGACTGTGAGTGTTGGCACTGCTGCCAATAAAGCAATCATTAAATGCATTCATATGCATCTACGCTAGGTAAGCTCTTTGAGGGCAATTGCTATGAATTCTACATACCTGTCAGGATATTATATAGAGCCCAGTTTCTATGGCCTTTATTCAGAGAGGCTGAGAAACGGTTACTGTGGGTAAATTCAGACCTTTTCTCAATATAGAATTTGGCCAACATGCATTCTGAACAGCAAAATTTCACATTGCTTTCAATTTTCCTACAGTACTTGCCACCTCAACAAATGCAGGATTAAGTATAATGGATTATAAGAAGTTAGAAAGGAAAGATGGAAGAAAAGAAGGAAGGTGGAAAAAAGTTGCGTATGGAGTACATCAACATTTACGTAAAGAGTGGACCTAAAACTAACCTGAGGTTACCCTAAACTATTAGCGTATGATATAGAAGCGTAAGTGAAAAAATAAAAAAAAACCAGCAAGGAAAACTCAAAGATTCTTTGTTTTTTCACTTTACTGCATATACACGTCCATCTTAAACAATCGATATGCTTATATCCAATAAGAGCATTGTTTTGCAAGGCTATTTGGGTTCTATCAGCATGTGAAGGTCGGACAACTCAACTTTAGCAGAGTTAGCCTTCAGGTGAATAATTGCTTCTTTCAGGTTGTGAGCATTTCAATTTTCCAGAAATGTTCCCCAAAAAATGAAAACTAAAAGAGTCCTAGGACAGCGTCCTTTAGAAGTTTTATAGTATCAAGGTTTTTGGAGGAAGAGTATCCTTGTCGATTATCAACACAATGATTCCAAGCAGGTCAATTTATGCTGAGAATATTATATAACAGACCCCACTTCACCTCCATTATACTGACAATGATCTTCCTTACTTCAACCTTGTGCTTCTTAGTAAAGTTGAAAATACTGAGCCAAGAACAGACAGTGACAATGCCAGAGACTCAGATGTACCTATAAGGTGCCTTCAGACAACATCAGCCACCCAGGCTAAAGTCCTGGTTTAAAACATCCCAACATGAATGAATCTCAAAAACCATATGCTGAGCAAGTGAAGCCAGATCAAAAGGGCACCTACTGTATTATTCAACTTACATGAAATTCTAAACTGGGCAAAATTCATCTCTAAAGATAAAAATCAGATCCGTGGTTGCCTTGGGGTGGGAGATGGGGATACTTTTGCAAAAGCCTAGGAGGAAACTTTCTAGGGTTTTAGAATTGTTATCGATCTTATGGGGGTGGTAGTTATACAAATGTGTACATTAATTAAAAGTCATTGAACCGTTGACTAAAAATGTCTGCATTTTATTGTGTGTAAATGATACCTTAATAAAGTTGATTACAAAATGAACCAAAAACAAAACAAAGAAGAAGAAAAACCTCTCAAGACCTCAAAGGAAATACACTGTTTTCTTCCAGCGTACCAGATTGGAAATGAGGCACTAGTCTGTTCTACCCTCAGATTATCCCGAGGATTATCTAGTCTATTTTAAAGCACTAGAGTCCCCTATCAGAAAAACTCACCCCATGTTTAATTACTTTGATTTCTTCTCTGCCTCTTCTCTCACACGGTGAAGTCATTTACGGAAGAAAAACCATCTTTTTCCAACTTTGCATCATCACATATTCTTTCCAAAGCTACTATTTATGAAACAAAATTTGGCTACACTTTGTAAAAATCTAGTTTTTTGAGCCTGACAAATCTTAACAGTTAACCTATTGCCTCCTTTGGAATTTGGAAAAAAAATTATTTTGAAAATGAATAGCTGAGATTTGACATTTTTGTTTTTTGTGATTTTCTCTTCCCCTAAGAGAGAAGTGAGTAGGAATGAGAAACACATACATAAAGAAAAAACAAGTTATCTTGCTGCCTTTGCACGGTTATAATTTATAGGAGGCCCTTTTCAACAATAATCTATTATCAGAATCAATAAAAATAATCTCCATGAAGGCCAGGCCAGGATATTTGTCTCTTTTTCAGCAGATTGCAATACAAACCACATTCATGGATATGCTTCTTCATGATCTTTGTAATACTGTAACAGCTGACCATTTCCTCATGCCTCTTCACCTTAACTTAAACCTGGTTTTTCATTAATGACCTCACATTTCCTTCTCTATCACTTGGTTGTCGGCCTCTTTTCCAACTCCAACTCCAACTCGCATTTCACTCTGGAACCAAAGGAAGACTCACACCTTCCTGCTTTTTAGTGGTACCTCAAGGTCATTACCATATTGTGATCACCCTGAAGAACAGCCAGACAATTGTTATTGCAGAGCCATCTGACAGTTTGTAGCTCTAAAAATTAACTAAGGACCGCATTTGTCAAAAATACCCTAGTTTAAGATTTTGGTAATATAGCAACAATAATTCCGAAGTCATTTATGACGATCAGTGTGGGAAGCACCTTCCTTTGGGAAGATCCTTTGCCATACAATACACTTACCCTGTCAGGTAATAAGGAAGCACGGCCGTGGAAATTAAACTTTTGTGGAAAGAAGTACTTGGCTTCGAGAAGGCTTGAAGTTCATACATTTTTCTTGAATTAGATTCCCCATTAATTACATTATCCACAGAGAGGTAATTATCAGAATTATGTAAGCAATTAAGGAGATGCTACTCCACATTCTTTCAGCTTGTTGACCTTTCTCACTTTATTTCATGTGGCTATCTGAAACATCAGTGATTTACATGTCTTTTTTTTTAACAGATTTCTCTGTGTGTGTGTGTGTGTGTGTCCCCATGATGAAAACATCATTAAAATAAAATATCATGAATAGCCTCTTAAGAAGCAGAGTCTACTTAAAGTCCTGGAAAATGTGAAAGCACTAATATTCATGGACAACTCTACACTCTGAACGCTACTCCAAATTTTATTGATCTCTATTTTGTCTAGGAGTTTTTCAAATTTTCTACCATGATCATTTGTTAGTTTTATAATTACATAATAAAGGCATTACATCATACAATCTTTTGTTATCCATTGCAGTTTTAAAACTATTCCTTTCCTTGTCCTCAGCAGATATGTCATAGATTATTAGTACACAAGCAAAGACTTTCAACGTAACAGTACTTTATAGTGAGAAGAACTATACTGAGCTATCTCTATCCTAAGACAATGCACTAGGAAAGCACTAGGAATTCTTAAGCACTAGGAATACAGAGACAATCAAGGGGCAAGTTCCTTGCCTTCGAGTATACATAATCATTATAGCAAATGCTTAAATAGCACTTAGTATATAACTCACCACAGCAGTCTTATTATACTCCTTTTAAATAGGTTAGCAGAGGAAGCCACAGGGAAGTCATAGGGTAAAGCCAGAATTTGAACCTAGGTAGACTAGTACACTGTCCACGGCTTTAACTACTATGATAAATATATATATATATATATATATATATATATATATATATATATGCCATATATATATATATATATATATGACTCCAAGTATTCCGAAGTTACAAAACACTTATCTACCAAAACTCAAAAAGGAGCACACAAAATTGCATAGAAAATAAACATGTAAAAGGTCATAAATAAACCACAATATAACCTGCTCCACATAATATACTGCCTGCAGTGTCCTGGGCCTCTCCCATCCTTAGGTAGCTGGAAATTACAACAAAATAATACTTTTCACTTTTGGAAGCCACACTATCTCTCATACCAACCAACCAATTACTTCCTTAGAGAGAATAGGAAATTAACCTGAATATCAGAAAAAATATATATATATATAGCATTACTGATGTAGAATCTTTATTTAAAGACAACAACTTCAATAGCAGAGGGAACTTTACCATTGCAGGCTTCAGATAACCTCTATATTTCTCAGGTTTTATGCTAAATCATAAAATGCCATATTGTGTCTGAAGCTATTTTTTCAATAGTCGATTTTCTTAAATGGACTAGCAAAGTAGTAAATACTGAGGAACATTTTGGCTCCCAAATCCTAAAGCCATTCTGATTATGCCTGGGTCATCATGGGGACATCATCGGAACTACCAGAGGACTGGCAGAAATACCAGTGGTCTGGCCAGCTTATAAATTAGAAATTATACAGAATCCAAGTTTATTTTTTTGTTAAGTAATTCCTATGAGGTTTTTGGGATGTCAATGTAAAGTCCTTTGATGTGTAATCTTTATCCATTAGATAGGGAACAATGCCAATCCCCATCATAAATACGTTCCCAATCTGACACTGAAAATCCACTGTAGGGCATAGGACCTGCAAATAGGATATGAATCACACACATCCATCCACTCAGAGAATCCACAAATATTCATTTTTAAGTCTACTATATGCCAATAATGTACCAGGCTCTAAGATGCTAAACCATGCTAAATGCTGAAACAGACATACTCAGTTCTGGCCCTCCTGGAACTTATGACCTACAGAAGTGCCTTCATTGTAAATGGTCAGGACTCAGCCAATGCTATTATCATCAGCAGGTGACCAAATGATAGAGCTTGCTTTCTAAACAAGCTCCACACTCTTTGCTTTCAACATTTTTGCTTTCCTTCAAGCCACATAATCCAGTGGTCAGTTTCTCCCAGTTAGTGAGGTTTGGGGAAAATGTACCCAGTGAACAATTCCTTGTGGCCTCACTCTTTCCTCACACTCTCCTCTGTGCTCTTGAGCTAAAGAGACCTGGATTCAAGTCACTTGCTCTAACCTTATTATTTTAAAATAGGGCTGCTCCTGCTTTGAGGATTTCCACGGGATCAACACAGTAGCAAAGCAGCACTGAATCAGAAGCAGGTACATTTCAAAATGACAGCTCTAAAAATATCCACTCTCCTTTTGTTCTCCTCCTATCCCTTTGCTCTGAACACCTCTGCTCTGAGGCTTTGCCTTTACCCTTCTCTGATTACTGCTCCAAAAGGGTTTCCAAGAACCGGGAGTATTTATGGTTTCACTTGCTCCCAAGTCCTTGGTGGAAAAGGATGCTTGCTTTCTGATTCTTACTAATTCCACACTCACATTGTTAACACAAAAATCATCACTTAAAAAAATTTCCTCAGCTTCATATTTCATCTGGGCCAACACTGAAAGAATATTTTCAAAGAAACAATATCCTCTCTCCTTTGCTCTTCTGAGTTTCACGTTTTTACCTCCAGTCTCATTTTCAACCCTTATTATGGGATGCATCACCAAAATAGAAGAAAGTTCTTTCTGCTTTCCCTGTACCAGCCAATTATTCTACTTTGTTCTGTCTCTAACGAACAGAATGCGAAATCAACACAAAGCCTGATTATGCGACCTCTTCCAAGGGAAAGGTCTGAGAGTTGTCTATTTACTAATGAAGCTCAGTGTGTATTAAGGGTTGACTGAAGCAATCATCAGGAATTTTCATCCCTTAAATTAGTGTTTTCCACCAGAGGCACATCGTTCATTTCAGATAATATAACTTTTAAGTTCAGGATACAACTGGACAAAAGAAAAGAAAAAAAAGTAACCAACACAACATTTGCAGTAATAACACAGTAACAGCTATCATCCTTCCCTGAGGAATTCAGCCTACTTTATGGACACAATTTAGTACAAACTCACAAGAAAGCTAACAAAGCCCAAAACCACTTCACAAGAGTGTAGAGAGGTAAAGGTCAAAACTTATTACTGCCAGGCCCAGCAGACAATGGCACCTACCGGAAAGAGCACAGGACGGGAAAACCTGGAAGCCTGTGTTCCAGTTTCGGTTATTCCTGTAAGCATTGGTATGATCTGAGTGAACTCAGCCTGCTCTGCTTTTTCCGTTTATAAAAACCTACATCATCCTCTCATTAGAATGAAATGCCGCATCTGAAAAGTTGCAGATCTCTTTAGGAAAGAAACAAAACTCATGTTTCTAACCAAAATGGAATAATTCAGTCAATGGAGACATAATAAAAATCTGCCATAAAGCAACTGTTTACTTGAAATCTATCTTTTGTGGTGTATTTATATGGGTAAGGAGTGTATGGATATCATAAGTAGAGTTACCAATTCTTCCAGAAATCAAGGTCATTGAGTTCAGATTCCAACTTTGACCTTGACCCAGGCTTACAGAGATGTAACATGTGCCAATACCTCATATCCACCATACATGGGAGAAACAAGGTATGCAGACAGATCTTCTTCTAAGTACCCCATATGTAGTGGTTTTAATACAGGGTCTCAGATTCGTTGCCATTCTTCACATCCAGACGTGGGCATTTCCCCTTGAATTTGGGCAGGCTTTCCATGGCTTCAAACAGTAGAGCAGGGGTCAGTAAATTATGGCTGGTGGGCCAAATCTAGGCCTCTACCGGCTTTTATAAATGAAGCTTGATTGGAACACAGCCATGTTCCTTAGTATATGTATTGTTTGTGTCTGTTTTCACATCACAGCAGCGGAGCTAAGTAGTTGCAAAAGAGACTGTATGGCGTGTAAAGCCTAAAATATTGACCGTCTGACACTTTATGGAAAAAGGTCTCCAACGCCTGCAATAGTATAAAGTGATGCTATGTAACATCTAAGACTAGGTCATAAAAGGTCATGCAGCTTTTGCATGATTCTCCTGGAATGCTTCAACCCTGAACGCTCATTCTTGGGATACTCTATCTTGAATCCTAACTACCACGTTATGAGAAGTCCAAGCCACATGGGCAGCCATCTATAGGCACTCCAGGCAACAGTCCTTGTTGGGCCCAGTCTTCAAGTCATCCCATCTCAAGGGCCAGACATGTGAATTAAAATTATCTAGATGATTGCAGCCCCAGCCATTTGAATCCTCATGAGCTGAGGTTTCAGACATCAGTCACAGAGTAGAGACAAGCCATCTCCTCTGCGTACTGTTTGAATTGCTGACCCACAGAATCTGGGCACATATTAAAATTTTTGTTTATTTCACCACTAAGTTTGGACTTCTTTTTTTTTTTTTTGCTGTATGCGGGCCTCTCACTGTTGTGGCCTCTCCCGTTGCGGAGCACAGGCTCCGGACGCGCAGGCCCAGCGGCCATGGCTCACGGGCCCAGCCGCTCCGCGGCATATGGGATCCTCCCAGACCGGGGCACGAACCCGTATCCCCTGCATCGGCAGGCGGACTCTCAACCACTGCGCCACCAGGGAGGCCCTAATCAGTTATACATATACATATGTTCCCATATCCCCTCCCTTTTGCGTCTCCCTCCCTCCCTCCCTATCCCACCCCTCCAGGCGGTCACAAAGCACCGAGCTGATCTCCCTGGAGCACATACTTTTAGATGTGAATGTTGACTGCTCAATTTCTAAGAAGAACGTATACACACATATAGGTACAAAACATTTATGTATATGTAAATATTAGACCTATATAAACTAATCTATATTATCCATAAAATGAGGGGCCCTTGATAATGGCTAACATTTCTTTTCAGTATTTATTGTGTTCCAAGAACTGATAAATTCTTGCATTGTATGAATTTTCTCTTTTAACCCTCATAGCAACTCGCTGAGAGAAGTAATGTTATCTCTATATTATAGATGAGAAAACTGAGGCAAAAACAGATAACATGCTCAAGAGTACTCAACAAGTAAATTTTAGAGTCAAGATTGGAACCCAAGTTCTCAAGGTTTAGATCCCTTACTCTTAGTCACCAAGCTATATACTGAGTAAGGAGATGAAAGCTGAAGCCATTACCTCATGCTCAAGAAGTTAGACAGAAACTTAGCAGGCATGGTTGAAAGAAAACAGGACTTGGAGTCGTAAGTCCAGAGCCTGAGTTATGAAATGAATTCTCCTCTCATCTAGATATAGGTTTGTTTTTAGAAAATGAAAAAGATCACTGCATATTTTGATGGTTAATTTCTGTACTTAATGATTACAAAAGAATGGAATTTTACCAGGGAGCTATTTTGTAATGACATAACTTATTGATTCAAAATCAAACCTTTATTATAAATTCTTGATTCAAAAGCAAATCTTTATTAAGTCTCCGTTGCATCAGAAGTCTTTCCCATTCTTCATTTCTTTTAAAACCCTTTCCTGTCTACTCTTGGCCAAAGCTTGAAGCCTAATTTAACATTTGGAAATAAAATAATGAAATAGTCACAACACAGCAATGCCAATGCCTACTGAAATGGAAGCTCTAAATAATTTTTCAGATAATTTAGGAAATTAAAAATATTTACATCATAGATGCAAAGAGAGAAGTTACTTGTGTAATAAAATAAATGGTGAGACAAAAAGTTTCCGGTCAAGTAGGTTTGTTTAAATATGAACACTAATTTGAGCTCTATCCCGGTGCTAAAACCCAGTGACAGGTTGCATACAGTTTCTAAAGGGATAGTTCAGTGCATTGGGTCAAATTCATGCCATAAAATGTGGTATTATTAGTAGTACTAGAAGACAGAGTGTGACTGTCTTCTTTGGGACATAGATAAAGACCCCAAGTTAGACAATATCAAGGACAAGTTATGTAGAATAAGATATTGTCTCAGTCCTTGGAACATGTCATCCAGGATTGAACAAGAGGTAGATTTATTATGAAGTACATGAAGCCAGAGACAGTAAGCAATGAGTGGTAGTTGGTTAAAATAGACAGGTTTTAGAAGTAGAGGCAGGGATGTAGAAAACAAACTTAGGGTTACCAGGGGATTGTGGTGGGGAGGCTAAATTGGGAGATTGGGGCTGAAATATACACACTGCTATACATAAAATAGATAACTAATAAGAACCTGCTCTTCTTATTAGCACAGGGAACTCCACTCAATACTCTGTAACGGGCTATTTGGAAGTGACTCTAAAAAAACATAAAAGTGGATATATGTATATGTATAACGGATTCACTTTGCTATACATGTGAAATTAACACAACACTGTAAATCAACTATATTCCAATAAAATTTTTTTAAAAAATAGGTTTTAAGAACCATAGTCAGGGAGCAGTGTGGATTGGAAAGACCTGGCAAGAAATATTTCTGCATCTTCAGACAATGTTCCCCAAGCTGGCTATTGCAAGGGTGAGCATTTAAGAGATCTTTGACCTAAGGAGGACAGGAGATTAACAATCAACCCCAATGTGCATGAATTATTCTCCTCTGTGTTATCAGAAATCAGATGTCATCCTAGAGCAAGGGTCAGCAGATCTTTTCTGTAAAGGGTCAGATAGTAAATATTTTGGATTTTGTGTACCATACCTCTCCGTTGCAACTGCCTATCTGCTGCTGTAGCACAGAAACAGCCATGCACCATACGTTAATGAATGGGTGTGGCTGTGTTCAAGCAAAATGTTATGTACAAAACCAGGAGTCAAGCGAGATCTGATCAGTGGGCCAGAGTTTGTGGACCCCAGTTCTGGGTCAGTGTTCACAGCTGAATGAGTCATGAGGCCTTAAGTTCCAGTTCTCATTGTACTACTTTCTACCTGGGTGAACTTGGGTTCATCCTTTTATTTATATGGGCCACTATATTAGTCAAGCTTCTCCAGAAAAACAGAACCAACAGCATGTGTATACAATGTGCCCATATATATTGATAGATCTAGATATCAATATTGATACCTAGATCTATATCCATATCTATATAAAGATAGAGAAAGAGAGAGAGAGATTTTAAACAATTGGTTCACACAATAATAGAGGCTTGGTCAATTCAAAATCTGCAGGTTAGGCTGTCTAGAGACTCTAGGAAGAGTTGCAGTTCAATTTCTGTAAGTCTTCTGGCAGAATTCCTTTTTGCGACAGGGAGGTCAGTCTCTGTTTTATTAAGAGCTTCAACTGATTGGATGAGGCACACCCATACTATGGAGGATAATCTGCTGTACTCAAAGTCCAACACCAATTTAAATATGAATTTCATCCAAAAACACCATCACAGAGACTACCCTTGTGGCGCAGTGGTTAAGAATCCGCCTGCAAATGCAGGGGACACAGGTTTGAGCCCTGGTCTGGGAAGATCCCATGTGCCGTGGAGGAAATAAGCCCGTGCACCACAGCTACTGAGCCCGTGCACCTAGAGCCCATGCTCTGCAACAAGAGAAGCCACCGCAATGAGAAGCCTGCACACCACAACAAAGAGTAGCCCTCGCTTGCTGCAAGTAGAGAAAGCCCACGTGTGACAACGAAGACCCAATGCAGCCAAAAATATAAATAAATAAATAAATAAATACAAATTGTAAAAAACACGAAAACACCATCACAGAAATATCCAGAATAATATCTGACCAAATAACCGGGCATGGTGGCCCAGACAAATTGACATAGAAAATTAACCACCTAAGACATAGTTTTGTGATCTTTTATTGAGAAATTTGACTTATCTGAACTATTTTGATAACTAGAAGATACCTTCTAGAGGTAACACCCTCAGGCTTTTACATGGTAGGCAGTAGAGGGAAAGAGCCCATTTGTCCAGTCAGATGACACCTAAAGGATAAAATTCTGTCTTCTCTTTCCAACCCACAAGGATGAATGCCAAAAATACATCACTTATATCTGCTTTAGCTAACATAGGATAGGCCTGGAACAGACCTATGCTCCCAGTAAGCCTCATGAAATGCTATTTCATTAAGGGGAGACTTTACTTGCTAAGATTAGAAGCAAAAGAGAGTGGTGGATGAAACACTGCCCAAGGATATAAGTTCATGCAAGGAAGCAGGAGAGAGAATGGGTATCCGAAGATGTGCACTCTAAGCCAACACTAATTCCAAAGCATCAGGTTATAATTCAGGGAGCACAACTGCTGGGGTTTTTTTCCCCCTCTTTTTTTCCCCCAAAGAGGGACAAATCAAGCATACTGACAAAGGAAGAGCATTAGTCACCACAGATAAATTCCTTTTTAGAGGTGATCTCGCAAATAATTTGGCTCAGTGTAGACTATGATTTGGTTCCAAAAACCATAAGCTAGAGCATTTCATTCCAGGTCCCTCCTCAAATATCCATGATAGGTAGAAATTTGGCATCAGTAGTTCTTGAAATCTCCCCAGGTGATTATAATATGCAACCAGGGCTGAGAATCTGGAGATGTAGAGAGAATTTAAATTCAACTTTAGTTAAACAGTAAAACGAGCTCTGACTCTACTGGCTGGAGCTAGAAAAGGGATATGCATTTACTGGGATGAGAAGATAAAGAAAACCAGGGAGTAAATCAAATGCTTTACACCTGTGCTTAGCTAATTGTTACTCAGATAATTCAGACAATCTTACAGCACCTGAACCCTGAAATTCCTTAGTTCTGTTTAAAAAAAAAAGAAACTCTTCAAGTAACTGAACTCTGAGAATCATGTAAATCATAAAGAAAAAGAAGAAATCTTATTTTTTGAATTAGTTGATTTCAATATATACTGTTTCACTTTCATGATATTAACTAGTTAGCTTTCTTTCCATTTTATGTTTGAGGAAAGTAAGGCTTTAAAAATCTCAGTAATTTTCTCAAGGTCACTTGTTAAGGGTGTGGTAGGCAGCATAATGGCTCCTAAAAATGCCCTCACCCTAATCCCTAGAACCTATTAATATGTTCCCTTACATGGTGAAGAGGACTTTGCAGATATGACTGAAGTTATAGACCTTGAGATAGAAAGATTATCCTGGATTACCTCATGGAACAAATCTAATTGCATGAGTCCTTAAAAGTAGAAAACCATTCCCAACTGTAGAAAGAGAAAGAGAGAGATGTCCTAATAGAAGCAGAATCAGAGATTCAACATTTTGGGTTTTGTAGGTGGAGAAAGGGGACTCTGAGTCAAGGACTACAAGTGACCACTGGAAGTGGATAAAGTACAGGGAACAGAAACACCCCTAAGAGCCTCCAGAAAAGAATGTAGCTCTGCCAACACTTTCTTTTTCTTTTTTAACCATCTATATTGGAGTATAACTGATTTACAATGGTGTGTTAGTTTCTGCTTCATAACAAAGTGAATCAGCTATACGTATACATATATCCCCATATCTCCTCCCTCTTGCATCTCCCTACCACCCTCCATTCCCGATCGCACCCCTGTAGGTGGACACAAGGCACAGAGCTGATCTCCCTGTGCTTTGCAGCTGCTTCCCACTAGCTATCAATTTTACATTTGGTAGTGTATATATGTCCATGCCACTCTCTCACTTCATCCCAGATTACCCTTCCCCCTCCCTGTGTCCACAAGTCCACTCTCTATGGCTACGTCTTTATTCCTGCCCTGCCCCCTAGGTTCTTCATAACCATTTTTTTCTTTTTTTTAGATTCCATATATATGTGTTAGCATACGGTATATGTTTTTCTCTTTCTGACTTACTTCACTCTGTATGACAGTCTCTAGGTCAATCCACCTCACTACAAATAACTCAATTTCATTTCTTTTTATGGCTAAGTAATATTCCATTGTATATATGTGCCACATCTTTATCATTCATCTGTCGATCCTGCCAACACTTTTACTTTACTCAATTGAGACCAATGTCAGATTTGTAAGGTAATCAATTGACATTGTTTTGAGTCACTATATTTGTGGTAATTTGCATGAAAGCAATAAAAAACTATTACAGGGGTCCTACAGGAGCAAGGCTATATATTTATACTTAAGTATTTCTGAAATGAATTTAACCTTGTGATTGACAGCAGCTTCCAAGGGATCCCACCACACACCTGAGGCAAATGCAGCCTAATACAAAGCAGTGACAGCAGCAGGTCACTGCCCCACACTTGGGGTAGAGGGGGACTCGATCTACTGTAGCAGCAGCATAGCCTGAATGGGAACCCATCCTCCTGTGGCACTAGTCCCATCAACATTAGTCTAATCTGCTAGCACCTGCTGCACCAACAGACCCAACATATACAAACCCTCCAACTCAGCAGCATTAAGTGAGCCAGACTCAGTGTTTCCTGAAACTCATATCCAATGGCACTGGAAAACCCAGATATCACCTAATGTTATGAAAACATAAAAAAAAACAATAACAGAAGACTGGGAACTTCAGAAAGAAAAGGGGAACAATGGAATGGGTGAAAACAAATGGGGTATATATAAGAGACTATCATTAGCCTCATGAGTTTCTTAAATACTATCTGATGGTCAAAGCAAATATTATGACACCATCTGATGTGGTTCTCAATGTAGAGAAAGGAAATACTACAGAAAATCATACTTTAAAACTGGGGAATAGTAAGAGACTAAATGGAAGTAAAATTTTGAAACTTCACTTAAAGTAATAAAACACTGATTCCCGTAGGCTATGGTAAGTTACATATGTATACTGTGATGCCAAAAGCAACCACTAAGAAAACTATACAAACAGTATACACAAATGATTATAAATAAATTAAATTAAAATGGACTTATTAAAAAATGTTTAAGTAACCCACCAGGCAAAATAAGAGAAACACAGGATTGAGAAACTAAGGTAAAAGACAAAACAAAAAATAAAATGGTAGACCTAATCTTTAACATAGCAATAATTACATTAACTGTACATGATCTAAATAACCAAGTCAAAGACAGAGATTGGAAGAGTAGATTAAAAATTCACAAGCATGGGGCTTCCCTGGTGGCGCAGTGGTTGAGAGTCCGCCTGCCGATGCAGGGGACACGGGTTCGTGCCCCGATCCCGGAAGATCCCACATGCCGCGGAGCGGCTGGGCCCGCGAGCCATGGCCGCGGAGCCTGTGTGTCCGGAGCCTGTGCTCCGCAACGGGAGAGGCCACAGCAGTGAGAGGCCCGCGTACAGCAAAAAAAAAAAAAAAAAAAAAAAAAAAAAAAAAAAATTCACAAGCATGATCCAACTATATACTGTCTATAAGAAGTTTACTTTAAACATCATGATATAGGTAGTTCAAAGTAAAAGGAAGATAATGATATATCATGTGAACGTTAATCAGAAAAAGTAGGAATGGCTATATTAATATCAGATAAAGTAGACTTCAGAGCAAAGGAAATTATTAGGGGCAAAGAGGGTCATTACATAAAGATAACAGGAATAATCCACCTAGATGACCTAATGATACTAAATGTGTGTGCACCAAACAACAGAACTTCAAAATACATGAAGCAAACACTGAAAAAGTAGTAAAAGGAGAAAATTTTAAATCCACAATTATTATTTGAGACTTCAGCACAGCAATTTATAGAACTACCAGAGAGAAAAATCAGCAAGAATATGGAAGAAATGAAAACATCATCAATCAATAGGATATAACTGACATTTAAAGAACACACTCAGTAACAGCAGAATACATATTCAAGTGTCCATGGAATATTCACTCATATACTATATACTGGGCAATAAAAAGAACCTTAGCAGATTTAAATTGTAATGTGCCTAAGTGTTGGATGCTAAGACTCAGAGGTTTTCTTATTTCTTTCATTTATATATTCATAAAAAAATTAGCAGATTTAAAAGAATTAAAATCATAGAGTATGTTCTCTAGCCATAATGGAATCAGACTAGAAATCAATAACAGAAAGACAACAGGAAAATCTTCAATCACGTGGAAACTAAACATCACAATTCCAAATAACTCATGGGTAAAAAAGACAGCACCAACGAAATATTTTTTAATGCATAGAAAAAAAGAAAATGGAGATATAACAGATCAAAGTTTGCAGAATGAAGTGAAAGCAATGCTGAAAGGGAAGTTTATAGCACTAAATTGGGAAAGAAAGTATTTCAAAGCAATAATCTAATTTTCTATATTACAACAGTAAAAAAGGAAGAGGAAAAGACACTAAACAAGCAGAAAGAAGGAAATAATAAAGATGAAATAGAAATCCATGAAACTGAGAACAGGAAAATAGGGGGGAAAAATCAATGAAACAAAAGGCTGGTCCTTGGAAATAAACAATCTAATCAATAAAGATCTAGCAAGACTGATAAAGATAAAAAGATGGATGGCACAAATCACAGATATCAGAAATGCAACCAGGGATACCATGACATATCCTGCAGGTTAATAAGGGACAAGTTGCTATGAACAAGTCTACACTATAAATTCAAAAATGTAGATGAAATGGGCCAATGCTTCTACACTCAAAACTACCAAAACTCAGCCAAGATGAAATAGATAATCTCAATTTTCCTGTAACTATTAGAAACACTGATTTTTCATTTAAAAACTCCCAAAAGGAATATTCAGGCTTAGATGTTTCACTTTTACCCAAGACATAAAGAATTAACACCAATTTTACATGATTTGATAAGAAAGAGAAGTAGAAGGAACAGTTCCTAATTAAATTTATGAAGCCAGTATTACCTTGATACCAAAACCGGACAGGGATAGGATAGAAAGAAGAAAACTACAGACCAATATTTTTTATGAAATTGGCTGTAAAAATCCTCTGCCAAATATTAGAAAATTAAATCCAGAAATATATAAAAAGAATAATATACCATGACCAAGTGGCATTTATTCTAGTTATGCGAAGTTGGTTAAATATTTGAAAATCAAACAATGTTATCCACCATATCCAATAGATTAAAGGGAAAAGTCATGTGATCCTATCCAATAAGGCAGAGAAAGCACTTGACAAAATCCAATCCCATTCATGATTGTAAGAAAAGAAGAAAAAAGAACTCCAAGCAAACTAGGAATAGAAAAGGAACATACTGAAACTCATAAAGATGATCTACAAACAACCTATACCGACATTATATTTAACTGTGAAAGACTGAATGTTTTCTCTGTAAGATCAGAAACAAGGCACGGATATCTGCTCTCACCACTTTTATTAAATATATTACTGGAGGTTCTAGTAAGAAAATAAGCAAAAATAAATAAATACATAAATTTAAATGTTAAAGTTTTAAAAAGTTCATTTAAAAGATAAAAGGACTACTCCTACTATGTTGAATAGGAAGGAATATATCCTACTGAATGTTGAAGAGTAATATATCCTATTATATTGCCTAAGGAAAAGTAAAACTGTCTGTGTCTGAAGAGGAGATGATAATCTAAATGGAGAAAATACCAAGGAATCCACAAAAAGCTTGAGAAATAATATTAGTTTGTAAATGTTTTAGAGTACAAGATCAACACAATTTTATCACATTATATATTAATAACAAATGTGTAGAAGCTTAAATTAAAATATGTGATGCCATTTACAACTGACCTAAATAAATACTTAAATACAAGCCCAATAAGACATTTATAGGACCTCTATACTGAAAATTACAAAATGCTGATGAAGAAAAATTTTAAAGTCCCAAACAAATAGGGAGACATACCTTGTTCATGGATTAGAAAACACAACATAATAAAGATGTCAATTCTCCCCAAGTTAAGAGGCTTAACACAATTACTCTTAAAATGCCCTCAAGGTTTTTGCGGATATAGACAAGCTTTTTCTAAGATTTGTATGGTAAGAAGAGGCTGAAGAATAGCTAAAACAATTTGTAAAGGAAGATTAAAATGGGAGGAATTAATCCACCCAATTTCAAGACTTCGCAGTAATTTTGGAGGGTAGATACATAGATCAATGGAATGGAAGAGAGAACCCAGAAATAGACTGACATAAATACATTTAACCTGTTTTTGACAGCAGTGCAAAAGCTATCAAGGAAGAGTAGACATTTCAAAACATGGTACTGAAACAGTTGGACATCCCTCGACAAAAACAAACAAAAAATGAACCTTAACCTAAACCTCCACACCTTACACAAAAATTAAATCAAAGTGGATCATAATCTTAAATGTAAAAGCAGGACATTTTTAGAAAAAGAAATAGGAGAAAATCTTTGGCATCTAGAACTAGGTGAATAATTCTTAGACTTGACACCGAAAGTATGATCAATAAAAGCAAAAACTGATAAATTGGATCTCATCAAAATGAGTTAAAAATGCTTCATAGAAGATCCTTTTAAGTGGATGAAAACTCAAATTACACAGTGGGAAAACATATTGGAAAATCCCATATGAGACAGATGACTTGTATCTATAATATACAAAGAACTCTCCAAACAACTTAAAAAAATCCAACTAGAAAATAGGCAGAAGACAGGAACAGACATTTCATGGAAGAGAATATACACATGGCAAAGAAGCACATGAAAAGATGCTCAACATCATTAGCATTAGGGAAATGCAAATTAAGACCATAATGAGATATCAGAGAATAACTAAAATTATAGTGACAACATCAAATGCCGGCGAGTACGTAGAAAAGTTATATCACGTCACTGGTGGAAAAATAAAATGGTTTAGCCACTCTGAGAAACAGCTTGACAGTCTCTTTTAATCCTAAAAGTAGATTCACCCTACAACGCAGTACTTGTACTCTTGAGCATTTATCCAAAAGAAACAAAAACTTAATTAAGTTCCCACAGAAACTTACACATAAATGTTCAGAGTAGTTTTATTTATAATAGCCCAAAACTGGCAACTACCCAAATGTCTTTCAATGGATGAATGTTGAAACAAATTGTGATAAAATCTTATGATAGAATACTACGGAGCAACGAAAAGGAACAAATTATTAATATATGCAAAAATTAAAATGAACTTCAAGGGAATGATGCTGAAGAAAAAAATTTTAAAAGCCAATCTCCGAAGATTAAGTAATTCATGATTATGTTTACATATTATTCTTAAAATAACAAAACTGTGGAGATGGAGAACAGATTAGAAGTTGCCAAGGGTTAGAGATGGGGGTAGAAGGTACAGTGGGGAAACTTTGTGAGGTTTTTGTGGTCCCAGTACAAATAATACAGCACTCTTGGTTTTAATCCCTAAAGATGTTTAAAAACAATTCCTAATAAGAATTGTCCAAATATTTAGCAATGGCAGCAGATTACAGGTATAGCTCCCCAACATGACAACTTCAAAAGAGATTGTACTAATTCAATGCATATGTTAATTTTTAAAAGGCCAGTCACAGTACTTAAATGGTATATATCTTAACGATATTATTCTAAGTATCTAGTTATACCAGATGGACTAGCAGGATTTTCTGTACATTCAATCTTATTTAAGACAGTAAATCTTATAATAAGACAGTTAAAAAAAGAAAAAGAAAAAAAAACAAACCTCAACTACAGTTGGATATTCTCATAGGAAGATGAGGTGAAAATATGTAGCAGTGGTTCAAAAGCTTAAGCAGTGGCACCTAAATTTGGCTGCATATTAGAATCATCTGAAGCACTTTTTAAAAACCCTCACACTGACTGTTGGTCATCCTAGACCAATAAAATAACTTTAAATCTGCTCAGACGATGCCAGTGTCTAGCCAGAACTGAGAACCAGCGGACTAAGCAGAAGGGGATGTTTCTACAAAGATTTCTTAACAATAAGTCCTTTCACCCAATCAGATTTACCTTCCCACAAAGGGGTAAAGAAGGCTAGATGTTGTCCATACTTGCTTAGCTTTAATTAGCACTTGTGACTTGCCCAAATCCTAGATCATGTTTCCCCTAAATTTCATGTTATTCCCTAAGTTTTTCAAACCCAGGGCTAAGGGGTTTGCCAGGATGAGATTTTAAGTGTTCACACAGGGGAAGTCCCTGGCAAACCAGGACAGCGGTCACTCTACATTGAATTGTAAAGCATCCTAAATAACCCTGCCACTGCTCCCAGATACTAGTCTGTGCCAACCAGTGGAGAAAAGGCATTCTCCATTACTACCACGGCAAATGCTGCTGTACTTGCCTTGGCTACTCCCTATCTTTTCCAGGCGTCACTCCCCTTCACCTGCTGGTGGACGCTTTGGCCAGCTGACAATGCAGATATTTTCAAACTTTAAGGTGAATAAAAATCATATGGAGGGCCTGTTATAACAGAGATCACTGAGCCCCACTAGAGTTGCTGATTCCATAGGGCTGGGATAGGGCCCTAAAACTTGAATATCTGACACATTATCAGGGGACGCTGGTAAAGCTGGTCAGGTTGTTACCGAATGCAGGTTCATGTGTCTGAAGCACAGTGAGGCCAAACAAACCTAAAGGTTGGAGTCTGGAGAAGAGAAAGGTTTATTGCAGGATCGAGCAAGGAGAGGGGTGGTCCGTGTTCCAAAACCCCTGAAATCTCCAAAGGATTTCAGCAAAGCATTTTTAAAGGCCAGGTGAGGGAGGGACATCCCAGGGCATGTGATCAGCTCGTGCACAATCCTCTGACTGGCTGATGTTGAGGCCACAAGACAGGTAACATTATCCATCCTTAGGTGCCAGAAGGTCTGGGGGCTACATGCTCATGATCATCAAAGAGTTCATTTCTTCCATTGGGTGGTGGTTTTTAGCATCTGAAAACTCAAGAAATATGCCTGAGATACTATTATCTGAGTACTTCAGAGAGAAACTACAATAGAGGATATGGGGGATGGGTCTGTCCTAGGAAGGCCCCATAGGGTACTGCTTGGTTACAAGGTGACCATACTTTGAGAACCACTGCTCTAGTGGCTTGGAATGTTAAGAAAGTAATGGAAGAATCCCTTCCCAGATCTAGATTCTAGTATCACCAGCTATTTTGGTGGGAGGAAGGGTAAGTTTTGTCCTTGCTTGGACTTCTTGTTCATTTATATCGAAGCCTATTTGAGGCAGTGCGTTCGGCAGTCCTGCAGATCTGTCTTTTGCTTCAACAGTGTTTGGAATGAACAGACCCAGGGACGCTCCTTGCTCCAGCCCCCGACCACCCTCCAACCTTTCTTCCTTTTGCAACCTTTGGAATCAGACACTCAGCTATCCTCAGCCTCCAGGACAGGCCAACACCAGTTTTTGAGCTTAGCTCCTTATCACTGATCAACCACGAGTTCCCAGGTTCGTCAGAATTATTCCACCGAGGTGGAAGCCGCCGCCCACCGCCTGTTCAACATGCATCTGTGGACACTTACCTCTCTCTGAGCATCTATTTCGACAGCAACAATGGGACTCTGGACAGTATGGGCCACATTTTTCGCCAACTGGCTGAGGAGAAGTGTGAGGGCGCCCAGCGCCTCTTGAAAATGCAAAACCAGTGCTGCGGCCGCGCCCTCTTCCAGGAGGCGCAGAAGCCTTCTCAGGATGAGTGGGGTAAAACCCAGGATGCTGTGGAAGCCGCCATTCTTAGGGAGAAGAATCTGAACCAGGCACTATCGGATCTGTGCGCCCTGGGTCCTGCCCGTGCAGACTCCCAGCTCTGTGACTTCTTGGAGAGCCGCTTCCTGGAGGAGCAGGTGAAACTCATCCAGAAGATGGGCGACCACCTGACCAACCTCCGCAGGCTGGCTGGTCCGCAGGCTGTGCTGGGCGAGTATCTCTTTGAAAGGCTCACCCTTGAGCCAAACAGGAGTCTCTGAAGTCCAGCCGCGTCTGAGGAGACCCTCTGGCGTCAGAGCTTCTGCCTGAAGCCCCGCTCTGCAGCCACTAGGCAGCTTTGTAACCGCCCTGGAGCCCTCTCCCAAGCCTTGGACCAAATGGAAACAGTAACGTTTTTTGCAGAAGGAAAAAAAAGCCTATTTGAAATACAAACACAACAAAGCGAAAAAAAGAAATATATACATATATTCACGTTCTTTTAACATATGAATTGCCCCACTTTATCTGTGTGAAATAAGTTTGTTCCCATTATTGGGCTGGTTCTCAAGCTTTGCTGCTCGTTTGAATTACCTAAAGAGCTTGGAAGAAAAACATTGGTGTCTGGGTCCCAGCCCCAGAGATTTTGATTCAGTAGGTCTAGGGAGGAGCCTGGGCACGGGGAGGTCTCAGAGTTCCCCAGGTGATTCTAATGTGCAGCAACTTTGTGAACCACCTCTTGGCTTCAATGCAGCTAGTCATCAGATATTAAATCTAAGACACATGGACTACTAGTGCGTGAGCTCTGTTGCTAGGTGTATTCCATTTTCTTCCTCCTGGAAGATTCGTGCCAGGGAAAATGATTGATAGTTGTGTTACTTCTCTGAAATGGATGGAAATTTCCAATTAGCGTGAACAGGGGAGGGTGAATGGGTGAATGCAATAAGGTGTATCATTTACGTATTGCCCTATGTGTATGGCTAGAAGCTTTTGCAACTGAGGTCTGCCCTACTTTTCATGCTAATGGTAATGCTTGTCCTCCTAATGCAGCTGTAAACTTTATAAGCCCATAGGTAGACAGCATCACAAAATATTTACCCCTCCCCACTGGCCCACTCTCAAGCTTCACTCCCGTTCCCCAATACACAAATGTGCATCAATGCGCTTGAGACCAATATCAACATACTGACCTTCAATTCTTCTACTTTGCAGCTTCCCTCTTATCAGGAGATGTCAGCATTTAGTGCAAGGACAAATGCTTGCCTCTTGAGGAGTAATGTAGACAAAGCCTCCAAGAGACAAATAGCCCTCAGGGAGGGGGAAAAAGTCTTTCAAAAAGGTTGATGCCCAGAGGAGGCATTTTCAGTCATCTCAGCTTAGAGGTCAAATATCCAAAATTAAAAAGGTTAAAAAAAAAGAAGAAGAAAGCAAGGAAGAAAAGAAGGAAACAATTTTCTTATCTCATAGTAATAAGGCAGTTTTCCTTAAAAAAAAAGACTTAAGACTTAAATTCTCTTTCCTAATCAAAATGTGCTTTTCCATCTTTAGACTATTCCTCTTATATCCTGTATTATTCATGATGTTTAATTCTTGAAATAGCACATGGCTGAAAACAGAAGCTAACCTCTTGTTCACTATGAATTAAATCTTCTTTTCCTAGGACCCGTCTACAATGTACAATTTGGGGTTGGCCAACATTATTTTCTCTGAAATACGTTACAGCATTTTGCCTTTTCAATATATAGTTATACAATACATTGTTAACACAACATATTTAATATAGTCAATATAGTAAATACAACTATAACACACATGATATGATGCCACTTTGGTGGTTTTCTTCATCCATGTAATTCTGAAATTTGACAGTATAGTTTTCATATTCTAATGAGCTGAGTATTACCTTTGCAAGGATAGAAAAATAAAATAAATTCATAATATTCTTGTGTGGTTTGCCCCTGGGGTGGATTACCCTAATGGGGGGATATTTGAGCCTTTCCCCAAGTCATTAAAAATCCTCCAGCGAGCAGCCCCTTGTCCTCTCCAGGGAGTGGGGGGAAAGGATCTTTAATCATAATAATCCTGGGGGGAGAAATCTCGCAAATAAGACATCTGCTTCTGTGCCTTGTTGTTTTGCAGAATAGCAATGATTGCCTTAGCAGCTTCTATTGCCATATGTATACAATAAGTAAATGAACAGAAAATTGAATGAACGCATAAAAGAAGGATAAACCCACCCAGCTTAACAAACCCACTCTCTCACCTGCTGTGCCCTGAAACATGAAAGAAAGAATCACGGGATCATAAGGATTAATAAAATAACAGTCTCTGTTAACAATATTGACAGGAGGTATAAGGATAATTTGTCTGATGTGGGACCAACAGCTTAACTAACTGCTTGATTCTTTTTTTTTAAGGGCAATTCATTCATTTATTGTTTAAAGATTGCAAGACAACATCTGAATTTTTGTAGCACAATTTAAATGTTTTACTTTTTTGATAAAGCAGAGTATAATAGCAAAAACAATTAGTTTCCAGTAATATCTATATCTCTATTCAGAATTAAGTCTTCCACAGACATGTAACCTGGAAACAAAAGCCTGTTACAATAAGCAAAGCTTCAACCGAGTGGCTACTTTTCAGGCCAGGGAAAGGTTCATCCCTATAGGAGGATGATGTGCTATGTAAAATGGCTGCAAGGTCACAACCTTGAGGGCGTTGGAAGTCTAGTATCCTATTCCACATTAAGTAGTTCAGGGAACTTCAAACGTCCGTTCATCTGCAACCAAGCTGGCAACCTTTAACTGCTATTTCAAGCAGGTAAGAAATAAATGAAAAGAAATCCCTACATTGATGTTCCTTGATTTACACTGTTAAATGGTTCATTAACATGTAATTCTGGCTAAGAATTACATTTGAGACTCCTTGCCCAGATTTTGGTTAACAGTACAAATCTTTCAGAAATTCATGTTTTTATTAATCAATAATTTGTCAGCTAGGATACGTTCAGGCATCAGCTGCAACTTCAAAATAGGTGCACTGCCTCAGCGCTTTGGAAAGACATAATCTAAAACACTAATAGCAGACAAAATATCTGTTACTAGACAGCATGTGTGCAGGACAGCAAGACAGAAACATATTCATATGTGCCGTGGACCAGCCTCAGAAAGAGGATTTCACCGCCCAGGGTCAGAAGGGACGGGGTAAGGAACTGAAGTAGCACCGACGAATGGGGTCAGAAGGACCAAGACAACTGATGGTTGCAAGGCAAGTTTTATTATGCTACAGTTGCAGATTATATAGACTAGAAAAGGGAAGGTTGCCAGACGGTGGTTTATATTATCTAATGACTGTCTCGGCTCAAGGTTAACTTCCCTGGGAGAAAACCCATAAACCCAGAATCATCCAAAATAACCTGCACGTGCAGGGTGGAGACAGATTTGCTTGTCTCATTTTCCATTCTTTCTGATTTCTGGGCCCTGGTGATTTATCTCCCGTGGAATGGAACAAGGAGGGGAACAAGTAGGGACAGTCCCTTCGAGCAGCGGCGGCATGCCTGGCATGTCTGTAGCCTGCTCTCAAGGCTGACTGCTTCCCACAGGTCCCCCTTTTTTATTTTTTAATTTTTGCTGCAAAATAATTCCATGAACCTTAGTGCCGAGAGTAGTATACTGTTGCATGAGGATACGAAACAGACATGAGAAGATTATTATCAATAATAGGCAAATTATGGCCAGGGTAATAAATCCTGACAACCCTCTAGTAATCCACGACTAAGGGTTTAACCACTTTAAATGATCCAGTAAAGTTTGAATTACATCTTCTGGTGAAATATCATCAAGATGTGCATTTTGTATATCCTGAATTTCAGCATTTAATTTCTTAAGATCAAGACTAATATTATCTGACCAAACACTCAGCAGATGCATTTTTACTTCTTCCCATTCCCAAACACAGTCATTGTACTTGTAAGAAATAACACAAATCCACGTATACTTTGCATGACAAGCTAAACGCATCCTCAATTTTAATGCTGCCATCTGATCTCCAATCCTCAAAATTGCGTTTTTAAATTCATCTAACTTGTTATTAATCTGTAAATCTATGTGACTTTGTAAAGATTAAGCAAGACTGGTATTTTGAGATAATTGATTAGCAAAGTGAGCATGATTAATACTCTGTGAAAGAGCAAGACGGGCAGTAGCCGCGGTAGCAGACAGAGCAGCCAAGGCAAGTAAACTTATTATTAGCCACCCAATAAAGCGTCTCCTTCTCTGCAAGGCTTTAGAGAGTTCCACCCATGCCTGTACTCCAGTATCTTCATACCAAGGTTCTCTCAGATGTACAGGCACCATAACATATATGGGTTGCCTTAGTATAAGCACAGATTGTGTTCCTGCAGAAGGGAACATACAACTGCTAAAAATACAATGAACACAGCTAATATTATATCCTCCTTTGGAAGAATTACCAATGTTAATAGAACCAATTAAAAGTGTATATGGAGGAGCAACACAAGTTATAACAGGTGTATTGGAATAAGTTAGAGCTAGTTTCCATATATCCCAGTTCTTTTGAAATGTGATAAACCTATCTATGATGGGAATAGAAGAGAGAAGAATTGACCCCTTGGTATGATCTGTAGTACACCATATTTGGTTATTATTCCAAGATGCATTGCAACATTCAAAATTGGATCCAGCAAAGTTAATGGTCATAAAAGGAGGAAATTGAGGTTTTGATTTTCTGTTAAGAATAGTAACCTTATATCCAACTATAAGTATCCCTTGTCCTCCAAGTAAATGCTTCATACAGAAATAATTTCCTGAATCTTCACCTGGAACCTTGGCTATAGTAATAGCGGAATCCCGAAGTGGTGAGGCATATGAGATTCGACCTCTAATATTAATAGCTTGCCCATTTTTATACCAAATGATGGTATCCTTAAGATCCTCTCGTCGGCTGGTAGCCGGGCCTGTAAGAGTAATGTTGGTTCCTGTAAAATGAAGGTTCATGAAAGCAAAACAGTGTAATAAATGAGTGATAACATGTTTAGTAGCTTCTCGGGTCTGTGCTGTAGCACAGAGGAAACCAGAATAAGTATCAATAGTGACATGAACAAATTGTAATTTCCCAAAAGACGGGATATGAGTAACATCCATTTGCCATAAATGACTAGGTGATAATCCACGAGGATTAACACCATAATGTGGAACAGGAAGGTGAGGTAAGCACTGTGGGCATTGCTTAACAATTTGTCGGGCGGCTTCACGAGTAAGGGAAAATTCTTTGCGTAACGTAGCCGCCGACTGATGGTGTAAAGCATGCGATTGCTGTGCTGCTTGTGAAGCAGTTTGATCATAACTTACCATGATATGAGGGTGTCCAGGACATGGACCATGAGTATCAACAGTATGAAGATAATGAATGCAATACCTTAGCCATTCTTGACAGCATGACGAACGGAAAGGAGGAGGACGGTAAATTGGGATATGTCCTGCTTTAGGGAAAAGAGATTGAGGAGGAAGAGGAACTTTAACTTTATTTTTGGGAGGCAAACGCACAGGATAAAGATCACGTGTAGATCGAGTTAAAACATCTGCAGTTGCATTAAGTTTAGACAATGGACCAGTCAAGTTAGAATGAGCACGGATATGCAGAGCTGCAACACGACCATCGTGGGAACGAATAAGCTGTTGAAGCAAACGAAAAGAGGATGATAATTCAGGGTCATTAGTATGTCCTCTGGTCGCAGTCTCCAGAAGAAATAATAAGCTGATAACATAGTTACTATCAGAAAACAAATTAAAAGATATAGAAGGCAAATGTTTAAAAGCCATAATGACAGCATACAGTTCAACACGTTGAGCTGAAGTCAAGGAAGTTTGTTTAATGAGTTTGGTTCCGTCGTCAATGATTACAGTAGCCACTCCTGAAGAAGAACCGTCTGTAAAAACCAAAGGTACATGAGGAATAGGCTGTTGCCTAATTATAGAAGGAAAGATATAACAGTTAAGTTTGTCGAATTGGATCAATTTATCAGCAGGGTAATGGCATTCCAAGGTACCTGAAAATCCTGCAAGAGCAAGACCCCATTCATTACTATGTTGAAAAAGCCAATTTTGTTGACTAACTGAATAAGGGATAATAATTTGAGAAGGTTCTATACCCAGAAGTTGTAAGCATCTAGTTCTACCTTGCATTATTAGCTTACTACTAAGTTCAAAATAAGGGTTAATAACCTTAGAGGATGTAGTTTTCATATGAATCCATTCAATAATTCCAACAGTTTGCCATAAGATGGCAGTAGGCACATGAGGTGTTGGACAAGCAATTAAAGAAATTGGCAGGTGAGTATGCATTCGAGTTAATTGTGCAGAGCTGATAGCTCTATTAACTATTTGTAAAGCTTGAAGTGCTTCTGGAGTCATAGAGCATGAAGTAGAAGGATCTGAGTCACCTTTAAGAATATCAAACAAAGTCTCTAATTGAGCAGTAGTAAGTTTTAAGGAAGGCCTTGGCCAATTAATATCTCCAAGTAATTTTTGAAAATCCTTTAATGTTTTTAAATTATCAACTCGAATTTGCAGTTTTTGAGGCCTAATGGTAGTGTTATCAATATATTTTCCCAAATAGAAAAATGGAGATTGTCTTTGAATTTTTTCTGAGGCAATGACCAAGCCAAATGATTGTAAGGATTGTTGTAAAAATTGAAAAGCAGTCTCTAATAAAGAAATATTATCTGTGGCTAAAAGTATATCATCCATATAATGTATGAGATATAACGTTGGAAACCTTTTTCTCACAGGAGTTAAGGCCTGAGCCACATAGTTTTGGCATAATGTAGGACTATTTGCCATGCCCTGAGGCAATACTTTCTATTGAAATCTCCTCCTGGGTTCCTTAAAATTTAAGGAAGGCAAGCTAAAAGCAAAATGTTTTCTATCTTCAGGAAACAAAGGAATAGTGAAAAAAACAATCTTTTAAATCTATAACTAAAAGATGATAATTGTGTGGTATGGCTGTTGGAGAGGGTAGGCCTGCTTGAGGAGCTCCCATTATTAGCATAGTTTTATTAACAGCTCTTAGATCCGGTAATAACCTATATTTTCCAGATTTTTTCTTGGTAATAAAAATAGGAGTATTCCAAGGACTATTGGAAATTTCTAAATGCCCTAATTGTTCCAGTACTAATTGTTCTGCAGCTTCTAATTTCTCCTTTGTGAGGGGCCATTGGCCCACCCATACAGGGTCATCACTCAGCCAAGTAATTGGATCAGCAGTGAGTGGAGGAGAATCCAAGGCCCCTAAGAAAAACACAAACCTTGTCTATCATTTTTTATTTTCACATCAATAGGATAGACAGTTCCTTGTTGATTTGTTCCCAGCCCTTTTGTGGGAAGAAATCCTTGATCCAACATCATATTAGAGACTTGAGAATTTGGACTATAAAGTAATACTCCCATTTCTTTTAATATATCTCGGCCCCAGAGGTTTAAAGGCAGCCTAGGCAAAACATAAGGCTGGAAGTATCCTGAATGGCCCTCACTATCTTGCCATAATAATAACTGACTACTTTGCATAGGAGAAGAACTCTGTCCTATTCCTTGAAGTTCTGTAATAGTAGGACTAACGGGCCAATGTTTATGCCAGTGAATCTGTGTCATAACAGAGACATCAGCTCCAGTGTCTAACAAACCTGAAAAAACCTTTCCATTAATGGTTCATTTCCTTTCTGGACGTTCTTTCCCTACCTTCTGAATCCAGTAGGCAGCATTAGATGATCCAAAAGCCTTTGTGTCTCTCTTTTGATGTTGTAAAATTTGTCCATGAGGTACAAAGGGCAAAAGTAGCAATTGTGCAATTTTATCCCCAGGAGAAATCATTATTATATTTTTAATAGTTTGTGCCATGATTTTTATTTCTCCTTCGTAGTCACAATCTATGACTCCTGGCATAATAGTTAAACCCTTCATGGTGACACTACTTCTTCCCAATAATAGTCCCATCAAACCCTTGGGTAAAGGTCCATAGATGCCCGTAGAGAAGGCCTGAGGACCCATTTCAGGAGTTAATACATATCGGGCAGAGGTACTGTGGTCCAGTCCTGCACTTCCTGCTGTTTCTCTGGAGAGCAAATATATGGAATGTTTTTGTTTTTGGTTAATGTCTGATTGATAGTTTGAGGAGGATACACAGACATTGCCCCTATTATCTGTTGGGGCCAGGGAAGGCCCCGGGAGGAGTTTCCCGACAGTGGTGTTCCATCCTTGTGGGCCACTGAGCGACAATCTCATGCCCAACGTTTTCCCCTATTGCATTTAGGGCATAAACCAGGGATTTTCTGACCATCTGGAGGGTTTTGAGTAGGGAAGGAAGGACCAGGGTTACAGTGAAAAGATCTACATTCTCCAGCAAAATGACCTGCCTTTCCGCATTTAAAACTAGTCTTTGTTCTCTTTGGATTGTTTTTAAACCCCACTTTAGTTAATGCTGCAGCCATAGCAGCACCCTGTATATAAGCAGGCCCAATGTCTGCACAAAGGTGAATATAATCCTCCAGTGTTCCCCGTTTTCTCCAAGGTCGAATCGCAGCCTGACATGCATTATTAGCGTTTTCAAAAGCAAGTTGCTTAACTACAATTGTACCAGTGAGTCCATCCACAATGAGCCTCCCCACCGGCTGTAACAATCTATCTACAAAATCAGTATATGGTTCATCAGGTCCCTGTCTAATTTTTGAAAGATCCTCAGTTTTGTGTGTAGAAGATAACTTCCTCCAGGCTTGTAATGCCAAATGATTTATTTGAGGATAAGCAACAAAGGGATAAGTTAATCGATCTTGTAAAGAAATATATGGTCCTTCCCCAATCAGCAGATGATAATCAACTGGAATATCATGGGTAGCATTCTTTTCTGCTTGTTCAGCAGCCCGTTCATAAAAATCAAACTTCCAGGGCTTCCCTGGTGGCGCAGTGGTTGAGAGTCCGCCTGCCGATGCAGGGGACACGGGTTCGTGCCCCGATCCCGGAAGATCCCATATGCCGCGGAGCGGCTGGGCCCGCGAGCCATGGCCGCGGAGCCTGTGTGTCCGGAGCCTGTGCTCCGCAACGGGAGAGGCCACAGCAGTGAGAGGCCCGCGTACAGCAAAAAAAAAAAAAAAAAAAAAAAAAAAAATCAAACTTCCATATTAAATAATCTCCACCATTTAAACAAGCTCGTGCAATAGACTGCCAATCAGCAGGGGGAAGAGCTTCTCCTGTAATAGTGTCAACCATAGCAGTAGTAAAAGGAGCAGTGGGCCCATATTGAGCACAAGCAGATTTTAAATCTTTCAAAACTTTAAAAGGAAGAGCCTGATGCTCCCTAATAGCCTGTTGAGGATTATTAGGATCAGGTCTTTCCGTGACAGGACAACAGAAAATAGGATCTTCTCCTCGTTTTATTGCTGCTTGTACAGCACGTTGCAAGGGACTGAGCATTTTTAAAGATGGAGAATTTTGAGGAAGACAGTCCTTACTAATCTGCAGCTTTTTTTTTTTTTTTTTTTTTTCCGTACGCGGGCCTCTCACTGCTGTGGCCTCTCCCGCTGCGGAGCACAGGCTCCGGATGCGCAGGCCCAGCGGCCATGGCTCACGGGCCCAGCCGCTCCGCGGCACACGGGATCCTCCCAGACCGGGGCACGAACCCGCATCCCCTGCATCGGCAGGCGGACTCCCAACCACTGCGCCACCAGGGAGGCCCTAATCTGCAGCTTTTGCACTGACTTATCTATTATAGCCATTAGAAAATCATCCTCAGGATATTTCTCTCTTTTATGTTTAAAAGCCTCATCTGTTAAGTCAAAATATTCCTCTTCATCTGAAATATTTAAATTGATTAGCTCTTTCGGTTTAGGAAGTGGCCACACAGTAGCTGATAATACAGTCTTTTCTTCTGTCAGAGGCTTATGTTTTTCTAACTTTACATTCAAATCAACACTATCATGAGAAGAACCTAAACATATTTTTATCAGATTCCACAAACTAAATGTAACAACGGCAGTATGAGTAGGCCCTCGAGACTCATAATAACTTTTTAAATCTTCTCCAACTTTCTGCCAGATTTCTATGTCACAGAGCCGCCATCAGGAAACCAGGGAGATACATCATGGATATGCTGCAAAAATTCAGTCAACTGTGAGGTAGAAACTTTATTACCCCGAGCTTGAAGCATCAAAAGTAAAACCGGAGCAAATAATTCACGCTCCTTTGAGCCCTTTTGCCCCATCTTATTTTACTTCTGACTGTTGCCTTATGCCTCTATTAGTTTCACTTTTACTCGTGTCCACACATATTTTGCATAAGGTTCTCTTACCTGCACTTTCTTTCTCTTTTCATTGGCTTCACGCTTCAGGTCCCTGTTCGGGCGCCACTTGCCACGGACCAGCCTCAGAAAGAGGATTTCACCGCCCAGGGTCAGAAGGGACGGGGTAAGGAACTGAAGTAGCACCGACGAATGGGGTCAGAAGGACCAAGACAACTGATGGTTGCAAGGCAAGTTTTATTATGCTACAGTTGCAGATTATATAGACTAGAAAAGGGAAGGTTGCCAGACGGTGGTTTACATTATCTAATGACTGTCTCGGCTCAAGGTTAACTTCCCTGGGAGAAAACCCATAAACCCAGAATCATCCAAAATAACCTGCACGTGCAGGGTGGAGACAGATTGGCTTGTCTCATTTTCCATTCTTTCTGATTTCTGGGCCCTGGTGATTTATCTCCCGTGGAATGGAACAAGGAGGGGAACAAGTAGGGACAGTCCCTTCGAGCAGCGGCGGCATGCCTGGCATGTCCATAGCCTGCTCTCAAGGCTGACTGCTTCCCACACATATGTTGGCTTGTTTAAGCCTCAAGCCCTCGATCCTTTGATGAAATACAATAATTTCATTCCTATGGTTTTCAATACCAAAAACTCAACCTCCAGGAGGGCTAAAGTCTAATTTGTACTCCAAACCAAGTAGCAGTGCAGTTCGCTACTACTGAGGCTGAATCCATAAAGACTTCAAGACCACGACCAGAAGACAAGTTATTATATATAATACCCTAGAAGGCCTGAAACATAATTATCATATACATAGCTGGTCCTTCAGAGCTTTTCACCTATAACATGTTTTTTGATGAAAGTTATTTAATGTACTGGAGATAACTGTGACTTACTGATCAAATATTTGAATACTTATACTTACCTGGGATTTCATTTCTGCTGAAAGAAAAAGGAAGAACAGGACTCACCTAAAAAAAAACAATCTTTAGAAATGAAAGTAAAAATCTTATCACACACTCTCACTTTTGGAAGCAGCATAGAGGGGCAGTCAACGGTAAAACACTGGTGAAATAGGTCAAAACTCTAGGCCAAAAATCCATTATTATTATCGTCAGTGACAGTACCACAACTCTGCCCTTCATAATTAATAAGCACTCCTAAGAATCTTCATTTGGCACCAGATGATGTGTTGAAGAGAAACACTCTGGGAGGTTGTGAATCACACTTGGTATTTTGTTAGCCAAGTTACAGGAGAATTTTTAAAGTGGGGGGAAGGGAAGAAGGAAACGGACCAGAAAAAGAATTGAAGCCATCATCTACAGACCAACAAAGCACTGAGAGTTCCAAACATTATGTCAGACACTAAAGTGACTGATAGAGGCTCAAGTGGTTTATAAAACCTATAAAAAGACTACACCAGCAAAGTCCCCATTTATCGGTAGAGTTCAGAAACTAAAACAAGGAATATTTTAGCTTAAAACCTTATCTCAAGAGAATCATATACACTTCACATGAATAAAAATACCTGAAACCAAACATTTTTAAAAGCTCCAATACCCAAAATATAAAGAAAAAAAATTAATTCAGAAGACTCAATCAATCCGTGATAATCACAAAACGGCTGGGCAATCTCTATCTCCCTTCCACACTAACCATCCATCCCCTGGGAGACCAAGGGAGATCAGACCTTCCAGACTTACCTTCCAGACCCTCCAGACACCTGGCTGCTGCAAAATTCGATGGAGACTCCTTGTGGAACAGCAGTTTCGCATCTCTTGGGTCTCTCCCTATCGTGATCATGCAGGAAGCAAGTCTGGCTGTGCTATTTCTTATCATTGTCTGTCACCCATCTGCACCATGATATGGAAAAAGTAGTTCCCTTTCCCCCAGAAGGTTGAGGCTCAGCTACAGGGGTAATTCTCCTGGGCACACAGTCATTATTTAGGCCGACTCAGTGACTTCAACAGGCTTAATCATGTGATCAGGTTTGTTGCCAGCTGCATAATGCTCCCACATGTGTAGATAGAGCCGCTCTAGTTCCATTGTGTATTGTTTGGTGTTGAACAGAGGGCTAGATGTTCTCTGCTTCCAGACTTTGCCACGAATTTTCTTCAGGTATTCGAGATCAGTTCCCAGTTTCACAGCTATCTCTTCATATTCTTGCCTATTTTTAGCAATCAACTCAAGACAGCCTAAACAAGTGAGCTGGGAACCTGCAACTCGGGAAGCAAGAGTCTCTCCTGGCATAGTCACCATGGGGGTCCCTGCCCAAAGGACATCCATCCCTGTGGTGTGGCCATTACAGAGTGGAGTGTCCAAGCAGACATCAGCCAGCTGGCCTCTCCGAACATGTTCCTCTTTAGGAGCAACAGGGGAAAAAATGATACGGTTCGGGGGAAGGCCCATATTTTGTGTGTACTGTTGAATATTAGCTTCTCCTGCTGCTGGAAAATGCAACAGCCACAGTACACTATTGGGAAGAGTTGTATTACTGCTGTCTGCGTTGTCTTCTCCATCAGGACATTTCATCTTGACTATTTGCACATCTGATAGACTATCAAGAAATGCTTGGAGGCCGATGCCATTCAGCACAATCCGATTGTCATAAATGTGCCCATTGGACTTAAAATCGATGACGGCTTTTTTCTTCAGGTGAGGGAACATATTAGCATGATCACCAATAAAGAACGTATGGGGCATATAAGCCAGTTTCTCAGAATACTGCTCAGCAACTTCAGCAGGTGACGTTTCCTGATCAGTGATGATATAATCCATGAAAAGCATGCCACTAGTACCAGGGTACCCCATCCACATTGCCTGAATAGGAGCTGGCCTGAGAGCAAAGAGTTCATTTCGAGCACACCTGCTATAACCATTCATATTTACAAGGATGTGTATACCATCTTGATGGATGCGATCAGCTGCTTTCCCATTGCATGGAATCTGAGAAAGATCAGTGAAATGATTGGCTTCTGCCATCACCTTCGCTTGGAAGTTTGTGCCATCATGTGGGCTCAGGGCATAACAGAATATCTCAAATTTATCAGAATTGTGCATGCCTGGAATAGACTGCATAAGGTGAGAAGTAGGATGGTTCCCAAAGTCAGAACTCACGTATCCTACATGCAGTCGACCGTCACTGAGCTTCAAGTCTTTTGGATGTTCATACGGTGGTTTATGAAGGGCACTTATATTAGCCAAGCAGAGGTTCCCATGTCTCTCAGCAATAGCCTTTCTGAAGCCATGAGGAAGAGGATAGAGCATACTATGATGAGGCTGCACAGAAGGCAACCTATTCTTCTCCAACTGGTCAGCCACAATGCTGACCAACTTCTTCATTCGCTCATCATAGTCTGTCCAATCACAGACAACCTGCAGGCAATGAGCCAAATTACAATAAGCGTCAGGAAAATCAGGTTGAAGCTTCAGAACAGTGCGATAAGAAGCAATTGCTTCTGGAATATTCCCTGAATCCTGGTGAATGGAAGCCAGATTGCTGTGGGCATCCGCAAATGCAGGGTTGATCTGAACGGCACGAGTATAACACTGCAAGGCTCCCTGAACATCCTGCATCTCCCATAGAGTGTTTCCCATATTACAGTACTCATCAGCAAAGGTAGGACTGATCCGAATAGCCTCCTTATAATGCATCAGAGCTTCGTGCAGTTTTCCCTGCTGCTTCAATACACTTGCTAAATTTGAATGGGCATCAGCAAAGTCTGGGCAGAGCTCTAATGCTTTACGATACAAGCGAGCTGCCTCTTCACTGTTTCCCTGTTCTCCTTTGATATTGGCTAGGTTATTCAGAGAGTCTGCATGGGTGGGACACAGCCGGAGAGCTGTATGATAACAATCTTCTGCTCCAGCAACACTGCCCTTCTCTTTGAGAGCGTTGGCTAGGTTGCAGTAAGCATCAGGGAAATGTGGTTGCAATTCAATAGCTCGCCTGTAGGTGTCTATTGCCAGATCCATCAGGCCTTGCTCATAGTATACACAAGCCAGGTTGCCATGTACCACTGCATGATTTGGACTCAAGCTTAGGGCACGAAGGTAAGCTGCCACAGCTCTGTCAAAAATCCGTGCCTCATTGAAGACATTTCCTAAATTGATATAAGCATCCAGAAAATTGGGGTCAAGGGTGACAGCCTTTTCAAAGTGATGAATTGCAAGCCAAATCTCCCCTTGTGCATTGAAAACACAGCCAAGATTACTCCAAGCTACTGCAAAGTTCGGTTGCATCTCAATTGCTTTCAAATAACATGCCTTGGCTTCTTCTAAGCCACCCAGGGCTTTGAGCAGGTTCCCCAGGTCACTGCGAACACAGTACAAAGAAGGATTGTACTGAAGAGCAGAGACATAAGCTTGTACTGCCCCTTCCATGTCACCTGCTGCTACCAAAGTGGCTGCCAGGTTAATATAACCATCGATGAAATCTGGTTTGAGATGCAATGCATGCCGGTAATGCTCAGTTGCTTCCTGCAACTGCCCTCTTTCCTTGTACACATTCCCCAAATTCGAATAGGCTTCTGCCAGAAGAGGGTTCTGTTTAATTGCCAGAGTACTAAAGTGGGCAGATCTGTCCAGCCTTCGACACTGGAAGTGTATAGATGAAAGTAATAAAAGTACACCAGTATTGCCTGGCTCTTGTCTCCAGAGCTGCATGCAGTGTCTCTCAGATGTCTCAAAATCTCCTGCCTGATATTCTCGATGTGCCAGCTCAGCTAACCCTTGGAAGGAAAGCATACGTTTCGTTGGTTCTGTGCTGTCGGCCACGTTGCCCACGGAAGACGCCATCTGGAGCTTCTGGAGAGAGTGAAAAAAGGGGGTAATGGAGTCCCGCTGCCGCCACTACTGGCAAGAATGTTTCTAATGGTAGCAAACACGAGCGCAGCAGCCGTACCACTGCTTTGGCACGCGTAAGCGGCGGCAACAGTTACAGGCACCGAACCTTAGGAACTATGGTTGGCCATCTACCTCTCATGCTCTTGAAATCTTAATTCTTAACCCTGCCCTCTTCCACCATTTTTCTCCTAATCAGGGAATAAAAATTACCTATCCATTTGCCTTAGAAGAAATCAAAAGTCAGTAGGCCAAACACTTTTTAAAATATTGTTTTCTGTCCAGTTGGAAATGAAATACATGATTGACTTTTCTTCATCATTCATATAGTCAACGTGGAAAACATTAGGGCCGTGAATTTCAATACAGTAAGATGAGAAAATTTTAAATTGGCCTTCCCAAACCACTAATAAGTAACCGATGTTGTATAGAATGCTAAAATCTTAGAGACTGAGTTTGATATTTTAAAAGTTCTGCAAACATTAGCTAATTTCTCCTCATCAAACTTCTCATGCCTCAAACCTGAGTATTACTTTTTAAAAGATAAATTTATTTATTTTTATTTATTTATTTTTATCTTGGTTGCGTTGGGTCTTCAGTGCTGCGTGAAGGCTTTCTCTAGTTGCGGTGAGCGGGGGCTACTCCTTGTTGCGGTGCCCGGGCTTCTCATCACAGTAGCTACTATTGTTGTTCCACAACTCTATGGGTTCCTTTTGAGGTCCTACGAAGAACCCTAGAAATTAGTTCATGTAATTATAGGTTTTTGCAAAATTGTCAAAAGTGAGATATTTTAATTTCCATCAGGTAAGTCCAGCGTCTATTTCTTTGTCAATTTTCCTTCTATCATATTCTGCTATGTTGGATCATATTGGATTGGTCACAGGCTTTTTTGAAATCTGGATAAGGAGATGTTTTAAGTGAGGCTATTATGTGATTTTCAGACACCACCATATGTAATTGACTATATAATATCCCATTACAGGAATAACTTTCAGTACTCTTACTGACTACTCTACTGACTTAACTAGCACAAGACACAGAAGCATAAGGACAAAAACCACCTTACAATATAGCCATGTCTTGCACTTCACAGCTCTCAAAGCATGTGCGTGTGAAGAAGAAAAAAGAACTGAAAAGTATAAAACCAGAAGTTATTCTGTGGAAAATTATTTCAATCATCAGGCATGTGAAAGATAAGTCAAAGATTCAGTTTTCTTCAATGCTTAGTCAAAACGGAAATTTCCTTCTGTCAAGAATATACTCCAGGGCTTCCCTGGTGGTGTAGTGGTTGAGAGTCTGCCTGCCGATGCAGGGGACATGGGTTCGTGCCCCAGTCTGGGAAGATCCCAAATGCCACGTAGCGGCTAGGCCCGTGAGCCATGGCCACTGAGCCTGCATGTCCGGAGCCTTTGCCCCACAACGGGGAGAGGCCACAACAGTGAGAGGCCAGCATACTGCAAAAAAAAAAAAAACCCCAATATACTCCAGGGGCTTCCCTGATGGCACAGTGGTTAGGAAGCCACCTGCCAATGCAGGGGACACGGGTTCGAGCCCTGGTCCGGGAAGATCCCACATGGTGCAGAGCAACTAAGACCGTGTGCCACGACTATAGAGCCTTTGCTCTAGAGCCCGTGAGCCACAACTACTGAGCCTGCGAGCCACAACTACTGAAGCTTGTGTGCCTAGAGCCTGTGCTTTGCAACAAGAGAAGCCACCGCAATAAGAAGGCTGCACACCGCAACAAAGAGTATCCCCCGGTCGCTGCGCACAGCAACGAAGACACAACACAGTCAAAAATAAATAAAGAAAGAAATAAAAGAATATACCCCATCAATAATGTGTGTAATGGAATGGTGTCAATGAGTAGTTTATCAGAATTCCTGTAATGCACAAACCTATAGCAGTACTGAAATCAGTAATGCATTTATAATAGTAAATACTTATGAGGAAGTAATCCATAGAGGTTTTCTCAAAGTTAACATTGAACATTAATGCGACATTATCAATAATAAATTGTGACGCTGAAATAAACTTTTCTAAACTATTAATAACTAAAAGCAAACTCTAATCAACCATGTGAAAAGAAATCTATGTCTATAAACTACAAAGTTTATTTCTTAAAATTTTATTTCTAAAACACATAAACTGTCATATGAGGAGGCAGTTAAAGAATATATAGCTACAAGAGTGGGGAAAAAGTTTTATAGAGACACATCTGGCAGTAGTTAATTTTCAAATGTCATTTTTCTAGATTTTGTGACACCTATAGTATTGATATTTGAAAGCATTTAAAAAATTGTACTTTGAAGATTTGCTACTTCCAGGTAGAGTAAAATATTTTGAAGCAAAACAACATTTCCACTGAGAAAAATTTAAAAAGCCAAATAAAATAGTCAGCATTCAATCAAAAAGTTCTAGACATACCAAGAGATAGAATCATATGACTAAAATTCTAAGAAAAGAACAGATAATACACAAATATTTATATAAGATATTGTGTATATTTATCAGGAAAAGTCTTTATCAAGAAAAGACTTTAAAATCATCAGAATTAATATTACATTTTATTTATTTGTATATTTTATTTATATATAGATATTTATATATTTATATAAAGAACTTAAAGATAAAGCCCTAGTTAAGGCAGTGACAAAAGCAGTAGCAGTGGCAGTGAAAAGAAATGGTTATATTCAAGGATATTTTGTCAGTAAAAGTCCAAGATCAAATGTCTGACTGCATACATGGGATGGATAGACGGAGTGGGAAAAATCAAAGTTAACTATAGAGGTTCTAGTGAAGATGGGGTTGCCATCACCCAACCCAAGGGGTTGCGATCATCCCCAAGGTCTAGGAGACTGAAAGGGAAGGTCATGGTCGAGGAAAAGTTAATTGCTGGGAAAATAACACTCCCAGTCTCTCCATCTCCTTATACTAGTTTTTTTTTAAACATCTTTATTGGAGTATAATTGCTTTACAATGGTGTGTTAGTTTCCGCTTTAAAACAAAGTAAATCAGTTATACATATACATATGTCCCCATATCTCTTCCCTCTTGCATCTCCCTCCCTCCCACCCTCCCTATGTCACCCCTCTAGGTGGTCACAAAGCACAGAGCTGATCTTCCTGGGCTATGTGGCTGCTTCCCACTAGCTATCTATTCCTTATACCAGTTTTGTTTTTCTGCTCATATACGTAGCAGCATTTCATTCAAGGGGAAAGTCATTGATCTGACTGGTCAAATTAAACACCATAGTTCAAGGCACATTTACAGTGGTTAGTTCCTCCACAATTTAGAAAGTAACGTTCACAGTTTCCCTCTTCCTACACTGTGGAACACATTGGCCATTCCTCCAAAGTTTCCACTCCATAGAGTGGACCAGAGATGACGTTAGCCCAGAACTGAGAGCTTGGCATGAGATGGTGTCAACCCCACCTAGAGCTCTGGCCTAAGTTATGACCCAACCCAGCTCTACAGAGAGTTCTGCATGGAATCTTGTCTCAGCCATAATAATGTGATTCTGTTTTTCATTTGGTTTTCTTCTTTGCTTAACTTTCCCTGGCCACTCTGACAAACAAAATTTCAGGCAATCCTGGGCCACTCACTAACTTTATTCCATCTAATGTTATCCAGATTCCCAAGAAAATGACTAACAATAAAGGGGGAAATTTGGAACATGGTGAGTTTTAGGTGCCTGAAATATACAGGTAACTGAATCCAGTTAAGTAGCAAATTATTTGGATCTCAAATATGCCAGTAGAAGAGCAGACTAAGCTCAATTTAATGTACTCTTACTGGAGACACATGTAAATTCTGGGTCAGTTTTGAAAATGTTAAAAGCACATAGCTGAGATTAAAAGAAAGAAAGGAACACCTGCATGTTTCAGAAAGTAACAGAGAAATTAAATCCAGAGAAATAAGAGCAGACTGATGTGTATGGGTTCCGTTCCTTAGTATAGGCCTTATGTACATAGGGGCTGGAGCTAGAAATCTAACATTACCTTGAGGCCAGGAATTTAGACTCAGGATGGAACAATATGGAGAAGTTAGTACAGATATCCTACAGAACTTTCATGAGGAACTGCTTAGTCCATTAAGAGGGCCAAGGGAGGTGGTGAGGAAGATTGATATTTCTTGAAATCCTTCAGGTACAGAAAACATCAACACCTCTGAAAAGTAGGCCTGTCCTTCCCAGAGTTGTGATGGCCAGGTTGTCACTAACCTGTAAGGCCCTGTATGAATCAGAAACTGCAAGGAGAGTAATTCAAAGAAAACCAGATGCAGGATGGGTGTGGCAATAAATCCTAGGACCCTATCAGAAACAAAATTAAAACCACTCTAGAGGGAAATTTTAACAAACCAGGGCAGAGAGTATCCTAACCAGAACAAAATAATAATTCTGAGGAAGTTACTTTACTTATTTAAGTAAGATTCAATGCATTCCCATGGCCAGGCCCTTTTGAAGAATTCTAAAACATATACAAACAATTCATTTACATCTTATATATCCCACCATCCAGAGCAAAATTCACTTAAGAACTGTACTGGTGGAAATTGGGCAGCACTATGGAGAAAATAAAATGTGTTTACCATCAAAAAACATGAAGGTAAGAAAGATAATGTCTAATTTTTTAATTATCTTGTGGTTTCTTGAAATCTTTTGGAAACCCAAACTAGAGAAACCTAGGAGGAAATGAAGATTTAAATATTTAGAGATTTATCAACTCATCTATAAAAGCTTTATTAATCTCTTCTTTTAATAACATTCCTGAGAGGTATAAATGTGTCCAGTGATAGGGTTGAATAAGCCTGAGAGAATTTCAATTGTTTACTATTCTTGGTCAGCTCTTAAGACCTTTCAGGAGCATTTTGATTTTCATGGCCTCATCCAACAAAAGCAGGATATTTTACAGAAAGTCCTGGGCCACTTTTCGGCTTGCTTTTGTGTTTATGCTTTTGGTTTTTTCACATCAGGCGGTACATTAGGCTACCTATTGCATACTCCCTCATTCATGCATGCATTCATTCAAACAATATTGACTGAGTTGAGACATTTAATTAACACTCAATAAATGATGTTTAGATGAATGAATGCGCTTTCTATCAAAGTAAGTGTAAGTACTGAGAAAAATTACAGAATGTATGATCCCAGCCCCACAAAAGCTTATAACTGTGTTGAGGATATAACATATGCGGATGAAATAACTAATATATCATATTGGACAGTGTCTAAGTTCAAAAATGAGTTTTTATAAATAATCAGAGCCTAAGGAGCACAAAGAAGGGACAGTTCATTATGGGTTGAATCTATCAATAAATGTACATTTCAGATGAGGTTTGAGATTGACCTCAAAGAAGAGGACTTAGATATATGAACAGAGAACAAAAAAGGCATGGTGATAGCATGTGCATAGATAGTGTGGCCAATATTTATATTCTTCATTAAAGATAGTCAGAGATAACCCAAATGTAACTGTTTCCATGGGTCCATTCTCAGTATCCAAAGAAAACGGCAAACCCTATCTTAGTAAAACTAATGAAAAACACAGTCTTTAACAAAGAGATTGTGAAGGAAAGGGGGAGAGAAAGGCTTGCATCCCACACCACACAACAAAACTTATTGAATTATTTGTTTATCTCCCTCTGAAAATTTCCTCTCCCTCTCTCTGTATGCGTCTCTTCTCCCACATCTGGCCACACTCTACCAGCCATCTTTCCAGATCTTTCCAGAACTCTCCATCCTAGTTTCATTAGGCCACAATTTAAACATCTCACAGGTCTCCAGGATGCATCCCCATCACTTATTCCACAAAGACAAACAAAGGACACTTCTCAGGATCACGTTTCTTTGAAGGAAGAGGTCATGAGGAGTGATTATAAATAATATAAGGTGGAGAGCAGTGACTTAAAATACCATTTTTCACCTTAGAATGTGAATACAGGGAACTTTGGGAAACTAGAAAATCTAGAAAGGATTCACTGATAATTATTTATGTTCAATGAATAATATAAAATGTAATAATATGGCTAAACTCTGACAGATTCACTTTTTCAAAAGTTGCTTTCACACACCTTCACTATTGGGATGTTTGATAAACACACCTTTCCTTCTTTACTTTCTTCTTTCTTTGCAGATACTGGCACCAAACTTTCAAACAATAACAACCTTCCCATAAGTCCCTTGCCAGGCAAGATTAAAGTATAACAATCCAAACAAAGTTTTGAAGAAGATAACTGCTTGAAAGCACAGGAAAAGAGCTGGGTTTCTCTTATTCAACAGTCACATAATGAGTAATGTGCGAATTGGTTTCAAAAGTCTCTCTGCATGAGGGGCTAAGGTTAAGATTAGAACTTCTGAGGCCAGAAGAGCAAAATGACCAACAATCCACATATTTTCAAGAGCTGCCCTTTGGATGTGAGGCATTGATTTTTCCCACTATTTTTTCAGCAACCCAACTGGTGTCTTTATTAAACGACATAAGAGAATACAGTGTGGCCAAGAAGGTTTAGATTTCCTTAGCCCCAAGTCAGATATTCTCCAGTGACTGTCCACTCAAATGAAAAAGAGAGATTTACAAGAGGAAACTGGATACAACTGAGTGTACTTTAATTTTACCTGAATTATTTGTTTTGTTTTCAATTCTCCGCTGAAGTGCCTACATTAATATATTTTTAAGAACATTTCCTTAAGTTGAAGTATTCATTCAGTATATTCATTGACTATAATTTAGAAAAGCCAAACGATTTAGGCAAATTCATTTCTATATTGCCACAACAGTGTATTGTATTGTATAATGACACCTGGCAGTTCTTTACGCAGATACTAACTCAATTAGAAGGCAGAACAAGGATACCTACCCATTCAGGGAAGGAAAGGTCACTTAGCCTCTGTAGCTCTCTTAGGTCTCTTATCATCACAGTAACAAATTGAAGACTAAAAACCATATGATCATCTCAATAGATGAAGAAAAAGCTTTTGAAAAAAATTCAATATCCATTCATGGTAAACACTCTCCAGAAAGTGGGCATAGAGGGAACATACCTCAACATAATAAAGGCCATATACGACAAGCTCATAGCTAACATACTCAATGGTGAAAAGCTGAAAGCATTTCCCCTAAGTTCACGAACAAGACAAGGATGCCCACTCTCACCACTTTTATTGAAGGTGCTTTTGGAAGTCCTAGCCACAGCAACCAGACAAGAAAAGTCAATAAATAAAAGGACTCCAAAATGGAAAGGAAAAAGTAAAACTGTCACTGTTTGCAGATGGCATGATACATAGAAAATCTGAAAGACACCATCCAAAAATTATTAGAGCTCAAAAATGAACTTGGTAAATTTGCAGGATACAAAATTTATATCTAGAAATCTACTGTATTTCTATACACTAACAGTGAACTATCAGAAAGAGAAATTAAGGAAACAATCCCATTTACAATCGCGTAAAAAAGAATAAAATACAGAAGAATAAATCTGCCTAAGGAGGTAAAAGACCTGTACCCAGGGAACTATATGACACTGATACAAGAAATTAAAGATGACACAAACAGCTGGAAAGATATACCATGGTCACGGATTGGAAGAATTAATATTGTTAAAGTGACCATCATACCCAAGGAAATCGACGGATTCAATGCAGTCTGTATCAACATATCAAGGGCATTTTCCACAGACCTAGAACAAATAATTTTAAAGTTTGTATGGAAACACAAAAGATCCTGAATAGTTAAAACAGTCTTGAGAAAGAAGAACACAACTGGAGGAATCACGCTCCCTGGCTTCAGACTGTGCTACAAATCTACAGTAATCAAAACAGTATGGTACTGGCACAAAAACATCGATCACTGGAACAGAATAGAGAGCCCAGAAAGAAACCCATGCACTTATGGTCAATGAATCTATGACAAAGGAGGCCAGAATATGCAGTGGAGAAGTGTCTGGGCTTCCTTAGGGATGGTTTCATCAATTAATTTGTTTTCTTAAATGGACCATACTTTTCCATGTCTTTGTATACCTTGTGATTTTTTTGGTTGAAAATTTGTCTTTCAAATATTATAATGTGGTATCTATGGAAATCAGATTCTCCCACTTTCCCAGGGTTTCCTGGGCTTTTGATTGTTGGAGGCTGTAGTAGTCTGTTTGTTTAGGGACCTTTCCAAACAATTTTTGCAATGACTGTTTTCCTTATCGTATGTACGCACTGAAGTCTCTGTTCCTTTAGTTCATGTTTAGCTAATGTTTTGACAGAGATTTCCTTGAATTCCTGCACCTAAAACAAACAAAAATAAATACACACAAGCACATCCACATGCACACTCAAAACCACACACCCCTGCCCATTGTGCAGACTGCTGGATCACTCCTTCAACATTTAGCTGACCTGCATTGAGTTCAGGGCTCAGCCCATGGTAAAAGCTTAGAGACTCCTCTGGTGTTTTCAGAACATGCATCTTATCTCGAGTATGCGTGTGGCTTTCCTAATTTCTCTGGACACATGTGTACTTCTTGTAGGTTCTAATTTCCCAAAGAATCTCCCCCAACTTTGTCTCCTGCATCTTCTGTGGTCTATTGTATTTCAATGCACAGTCTTCTGCCCCAGCCATCTGTGCTTTGTTAGTTCACCTTGCACTTTTTTTGAGCATTGACCACTGCTTTTCCAGACTGTGTTCCAAGTTAGCTAAGACAGAGATAAGCATCTTGTGTCAGTCCTTCAGGTAGCTCCCAGACAGGTTAGAACAGATACACATAATAATCTGAGAGTACGGTCTCTTCTGCTCCCTCCTGAAGCAGGATTGAGGGTCCCATACTAGGAATGGTCTGCTGTTACTTTAAGACTATCACTGCATTAAGACTCCACCACTTTAACACCATCACTACACTAACAGTGGATGGGGCAAGGGCAAGTAAAAATGCCACAAAGCTTTCCTGCCATTTTCAAATTGCCTCTTCCCTGGTTCACTATGTGTTTGGTTGCTATAAATCTTTGGCTGATTTCAGGACTAAGAGAAACTCAAAGAACCCCACAGCAAAAACCAGTATAATCAAACTCTCAGAAGCCAAACGACACAGAAAGAATCTTTTCTCCCAAAGGAGAAAGAAAAAAGAAATTTGTTACAAAGCAGGGATCCTCAAAAAGATTAGAGCTAAGTTCCTATATGAAACCATGGAAGCAAGAGGCCAGACATATTTAAAGTGCTGAAAGAAAAAAAATTGTCCACCAAGAATTCTATATTTGGCCAAACTGGTTTCAAAATGTAGGGAGAAATTAACGCATTCCCAGATGAACAAAGGCTGAGGGCATTTATTTTACAACTTCCTACCACTGCCCTATGAGAAATGCTAAATTGAACCTTCAGGTTGAAATGAAAGGACACTAGACAGCATCTCGAAGCTGTAGAAAGAAATAGAAATCTCCAGTAAAGATAAATACATGGGCAAATACTAAAGCCAGTATTGTGTTATTGGCTTGTAGCTCTACTTTTTATTTCTTACATGATTGAAAAAACAAACGTATAAAATGATCATAAATCCATGTTATTGGGCTCACAAAGTAAAAAGGTGTAATTTGTGACAATAATAATGTAAAGAGGAGGAACGGAACTGTAGAGGAACAGAGTTTCTGTGTGCTACTGAAGTTGGTTTCAATTGAAATTATATTGCTTTAACTTTAGAATGGTAAATGTCATCTTCTTGATAACCACAAAGAAAATATCAATAGACCATATGCAAAAAGAAATGAAAAGGGAATCAAGAGTTCACCACAAGAAAATCGGCTAAGCACAGAAGTCAGTAATGGAGTAAATGAGGGGCAAAAAATGCATAAGACATACAGAAAACAAGCAGGAAATAGACAGAATTAAGTTCTTCCTCATCAGTAATTTTTGAAAAAGTAAGTGGATTAAGCTCTCCAATGAAAAGATAAACATTGGCAGAATGGACTTTAAAAACAACCATAATCCAAGTATATGCTGTCCGCAAAAATCTCACTTGATTTCAAAAGACACAAGTTGCTTGAAAGTTAAAGCATAGAATAAAATATCCCATGCAAATAGTAACAAAAAAGAAGGAAAGAGAGACAGAAAAAGAAAGGAAGGAAGGAAGGAAGGAAGATAGATCTGGGATGGCTATGTTACTATCACACAAAATAAACTTTAAATCAAAAACTATCACAAGAGGAAAAGGAGGCCACTATATGTTGATAACAAGTTCAATCTATCAAGAAGATAGAACACCTATAAACATATATGTACCAAACAACCCCCAAATATGTGAAGCAAACATTGACAGAATTGAAGGAAGAAATAGATAGTTCTAAAATAATAGTTGGAGATCAATACCTTGCTTTCAATAGTGGAAAACATATCTAGACAGAAGATCAGTAGAGAGGTAGGGGGACCAAATAACACATTTAACCAACTAAACCTAACAGCCGTATATAGATCACTCCACTCAACAACAGCAGGATACACATTTTTCTCAAGTACACATGGAACACTCTCTGGGAAAGACCATATGTTAGGCCACAATACAAGTACCAATACATTTTTAAGAAATTGAAATCATACAAAGTATCCTCTTTAGCCACAGTGAAATGAAGGTAGAAATCAATAACAGAATCATTGATAGCCATTTCCCATCATGCCTGCCACACATGATATAAAGCAATGAAGGGAAAAACATAATTTCCCACTTAGAAAAGTGGGAAGGAGGACATACCATTGACACAGAGTGTGTGCTGTTTCCATTGTCAGGGATAGAAAGAAATTAGCATCATTTATTCATTAGTGTGTTAATTTCTTGGTCAATCATTGGGCAGCCAGTGTTTCTGCCTGATGGGAAGATTTCCTATACTCAGTGTTGAGTGGAGCCAACCTTGAAAGGGACATTTTAAAGGATTATACTGTGATGGGCTTCGCAGTACCCTTCCTCCTATGCCAGTATTTAGGCTGGGGTATTTCCATGGAGTGTGTACAATCGTAGGCCCCAGCTCACCAGAATTTAGTTTGACTCGTTCGGTTAATACATTCCCTCAGTACTTTGTCTTTTGTATCCTTTTGCATTTACTTCATTCTTTATTATCACTGCGAAACAACTTTGTTTCCTGTTCAGATGCCAAAAAGTGGATATCAATACCTCCTGAGTTTTACACATCACAGATCAGTTTTGGATATCAGGGACAGAGACAACAGCTATTTCCAATGACTTTGAGACATACTTTGAACATGTGATTAACATGTTGAGTGTTGAAATGTGTGTCGAGCTCATTATACGTGCTCTAAAAGGTTTCAAACTGCAAATAGTTAAAAATCTCTATCTTTGAATAGTTTTCCTGTGCTGTCCCTTTGTGTCAGACTGTTAATGTGCAGTCTGGCACCTTCAAATAATGTGGCTTTGTAACCAATTATTTACATGTTGTTTTATCCACGGAGAATCTTTTTTTAAAATAAATTTATTTATTATTTATTTTTGGCCATGTTGGGTCTTTGTTGCTGCACACAGGCTGTCTCTAGTTGGGGTGAGCGGGGGCTACTCTTCATTGTGGTGTGCAGGCTCCTCATTGCTGTGGCTTCTCTTGTTGCGGAGCACGGGCTCTAGGCGCTGGGGCTTCAGTAGTTGTGGCACGCGGGCTTCAGTAGTTGTGGCTCATGGGCCCAAGAGCACAGGCTCAGTAGTTGTGGCACACAGGCTTATTTGCTCCGTGGCATGTGGGATCTTCCCGGACCAGGGCTCGAACCCATGTCCCCTGCACTGGCAGGCGGATTCCCAACCACTGTGGGAAGTCCCCACACAGAGACTCTTAAGGTCAAAACATACAACTCGATTAACTACACTTCCTCCTGTTCACATTTCCCTCATCTTTTCTTCATCTTCTGTCTATGTTTCCTTGGCCCTGTTTATATTAAGTGCTTTTGCCATTATATTTGATTGTATGTATTCCGGTGAGTTACCACAATGCTTTATGGGACATGCTAGGATATAAATGCATTTAAGTTATATATATATAGATCTATATATATATATATCTATATATATATATAGATACACACACACACACACACACACACACACATATATATGTAGTTTGCTTGAGTGCAGTGTTTTTTGTTTTCTGTACTGAATTCATTAGCATGGGTCGGTATAATATTTAGCATAGGTCGATATGTAATTTGTGAACTAATAAAGTCTTAAAAGTGAGGAAATAAGTCTTTCAAATTTAATTATTTATTTTAAAGAGTAGAATAGCATACATAAACAGGTGCCTAATGAAAACTTGTATTCTAATTTGGAACTCTCATGAACACCTATTTTTTTGTTCTTCTAATGGTATGATCGTAGGCCAGTTGATTATTTTTATTTTTATGGCTTTAACTTTGGAATAATGAAATATTCGTAAATTTTAAAAAGTATTTTTCTTTATTTGATGGGGGTGGGATACTGGAGAAATGAAAGGTCAAACACCTATTGAGGAATCCATACTTGTCTATATAGTGTGTACTTTTATTTCAATAACTGATTTAAAATTCCTAAAAGGATGGTATAATAAGTTATTATGCCATTTTACAGACTGAATTAAGTGAATTTCAGGGAGGTATGAAACTTGCCTAAGGCTATCCAGCTGCCAAGTGGTAGAAGTGAGAATTAAATCCAGGTATACCTATCGCCAAAGTTTCTGCTCATCTCTTTACATCATCCACTTTAAATAGCCAATGCTTTTCTGCTTACAAATATGACTGAGGTTTCCAGACAGTCAACATTGCTTTTTAATCAGATAGAAAAATTACTGTTGCTTCTCTAAAGACATATTCCTTTTCCATTAAGTGACTTTAGTTGTTCAGATAATACTTCCAGACAGTAGTCATCATACAGTTGGAGACTAAGAACAGAACTCAGGGATGTGTCTAGCACTCAGTAAAGACCAACTGGGCTCACTGATGGTACTTACGGTCATTTCCTCTAGACTAACATAATCTTATTAATAAGACCCTAATAATTCACAGTACTGCCTTTGCCTGATTATTTGTTCTTCTCCCTCTATCACTCTCTCTTTCCCCATATGATTATTATTTTTGACAATTTTTGGTGAATTAAATTCAGGGATTAGTATTCAGGAGCGCTAGTCACAAAAGCAGAGAATCTTAGCTCACACCAAAGGAAGAAAATAGAGAAAAAGTATAAATTATATGAATACACACATATCACACATGTATCAACTATATGTTGCACTTCTCCAAAATCTATTCAGTATCTGCACATTTATTGTATCTTAGCAGTAAGACAAGAAGTGAGCGTAACGCTCTGTTTACAAGATACAGAAAACAGACCCAAATATGGAAATTACTAGCGATGAGAATGAGGAAGAAAGACTACAACAAGGAATGTAGATGATAGTTTTGTTTCTTAGCTATGATGCCAAATATTGAACTTTCAACTTGAGACAAGGAGGCCATAAAAAGTTGTATTAGTTTCCTAGAGCTGCCATGACAAAGTCCCAGAGACTGAGGAGGTTAAACAACAGAAATTTACTCACTCACGGGTGTAGAGGCTAGAAATCTGAGATAAGGTGTCAACAGGATTGATTTCTTCTGAGGTATCTCTTCTTGGTTTGTAGATGCCATGTTTTCCTTTGGTCTTCACATGGTCTTCTCTCTGTGCATGTCTGTGTCCTAATATGTTCTTTTTATAAGGACACCAGTCATATTGAATTAGAGCCCACCCATTTGACCTCATTTGACCTCAGTTACCTATTTAAGGGCCTTATCTCCAAATACAGTCAGATTACGAGGTATTGGGGGTTAAGACTTCCACATATTAACTTGAGCAGGACACAGTTCAGGTGATAATAGAAGATAAGAGTCATTTAAGCAAGTAAGTAACTATTGTTTACAGTGAGTTGCTTAAGGATGTGTATTTACTCAAGAAAAACAAGAAGAAATTACATAACACTGTGTGTTATACAAAGATATTAAATTAATCATCATAACATCCTGTGAGATGGGCATTAAATTAGACTAAGCAAGAGTAAGCAACTTATCCAGAATTGTGTAGTTGGTACTTTCCAGAATTTAAACCAGGTATTTTCCCAGTTCCATTCTACGTTATATATTCATTTCACTATTTGAAATGAATTTTGAGTCTTCATTTTGCTTAGTTCCTGAAGTTATATGGGGATAGAATGGAGTTGGATATTTTCAGTGACATTCACACATGGGGAAGGAAATTGAGTCCAGAAGCTTCAGCAATGTTTCCATGGAGAACGCTAACAACAGAACCAGAAACACCGTTATCCTTTTGGTTCAGTGATCTTTCCTATAGCACTACAAGAATCAATTTTAAGAAGCCCCATGTTTTCCAAACTTTCACCAATGGGCTCTGTAGGGTCCTCTAACAATATCTAAGAGACTAACTAGTTTCACATTCCAAGCCACTTAAGACAAGGAGTTCTGATTGTTCTCTGTGAGGAAATCAAGTGACAATCATACATAGCTGGTAATTTAGGATAGTTTCTTCAGGGCCCAGGCAAAACCCAATACACAAGTGATAACCATTGTTAAGTGCATCTTTGACAAGGACTCATCAAGTATCAAAGAGGTCTATAAATTGGGAGAAATTATGATCAAAGACAAACATAGACCACAGATATTTAATTAATGCCCAATTATTTATGAGTTTAACTTTGGTTAACCTCATTTTCCTTCTTCTAGACAATTTCCAATTCATCTCCACAAAGAGACCAGAATACTTACCTTCCAAAACAAGATTTATTGTGTTCCTTTAATTCAAAGCATACAGTGACTTCTACATTCACTCTACCAAGTTTTGCTAGGAGAGAAAAGGAGACATTATATTTTGTCTTGAATTACATATGCCACCATACTTGACTTAGCTCATCCTACTGGAAGCACTTTGACGGCAGATTCTACAGTCTTGTCTGACATCCTCTACGGAATCAAGCCAAGGGAATCACACATAGTTACAGCTGGAAAAACGTTTGTTCTGGGTTGATACTTTTAGCCTTTACCACCAAGACTTTATCACCAAGATCTATCTTGACAGTCTCTAAACAGGAGACCTTCTTGCCTTCCGTTTTCATATTGACAAGGAAGGTAAAGGGAAGAACTGAGAAGTACCCAAAGTCAGCTAGCAGCCAGCACAGATAAATCATCTGTGGAGATATTGTTTCTTTCAAAAGATATGAACATAAGAGGAAGTCCTAGTGTTTGAAACAATTGTGCATAATAAAAAATTCTATGAAAACCTAGAAATCCAGATGCAGATCAGTAACATATTGGCTAAATAAGCTGTTATGTTCATGCCATGGACAAGTGTACAGACATTAAGAAGAACGAGATACTCTTTTCTATGAGATTCTCTTTTCACTGAACTCATCAGTGCTGCAAAAACAATGTTACATAATACTTTTTCTTTAACATTATATCAGGCATCCTCATCTTGTCCTGCATTTATTGCCAGTGTTACTAAAGTTTATCATTTACCTCTTTCTCTTGTAGACATATAATTTTTTCTTATTTTGGAAGCACTCATCAATCCCTATTTTACTCTTTCTTTTAAATTACAAATGAATATTGAATTTTATAAACTATCTTTTGCGGGATATTTCAAGTGATTGTATAGTATTGCTCTCCTTGGACCTTGTTATATGGTAAATTATATTTTGTTATTTTATATATGCTATTTATTATATATCGTATTATGTTTACTAATTACATTTATTATATTATAATTACATTATAATTGAGGTAGCATTTTGTTTTAGATAGACAAAACAACCAGTGGAATAGGAAGCATCTTAAAATTAGATGCAAGAGCATAAGGGAATTGAGTTTAAAATAAAATTCACATTTTGGATCAGTAGCAAAAATTATTCAACAAAAGTGGGAAAATATGGCTATCATTAGTAAATTCTAGATACAGCAAGTAGTTAAAAGTTAAAAAATAATGAAACTGTAAAAGTATCAGAAACCTGGGAGACATGAAATAAAGTATTCATGAGGAATACCTTTCTCAGATACAAAGAAAAAAGGATACATTTAATTATATAAGAAATAAAATTTGCCTCATGGCAAAATGCACTACAAAGGTCAGAAAACAAGCAAAAGAAATTGGGAAATATATTAAGAAATGGATATGCTTTCTTTACAACTTTTGAGGAAGCACATGTTTCTTTTTCCTTTAACCTGTTATGGGGGTATTAATCTATAATGTAAGTGCATGGTTCCTTTCCTTTAACCTGTAATGTGAGACTTAATCTATATGGTAAGTGCATGGTTCCTTTCCTTTCATCTGTAATGTGAGTGTCAACATGGGGCGCTGTTTCCAAGCACAGACTTTGGATGTTCCTGTACTGGTCCCATCACTGACCATCCACAAAAACTTACAAATGTTGCTTCACTTTCCTGGGGGTTAGAGTCTTAGCTAAGAAATGGAAGCAAAATAGAACTTTCCCGCAGGGACGATAGAAGGTTTAAAGGAGTAAATATGTGACTTAGCACAGTGCCTAGTACAAGAGAGATCAATATAAGTACTTATCATTTTTTAAAGAGACAGATGAAAGAAATAAAATGTGGTGTTTTCAATCTATTGATATATATCCTTGACATTAAACTACCTTTTCATTCATTGGATTACCTAACTTGCTCATGCTTTTTCTTACTCTAGTGAACTTGGGTAGCTAATATCATAGTTTAACATTTTTGCTTTTATATTTACAAGTAAGTTTGACCTGTAAGTTTCTTTTTCCTTACAGTCCTAATCTATTTTCAGTATTAGGATTATATAGACTTCATAAGATGAATAAAGGAGCATTCTTCCTTCGCTATCTCTAGAACTTTTTCTTTGTTCATATTGATGTTATCTGTTTAATAGAAGTCCCATAGAATTCACCTCCCAAATAATCTGGCTGGGTCTGGTATTTTCTTGGTGAAAGATCGTAAACTATTGACATAATTCCTTTACTGGTGAAAGAGCTCCAGCTATAAATTTCCTCTTGTGTCAGTTTTGGTAAACTTTAGGAGCTAGGAAATTGTCCACTTTACAGAAATGTTCAAATTTACGGGCATTTCATATATTCTCTGCTCTAACATTGTCCTGATTCTTTCTGTATATTATTTACTTATGTTTTTGTTTTGCTTAATCAAAGTGTGTTTTTTAAATCTTTTCAAAGAATATTCTTTTGACTTACTAAATCACCTCAATTTTATACTTTTTTCTGTTTTATTAAGTTCTGCTCATATATTTATTATCTATTTTTCTATGTTCTCAGGGTTTATTGTTTTACTCTTCTGATGTCAATTAAAACACTTGGTTATTAATTTTAAGAAATCTTTTTAGTTATAAATAGTTGAACTTTTTGAAGATTCCAGCTTAGTTGTAAGTATCTAAGGGTCAGCTCGTCCACACTGTTGCTAGCCTAAGGCTTAGTTCACCCTACCGCAATGGATATATTGACATTTTTTCCCCTCGACTTTCTGTGTTTTGCTACTTCTCACTTTTCTTTGGAGAGAAGCCCTTTGAAATAACCTTAACTTATTTTACAGCCAATAAGTCTTTAAAATAATGTGTATTTTTTAAAGCTAAATCTACTTATATAATTAGGCAGAAAATCTGACCTGCCATATTTTTAAAAACAGCATAAATTCACACTTCTCCATGATTAATCTGCTGTATTACACAACCTTCGAGTTTTTAGCTTTATCAATGACATGTACTTGAAAAATGTTTTAAAGATCCTACCCAGTCTTTTAAAACATCCTTGTTCCTTGTTTCAGTTCTAGTTTTATGTGTATTTTCTGCCTTGCATCTGATTATTCCAACATCTGATGGATGGCCTTGGGAATATAATTCTGGTATTGATTGTTTTTTTGCTGATTCTCTCCACTTCTAGCTGATTTCTTCATTATTGTGTAAATTTAGATCATGAGCTCATGTTTAGCTAAACTTTCTCTGTGGGAATGCTATAGGCCTGTGTTGAAGGTCTACCTCTCCAGAAAGGGTTTAGTTTTGTGTTTGGAATACCACCGATTTGGGAGCATTTTAAGTTAATTTCTTAGCTTCTGTTTGCAAGACCGCACATAAATTTGCAACCCAAACACTGGGAACACAGATCTGGGGTTCAGAATTCTCAAGATTTCCTACCTGTTTCCTACCCAGAGCAGAGGCCAAGAGAATTTGGTCTTAGTCTCCCTTTGCCAGCAGATATTTTTTCTCCTGGCACACCCTTTCATTGAAGGTGAAGCTAGGGAGAGATAGGTTTAGTTCTAACTTCCCATCTAGTAGGGATGGAGTCTTACCTCCTGCCTCTCACGTGGTTATGGCCATTTATAAACAAGTCTCTATGTCAGGTGTGTCATTAAACTATGGCCTGTATTACAAATCCAGACAGATGCCTATTTCTATGGCCTGTGAGCTATGAATAATTTTCACATTTTAACTGGTAACATTTTAAATGGTTACCTAAGTACCTAAATAATATCCTCAATTTTGCTCTTTGGTCTACAAAGCCTAAAATATTTGCCACTTGGCTCCATAAAAACAGGATTTCCAGCTTCTGTTCTAAGCTATCAAGATCTTCAATCCACTCCTAATATAGCTATAACTCTCATACATGTACCACCCTTCTTTCATGGGTCCTGGAAATTTCTACTGCATACTTCAAAAATCAACCACGCACTTAAAAATAAGTTGTGTACATTTAACCTAGCATACCTAACCTTTTTCCTTTAGGAGAGTTTTTCAAGTAATCTTGCCCACCGTATTCTTTAGAGCTTCATTAATAATGGCAAAAAATTAAAACAACTTAACATTCAACAAATGGGAATTGTTCATAACAATTATAGAAGCACATACAGTAGAAAACTATAAACTCTTATTGAAACAGTGAGACATAACTAGTTTTATTCTTAGAGAACTATGTTTATTTAGGTCCCTTTTGTTTAAATAAGTATATTTCTGTGTATGTATGTATATAGTCATGTATTTATATACACATACATTATTTGTATGATATAGTTATATAAACATACGAAATACATACCTATACACATACCTTTGATTTATATTTGTATACATACACAGGAATATAGTTATATAAATTATATAGTTATATACATTGAACTGAAAACTGGTAGTATACATATATATCGTGTATAAATGTGTGTCGTCTATGTGCATGTGTAGAAAAGCAGGTTGAGAGATATGGAAGCATGAGTTAGACAGGGTTCATGATTATAAAAGTAGTTATGTGTAGGTAGTGAGGTTAAGGCCCATTTGATTGAAAATATTGCATATTTTTACATCAATTGTTAGGATGAACAGATTCCTATGTAAATAAAATTATAAATAGCTATACATACTTGTATGTGTAATGTATAATTAAAATATATATAGTTTTATAGATGTATTATATTTATATTACATAATATAATTGTCTTATACTCATACATTATGTATTGTGTTATATAGAATATATTAACTATAGTGTATTATATCAGATAATAATAATTATATATTTATAATATATATAAATATATATATTTATAATTTATATATTATGATATAATTGTTTTATAATCAATATTACAGGATATATCCTATTAATATTACGAACATATTAACCATATAAATACATTTCATTACCCATATATTTTGTATATAATATATGCTAGGCAAAAATATATATTAATATAATACATAATTGTTATACATTAATATAAATATTAGTATATTAAATTTATATATCAATATAATATTTAATATTGGTATATTTATATTATATCTAATATATACATAGCTAATGCTCTTTAAAGCCATCTGCTACAAGTAGAATAAGACCAGGAGTATGGCCAAAGCAAATTCTAAAAATATTAGATTACTTATATTCATTTATATGTCATTTTCCTGGAATCTGCATCTGGCTATTAGAGAGGACACACAGCAAAATCAACACAAAGTGCCCAGGAGGACATAGGATCCTTTATTTATCGGAGACTCAAAGGAAACACAGTGCTATCCAGTCCCCCATCAAAGAGCCAAGAGCAAACCTTGAAGCACCCAGTAAAAGCCCATTCAAACAAAAAAGCTTTCCCACTTAAACTGGAAAAAGTTAAGTTCCCAAGAGACGCCCTACACCAACCACCGAAGCTCATTTGGCAGTAAAAACAAAAATGTTCACCGAACAACAAGAAACCCAAAACAATAGTTGTTTTAGCACAAACAAAAAAAAGCAGCTAATTAGTGTCTCTCTTGTTTGAAAGAAGGGGGTGGGAAGTGGGCAGAAGACCTGATAGGAAAGATAAAAAGAAAAGGAAAAGGAAAATAAGTTTCCAGTTTGACACTCAAGCTGTCTTCTGCATCCATTTTGTCAAGACCACCAAGTCAATGTGGAGGCTTTTTCCTCTTTCCCTTTTCTTTTCATGAGACTGATCACAACCAGCACTGCTGATCACAACCAGGAATGCTGTTGCCTACATGTGTGAATGAGCTGTGAGTAAAGTACTGAAGTAGAGGACACCTGAAGTGAAACGTCTTCATGAATGTCCATGTGGCTGAGCAGGAAGTTAACCTTTCACAGATGTGCTAAAGAAGAAGAGTTGGCTTTTATTTTATTTACTTTTCCCTGCACTGTGTTGAATGACTATCATCTACAAGTTCAGGCTACTTCTTGCTGAGGATTAATGCACTGGGAGAGCTGAGAGAGAACTGAACAGTAGAGCTGTCTTTTTCTTGACCAGTTCACCTTACTTTCCCAAACTCTAAGTCTTTCCCTAATTCTTTCTCCTTCTTATTGTAGCAAAATGAACAGAACACAAAATTCACCATTTTGATCATTTTACAGTTCACTGTACCATTCAGTGGAATTTAGTACTGTCACAATGTTGTGCAACTATCACCGCTGTCCAGCTGAAAAACATTTTCATCACCCCAAGAGGAAACCTACACCGATTTTAAGGAGTCATTCCCTATTTCCCTCTGTTCCAAACCCCTGGCAACCACTAATGTATAATATTTGCCATGTGTATGGATCTGTCACTGCTGGACATCTGGCATAAATGGAACCTGAGAAGTTGTGCAGTGGTAGGAAAAACTAAAATGCGATGTACTGTATGATGTATGTTTTACTGAAGTGGCTTGGTCAGATTATAATGATTTAGGATAAAATCACGTAAAGCAAGCATCACAATTCTCCAGGAATGGTCTGAAGAATACTAATGTTAATTATGAATATGTGAATCCCAAATCTTTCATTTGTATTGACCTTATCTCATTAATTCTTCTCCCAACACTGCTATAACTAGAGTTGAGTTCTAAAATGTACCTTCCTCTTTTCCCATAGAAATTGTCCCACAATTTCAAAAAGTTCTCAAAGGTGAAAAAGTGCACACGACGTTTATCACGTTTGCAAATGCCAATGGAAATGCTAAGCTAACACTGTCCAAAATGCAATATTCTTCTGTGAGAGCACCCAACTTTAAACAAATACACATATTCTAAATACAGCTTAGATCTGTGACATGTTTTGGCCACTGAAGTATGAGCAGACATGATGGCCTTAAAAGAGCAGAAGAGGCCTTAAATGGGCTTGTGCGGTTGGGCTCACCTCTTATGTTTCAGTGAACTTTTAGAGAAGACAGGGCCTGGGAGCTGCGGCCTCACAGTTGGGCTCTAGACGAAGAGGTGTGTGACAGACCTCAAACTGACCCAAAACACGGAGCAAAACTAGCCATCTAGAGGTCTAAAAGAGAGCCACTGCAGCTAGCCCATAGGTCCAAGAGAAATAAATTCTTGTTTATGTAACTGACTTTGGTGTGATTTGTTCCAAAGCATTATCACAGCAAGAGCTGACTAACACAACATCCTCCAAATCATTGTTATGTAAATGCATGCTACCATGCCTACATTTAAGGCAACTGTGTACTCAAATTGTGAGAATTCTTGAACTCTTGGTGCCTCTCCAACACAATGTACATGGCTAAATTTCCAGAAATAAGTTCACTAATATACCACAAAGATCTCTCTAAACTTTTATGAAATGTAATGCAAAGTTCTTTCTTTTCATTTTCTGCTTCTCCATAGTTAAAATGCTGTTTATCAATGTAAAACGGTTCTTGCCGTTTGGCCTCTGTCGTTAGAGTCTTTTGAACTCTTTGGCTTTTCAGCTCCTAGGCTGTAACATTTGAATCAGCAAATGCCCCAAGGAGAAAAGCTGCACCAAGTGTCAAGCTTGCGTCTGTGTTTCCCTTCTCTCCACAACTTGGCCCACATGTCTTGGTGTCTCTCTAACATTCAGACACCAGTGAAGAGAAGTTTTCCTACTCTATCCAGCTTTTCTAAAATTTCTTTAGACTTCGCCTGATCTTATGTTATTATTCAACTATCATCTCAATTACCCCTAGGAAGAAAATTTACAATTTTTAGAGAAAATGGAACCCTGGTACACTGTTGGTCGGAATGTAAACTGGTGCAGCCACTGTGGACAACAGTATGGAGGGTTCTCAAAAACTAAAAATAGAACTACCATATGACCTCGCAACTCCACTCCTGGGTATAAATCCAAAAAGAACAAAAACACGTGTTTTCAAAGACATGTATTTGAAAAGATACGTGCACCCCAATGTTCGGAGCATCAGTATTTACAATTACCAAGATATGGAAGCAACCTAAGTGTCATCAACTGATGAATGGATAAAGAAGATGCGGTACATATAACCAATGGCATACTACTCAGCCTTAAAAAAGAAAGAAATGTTGCCATTTGCGGCAACATAGATGGACTTGGAGGACATTGTGGTAAGTGAAATAAGTCAAACAAAAACAAACACTGTAGGATATCACCTATATATGGAATCTAAAAAATACAGCAATCTACCGAATATAACAAAAAGAAGGAGAGACACAGATATAGAGAACAAACTAATGGTTGCCAGTGTGGAGGGGGAGGAGGGGGCAATACGGGGTGGGGAAGTGAGAGATGTAAACTACTGGGTGTTCGATAGGCTCAAGGATGTATTGTACAACACAGGGAATATAGCCAATATTTTGTAATAACAGTAAACGTAAAGTGACCTTTAGAAAGTATATAAAAATATTTTAAAACAGAAATCATACTGAAAATTGGAAACAATTTAAATGTCCATCAACAGGAAAATGCACATATAAATTATTGTACCTCCCTACATGGGAATCCTACAGTGTGAGGAAAGTACATGAACTAGACAGATCTTTACGTGTCAGCATGGATGAACCTAGCAAAGATAACACTAAAAAAAGCAAGTAAGAAGAGAAAACATAGTAGAATACTATATGAGGTTGAAGAATACTTAAAAATGTAGCCTAAATAGAAAGACATCCATGCAGTGATGGAGACCAAGTTCAGAAGAGTGGTTACCCAGGGTCAGCTGGGGAGTGGCTGTGTTTGGGAAAGTGGTCACAGCAGGCTCTTCAACAGGAATGGAAATGTTTCAGTTCACACGCTGGCTGGAGGACGGAGGAGTGTCTGCGATATTATAATGTGAGCATGCTGCATGTGAAAGCCATTGCTGACCACATCTAGGGGATCTGATACGCGGGAGCTGGTAGTGGGTGGAGGCATCCAGAAGGTGGTGGTAGAAGAGGAACGTTGTATGCATAACGCCTAAGGCCTGACCAGAGGACGACCACTGTTCTAGAAACTGGACACAAATCCAACTTCTAGGACCAATGTTAAAAGACAAACTGAGGCATATTTAAAATAAGACTTTACGTGAGCAAAAATAGATTCAATTCAGGCACCACCAAAGCAGAAATGGTGAGGAGCACTCCAGCCACAGGAGCTGCAGAGATGTTTATTTTAAAAGGGCAGAAGCAAAGCAAGGTAATGACTGACTTGTTATAACTTTAAAGCCTAGTTGGTGATTTGTGACTCGTTGTCCTCAGCAGTGTTCGCCACCCTGAGGCGTTGACAGGCTTAGATTTTTGTTGGTTTATGTAGGCGGCCGCATCACTAGAGCCACCGCAGGCTAACGGCCTCCTTGCAGGGTTCATTTACTAACACCAGTTGTCTGAGTCCTTACTCTTACTCAGTCACTTCACTTCCTACGCCTCAGTTTCTCTTCTGTAAAGTGGACATTCAGTAGTAAATTCTCTGTGGAGGTGTCAGTGCAAAACAAAGTGATTATTAGTAACCACGATCATGTCCTGAATGCATGGAACACGTCACCATTTGCCAACTACCGTGTCAAATTAGCAGAAACTACAGAAATTAAGAGCTCTCCGCATAAATTCACACACCCGTGCACCAGGTAAGGGACCACAGGCAGACGTTCACTCAGCCTTTCGTGTGTCCCTCACGGAGTGCACGCTCTCTCCTGGGTGGGGGGAGCACAGACACTTACGGGAGTTTACTTTTAAAATGCGTTGATACAACCAGGTCTCAGTTTTGTTTGGATGAGTCAGCAAACGCTTTTTGGAAACCCCAAAGTCTCCACACCTCGTAGGTTTCGCGCTGCCTTAGTCTCAGAGCTCAAGCCCCTACTCTTCAGGCCGCGTCACCATGGGAGACAGGGCTGCGTGCGGACGCACGGCGAGCGTGCTGACGTCCTCGAGCCCCGCCCCAACGGTCCCGCCCGCTGTCGTAAACCCCAGCTCCGTGGCATGGAGGCCCTAGATGCCTGCGCCAACACCAGGCCGCGCGGGGTCTCTGGAGCGCGGCTTGGGGGGGTCGGTGTAGCTGGGGCCCGTGGCCCTATGTCTTCTGGCTGCGACGTCGGTCCTGCGCAGGCTGCGGGGCCGCAGCCGCCAGGCGGTGGGCGCCCGAGGGGCCGGGGCCCCCAGGCGGGTGTGGCCATCGTGTCCGCAGCCAGCGTTCCCGAGGCCGTGCTTGGGCCATGATCACTCGGTGAAGCTGTGCCGGGACAGCGCGGCCGACTTCTTTCCGCGCTCTGAGGACCTGTGCGCGCTGCAGGACGTGGTGCCTCTGCCCTCTGTGCGCGCTTCCCTGCGGGATGCTCCGCTGGACTTAAGGCCGACCGCCTCCGCGGGGTGCACTTGGCGCCGCTCCTGAGCACCCGCTGCCCCTGATGTGTATCCAGAGCTTCTTCCAGCCACGGCTTGTCGAGACAGGTTTGTACTTCCCGCTTCCAGGGCCCCTCGTGTTGGCGCTGAGAAGCGGGGTTTTTGATGGTGCAAGGTGGAGGGTGGGCACTAGAACCAGTGCCCAGTGCCCGGGTGTGCGTGCACTAGACGGGGCGTGTGGCCTAGGACTCCTGCCAGCTCGGTGACCCCGGCCGAGTGCCTTAAGGCTTCTAGGTCTCAGTGTTCTCATCTGTAGCGTGGGCTTAACAGGTCCCAGTCTCTGTGGTGGTTACAAGGATGCACTGTGTTAATGCTTCTAGACTCTACAAAGTAGAACACTTAGCACAGTTTGGAGCATCGTTAATTGTTGCACAGATGTTTCCTGGTCTGTTGAATGCCTTTGCCTGGTACACACCAAAGCGATTAGGAAATGGATATATCCCAGCTTCATTTCCTTTCCATTAAAACAGGGTTCAGGAAAAAAAATTTTTTTTCAATAGTCGTATCATATAGTGCAAAGATCACTGGTGTGAAGGCAGCTTAGGGTTTGAATTCCAGGGCTTATGCTGTCTGTGGCCTGGGCAGGTTTCTTATGGACTACAATCCCCACACTTGTAAAATGACATTAATAACCACTCTTTCTGTGGGTTCTTAGAATTAATTAAGCAGGTTATGTGTGTAAAGTAGCCTGGCACTTGAATGAGTTGTCAGAACCAAGGGCTGCTGGAGACGATGCTTCTGCCCTAGGTAATCTCCCCTTCTACTGGGCGGCAGGTAAACACAAACACAGTAGTCAGTGCTCTGGAAGAAGTGAGTTCTGGTGCTACAGAGCATAGAATCTTTTTTTAAATTTAATTATTATTTTATATTGGAGGTTAGTTGATGTACAATATTGTGTTAGTTTCAGGTGTACAGCAAAGTGATTTAGTTATTCATGTATCCATTCTTTTTCAGATTCTTTTCCTGTAAAGTTTGTTACAGGATATAGAGTAGAGTTCCCTGTGCTATGCAGTAGGTCCTTGTTGATTATCTGTTTTATATAGAGTCGTGTGTCTATGTTAATGCCAAACTCCTAATGTATCCCTCCCCCCGATCTTTCCCCTTTGCAGAGCACAGAATCTTGGAAGGGAAAGTTCAGGGTAGGCTTCTTGGAGGAGGTGGCATCCTTTCTAAGGATATGTAGAAGCTCCTGGGGTGGCAGGAGAGAGCAGTGCGTGTTGATGTTTGAGAAATATAAGAAAATATGGCAAAACTAATGTACAGGACTGGAACTCAGGGTTTGGGAAAGAAATGAGAGTTGATACTGGAAACTTAGTGGGGCCCAAGAGAAGGGGGCCTTGTTTGTCCTGTCAGAAGTTTGGGTGTTTATCCTGAAGGCTGTGGGAAACACCAAAGAAGAGTGAGATGGACTTGTGGTTCAGAGGCTCACTCGGACCTCCATGTGGAAGGCAGTTGATTTGGTGCAGGCTGAGTTGTAATCTGAGGGTCCCACTTAAGTTATAAAAGGTGGGACTGGATTTTGCAGATCTGAGAGAGAATGGGTGAGGCCTGGTGACCCGTTAGAAAAGGGAGGGCAGCAAGCGTGGGTGACAGTTTACAGCTGCATCTTTTTGAGAGATACAGAGCACAGTAGAAAGGGATTGGGGGTGGCGAGAGGATCTTACTTCATCTTCAGTGCTTTAGAGGGGCCTGGTAGACGGGTCTGGACCCAAGGTACAGATCTGGGCTTTTTGGGAGGACAGGTGTTTGAAGGCATGGGAGAGACTTAGGTTACCCACAAGAAGATCCAAAGAATCATAGGTCTTAATCATAGACTTAATAACTAACAGTTGCAGCCTCTTCCAGGGATGTGACTTTAACCAGTTACTCTGGAATTACCTGGTTAGTTCCAGTGAGATAATCTGCCTCATAGACAGGTGACATCCCCCCCAAAAAGGTGACCTTGCTTGAAATAATACTTTGTTAGAAACTTCTTTTTGCCCCCTTCTGTGTATAAAAGCCTTCCATTTTGTACAGCTCCTCAGAGCTCCTTTCTGCTTGCTAGATGGGATGCTGCCCAATTCATGAATCATTGAATAAAGCCAATTACATCTTCAAATTTACTCCATCAAATAATGTTTTTTAACACAAGAATTAATATTGAAAATGTAATCATGTTGGTCAAAGCTATTTGTGAGTATATGAAAATATAACATTTACATCTAATGCTTATACTTATAAATTATAGTAAGTCCCCTACATATGAATGAGTTCCATTCTGAGAGCTCATTCATAAGTCCAATTTGCTCGTAAGTCCATCAAAGTTAGCCTAGGTACCCAACTAATACAACAGCTATATACCATTGCTTTTACGCTTGCTTCCAAACATCCTGGGCTTGAAATAAAGATACTGTATTATTATACTGTATACAGTACTGTACAGTAAAATACACAAAAGCACAACCACTTGTAGAGGACGCATGCACGTGACAATGTAAGCCAGTCACGTGAAGTAACTTACATGATTGGACATGTGAACGCACGTTTGCATCTTTGAAAGTTTGCAACTTGAAGGTTCATATGTAGGGGGCTTACTGTATTGCAGAAGTAAAGTAAAAACTATGTCAGGATAAAATATTGGAATTAAAGACTTCTGGATTTATTATATAATTTGGAAAGTAATAATTAACATTTTAACATGTACTATTTTATAAAGTAGCCATTGTAAGATAAAAACAGTATATAATATCTAAAATAGTGTGACCAAAACTGCAAGAACTGATCAATTAATTTAGCAAGGTAGCATGATACAGGGTTAACATACAGAAATCTGTTGCATTTCTTTACACTAATAATGAAATATCAGAAAGGGAAAGTTAAAAAAAAATCTCTTTGAAAATCATATAAAAAGAAAAATACTTAGGAATAAACCTGACCACGGAGGTGAAAGACCTATATACTGAGAACTGTAAAGGAATTTGAAGATCATTCAAAGAAATGAAAAGATATGCCATGTTTTTGGATTGGAAGAACTAATATTGTTAAAATGGCCATACTGCCCAAAGCAATCTACAGATTTGATGCAGGCCCTATCAAATTACCAATGGCATTTTTCACAGAACCAGAACAAATAATCCTAAAATTTATATGGAACCATGAAAGACCCAGAATCGCCAAAGCAATCCTAAGGAAAAACAACAAAGCGGGAGGCGTAACTCTCCCAGACTTCAGACAATACTACAAAGCTACAGTAAACAAAACGGTGTGGTGTTGGCACAAAAACAGACATATGGGTCAGTGGAACAGAATAGAGAGCCCAGAAATAAACCCACACACCTATAGTCAATTAATCTCTGACAAAGGAGGCGAGAATATAAAATGGGAAAGGACAGTCTCTCTGCAAGTGGTGTTGGGGAAGTTTGACAGCTGCATGTAAATCAATAAAGTTAGAACACACCCTCACACCCTACACCAAAATAAATTCAAAATGGTTTAAAGACTTAAATATAAGACATCACAGAATAAAACTCCTTGAAGAGAACTTAGGCAAAATATTTTCTGACATAAATTATACCAATGTTTTCTTAGGTCAGTCTCCCAAGGCAATAGAAATAAAAGCACAAACAAACAAACAGAACACAATCAAACTTATAAGTTTTGCTCAGCAAAGGAAAACATAAACAAAATGAAAAGACAACCTATGGAATGGGAGGACATATTTGCAAAGAATTCGGCTGACAAGGGATTACTTTCCAAAATACACAAACAGCTCGTACAATGCATAACAACAACAACAACAACAACAAATCCAAAAATGGGCAGAAGACCTAAATAGACATTTCTCCAAAGAAGACATACAGAGAGCCAAAAGGCACATGACAAGATGCTCAGCTTCACCAATTATCAGAGAAATGCAAATCAAAACTACAATGAGATATCACCTCACACCAGTCAGAATGGCCATCATCAAAAAATTCTACAAATAACAAATGTTAGAGAGGGTATGAAGAAAAGGGCACCCTCCTACACTGTTGGTGAGAATATAAATTGGTGCAGCCACTATGGAAACTTGTACGGAGTTTCCTTAAAAAATAAACAATAGAACTATCATATGACCAGCAATCCCACTCCTGGGCATGTAGCTGGAGGAAACTCTATTTGAAAAGATACATGCACTTCTGTGTTCATAGCAGCACTATTCACAATAGCCAAGACATGGAAGCAACCTAAATGTCCATTGACAGATGAATGGATAAAGAAGATGTACATATATACAATAAAATACTACTCAGCCACAAAAAAGAATGAAATAATTCCATTTGCAGCAACATGGGTGGACCTAGAGATGATCATACTAAGTGAAGTAAGCCAGACAGAAAAAGACAAATATCATATGATATCGCTTATTTGTGAAGTCTGAAAAAAAAATGATACAAACTAACTTATCTACAAAACAAATAGACCTACAGACCTAGAAAACAAACTTATGGTTACCATAAGGGATAACAGGGAGAGGAGTGGAGGGATAAATGAGGAATTTGAGATTAACATATACACACTACTATATATAAAATAGATAATCAACAAGGACACATTGTGTACCACAGGGAACTGTATTCAATATCTTGTAATAAACGATAATGGAAAAGAATATTAAAAAGAATATATACATATATATATATATATATATATATAACCAAATCACATTGTCAGAAAATAACACATTATAAATCAACTATACTTCAATCAAAAAAAAAAATAAAATAGTTGTGTGAAATGGAATTAGAGTAGTATATAAGTGAAATCAATCCAAAATTGAAAAGTTACACTAAAACACACACACACACACACACACACACACACACACACACACACCCAAGTATATGCACCTACATGCTAACCAACAAAACAAATGTTGAAAATCAGATAAATAGAAAACATTAAATAAGTAAAATAAGATTGTAAGAATGAATCAATATATATGAAATTAAATGTGCCAAAGAAATAATCCAGGTTAAAAAAAATCAATAAGTCAATTTAAAAATAAAGTTATATGCTTTTTTGCAAGGGGATAAGTTTTAGGCCCTAAGTAAATTAAAAAAAAAAACCCAAAAAACTTAGAATTTGAAATTAAAAGAGCATAAATTTATAAGCAAACCAAATATTTAAAATATCAATGATGTATTTGTGTTCATGTCAAACAAACAATACGTTAAATAGTAGTATTAAAGTCATCAGGATGATAAAAATCATACTGAGTATAAATTATAAATATGTATGCATCTAATAATAGCACCACATATATACAAATGTAACAATGTAGAAATGCTAAGAAGAAAACAAAACTTAAATCCAAGCCAGGAATATTAACAAGATGTTAAGAATTGATAAAGATATAGAAGATTTAAACTAAACAAGATCTTGATATAATGAGTATAGATAGAACATGACACCTAACAAATGTAGAATGCATATCATTTTCAAGCAAACATAGCATATCCATAAAAATTAATCAGCTACAAGGTAATAAAGCAAGTTTTATTATATTCCCAGAACCAGTATCCTAAAGAACACATTCTTGACCAGAACGCAATTAAGCTGGTATTTGATATAAAGGGATTACTAAGGAACAACCACATCTGAAGTTAGGGAGAAATAAACTTACTCTTGTAAGTAACCCTTAGATGAAAGAAGAAAGAATAAAGTTTAAAATAATATGACTAAATAGTAACAAAAATACGGCAGAGTGAAACTTCTCTGTTGAAGCTGAAGGGGTACTTTGCACAAAATAAAATACACTTAATTTAAAAATAAAGATAGTGACAGAAAATGCTGCAAAAAGAAGAAAGTGTTATAGCCGACAAGCCTACAAGTACAGGAAGGAAAATAAAAATCTTATTTATTGTCTAACCATCAGCGAGTGTGTGGAAGCCAGGAGAAATCTGGCTCCTTTCCCAGCTGAATATAAATGAAATGAAAGGAATTACAAGGCACAGGTTACTGATCACCAATAGACTTGCGTGCAGTATCAATCACATGAGAAGATGTATAATTGCTCCTACTGGGATGCAAAATTATTCCAACCAACATGTTCCTGCTCTCAAAGATGAGAATTATGAAGAAAAATGGAAGAAGTTAAGCTAGCTCTCATGAGAAATAGAATGGTAGTCACTTAACTGAAGTTTTAAACCCAGCAGGAATCAACAAAATTCCTCCAAGTGAACTGCTTATACTTGTAAAATGGACTCACAAACCAGATGAAATGTTACCAAAATGTTCATTCAAGATTAACGGGTTTATAAATCAAGGGAAACACATTATTTTGCCATGGTACCCTTTATTTTACTAAGTCTATTTCTTAATTTTTTATCATGCTTTTATCTAATGGATTTGAGCTCATTTACTAGGTTACCATATAATACAATTAGGGAATCACATAAAACAGTTTGACGTGCAAACATTGGAACGGGTGTTACAAGTCACCTGGATTGAGCGATTTATTATTATTGGGCTCTAAATTTGATTTATATCTTCATGGCACTAGAGTGTGGGCACCTTGAAGGCAGAACCAATGTAACATAACCTGTAGTTATTTTCCTAATTAGTAAAATATTTTCTTAAAGGAGTATTTAGTCCTTAATATGAATATTAGTCATACTATTCTTCCTCCTTACCTTTCTCACAGCCAAAAGTAACAAATAAAAATATTTGAATTACTGATTTTTGAAAATAAAATAAATGTCTTCATGATAAAAGTAAGAGTAACTGATAAAAAGACTGACAAATTGGAAATATACTTGCAATATGTGGCAAAAATATTAATTTCTGTGAGGAGAAAAACCGAATTTATAGGACACTAAGAATACAACTGGACATTAGACATGAAAACTTAACTTTGTTTATAATAAGATTAAATCTTACATTTTAAATGATTTTATCTAGAAAAGTGTGGGGAGGAAGAGTAGAAATGGGTGGAGATTGTAATAGGGGCGGGGCAGGCGTGAACCTACCCCCCCCCCCCCCGTCCCTGCCTCGGCGACCTAATGGCAGCAGCGGTCCCCATGGGTCGTGGTGCACAGAGGCCTCAGCACCTGCAGTACACGGACACTGTCATCCAGGTAAGAGCTTCAACCGGCTTCAGACTCTCTGCTCAAGTTTCAAAACTTGGTCCAGCTTTGATCAGTTGTCCACCCCAGGAAGAGGCCAGAGGTCAAGGTTCAGCTGCAAGGACTTTGCACATCATTACTTCAGGTCCGCCTCTGTGGTTGGGCTGTTCTCGTCAAAGGGCAGTTGTTGGCAGCTGGGAATTCACCTGACTGGTATTTGCTACAAATGATTCTCTCCAGTTTAAAGGAAAAGCCTGAGGGCGGGCAGGGTCCTGGGCGCCTGGCTCCCTCAGTGATGAAGGCTGGGCAGGGTCTGGGGACCTGGCCTGGAGGGCACCGCCACCTGAGATCTGCTTCTTCAAGCAGGCCTGGGCACTGGTGGGAGAACCCAGACTGGTTGATGGACGGACACTCCCGGGCAGGGTAACCAGCCTGCACACAGACCCCCTCCTCTTGGCCAGGACCTGGACCCTGGAGAGCAAGAGTTGAGCCTCGGGACCTTGCCCTTTCTTGTCAGTACAGAGAGTAACATTTGTTTTGGTGGAGGCTTACAGGAACATCGTGACCTGACCATGACCTGACCTCAAGAAAAGAGGATCTGACCTTAGAAGTTTGAAGCAACTAACCACACCCCTCCCTTACCTTTCCCATGAAAGGGCTTTGCTGAAAGCTTTTGGGGAGTTCAGGGTTTTCTAAGGCATGAGCCGCCCATCTCCTCACATGGCCCTGCAGTAAACCTTTCTCTGCTCCAATGCTCCAAGCTCGACATGTTGGTATTGTTTGGCCTCACTGTTTGTCAGGCACATGGACTTGCGTTCAGCAACAGGATGATATTTCCGTCAAGAATAGAACCTCTTTTTATTCTCAACGTGTTACCTTTGTCCATCTTCACCCTGAAATGTGCACTATCAACTGTATTTGGGGGGGCAGATCATTTTCTCCCATATAAATTATTTTCTTTTTTTTTTCTTTTTTTTTTATTAGTTTCTGCTTTATAACATAGTGAATCAGTCATACATATACATCTGTTCCCACATCCCTTCCCTCATGCATCTCCCTCCCTCCCACCCTCCCCATCCCACCCCTCCAGGCGGTCACAAAGCACCGAGCTGATCTCCCTGTGCTCTGCGGCTGCTTCCCACTATCTATCTACCTTACGTTTGGTAGTGTATATATGTCCATGCCTCTCTTTCGCTTTGTCACAGCTTACCCTTCCCCCTCCCCATATCCTCAAGTCCATTCTCAAGTAGGTCTGTGTCTTTATTCCCGTTTTACCCCTAGGTTCTTCATGACTTTTTTTTTTTTTAAATTCCGTATATATGTGTTAGCATACAGTATTTGTCTTTCTCTTTCTGACTTACTTCACTCTGTATGACAGACTCTAGGTCTATCCACCTCATTACAAATAGCTCAGTTTCGTTTCTTTTTATGGCTGAGTAATATTCCATTGTATATATGTGCCACATCTTCTTTATCCATTCATCTGATGATGGACACTTAGGTTGTTTCCAGCTCCGGGCTATTGTGAATAGAGCTGCAATGAACATTTTGGTACATGTCTCTTTTTGAATTATGGTTTTCTCAGGGTATATGCCTAGTAGTGGGATTGCTGGGTCATATGGTAGTTCTATTTTTAGTTTTTAAAGGAACCTCCATACTGTTCTCCATAGTGACTGTACCAATTCACATTCCCACCAGCAGTGCAAGAGTGTTCCCTTTTCTCCACACCCTCTCCAGCATTTATTGTTTCTAGATTTCTTGATGATGGCCATTCTGACTGGTGTGAGATGATATCTCATTGTAGTTTTGATTTGCATTTCTCTAATGATTAATGATGTTGAGCATTCTTTCATGTGTTTGTTGGCAGTCTGTATATCTTCTTTGGAGAAATGCCTATTTAAGTCTTCTGCCCATTTTTGGATTGGGTTGTTTGTTTTTTTGCTATTGAGCTGCATGAGCTGTTTATAAATTTTGGAGATTAATCCTTTGTCAGTTGCTTCATTTGCAAATATTTTCTCCCATTCTGAGGGTTGTCTTTTGGTCTTGTTTATGGTTTCCTTTGCTGCTCAAAAGTTTTAAGTTTCATTAGGTCCCATTTGTTTATCTGTGTTTTTATTTCCATTTCTCTAGGAGGTGGGTCCAAAAGGATCTTGCTGTGATTGATGTCATAGAGTGTTCTACCTATGTTTTCCTCTAAGAGTTTGATAGTTTCTGGCCTTACATTTAAGTCTTTAATCCATTTTGAGCTTATTTTTGTGTATGGTGTTAGGGGATGATCTAATCTCAAACTTTTACATGTCCCTGTCCAGTTTTCCCAGCACCACTTATTGAAGAGGCTGTCCTTTCTCCACTGTACATTCCTGCCTCCTTTATCAAAGATAAGTTGGCCATATGTGCGTGGGTTTATCTCTGGGCTTTCTATCCTGATCCACTGATCTATCTTTCTGTTTTTATGCCAGTACCACACTGTCTTCATTACTGTAGCTTTGTAGTATAGTCTGAAGTCAGGGAGCCTGATTCCTCCAGCTCCGTTTTTCGTTCTCAAGATTGCTTTGGCTATTCGGGGTCTTTTGTTTTTCCAAACAAATTGTGAAATTTTTTGTTCTAGTTCTGTGAAAAATGCCAGTGGTAGTTTGATAGGGATTGCATTGAATCTGTAGATTGCTTTGGGTAGTACAGTCATTTTCACAATATTGATTCTTCCAATCCAGGAGCATGGTATATCTCTCCATCTATTTGTATCATCTTTAATTTCTTTCATCAGTGTCCTATAATTTTCTGCATACAGGTCTTTTGTCTCCTTAGGTAGGTTTATTCCTAGATATTTTATTCTTTTTGTTGCAATGGTAAATGGGAGTGTTTTCTTGATTTCATTTTCAGATTTTTCATCATTAGTGTACAGGAATGCCAGAGATTTCTGTACATTAATTTTGTATCCTGCTACTTTACCAAATTCATTGATTAGCTCTAGTAGTTTTCTGGTAGCATCTTTAGGATTCTCTATGTATAGTATCATGTCATCTGCAAACAGTGACAGCTTTACTTCTTCTTTTCCAATTTGGATTCCTTTTATTTCCTTTTCTTCTCTGATTGCTCTGGCTAAAACTTCCAAAACTATGTTGAATAAGAGTGGTGAGAGTGGGCAACCTTGTCTTGTTCCTGATCTTAGTGGAAATGGTTTCAGTTTTTCACCATTGAGGACAATGTTGGCTGTGGGTTTGTCATATATGGCCTTTATTATGTTGAGGAAAGATCCCTCTATGCCTACTTTCTGCAGGGTTTTTATCATAAATGGGTGTTGAATTTTGTCGAAAGCTTTCTCTGCATCTATTGAGATGATCATATGGTTTTTCTCCTTCAACTTGTTAATATGGTGTATCACATTGATTGATTTGCGTATATTGAAGAATCCTTGCATTCCTGGAATAAACCCCACTTGATCATGGTGTATGATCCTTTTAATGTGCTGTTGGATTCTGTTTGCTAGTATTTTGTTGAGGATTTTTGCATCTATGTTCATCAGTGAGATTGGCCTGTAGTTTTCTTTCTTTGTGACATCCTTGCCTGGTTTTGGTATCAAGGTGATGGTGGCCTCATAGAATGAGTTTGGGAGTGTTCCTTCCTCTGATATTGTTTGGAAGAGTTTGAGAAGGATGGGTGTTAGCTCTTCTCTAAATGTTTGATAGAATTCGCCTGTGAAGCCATCGGGTCCTGGGCTTTTGTTTGATGGAAGATTTTTAATCACAGTTTCAATTTCAGTGCTTGTGATTGGTCTATTCATATTTTCTATTTCTTCCTGAGTTAGTCTTGGCAGGTTGTGCATTTCTAAGAATTTGTCCATTTCTTCCAGGTTGTCCATTTTATTGGCATAGAGTTGCTTATAGTAATCTCTCATGATCTTTTGTATTTCTGCAGTGTCAGTTGTTACTTCTCCTTTTTCATTTCTAATTCTATTGATTTGAGTCTTCTCCCTTCTTTTCTTGATGAGTCTGGCTAATGGTTTGTCAATTTTGTTTATCTTCTCAAAGAACCAGCTTTTAGTTTGGTTGATCTTTGCTATCGTTTCCTTCATTTCTTTTTCATTTATTTCTGATCTGATCTTTATGATTTCTTTCCTTCTGCTAACTTTGGGGGTTTTTTGTTCTTCTTTCTCTAATTGCTTTAGGTGCAGGGTCAGGTTGTTTACTCGAAATGTTTCCTGTTTCTTAAGGTGAGATTGTATTGCTATAAACTTCCCCCTAAGAACTGCTTTTGCTGTGTCCCATAGGTTTTGGGTCGTCGTGTCTCCATTGTCATTTGTTTCTAGGTATGTTTTAATTTCCTCTTTGATTTCTTCAGTGATCACTTCGTTATTGAGTAGTGTATTGTTTAGCCTCCATGTGTTTGTATTTTTTACAGATCTTTTCCTGTAATTGATGTCTAGTCTCATAGCGTTGTGGTCCGAAAAGATGCTTGATACAATTTCAATTTTCTTAAATTTACCAAGGCTTGATTTGTGACCCAAGATATGATCTATCCTGGAGAATGTTCCATGAGCACTTGAGAAAAATGTGTATTCTGTTGTTTTTGGATGGAATGTCCTATAAATATCAACTAAGTCCATCTTGTTTAATGTATCATTTAAAGCTTGTGTTTCCTTATTTATTTTCATTTTGGATGATCTGTCCATTGGTGAAAATGGGGTGTTAAAGTCCCCTACTATGATTGTGTTACTGTCGATTTCCCCTTTTATGGCTGTTAGTATTTGCCTTATGTATTGAGGTGCTCCTATGTTCAGTGCATAAATATTTACAATTGTTATATCTTCTTCTTGGATCGATCCCTTTATCATTATGTAGTGTCCTTCTTTGTCTCTTCTAATAGTCTTTATTTTAAAGTCTATTTTGTCTGATATAAGAATTGCTACTCCAGCTTTCTTTTGATTTCCATTTGCATGGAATATCTTTTTCCATCCCCTTACTTTCAATCTGTATGTGTCTATAGGTCTGAAGTGGGTCTCTTGTAGACAGCATATATATGGGTCTTGTTTTTGTATCCATTCAGCCACTCTGTGTCTTTTGGTGGGAGCATTTAGTCCATTTACATTTAAGGTAATTATTGATATGTATGTTCCTATTCCCATTTCCTTAATTGCTTTGGGTTCGTTATTGTAGGTATATTCCTTCTGTTGTGCTTCTTGCCTAGAGAAGTTCCTTTAGCATTTGTTGTAAAGCTGGTTTGGTGGTGCTGAACTCTCTCAGCTTTTGCTTGTCTGTAAAGGTTTTAATTTCTCCATCAAATCTGAATGAGATCCTTGCTGGGTAGAGTAATCTTGGTTGCAGGTTTCTCTCCTTCATCACTTTAATTATGTCCTGCCACTCCCTTCTGGCTTGTAGAGTTTCTGCTGAGAGATCAGCTGTTAACCTGATGGGGATTCCCTTGTGTGTTATTTGTTGTTTTTCCCTTGCTGCTTTTAATATGATTTCTTTGTGTTTAATTTTTGACAGTTTGATTAATATGTGTCTTGGCGTATGTCTCCTTGGATTTATTCTCTATGGGACTCTCTGTGCCTCCTGGACTTGATTAACTATTTCCTTTCCCATATTGGGGAAGTTTTCAACTATAATCTCTTCAAATATTTTCTCAGTCCCTTTCTTTTTCTCTTCTTCTTCTGGAACCCCTATAATTGGAATGTTGGTGCATTTAATGTTGTCCCAGAGGTCTCTGAGACTGTCCTCTATTCTTTTCATTCTTTTTTCTTTATTTTGCTCTGCATCAGTCATTTCCACTATTTTATCTTCCACCTCACTTATCCGTTCTTCTGCCTCAGTTATTCTGCTATTGATCCCATCTAGAGTATTTTTCATTTCATTTATTGTGTTTTTAATCGATGCTTGATTCATCTTTAGTTCTTCTAGGTCCTTGTTAACTGTTTCTTGCATTTTGTCTATTCTATTTCCAAGATTTTGGATCTTGGAAATAGAATCTTGGATCAGCTTTACTATCATTATTCTGAATTCTTTTTCAGGTAGACTGCCTATTACCTCTTCATTTGTTAGGTCTGGTAGGTTTTTATCTTGCTCCTTCACCTGCTGTGTGTTTTTCTGTCTTCTCATTTTGCTTATGTTACTGTGTTTGGGGTCTCCTTTTTGCAGGCTGCAGATTCGTAGTTCCCGTTGTTTTTGGTGTCTGACCCCAGTGGCTAAGGTTGTTTCAGTAGGTTGTGTAGGCTTCCTGGTGGGGGGGACTAGTGCCTGTGTTCTGGTGGTTGAGGCTCGATCTTGTCTTTCTGGTGGACAGGTCCACGTCTGGTGGTGTGTTTTGGGGTGCCTATGGCCTTATTATGTTTTTAGGTAGCCTCTCTGCTAATGGGTGGGGTTGTGTTCCTGCCTTGCTAGTTGCTTGGCATAGGGTGACCAGCACTGTAGCTTGCTGGTCGTTGACTGAAGCTGGGTGCTGGTGTTGAGATGGAGATCTCTGGGAGATTTTCGCTGCTTGATATTATGTGGAGCTGGGAGGTCTCTTGTGGACCCGTGTCCTGAAGTTGGCTCTCCCACTTCAGAGGCACAGCACTGACTCCTGGCTGCAGCACCAAGAGCCTTTCATCCACCCGGCTCAGAATAACAGGGAGAAAAAGTAGAAAGAAAGAATTAGTAGAAGAAAGAAAGAGAGAGGGAAAGAAAGGAAGAAGGGAAGGAAGGAAGGAAGAAAGAAAGAAAGAAAGGAGGGAGGGAGGGAGGAAGGATGGAAAGAGAGAAGGAAAGAAAGGAGGGAGGGAGGGAGGAATAAAAGCAAAAGGAAGAGTGAATGGAAGAAGGGAGGGAGGGAGGGAGGAAGGAAAGAAAGAAAGAAAGACAGGAGGGAGGGAGGGAGGAAGGAAAGAAAAAGAAAGTGGGAAGAAGAACGGTGGGAGGTAGGGAGGAAAGAAAAAGAAGGAAAGGAGGAGTGGAGGGAGGGAGCGAGGAAGGGAAGGTAGGAAAAAAAGAAAGAGCAGGTAAAGTAAAATAGAATAAAGTATGAAATATAGTAGCGTTATTAAAATTAGAAAGTAATTATTGAAAAAAAAAACAAAACGGACCGATAGAACCCTGGGACATATGGTGGAAGCAAAGCTATACAGAGAGAATCTTACACAGAAGATTACACATACACATTCACAAAAAGAGAGCAGGGGGAAAAATCAAAAATCTTGCTCTCCAAGTCCACCTCCTCAATTTGGGATAATTCGTTGTAAAAAGTGGAAAGGGGCGAGAAGTCTGAAATCTTGCTCTCTAAGTCCACCTCCTTAATTTGGAATAATTCATTGTATAAAGAGGAAAAGGGGGGACAGTCTTAAATCTTGTCCTCAAAGTCCACTTCCTCAATTTGGGATGATTCGCTGTTCATTCATGCACTCCACAGACGCAGGGCACATCAAATGGACCGTGGAGCTTTAATCCGCTGCCTCCGAGGCTGCACAGAGAGATTTCCCTGTCTCTGCTCTCACAGCTCCCGGGTCTCAGCCTTGGACCTGGCCCCGCCTCTGCGCGTAGGTCGCCGGAGGGCGTCCGTTCTTCGCTCAGACAGGACCGGTTTAAAGGAGCCGCTGATTCGGGGGCTCTGGCTCACTCAGGCAGAGGGGAGGGAGAGGCGCGGTGTGGGGCTGGCCTGCGGCGGCAGAGGCTGGCGTGACGTTGCAACGGCCCGTGGCGCTCCGTGCGCTTTCCCAGGAAAGCCGTCCCCGGGTCTCGGGACCCTGGCAGTGGCGGGGTGCACAGGCCCCCCGGAAGGCGGGGCGGACAGTGACCCGCGCTCGCACACAGGCCCCGCGGCGGCGGCGGCGGCGGCGGGCGTCGGCGTCGGCGGTGGGCCGCGGCGGCGGCGGGCGGCGGCGGCGGGCGGCGGCGGCGGCGGGCGGCGGCGGGCGGCGGCGGCGCCGGTGGCCCACGCCCGTCTCCGAGGTCCGCGCTTTACCCACGGCTCACGCCTGTCTCCGGTGCTTCCCCAAGCAGCCCTCTTAATGCCCTCTCCTCGCGCACCAGGAAACAAAAGGGAAAAAAGTCTCTTGCCTCTTCAGCAGCTCCAGACCCTTTCCTCGGACTCCCTCCGGGCTAGCCGTGGTTCACTAACCCCTTCAGGTTCTCTTCCTGCTGCCAGCCCCAGTCCTCTCCCTGCGCTCTGACTGAAAGCCGATACCCGAGCCTCAGCTCCCAGCCCCCCCGCCACGGCGGCCGAGCAGACAAGCCTCTCGGGCTGGTGAGTGCCTGAGGGCACCGATCCTCTGTGCCGGAATCTCTCCGCTTTGCCCTCCACACCCCTGTTGCTGTGCTCTCCTCCGCTACTCCTAAGCTTTCCCCCTCCGCCACCTGCAGTCTCCGCCCGCGAAGGGGCTTGTAGTGTGTAGAAACCTTCCCTCCTTCACGGCTCCCTCCCACTGGTGCAGGTCCCGTCCCTATCCTATTGTCTCTGTTTATTCTTTTTTTTTCTTTTGCCCTACCCAGGTATGTGGGGAGTTTCTTGCCTTTTGGGGGGTCTGAGGTCTTCTGTCAGCGTCCAGTAGGTGTTCTGTAGGAGTTGTTCCACGTGTAGATGAATTTCTGATGTATCTGTGGGGAGGAAGGTGATCTCCGCATCTTACTCTTCCACCATCTTCCTCCGGGCCATAAATTATTTTCTTAATGAGAGAGTAAATTGTGCGCCTGAGATTCAACTTCGGAAATAAACTGTTTACTCTGAAGAGCCAAACTTGTCCTTGGAAACACACTTTCTAGACAACAGCAGTTGGACCCATCCTGTGCAGAGTCCAGTTCATTCTGAAAGTTCTATTGTGACCTGTCACTATGGTAATATGATAATGCACATCTTGGCATTCCATTCCAACTGGCATTCTGTGAACTGAGAGGTTCACATACGGTGACAGATGAGAAGCTCTCACTCTCACCCCTTGAGACTTTGAAAAGGGACAATCTGAATTGTTCTGGAGGTAGGTTCATATTCATCCTCTGAAGGCTGTTCCTTCAAATGGGCTGGTTAACTTTTACTGATATATGTTCCTCATCTTTTTTGTTTTCTTTTTTGATTTCTACCCCATTTATCTACAGTTATAACTATATTTTATAGTTTGTTATATTACTTAAGTTATATTTTTGATTCTTTTATCAAGCCAGCTGCCTTAAATATTTTCCTAAATTTAGAAAAACATACTATCTCCAAATGCCAATTTTGTACACACTCTACCAGAGAACAGATAAAGGGAACTCACTCATTATGCTTTTACTGAAGCAGGAGAATCTTCATATCTCCTCAGCAATGGTCATTATAGGAGGAAAGGGGAATTACAGCTCAGCTCTTCTAAATGTAGCTGTCAATCTGAAACCAAATATTCAAGGTCTAAATCCAGAGAGTTTTATAAAGGAAAGAACCTGGGATTCACTGGTTGGATTTCCATGGGTTGCTGTGGACAAGATCACTGGCTGTTTGGCGGCTGCCAGGGAGTTTGGTGAGAAGGGCCAGTGCCATCACATTAGTGGAATGAACATTTGGTCACTGAGGGAAGGAGGGTCTGTCTGGTGATTCTCAAGGAGAATCCTGGGGTGGGGTCTCCAGCCTCTGAGTATGGAGATGACTTTCAAAAAGAATGTGGGATTCTATTGCCTTCCACTACAGGGTCTAGAAAATGATGAGTTTATAGAGCCGGAATATTAGTGAGGAAAGACTTGAACGCTTGCCAATTCTTAGCAAGCCCTTGGTCAAGGCTGCTCGAATGGGTGCTCAGATCAATTGTCAGTGAGACTTTGAGCATCACAGACTTAACTAAGCCACCAAAGCCCAGCAGAGGTGGCCACCTCCCCATTTAATTCATGGTAACTATTCATCCAAACTTGATCAGTTGAAGGGAAGCTGATTCTTGGTAGAGCCATCATGTGGCCTTTTGCTTAGAGGTTTTGAGCTCTGAGGCAACCTAGGAATATAACAGACCACTGGTCACTCAGCATGGTGAGCTGGTCACTGTGAAGGATGCTTGTGAGATAGTTGACGGTATGAAGAGGCTGGGGAGAACGGACACGGTTGGAATTCCTGTGGTCCTTCAGGGGAGCTTTGTTCGTAAGAAACTGATGTATTTTGAATGAGGGATTGAAATATAGAGACGAAAAGTAGGGTAAGGATTTGGGTTCTTTTCTAGGCTCAGGCAGCTCCTCCAGGGCATCAGCTCTCACCCACAGAAAACTTGGGGCAGGAGAATTTGAGAGAGAGAGTGAGGGGAACTCCTGGCTCAGGGGTCCAGGGGTCTGTCCTGTCCCAGATCCATCATTCATCATGGTTGTGATTCTTGGACAGTCACTTATCTCTAAATTTCCACACCCTCCACCATAACATATGGGTTACAGCCCCCACTTTGCCCTCCCCTTCACCCCCAACAGGGCTGGGTGTCAGACATGATAATGGATATTCTCCATGAGCTGTAAAACATTGTTCCCATGAAAAAGCTGAAGAGTAAGCTTGAATCCCTCTTTACTTGGAGCCGTCAAATCCCTTCTCTCCTTTCAACAGCTACGAAATATCCAGCTTCTTCTTGCCATCATTCAGGATTGAACACTTATAGAGCATTTGTGAAGCACCGGTCCTTTATTTTTCAAACATTTTACCTATATTCAATCATTTTTGGACACATGACATAATGCTAAACTTAGGCCATATTAACATTTCTGCATCTCAGAACAGGGAACTGAGGCAAGGAGGGATCTACATATCTTTCCCAAGTACATGCTTCTTCTAAACGGGATTTGAATCCAGTCCATCAGTCACGGTCCCAATGGTTTGCTGACTTTCTAGACATTCTCAGTTAAATAAAGATATTTGCCCACAAAACCTGTCTGTTGGGTGTTTTCACTGCATACCAAACTGCAAGATCTTCCTAAGTCCAACTTTGATTCAGGAGGCTCTGCTGGGCAGCTGGTGAGGAAAGGGACCAAAGGATTGAACTGTGAATAAATTATTGCTAATTTCCCCATGGTCTTCTGCCAGCAAGATGTCAATAGTTGTCTCTATTGTAATGCATTTCCCAGGATGCTGCTCCCAGAATGCGAGAAGAAGAAACACTCATGAGAGGTCAAGAATATCAACCCCAGGCTGGCTGAAACAGATCGGCATCCGGCCACATTTTAGGATGCACCCTATAAATGACCCAGCTGAAGGTACTGTGGAAAATGTCTCATTCGGTTCACTCAAGAATAATTATTCTAGTTGATTCAGTGCCTCATATTGAAGAAAAAGCTATGAAATATTAAGCAGTATTCTTCTTTTATTCCATGTGTTCAAATTGAAACTTACTAAGCCAGCTGGTACTGTTTTTTTTTTTTTTTTTTTTTCTTTTTGCGGTATGCGGGCCTCTCACTGTTGTGGCCTCTCCCGTTGCGGAGCACAGGCTCCGGATGCGCAGGCCCAGCGGCCATGGCTCACGGGCCCAGCCGCTCCGCGGCATATGGGATCCTCCCAGACCGGGGCACGAACCCGTATCCCCTGCATCGGCAGGCGGACTCTCAACCACTGCGCCACCAGGGAGGCCCAGCTGGTACTGTTTTAACCATGGAAGTAAACACGCATTTAAAATTCAACATTTGGTTCATGTTTAAGAGGGAAGATGGTCTCTAGTTATGGTTTAGACATTAGCTGATTTTTGAACGTTAGCAACAACACATCCCTCCCTGAAACCATGTTTTGAGATTTCTTTAAATTATTAGACATTATTTAGAACAGGATTATATTGACCTAAAAGTTGTACATGCAATACAGAAAATACCTGTATCCTATCACTCCAGTTTCAGCTATTAATAATATATAGCATAGGTGAAGTACATTTGTTACAATTAGTGAAACAATGTAAGTATATTTTTACTAATGAAAAGTCCCTAGTTCACCTCAGAGTCACACCTTGTGTTGTTATATTCAATGATATTTGAAATATGTACAGTATTATTTGTCACCATTATGGTGCCATAGAGAAATGTGTACACTAATGTTCATAGTAGCATTATTCTTAGTAGCGAAAAGATAGAAACAATCCAAAGTCCATGAGGTGATGAATGGATAAATAAAATGTGATATATACACAGAATGGAATAATTTTCAACCATAAAAAGGAATTAAAGATTGACTTATGCTACAAAATGAATGATCCAAATAATATAAAAAATATATTATTGTTAGTGAAATAAGGCAGGCGCAGAAAGACAAATATTATATGATTCCACTTGTATGAGGTACCTAGTGTAGGCAAACTCACAGACACCGGAAGTAGAAATTACCAAGGTCAGGAGGCAGGAGTAAGGTGGATTATGATTTAATGGGTACAGAGGTTACGTTGAAATGATGAAAAAGATTAAGATGTAGATTGTGTTGATGGGTACACAGCATTGTGAAAGTAAGAAATGCTAGTGAACTGTCTACTTAAAAATTATGAAAAGCATAAATATGTATATTTCATCACAATAAAATAAGTCAAAAATCCAACAGAATGGACGATGAATGAAGGAGCAACATATTTGATTAGAAGGAAGCTGAAAGAGTCTTGTAACATTTCAAGAAGAAGGGGGATTTGGAGGGACTTTGAAATGGGCAGAGGGGCCGTGGGACTCTATACTGAAACATAGTGCAATGTTAGTGTTTAAGCTTTTTCAGACTGACACTTTCAAATTGATTAGGTTCCCTACAGCTAGAAAGCTAAAGGTTCTCTTCCTCATTTCTGAAATGTTCCTCCCCTTTGCCTTCCTCCACCCACCAGGGAGGTTTGTCCAACAGCACCTCAGTCCACACTCAGTAACCACCTGCATCCATACACTGCCACCCTGTGTCCACATTAACGAGGCTCTCTGAGTAATTCCTGAGCAGCATCACCAGTGTCCTGACACTTACTCTGTGTCCTCCTAGAGCCCCCTGAGGACCTGTTGGAGAAACTGCCCCATGTGAGGACAATTAAAGTGGCTCCTGCTACCTCCAGGGTAAGCTCCCCTTATTTATCAGAGATTAAAAGTTTGCTTCATTTCTTTCTTTTCCAATTGATTTCAGATATGAAGATCTACAATGTTCAAGACAGCTGATGTATACAATTTTGCTTGGTTGGATGAATGCTGATTGAAGGTCTTTCCCAACAGATAACTCATTCAAAAGGCCATTTAAAAAATGGCAACATCAGTTAGAAACTGTAGAGTCAGACACACTTTCCTCAGCAGAAAATTTCCCTCCTTGAAATAGACTTTTGTATTTGCTCCTCAAAGTGGACCTGAGAGATCTTCCAGGCAAAGCTCCAGCCTTTCCCACAGCTGTCTTCTCTGGTTTCTTTTGGGGCCATTGACTCAACAACAGTTTCCCATTTGGTTTTCTGAGGACAAAAAAAGAGATGAAATACCTGTGTCCACAGAGCACAGGATGCTGAGATCCTTACACTGTTTTCTCTTCTCTAATCACAGGTGGATTGGACAGCAAACAAAACCGGTATGTATTCAGAGTTCACCCCTGTGCTGAGGAACAATCTAGATGATGAAGAAGGTGGGACTCTCTTGCTGGCTTTGCTTGGAGAGACACCCTGATTCAGGGTCCCTACAGGGATGAGGGCTGGGGGTGTAGAGCCAGAGAGTGATTTCCCAGTAAAGAGCCATGCCCAAGTTCTGTGGTCCTGGAAGTAACTGCATCATTTAGATGATGTGGGTTTGTGTGTATCAGGGTTGGGGTGGGGTCCATGTGTGAGCCTATGTGGTGTGATTGTGAACCTGCATGCGTGAGCGTGTGTGTGTTTCCTCAGGAGATATTTCCCTCTTACACAGCACAATTCACCTGTCAACAAAGCTCATCACCACTGCACACTGTGTGTACACTACCTTGTTCTTCCCTCAACACAGCTGTTGCCCAGATTTGGTTAATATTCCTTTTCCTCAGAAGGAGATGGTGCAGAGATAAATGTTCTCAGCTCTTGACCTCCTAAGTGGAAAAGCCAAACTGAGAACCCAGGGGTGGGTCCCAATGTGGGTGCTCTGGATCCCTGACCTGCACTTACCACTCAGCCAAGGGATCCTCAGTCATGGAGCAAGGGAGTCCCTGCATCCGTATCCTTGGCTGGAAGTCCTAGCATCTCCAAAGGTCCAGACCTTGCCCATCAGGTGGCCTTAGTGGTCACAGAATGCAGGGCAGCTATGGGTGGGCTTATCAGTTGACTTTGGCACAGTCATTAAGGTGAAATTCACCTCAGGACCTGCATTCTCCTGGTCAGCTCACAGATTCTGAGAGGTGTGAGACCCCATGTATACAGTACAGGTCATATCTGTCAGTGCTGGTGTCATTGCTTAAACAAGGCCGAAAGCAGGTAAGAATCAGGGAGCTATTTTATTGTATTGGATAACATTACCATAAGCCTTAGAATTGGTCAATTCCTGTAGCCCACACCCAAGGACTCAAAGTGGAACCTGACTGTTAGCCTGTACACTTCTCCTGCGCAGCTGGGTTAGAGACAGGCTGTGCTCAGTCCGGGCTCCCTCTTCATAACGAAGTGTCCCACTTATGGAACAGCTCCCCAGAGTATGGACAGCCCCTGACTCAATGGGCATACGTACATTGTATAGAAAACAAAGACTGGGAGAAAAATATGATACGATTGATAGTGGCTGTATCTAAAGGGTAGGATTCCAGTTTTGTCAAATCTTGTGTATTTGATTTTCTTTAAGACAAGTGATTAGTGAATAAATGTAGCATATTTTGTCTAGGATTGAATTCAGTCCTTTAATGGAGGTTGCTGTTAATCAAGTATAAAATATCATACAACAGAAGACATGATAAATGCAGTAGCTGGCATTGTGGATGCTGGGGAAAGAGTGATCTGGGAAAAATCAAGAGACAGTGGCAATTTAGCAGAAGCTCAAAAGAGGCAGGATGGGTCATGGGTCTGTGTCATTGAAACAGAGCATGCATTTTAGTGTTTACCATTTTTTAGATCGACCCTTCCCTTCTGATGAGGCTCCCCTTAGCTAGAAAGCCAAAGCTCGGTTTTCATTTCCTTCCTCTTGTCCTTTGCCTTCCTTCATCCCCCAAAGAGGATGGCCCAACACCAGCTCAGCCCACACTTACTAACCTCCCACATCCATACACACCACCCCATGTCCTCATCGAGAAGAAAGCCCGTGAGTAATTCCTGAGCCGCATCACCAGTGTCCTGACGGTTACTCTGTGTCCCTCCAGCTCTCCCTGAGGTTTCGGTGGACGACCTGCACCGTGCTAGGACAGAAGAAAAGCCCCCGTGGATCCCCAAGGCAAGCTGGAATTTTTCTGGTCTGAGATAGAAATATTGCTTTATTTCTCTTTCAATAGAATTAAGTTATGTATATTTGAGGGTATTCCTTCCAGACACATACAATTCCCTTGGTTGGGAGAATGTGGAGTGAGAGTCTATGACCAACTCATGGTGCCTGATTCCACAGGACATTACAATTGACAGCATCCATTACAGCCTGTAGAGTATGGGGCTCTCTCTCCTGCAGCGATTTTTTCCTCTAGGCAAAGAATTCTGTAATTTCCAACCTAAATGGACTTGGAAGTTCCATCCTCCCAGCAAAGTTCTTGCCTTTCAGCCTGAGTAGGTTTGCTCTGATAACCCTTGCTGGGTTCCCTGGACCACTGTTTCTTATGAGGTTTTCTACTGTCAGCAAATGAACAAAAGACCTGAGCATCACTGTGATCTTATCCTCATAGTGTTTTCTCTTCTGTAATTGCAGGTGGCCTTCCCAGAACGTGAAAACGGTATGTATTCTGGAATCAGTCACTTGGGGAGGAAGAACTTGGAAGATGAGAAAGTGGGACATTCTTGCTGGTTTTAGTGTAGAGGGCAAACTGATTCCAAATTTGTGCTGGGAATGAGAGTAGGGGTCCTGGTGATAGAAAGTGATTTACAAGTAATGTGACCAATTACTATAGTCCCAGGAAGAAGCTGTATTACGGTTAGGTGGTGTAGGTTTGTGTGCATGAGACTGGGTGTGTCTGTATGTGAAATGAGTGGGATGACTCTGTGTGTGTATGTGAACTTTTTGTGTTGTGTTTCCCTTGATTTATGTTCCCCTAAACATCACTGTTACTGGTGCCAACTTTCTAGAAAATATTCCCATCACCACTGCATCATGAATGGGTATGGATATAAAAGTAAATAAACTGTACACTTTCAGTGTGTGCATTGATTTTATACCAAGTGAGCCTCATTTAACCTGGAAAACAAATCCTATCACCACCCAGGCAAATGTTTACTGGATTATTATTATTATTATTATTATTATTATTTGGCTGTGTTGGGTCTTCGTTGCAGTGCGCGGGCTTCTCATTTCGGTGGCTTCTGTTGTTCCGGAGCATGGGCTCTAGGTGCATGGGCTTCAATAGTTGTGGCACGTGGGCTCAGTAGTTGTGACTTGCGGGCTCTAGAGCACAGGCTTAGTAGTTGTGGTGCACGGACTTAGTTGCTCCATGGCTGGATTCTTAATGAACAAAACTGGGTTTCAGCATCCCTACTACTGGGTCAATTACAACTTCATTTAATAAGAAATCTCATCTCTTAGTAGGTCTCATAGCATTCTGAATGGTTATGATACATCTCTCTGCCACTTCCCTCATTCTAACTGTTTCCTATTAGAGCCTCGGGATGAGTCCTCCCCCCTTCCCTGAAGCACCTAGTGCTAGGCAGGCCTCCTTCCTTTTGCAGGGAGCCCATGCTTGTACCCACATGCCACACCCAGTTCTGGAGGAGTCCGAGAAAGAAGGAGCCTCCAGGAGTAGATGGAGGAAATTCACTCCACCTTTCTCCTTTGAGGCTAATATTCACTATCGGATTCTGTGCTAAGGAAACGAAATGTCCTTCTCCTGTGGAAAGTCTGTCTTCCATCACTTGTGCCGGCCCTGTTTCTGTGTGCTGGGCAAGAAACACTGCATACAGTGAAGACAGAACCAAGAGATGTACCCCAGGGATTGAGCTCAGGGTAGGCACTGGCTCTGTCTGTCCTGTCCGTGATCCATCATTCGTCATGGTTGTGACTCTTGGACAGTCACTTATCTCTCTCAATTTCCACACCCTCCACCATAACATATGGGTTACAGCCCCCACTTTGCCCTCCCCTTCACCCCCAACAGGGCTGGGTGTCAGACATGATAATGGATATTCTCCATGAGCTGTAAAACATTGTTCCCATGAAAAAGCTGAAGAGTAAGCTTGAATCCCTCTTTACTTGGAGCCGTCAAATCCCTTCTCTCCTTTCAACAGCTACGAAATATCCAGCTTCTTCTTGCCATCATTCAGGATTGAACACTTATAGAGCATTTGTGAAGCACCGGTCCTTTATTTTTCAAACATTTTACCTATATTCAATCATTTTTGGACACATGACATAATGCTAAACTTAGGCCATATTAACATTTCTGCATCTCAGAACAGGCAACTGAGGCAAGGAGGGATCTACATATCTTTCCCAAGTACATGCTTCTTCTAAACGGGATTTGAATCCAGTCCATCAGTCACGGTCCCAATGGTTTGCTGACTTTCTAGACATTCTCAGTTAAATAAAGATATTTGCCCACAAAACCTGTCTGTTGGGTGTTTTCACTGCATACCAAACTGCAAGATCTTCCTAAGTCCAACTTTGATTCAGGAGGCTCTGCTGGGCAGCTGGTGAGGAAAGGGACCAAAGGATTGAACTGTGAATAAATTATTGCTAATTTCCCCATGGTCTTCTGCCAGCAAGATGTCAATAGTTGTCTCTATTGTAATGCATTTCCCAGGATGCTGCTCCCAGAATGCGAGAAGAAGAAACACTCATGAGAGGTCAAGAATATCAACCCCAGGCTGGCTGAAACAGATCGGCATCCGGCCACATTTTAGGATGCACCCTATAAATGACCCAGCTGAAGGTACTGTGGAAAATGTCTCATTCGGTTCACTCAAGAATAATTATTCTAGTTGATTCAGTGCCTCATATTGAAGAAAAAGCTATGAAATATTAAGCAGTATTCTTCTTTTATTCCATGTGTTCAAATTGAAACTTACTAAGCCAGCTGGTACTGTTTTAACCATGGAAGTAAACACGCATTTAAAATTCAACATTTGGTTCATGTTTAAGAGGGAAGATGGTCTCTAGTTATGGTTTAGACATTAGCTGATTTTTGAACGTTAGCAACAACACATCCCTCCCTGAAACCATGTTTTGAGATTTCTTTAAATTATTAGACATTATTTAGAACAGGATTATATTGACCTAAAAGTTGTACATGCAATACAGAAAATACCTGTATCCTATCACTCCAGTTTCAGCTATTAATAATATATAGCATAGGTGAAGTACATTTGTTACAATTAGTGAAACAATGTAAGTATATTTTTACTAATGAAAAGTCCCTAGTTCACCTCAGAGTCACACCTTGTGTTGTTATATTCAATGATATTTGAAATATGTACAGTATTATTTGTCACCATTATGGTGCCATAGAGAAATGTGTACACTAATGTTCATAGTAGCATTATTCTTAGTAGCGAAAAGATAGAAACAATCCAAAGTCCATGAGGTGATGAATGGATAAATAAAATGTGATATATACACAGAATGGAATAATTTTCAACCATAAAAAGGAATTAAAGATTGACTTATGCTACAAAATGAATGATCCAAATAATATAAAAAATATATTATTGTTAGTGAAATAAGGCAGGCGCAGAAAGACAAATATTATATGATTCCACTTGTATGAGGTACCTAGTGTAGGCAAACTCACAGACACCGGAAGTAGAAATTACCAAGGTCAGGAGGCAGGAGTAAGGTGGATTATGATTTAATGGGTACAGAGGTTACGTTGAAATGATGAAAAAGATTAAGATGTAGATTGTGTTGATGGGTACACAGCATTGTGAAAGTAAGAAATGCTAGTGAACTGTCTACTTAAAAATTATGAAAAGCATAAATATGTATATTTCATCACAATAAAATAAGTCAAAAATCCAACAGAATGGACGATGAATGAAGGAGCAACATATTTGATTAGAAGGAAGCTGAAAGAGTCTTGTAACATTTCAAGAAGAAGGGGGATTTGGAGGGACTTTGAAATGGGCAGAGGGGCCGTGGGACTCTATACTGAAACATAGTGCAATGTTAGTGTTTAAGCTTTTTCAGACTGACACTTTCAAATTGATTAGGTTCCCTACAGCTAGAAAGCTAAAGGTTCTCTTCCTCATTTCTGAAATGTTCCTCCCCTTTGCCTTCCTCCACCCACCAGGGAGGTTTGTCCAACAGCACCTCAGTCCACACTCAGTAACCACCTGCGTCCATACACTGCCACCCTGTGTCCACATTAACGAGGCTCTCTGAGTAATTCCTGAGCAGCATCACCAGTGTCCTGACACTTACTCTGTGTCCTCCTAGAGCCCCCTGAGGACCTGTTGGAGAAACTGCCCCATGTGAGGACAATTAAAGTGGCTCCTGCTACCTCCAGGGTAAGCTCCCCTTATTTATCAGAGATTAAAAGTTTGCTTCATTTCTTTCTTTTCCAATTGATTTCAGATATGAAGATCTACAATGTTCAAGACAGCTGATGTATACAATTTTGCTTGGTTGGATGAATGCTGATTGAAGGTCTTTCCCAACAGATAACTCATTCAAAAGGCCATTTAAAAAATGGCAACATCAGTTAGAAACTGTAGAGTCAGACACACTTTCCTCAGCAGAAAATTTCCCTCCTTGAAATAGACTTTTGTATTTGCTCCTCAAAGTGGACCTGAGAGATCTTCCAGGCAAAGCTCCAGCCTTTCCCACAGCTGTCTTCTCTGGTTTCTTTTGGGGCCATTGACTCAACAACAGTTTCCCATTTGGTTTTCTGAGGACAAAAAAAGAGATGAAATACCTGTGTCCACAGAGCACAGGATGCTGAGATCCTTACACTGTTTTCTCTTCTCTAATCACAGGTGGATTGGACAGCAAACAAAACCGGTATGTATTCAGAGTTCACCCCTGTGCTGAGGAACAATCTAGATGATGAAGAAGGTGGGACTCTCTTGCTGGCTTTGCTTGGAGAGACACCCTGATTCAGGGTCCCTACAGGGATGAGGGCTGGGGGTGTAGAGCCAGAGAGTGATTTCCCAGTAAAGAGCCATGCCCAAGTTCTGTGGTCCTGGAAGTAACTGCATCATTTAGATGATGTGGGTTTGTGTGTATCAGGGTTGGGGTGGGGTCCATGTGTGAGCCTATGTGGTGTGATTGTGAACCTGCATGCGTGAGCGTGTGTGTGTTTCCTCAGGAGATATTTCCCTCTTACACAGCACAATTCACCTGTCAACAAAGCTCATCACCACTGCACACTGTGTGTACACTACCTTGTTCTTCCCTCAACACAGCTGTTGCCCAGATTTGGTTAATATTCCTTTTCCTCAGAAGGAGATGGTGCAGAGATAAATGTTCTCAGCTCTTGACCTCCTAAGTGGAAAAGCCAAACTGAGAACCCAGGGGTGGGTCCCAATGTGGGTGCTCTGGATCCCTGACCTGCACTTACCACTCAGCCAAGGGATCCTCAGTCATGGAGCAAGGGAGTCCCTGCATCCGTATCCTTGGCTGGAAGTCCTAGCATCTCCAAAGGTCCAGACCTTGCCCATCAGGTGGCCTTAGTGGTCACAGAATGCAGGGCAGCTATGGGTGGGCTTATCAGTTGACTTTGGCACAGTCATTAAGGTGAAATTCACCTCAGGACCTGCATTCTCCTGGTCAGCTCACAGATTCTGAGAGGTGTGAGACCCCATGTATACAGTACAGGTCATATCTGTCAGTGCTGGTGTCATTGCTTAAACAAGGCCGAAAGCAGGTAAGAATCAGGGAGCTATTTTATTGTATTGGATAACATTACCATAAGCCTTAGCATTGGTCAATTCCTGTAGCCCACACCCAAGGACTCAAAGTGGAACCTGACTGTTAGCCTGTACACTTCTCCTGCGCAGCTGGGTTAGAGACAGGCTGTGCTCAGTCCGGGCTCCCTCTTCATAACGAAGTGTCCCACTTATGGAACAGCTCCCCAGAGTATGGACAGCCCCTGACTCAATGGGCATACGTACATTGTATAGAAAACAAAGACTGGGAGAAAAATATGATACGATTGATAGTGGCTGTATCTAAAGGGTAGGATTCCAGTTTTGTCAAATCTTGTGTATTTGATTTTCTTTAAGACAAGTGATTAGTGAATAAATGTAGCATATTTTGTCTAGGATTGAATTCAGTCCTTTAATGGAGGTTGCTGTTAATCAAGTATAAAATATCATACAACAGAAGACATGATAAATGCAGTAGCTGGCATTGTGGATGCTGGGGAAAGAGTGATCTGGGAAAAATCAAGAGACAGTGGCAATTTAGCAGAAGCTCAAAAGAGGCAGGATGGGTCATGGGTCTGTGTCATTGAAACAGAGCATGCATTTTAGTGTTTACCATTTTTTAGATCGACCCTTCCCTTCTGATGAGGCTCCCCTTAGCTAGAAAGCCAAAGCTCGGTTTTCATTTCCTTCCTCTTGTCCTTTGCCTTCCTTCATCCCCCAAAGAGGATGGCCCAACACCAGCTCAGCCCACACTTACTAACCTCCCACATCCATACACACCACCCCATGTCCTCATCGAGAAGAAAGCCCGTGAGTAATTCCTGAGCCGCATCACCAGTGTCCTGACGGTTACTCTGTGTCCCTCCAGCTCTCCCTGAGGTTTCGGTGGACGACCTGCACCGTGCTAGGACAGAAGAAAAGCCCCCGTGGATCCCCAAGGCAAGCTGGAATTTTTCTGGTCTGAGATAGAAATATTGCTTTATTTCTCTTTCAATAGAATTAAGTTATGTATATTTGAGGGTATTCCTTCCAGACACATACAATTCCCTTGGTTGGGAGAATGTGGAGTGAGAGTCTATGACCAACTCATGGTGCCTGATTCCACAGGACATTACAATTGACAGCATCCATTACAGCCTGTAGAGTATGGGGCTCTCTCTCCTGCAGCGATTTTTTCCTCTAGGCAAAGAATTCTGTAATTTCCAACCTAAATGGACTTGGAAGTTCCATCCTCCCAGCAAAGTTCTTGCCTTTCAGCCTGAGTAGGTTTGCTCTGATAACCCTTGCTGGGTTCCCTGGACCACTGTTTCTTATGAGGTTTTCTACTGTCAGCAAATGAACAAAAGACCTGAGCATCACTGTGATCTTATCCTCATAGTGTTTTCTCTTCTGTAATTGCAGGTGGCCTTCCCAGAACGTGAAAACGGTATGTATTCTGGAATCAGTCACTTGGGGAGGAAGAACTTGGAAGATGAGAAAGTGGGACATTCTTGCTGGTTTTAGTGTAGAGGGCAAACTGATTCCAAATTTGTGCTGGGAATGAGAGTAGGGGTCCTGGTGATAGAAAGTGATTTACAAGTAATGTGACCAATTACTATAGTCCCAGGAAGAAGCTGTATTACGGTTAGGTGGTGTAGGTTTGTGTGCATGAGACTGGGTGTGTCTGTATGTGAAATGAGTGGGATGACTCTGTGTGTGTATGTGAACTTTTTGTGTTGTGTTTCCCTTGATTTATGTTCCCCTAAACATCACTGTTACTGGTGCCAACTTTCTAGAAAATATTCCCATCACCACTGCATCATGAATGGGTATGGATATAAAAGTAAATAAACTGTACACTTTCAGTGTGTGCATTGATTTTATACCAAGTGAGCCTCATTTAACCTGGAAAACAAATCCTATCACCACCCAGGCAAATGTTTACTGGATTATTATTATTATTATTATTATTATTATTTGGCTGTGTTGGGTCTTCGTTGCAGTGCGCGGGCTTCTCATTTCGGTGGCTTCTGTTGTTCCGGAGCATGGGCTCTAGGTGCATGGGCTTCAATAGTTGTGGCACGTGGGCTCAGTAGTTGTGACTTGCGGGCTCTAGAGCACAGGCTTAGTAGTTGTGGTGCACGGACTTAGTTGCTCCATGGCTGGATTCTTAATGAACAAAACTGGGTTTCAGCATCCCTACTACTGGGTCAATTACAACTTCATTTAATAAGAAATCTCATCTCTTAGTAGGTCTCATAGCATTCTGAATGGTTATGATACATCTCTCTGCCACTTCCCTCATTCTAACTGTTTCCTATTAGAGCCTCGGGATGAGTCCTCCCCCCTTCCCTGAAGCACCTAGTGCTAGGCAGGCCTCCTTCCTTTTGCAGGGAGCCCATGCTTGTACCCACATGCCACACCCAGTTCTGGAGGAGTCCGAGAAAGAAGGAGCCTCCAGGAGTAGATGGAGGAAATTCACTCCACCTTTCTCCTTTGAGGCTAATATTCACTATCGGATTCTGTGCTAAGGAAACGAAATGTCCTTCTCCTGTGGAAAGTCTGTCTTCCATCACTTGTGCCGGCCCTGTTTCTGTGTGCTGGGCAAGAAACACTGCATACAGTGAAGACAGAACCAAGAGATGTACCCCAGGGATTGAGCTCAGGGTAGGCACTGGCTCTGTCTGTCCTGTCCGTGATCCATCATTCGTCATGGTTGTGACTCTTGGACAGTCACTTATCTCTCTCAATTTCCACACCCTCCACCATAACATATGGGTTACAGCCCCCACTTTGCCCTCCCCTTCACCCCCAACAGGGCTGGGTGTCAGACATGATAATGGATATTCTCCATGAGCTGTAAAACATTGTTCCCATGAAAAAGCTGAAGAGTAAGCTTGAATCCCTCTTTACTTGGAGCCGTCAAATCCCTTCTCTCCTTTCAACAGCTACGAAATATCCAGCTTCTTCTTGCCATCATTCAGGATTGAACACTTATAGAGCATTTGTGAAGCACCGGTCCTTTATTTTTCAAACATTTTACCTATATTCAATCATTTTTGGACACATGACATAATGCTAAACTTAGGCCATATTAACATTTCTGCATCTCAGAACAGGCAACTGAGGCAAGGAGGGATCTACATATCTTTCCCAAGTACATGCTTCTTCTAAACGGGATTTGAATCCAGTCCATCAGTCACGGTCCCAATGGTTTGCTGACTTTCTAGACATTCTCAGTTAAATAAAGATATTTGCCCACAAAACCTGTCTGTTGGGTGTTTTCACTGCATACCAAACTGCAAGATCTTCCTAAGTCCAACTTTGATTCAGGAGGCTCTGCTGGGCAGCTGGTGAGGAAAGGGACCAAAGGATTGAACTGTGAATAAATTATTGCTAATTTCCCCATGGTCTTCTGCCAGCAAGATGTCAATAGTTGTCTCTATTGTAATGCATTTCCCAGGATGCTGCTCCCAGAATGCGAGAAGAAGAAACACTCATGAGAGGTCAAGAATATCAACCCCAGGCTGGCTGAAACAGATCGGCATCCGGCCACATTTTAGGATGCACCCTATAAATGACCCAGCTGAAGGTACTGTGGAAAATGTCTCATTCGGTTCACTCAAGAATAATTATTCTAGTTGATTCAGTGCCTCATATTGAAGAAAAAGCTATGAAATATTAAGCAGTATTCTTCTTTTATTCCATGTGTTCAAATTGAAACTTACTAAGCCAGCTGGTACTGTTTTAACCATGGAAGTAAACACGCATTTAAAATTCAACATTTGGTTCATGTTTAAGAGGGAAGATGGTCTCTAGTTATGGTTTAGACATTAGCTGATTTTTGAACGTTAGCAACAACACATCCCTCCCTGAAACCATGTTTTGAGATTTCTTTAAATTATTAGACATTATTTAGAACAGGATTATATTGACCTAAAAGTTGTACATGCAATACAGAAAATACCTGTATCCTATCACTCCAGTTTCAGCTATTAATAATATATAGCATAGGTGAAGTACATTTGTTACAATTAGTGAAACAATGTAAGTATATTTTTACTAATGAAAAGTCCCTAGTTCACCTCAGAGTCACACCTTGTGTTGTTATATTCAATGATATTTGAAATATGTACAGTATTATTTGTCACCATTATGGTGCCATAGAGAAATGTGTACACTAATGTTCATAGTAGCATTATTCTTAGTAGCGAAAAGATAGAAACAATCCAAAGTCCATGAGGTGATGAATGGATAAATAAAATGTGATATATACACAGAATGGAATAATTTTCAACCATAAAAAGGAATTAAAGATTGACTTATGCTACAAAATGAATGATCCAAATAATATAAAAAATATATTATTGTTAGTGAAATAAGGCAGGCGCAGAAAGACAAATATTATATGATTCCACTTGTATGAGGTACCTAGTGTAGGCAAACTCACAGACACCGGAAGTAGAAATTACCAAGGTCAGGAGGCAGGAGTAAGGTGGATTATGATTTAATGGGTACAGAGGTTACGTTGAAATGATGAAAAAGATTAAGATGTAGATTGTGTTGATGGGTACACAGCATTGTGAAAGTAAGAAATGCTAGTGAACTGTCTACTTAAAAATTATGAAAAGCATAAATATGTATATTTCATCACAATAAAATAAGTCAAAAATCCAACAGAATGGACGATGAATGAAGGAGCAACATATTTGATTAGAAGGAAGCTGAAAGAGTCTTGTAACATTTCAAGAAGAAGGGGGATTTGGAGGGACTTTGAAATGGGCAGAGGGGCCGTGGGACTCTATACTGAAACATAGTGCAATGTTAGTGTTTAAGCTTTTTCAGACTGACACTTTCAAATTGATTAGGTTCCCTACAGCTAGAAAGCTAAAGGTTCTCTTCCTCATTTCTGAAATGTTCCTCCCCTTTGCCTTCCTCCACCCACCAGGGAGGTTTGTCCAACAGCACCTCAGTCCACACTCAGTAACCACCTGCATCCATACACTGCCACCCTGTGTCCACATTAACGAGGCTCTCTGAGTAATTCCTGAGCAGCATCACCAGTGTCCTGACACTTACTCTGTGTCCTCCTAGAGCCCCCTGAGGACCTGTTGGAGAAACTGCCCCATGTGAGGACAATTAAAGTGGCTCCTGCTACCTCCAGGGTAAGCTCCCCTTATTTATCAGAGATTAAAAGTTTGCTTCATTTCTTTCTTTTCCAATTGATTTCAGATATGAAGATCTACAATGTTCAAGACAGCTGATGTATACAATTTTGCTTGGTTGGATGAATGCTGATTGAAGGTCTTTCCCAACAGATAACTCATTCAAAAGGCCATTTAAAAAATGGCAACATCAGTTAGAAACTGTAGAGTCAGACACACTTTCCTCAGCAGAAAATTTCCCTCCTTGAAATAGACTTTTGTATTTGCTCCTCAAAGTGGACCTGAGAGATCTTCCAGGCAAAGCTCCAGCCTTTCCCACAGCTGTCTTCTCTGGTTTCTTTTGGGGCCATTGACTCAACAACAGTTTCCCATTTGGTTTTCTGAGGACAAAAAAAGAGATGAAATACCTGTGTCCACAGAGCACAGGATGCTGAGATCCTTACACTGTTTTCTCTTCTCTAATCACAGGTGGATTGGACAGCAAACAAAACCGGTATGTATTCAGAGTTCACCCCTGTGCTGAGGAACAATCTAGATGATGAAGAAGGTGGGACTCTCTTGCTGGCTTTGCTTGGAGAGACACCCTGATTCAGGGTCCCTACAGGGATGAGGGCTGGGGGTGTAGAGCCAGAGAGTGATTTCCCAGTAAAGAGCCATGCCCAAGTTCTGTGGTCCTGGAAGTAACTGCATCATTTAGATGATGTGGGTTTGTGTGTATCAGGGTTGGGGTGGGGTCCATGTGTGAGCCTATGTGGTGTGATTGTGAACCTGCATGCGTGAGCGTGTGTGTGTTTCCTCAGGAGATATTTCCCTCTTACACAGCACAATTCACCTGTCAACAAAGCTCATCACCACTGCACACTGTGTGTACACTACCTTGTTCTTCCCTCAACACAGCTGTTGCCCAGATTTGGTTAATATTCCTTTTCCTCAGAAGGAGATGGTGCAGAGATAAATGTTCTCAGCTCTTGACCTCCTAAGTGGAAAAGCCAAACTGAGAACCCAGGGGTGGGTCCCAATGTGGGTGCTCTGGATCCCTGACCTGCACTTACCACTCAGCCAAGGGATCCTCAGTCATGGAGCAAGGGAGTCCCTGCATCCGTATCCTTGGCTGGAAGTCCTAGCATCTCCAAAGGTCCAGACCTTGCCCATCAGGTGGCCTTAGTGGTCACAGAATGCAGGGCAGCTATGGGTGGGCTTATCAGTTGACTTTGGCACAGTCATTAAGGTGAAATTCACCTCAGGACCTGCATTCTCCTGGTCAGCTCACAGATTCTGAGAGGTGTGAGACCCCATGTATACAGTACAGGTCATATCTGTCAGTGCTGGTGTCATTGCTTAAACAAGGCCGAAAGCAGGTAAGAATCAGGGAGCTATTTTATTGTATTGGATAACATTACCATAAGCCTTAGCATTGGTCAATTCCTGTAGCCCACACCCAAGGACTCAAAGTGGAACCTGACTGTTAGCCTGTACACTTCTCCTGCGCAGCTGGGTTAGAGACAGGCTGTGCTCAGTCCGGGCTCCCTCTTCATAACGAAGTGTCCCACTTATGGAACAGCTCCCCAGAGTATGGACAGCCCCTGACTCAATGGGCATACGTACATTGTATAGAAAACAAAGACTGGGAGAAAAATATGATACGATTGATAGTGGCTGTATCTAAAGGGTAGGATTCCAGTTTTGTCAAATCTTGTGTATTTGATTTTCTTTAAGACAAGTGATTAGTGAATAAATGTAGCATATTTTGTCTAGGATTGAATTCAGTCCTTTAATGGAGGTTGCTGTTAATCAAGTATAAAATATCATACAACAGAAGACATGATAAATGCAGTAGCTGGCATTGTGGATGCTGGGGAAAGAGTGATCTGGGAAAAATCAAGAGACAGTGGCAATTTAGCAGAAGCTCAAAAGAGGCAGGATGGGTCATGGGTCTGTGTCATTGAAACAGAGCATGCATTTTAGTGTTTACCATTTTTTAGATCGACCCTTCCCTTCTGATGAGGCTCCCCTTAGCTAGAAAGCCAAAGCTCGGTTTTCATTTCCTTCCTCTTGTCCTTTGCCTTCCTTCATCCCCCAAAGAGGATGGCCCAACACCAGCTCAGCCCACACTTACTAACCTCCCACATCCATACACACCACCCCATGTCCTCATCGAGAAGAAAGCCCGTGAGTAATTCCTGAGCCGCATCACCAGTGTCCTGACGGTTACTCTGTGTCCCTCCAGCTCTCCCTGAGGTTTCGGTGGACGACCTGCACCGTGCTAGGACAGAAGAAAAGCCCCCGTGGATCCCCAAGGCAAGCTGGAATTTTTCTGGTCTGAGATAGAAATATTGCTTTATTTCTCTTTCAATAGAATTAAGTTATGTATATTTGAGGGTATTCCTTCCAGACACATACAATTCCCTTGGTTGGGAGAATGTGGAGTGAGAGTCTATGACCAACTCATGGTGCCTGATTCCACAGGACATTACAATTGACAGCATCCATTACAGCCTGTAGAGTATGGGGCTCTCTCTCCTGCAGCGATTTTTTCCTCTAGGCAAAGAATTCTGTAATTTCCAACCTAAATGGACTTGGAAGTTCCATCCTCCCAGCAAAGTTCTTGCCTTTCAGCCTGAGTAGGTTTGCTCTGATAACCCTTGCTGGGTTCCCTGGACCACTGTTTCTTATGAGGTTTTCTACTGTCAGCAAATGAACAAAAGACCTGAGCATCACTGTGATCTTATCCTCATAGTGTTTTCTCTTCTGTAATTGCAGGTGGCCTTCCCAGAACGTGAAAACGGTATGTATTCTGGAATCAGTCACTTGGGGAGGAAGAACTTGGAAGATGAGAAAGTGGGACATTCTTGCTGGTTTTAGTGTAGAGGGCAAACTGATTCCAAATTTGTGCTGGGAATGAGAGTAGGGGTCCTGGTGATAGAAAGTGATTTACAAGTAATGTGACCAATTACTATAGTCCCAGGAAGAAGCTGTATTACGGTTAGGTGGTGTAGGTTTGTGTGCATGAGACTGGGTGTGTCTGTATGTGAAATGAGTGGGATGACTCTGTGTGTGTATGTGAACTTTTTGTGTTGTGTTTCCCTTGATTTATGTTCCCCTAAACATCACTGTTACTGGTGCCAACTTTCTAGAAAATATTCCCATCACCACTGCATCATGAATGGGTATGGATATAAAAGTAAATAAACTGTACACTTTCAGTGTGTGCATTGATTTTATACCAAGTGAGCCTCATTTAACCTGGAAAACAAATCCTATCACCACCCAGGCAAATGTTTACTGGATTATTATTATTATTATTATTATTATTATTTGGCTGTGTTGGGTCTTCGTTGCAGTGCGCGGGCTTCTCATTTCGGTGGCTTCTGTTGTTCCGGAGCATGGGCTCTAGGTGCATGGGCTTCAATAGTTGTGGCACGTGGGCTCAGTAGTTGTGACTTGCGGGCTCTAGAGCACAGGCTTAGTAGTTGTGGTGCACGGACTTAGTTGCTCCATGGCTGGATTCTTAATGAACAAAACTGGGTTTCAGCATCCCTACTACTGGGTCAATTACAACTTCATTTAATAAGAAATCTCATCTCTTAGTAGGTCTCATAGCATTCTGAATGGTTATGATACATCTCTCTGCCACTTCCCTCATTCTAACTGTTTCCTATTAGAGCCTCGGGATGAGTCCTCCCCCCTTCCCTGAAGCACCTAGTGCTAGGCAGGCCTCCTTCCTTTTGCAGGGAGCCCATGCTTGTACCCACATGCCACACCCAGTTCTGGAGGAGTCCGAGAAAGAAGGAGCCTCCAGGAGTAGATGGAGGAAATTCACTCCACCTTTCTCCTTTGAGGCTAATATTCACTATCGGATTCTGTGCTAAGGAAACGAAATGTCCTTCTCCTGTGGAAAGTCTGTCTTCCATCACTTGTGCCGGCCCTGTTTCTGTGTGCTGGGCAAGAAACACTGCATACAGTGAAGACAGAACCAAGAGATGTACCCCAGGGATTGAGCTCAGGGTAGGCACTGGCTCTGTCTGTCCTGTCCGTGATCCATCATTCGTCATGGTTGTGACTCTTGGACAGTCACTTATCTCTCTCAATTTCCACACCCTCCACCATAACATATGGGTTACAGCCCCCACTTTGCCCTCCCCTTCACCCCCAACAGGGCTGGGTGTCAGACATGATAATGGATATTCTCCATGAGCTGTAAAACATTGTTCCCATGAAAAAGCTGAAGAGTAAGCTTGAATCCCTCTTTACTTGGAGCCGTCAAATCCCTTCTCTCCTTTCAACAGCTACGAAATATCCAGCTTCTTCTTGCCATCATTCAGGATTGAACACTTATAGAGCATTTGTGAAGCACCGGTCCTTTATTTTTCAAACATTTTACCTATATTCAATCATTTTTGGACACATGACATAATGCTAAACTTAGGCCATATTAACATTTCTGCATCTCAGAACAGGCAACTGAGGCAAGGAGGGATCTACATATCTTTCCCAAGTACATGCTTCTTCTAAACGGGATTTGAATCCAGTCCATCAGTCACGGTCCCAATGGTTTGCTGACTTTCTAGACATTCTCAGTTAAATAAAGATATTTGCCCACAAAACCTGTCTGTTGGGTGTTTTCACTGCATACCAAACTGCAAGATCTTCCTAAGTCCAACTTTGATTCAGGAGGCTCTGCTGGGCAGCTGGTGAGGAAAGGGACCAAAGGATTGAACTGTGAATAAATTATTGCTAATTTCCCCATGGTCTTCTGCCAGCAAGATGTCAATAGTTGTCTCTATTGTAATGCATTTCCCAGGATGCTGCTCCCAGAATGCGAGAAGAAGAAACACTCATGAGAGGTCAAGAATATCAACCCCAGGCTGGCTGAAACAGATCGGCATCCGGCCACATTTTAGGATGCACCCTATAAATGACCCAGCTGAAGGTACTGTGGAAAATGTCTCATTCGGTTCACTCAAGAATAATTATTCTAGTTGATTCAGTGCCTCATATTGAAGAAAAAGCTATGAAATATTAAGCAGTATTCTTCTTTTATTCCATGTGTTCAAATTGAAACTTACTAAGCCAGCTGGTACTGTTTTAACCATGGAAGTAAACACGCATTTAAAATTCAACATTTGGTTCATGTTTAAGAGGGAAGATGGTCTCTAGTTATGGTTTAGACATTAGCTGATTTTTGAACGTTAGCAACAACACATCCCTCCCTGAAACCATGTTTTGAGATTTCTTTAAATTATTAGACATTATTTAGAACAGGATTATATTGACCTAAAAGTTGTACATGCAATACAGAAAATACCTGTATCCTATCACTCCAGTTTCAGCTATTAATAATATATAGCATAGGTGAAGTACATTTGTTACAATTAGTGAAACAATGTAAGTATATTTTTACTAATGAAAAGTCCCTAGTTCACCTCAGAGTCACACCTTGTGTTGTTATATTCAATGATATTTGAAATATGTACAGTATTATTTGTCACCATTATGGTGCCATAGAGAAATGTGTACACTAATGTTCATAGTAGCATTATTCTTAGTAGCGAAAAGATAGAAACAATCCAAAGTCCATGAGGTGATGAATGGATAAATAAAATGTGATATATACATAGAATGGAATAATTTTCAACCATAAAAAGGAATTAAAGATTGACTTATGCTACAAAATGAATGATCCAAATAATATAAAAAATATATTATTGTTAGTGAAATAAGGCAGGCGCAGAAAGACAAATATTATATGATTCCACTTGTATGAGGTACCTAGTGTAGGCAAACTCACAGACACCGGAAGTAGAAATTACCAAGGTCAGGAGGCAGGAGTAAGGTGGATTATGATTTAATGGGTACAGAGGTTACGTTGAAATGATGAAAAAGATTAAGATGTAGATTGTGTTGATGGGTACACAGCATTGTGAAAGTAAGAAATGCTAGTGAACTGTCTACTTAAAAATTATGAAAAGCATAAATATGTATATTTCATCACAATAAAATAAGTCAAAAATCCAACAGAATGGACGATGAATGAAGGAGCAACATATTTGATTAGAAGGAAGCTGAAAGAGTCTTGTAACATTTCAAGAAGAAGGGGGATTTGGAGGGACTTTGAAATGGGCAGAGGGGCCGTGGGACTCTATACTGAAACATAGTGCAATGTTAGTGTTTAAGCTTTTTCAGACTGACACTTTCAAATTGATTAGGTTCCCTACAGCTAGAAAGCTAAAGGTTCTCTTCCTCATTTCTGAAATGTTCCTCCCCTTTGCCTTCCTCCACCCACCAGGGAGGTTTGTCCAACAGCACCTCAGTCCACACTCAGTAACCACCTGCATCCATACACTGCCACCCTGTGTCCACATTAACGAGGCTCTCTGAGTAATTCCTGAGCAGCATCACCAGTGTCCTGACACTTACTCTGTGTCCTCCTAGAGCCCCCTGAGGACCTGTTGGAGAAACTGCCCCATGTGAGGACAATTAAAGTGGCTCCTGCTACCTCCAGGGTAAGCTCCCCTTATTTATCAGAGATTAAAAGTTTGCTTCATTTCTTTCTTTTCCAATTGATTTCAGATATGAAGATCTACAATGTTCAAGACAGCTGATGTATACAATTTTGCTTGGTTGGATGAATGCTGATTGAAGGTCTTTCCCAACAGATAACTCATTCAAAAGGCCATTTAAAAAATGGCAACATCAGTTAGAAACTGTAGAGTCAGACACACTTTCCTCAGCAGAAAATTTCCCTCCTTGAAATAGACTTTTGTATTTGCTCCTCAAAGTGGACCTGAGAGATCTTCCAGGCAAAGCTCCAGCCTTTCCCACAGCTGTCTTCTCTGGTTTCTTTTGGGGCCATTGACTCAACAACAGTTTCCCATTTGGTTTTCTGAGGACAAAAAAAGAGATGAAATACCTGTGTCCACAGAGCACAGGATGCTGAGATCCTTACACTGTTTTCTCTTCTCTAATCACAGGTGGATTGGACAGCAAACAAAACCGGTATGTATTCAGAGTTCACCCCTGTGCTGAGGAACAATCTAGATGATGAAGAAGGTGGGACTCTCTTGCTGGCTTTGCTTGGAGAGACACCCTGATTCAGGGTCCCTACAGGGATGAGGGCTGGGGGTGTAGAGCCAGAGAGTGATTTCCCAGTAAAGAGCCATGCCCAAGTTCTGTGGTCCTGGAAGTAACTGCATCATTTAGATGATGTGGGTTTGTGTGTATCAGGGTTGGGGTGGGGTCCATGTGTGAGCCTATGTGGTGTGATTGTGAACCTGCATGCGTGAGCGTGTGTGTGTTTCCTCAGGAGATATTTCCCTCTTACACAGCACAATTCACCTGTCAACAAAGCTCATCACCACTGCACACTGTGTGTACACTACCTTGTTCTTCCCTCAACACAGCTGTTGCCCAGATTTGGTTAATATTCCTTTTCCTCAGAAGGAGATGGTGCAGAGATAAATGTTCTCAGCTCTTGACCTCCTAAGTGGAAAAGCCAAACTGAGAACCCAGGGGTGGGTCCCAATGTGGGTGCTCTGGATCCCTGACCTGCACTTACCACTCAGCCAAGGGATCCTCAGTCATGGAGCAAGGGAGTCCCTGCATCCGTATCCTTGGCTGGAAGTCCTAGCATCTCCAAAGGTCCAGACCTTGCCCATCAGGTGGCCTTAGTGGTCACAGAATGCAGGGCAGCTATGGGTGGGCTTATCAGTTGACTTTGGCACAGTCATTAAGGTGAAATTCACCTCAGGACCTGCATTCTCCTGGTCAGCTCACAGATTCTGAGAGGTGTGAGACCCCATGTATACAGTACAGGTCATATCTGTCAGTGCTGGTGTCATTGCTTAAACAAGGCCGAAAGCAGATAAGAATCAGGGAGCTATTTTATTGTATTGGATAACATTACCATAAGCCTTAGAATTGGTCAATTCCTGTAGCCCACACCCAAGGACTCAAAGTGGAACCTGACTGTTAGCCTGTACACTTCTCCTGCGCAGCTGGGTTAGAGACAGGCTGTGCTCAGTCCGGGCTCCCTCTTCATAACGAAGTGTCCCACTTATGGAACAGCTCCCCAGAGTATGGACAGCCCCTGACTCAATGGGCATACGTACATTGTATAGAAAACAAAGACTGGGAGAAAAATATGATACGATTGATAGTGGCTGTATCTAAAGGGTAGGATTCCAGTTTTGTCAAATCTTGTGTATTTGATTTTCTTTAAGACAAGTGATTAGTGAATAAATGTAGCATATTTTGTCTAGGATTGAATTCAGTCCTTTAATGGAGGTTGCTGTTAATCAAGTATAAAATATCATACAACAGAAGACATGATAAATGCAGTAGCTGGCATTGTGGATGCTGGGGAAAGAGTGATCTGGGAAAAATCAAGAGACAGTGGCAATTTAGCAGAAGCTCAAAAGAGGCAGGATGGGTCATGGGTCTGTGTCATTGAAACAGAGCATGCATTTTAGTGTTTACCATTTTTTAGATCGACCCTTCCCTTCTGATGAGGCTCCCCTTAGCTAGAAAGCCAAAGCTCGGTTTTCGTTTCCTTCCTCTTGTCCTTTGCCTTCCTTCATCCCCCAAAGAGGATGGCCCAACACCAGCTCAGCCCACACTTACTAACCTCCCACATCCATACACACCACCCCATGTCCTCATCGAGAAGAAAGCCCGTGAGTAATTCCTGAGCCGCATCACCAGTGTCCTGACGGTTACTCTGTGTCCCTCCAGCTCTCCCTGAGGTTTCGGTGGACGACCTGCACCGTGCTAGGACAGAAGAAAAGCCCCCGTGGATCCCCAAGGCAAGCTGGAATTTTTCTGGTCTGAGATAGAAATATTGCTTTATTTCTCTTTCAATAGAATTAAGTTATGTATATTTGAGGGTATTCCTTCCAGACACATACAATTCCCTTGGTTGGGAGAATGTGGAGTGAGAGTCTATGACCAACTCATGGTGCCTGATTCCACAGGACATTACAATTGACAGCATCCATTACAGCCTGTAGAGTATGGGGCTCTCTCTCCTGCAGCGATTTTTTCCTCTAGGCAAAGAATTCTGTAATTTCCAACCTAAATGGACTTGGAAGTTCCATCCTCCCAGCAAAGTTCTTGCCTTTCAGCCTGAGTAGGTTTGCTCTGATAACCCTTGCTGGGTTCCCTGGACCACTGTTTCTTATGAGGTTTTCTACTGTCAGCAAATGAACAAAAGACCTGAGCATCACTGTGATCTTATCCTCATAGTGTTTTCTCTTCTGTAATTGCAGGTGGCCTTCCCAGAACGTGAAAACGGTATGTATTCTGGAATCAGTCACTTGGGGAGGAAGAACTTGGAAGATGAGAAAGTGGGACATTCTTGCTGGTTTTAGTGTAGAGGGCAAACTGATTCCAAATTTGTGCTGGGAATGAGAGTAGGGGTCCTGGTGATAGAAAGTGATTTACAAGTAATGTGACCAATTACTATAGTCCCAGGAAGAAGCTGTATTACGGTTAGGTGGTGTAGGTTTGTGTGCATGAGACTGGGTGTGTCTGTATGTGAAATGAGTGGGATGACTCTGTGTGTGTATGTGAACTTTTTGTGTTGTGTTTCCCTTGATTTATGTTCCCCTAAACATCACTGTTACTGGTGCCAACTTTCTAGAAAATATTCCCATCACCACTGCATCATGAATGGGTATGGATATAAAAGTAAATAAACTGTACACTTTCAGTGTGTGCATTGATTTTATACCAAGTGAGCCTCATTTAACCTGGAAAACAAATCCTATCACCACCCAGGCAAATGTTTACTGGATTATTATTATTATTATTATTATTTGGCTGTGTTGGGTCTTCGTTGCAGTGCGCGGGCTTCTCATTTCGGTGGCTTCTGTTGTTCCGGAGCATGGGCTCTAGGTGCATGGGCTTCAGTAGTTGTGGCACGTGGGCTCAGTAGTTGTGACTTGCGGGCTCTAGAGCACAGGCTTAGTAGTTGTGGTGCACGGACTTAGTTGCTCCATGGCTGGATTCTTAATGAACAAAACTGGGTCTCAGCATCCCTACTACTGGGTCAATTACAACTTCATTTAATAAGAAATCTCATCTCTTAGTAGGTCTCATAGCATTCTGAATGGTTATGATACATCTCTCTGCCACTTCCCTCATTCTAACTGTTTCCTATTAGAGCCTCGGGATGAGTCCTCCCCCCTTCCCTGAAGCACCTAGTGCTAGGCAGGCCTCCTTCCTTTTGCAGGGAGCCCATGCTTGTACCCACATGCCACACCCAGTTCTGGAGGAGTCCGAGAAAGAAGGAGCCTCCAGGAGTAGATGGAGGAAATTCACTCCACCTTTCTCCTTTGAGGCTAATATTCACTATCGGATTCTGTGCTAAGGAAACGAAATGTCCTTCTCCTGTGGAAAGTCTGTCTTCCATCACTTGTGCCGGCCCTGTTTCTGTGTGCTGGGCAAGAAACACTGCATACAGTGAAGACAGAACCAAGAGATGTACCCCAGGGATTGAGCTCAGGGTAGGCACTGGCTCTGTCTGTCCTGTCCGTGATCCATCATTCGTCATGGTTGTGACTCTTGGACAGTCACTTATCTCTCTCAATTTCCACACCCTCCACCATAACATATGGGTTACAGCCCCCACTTTGCCCTCCCCTTCACCCCCAACAGGGCTGGGTGTCAGACATGATAATGGATATTCTCCATGAGCTGTAAAGCATTGTTCCCATGAAAAAGCTGAAGAGTAAGCTTGAATCCCTCTTTACTTGGAGCCGTCAAATCCCTTCTGTCCTTTCAACAGCTACGAAATATCCAGCTTCTTCTTGCCATCATTCAGGATTGAACACTGATAGAGCATTTGTGAAGCACCGGTCCTTTATTTTTCAAACATTTTACCTATATTCAATCATTTTTGGACACATGACATAATGCTAAACTTAGGCCATGTTAACATTTCTGCATCTCAGAACAGGCAACTGAGGCAAGGAGGGATCTACATATCTTTCCCAAGTACATGCTTCTTCTAAACGGGATTTGAATCCAGTCCATCAGTCACGGTCCCAATGGTTTGCTGACTTTCTAGACATTCTCAGTTAAATAAAGATATTTGCCCACAAAACCTGTCTGTTGGGTGTTTTCACTGCATACCAAACTGCAAGATCTTCCTAAGTCCAACTTTGATTCAGGAGGCTCTGCTGGGCAGCTGGTGAGGAAAGGGACCAAAGGATTGAACTGTGAATAAATTATTGCTAATTTCCCCATGGTCTTCTGCCAGCAAGATGTCAATAGTTGTCTCTATTGTAATGCATTTCCCAGGATGCTGCTCCCAGAATGCGAGAAGAAGAAACACTCATGAGAGGTCAAGAATATCAACCCCAGGCTGGCTGAAACAGATCGGCATCCGGCCACATTTTAGGATGCACCCTATAAATGACCCAGCTGAAGGTACTGTGGAAAATGTCTCATTCGGTTCACTCAAGAATAATTATTCTAGTTGATTCAGTGCCTCATATTGAAGAAAAAGCTATGAAATATTAAGCAGTATTCTTCTTTTATTCCATGTGTTCAAATTGAAACTTACTAAGCCAGCTGGTACTGTTTTAACCATGGAAGTAAACACGCATTTAAAATTCAACATTTGGTTCATGTTTAAGAGGGAAGATGGTCTCTAGTTATGGTTTAGACATTAGCTGATTTTTGAACGTTAGCAACAACACATCCCTCCCTGAAACCATGTTTTGAGATTTCTTTAAATTATTAGACATTATTTAGAACAGGATTATATTGACCTAAAAGTTGTACATGCAATACAGAAAATACCTGTATCCTATCACTCCAGTTTCAGCTATTAATAATATATAGCATAGGTGAAGTACATTTGTTACAATTAGTGAAACAATGTAAGTATATTTTTACTAATGAAAAGTCCCTAGTTCACCTCAGAGTCACACCTTGTGTTGTTATATTCAATGATATTTGAAATATGTACAGTATTATTTGTCACCATTATGGTGCCATAGAGAAATGTGTACACTAATGTTCATAGTAGCATTATTCTTAGTAGCGAAAAGATAGAAACAATCCAAAGTCCATGAGGTGATGAATGGATAAATAAAATGTGATATATACACAGAATGGAATAATTTTCAACCATAAAAAGGAATTAAAGATTGACTTATGCTACAAAATGAATGATCCAAATAATATAAAAAATATATTATTGTTAGTGAAATAAGGCAGGCGCAGAAAGACAAATATTATATGATTCCACTTGTATGAGGTACCTAGTGTAGGCAAACTCACAGACACCGGAAGTAGAAATTACCAAGGTCAGGAGGCAGGAGTAAGGTGGATTATGATTTAATGGGTACAGAGGTTACGTTGAAATGATGAAAAAGATTAAGATGTAGATTGTGTTGATGGGTACACAGCATTGTGAAAGTAAGAAATGCTAGTGAACTGTCTACTTAAAAATTATGAAAAGCATAAATATGTATATTTCATCACAATAAAATAAGTCAAAAATCCAACAGAATGGACGATGAATGAAGGAGCAACATATTTGATTAGAAGGAAGCTGCAAGAGTCTTGTAACATTTCAAGAAGAAGGGGGATTTGGAGGGACTTTGAAATGGGCAGAGGGGCCGTGGGACTCTATACTGAAACATAGTGCAATGTTAGTGTTTAAGCTTTTTCAGACTGACACTTTCAAATTGATTAGGTTCCCTACAGCTAGAAAGCTAAAGGTTCTCTTCCTCATTTCTGAAATGTTCCTCCCCTTTGCCTTCCTCCACCCACCAGGGAGGTTTGTCCAACAGCACCTCAGTCCACACTCAGTAACCACCTGCATCCATACACTGCCACCCTGTGTCCACATTAACGAGGCTCTCTGAGTAATTCCTGAGCAGCATCACCAGTGTCCTGACACTTACTCTGTGTCCTCCTAGAGCCCCCTGAGGACCTGTTGGAGAAACTGCCCCATGTGAGGACAATTAAAGTGGCTCCTGCTACCTCCAGGGTAAGCTCCCCTTATTTATCAGAGATTAAAAGTTTGCTTCATTTCTTTCTTTTCCAATTGATTTCAGATATGAAGATCTACAATGTTCAAGACAGCTGATGTATACAATTTTGCTTGGTTGGATGAATGCTGATTGAAGGTCTTTCCCAACAGATAACTCATTCAAAAGGCCATTTAAAAAATGGCAACATCAGTTAGAAACTGTAGAGTCAGACACACTTTCCTCAGCAGAAAATTTCCCTCCTTGAAATAGACTTTTGTATTTGCTCCTCAAAGTGGACCTGAGAGATCTTCCAGGCAAAGCTCCAGCCTTTCCCACAGCTGTCTTCTCTGGTTTCTTTTGGGGCCATTGACTCAACAACAGTTTCCCATTTGGTTTTCTGAGGACAAAAAAAGAGATGAAATACCTGTGTCCACAGAGCACAGGATGCTGAGATCCTTACACTGTTTTCTCTTCTCTAATCACAGGTGGATTGGACAGCAAACAAAACCGGTATGTATTCAGAGTTCACCCCTGTGCTGAGGAACAATCTAGATGATGAAGAAGGTGGGACTCTCTTGCTGGCTTTGCTTGGAGAGACACCCTGATTCAGGGTCCCTACAGGGATGAGGGCTGGGGGTGTAGAGCCAGAGAGTGATTTCCCAGTAAAGAGCCATGCCCAAGTTCTGTGGTCCTGGAAGTAACTGCATCATTTAGATGATGTGGGTTTGTGTGTATCAGGGTTGGGGTGGGGTCCATGTGTGAGCCTATGTGGTGTGATTGTGAACCTGCATGCGTGAGCGTGTGTGTGTTTCCTCAGGAGATATTTCCCTCTTACACAGCACAATTCACCTGTCAACAAAGCTCATCACCACTGCACACTGTGTGTACACTACCTTGTTCTTCCCTCAACACAGCTGTTGCCCAGATTTGGTTAATATTCCTTTTCCTCAGAAGGAGATGGTGCAGAGATAAATGTTCTCAGCTCTTGACCTCCTAAGTGGAAAAGCCAAACTGAGAACCCAGGGGTGGGTCCCAATGTGGGTGCTCTGGATCCCTGACCTGCACTTACCACTCAGCCAAGGGATCCTCAGTCATGGAGCAAGGGAGTCCCTGCATCCGTATCCTTGGCTGGAAGTCCTAGCATCTCCAAAGGTCCAGACCTTGCCCATCAGGTGGCCTTAGTGGTCACAGAATGCAGGGCAGCTATGGGTGGGCTTATCAGTTGACTTTGGCACAGTCATTAAGGTGAAATTCACCTCAGGACCTGCATTCTCCTGGTCAGCTCACAGATTCTGAGAGGTGTGAGACCCCATGTATACAGTACAGGTCATATCTGTCAGTGCTGGTGTCATTGCTTAAACAAGGCCGAAAGCAGATAAGAATCAGGGAGCTATTTTATTGTATTGGATAACATTACCATAAGCCTTAGAATTGGTCAATTCCTGTAGCCCACACCCAAGGACTCAAAGTGGAACCTGTTAGCCTGTACACTTCTCCTGCGCAGCTGGGTTAGAGACAGGCTGTGCTCAGTCCGGGCTCCCTCTTCATAACGAAGTGTCCCACTTATGGAACAGCTCCCCAGAGTATGGACAGCCCCTGACTCAATGGGCATACGTACATTGTATAGAAAACAAAGACTGGGAGAAAAATATGATACGATTGATAGTGGCTGTATCTAAAGGGTAGGATTCCAGTTTTGTCAAATCTTGTGTATTTGATTTTCTTTAAGACAAGTGATTAGTGAATAAATGTAGCATATTTTGTCTAGGATTGAATTCAGTCCTTTAATGGAGGTTGCTGTTAATCAAGTATAAAATATCATACAACAGAAGACATGATAAATGCAGTAGCTGGCATTGTGGATGCTGGGGAAAGAGTGATCTGGGAAAAATCAAGAGACAGTGGCAATTTAGCAGAAGCTCAAAAGAGGCAGGATGGGTCATGGGTCTGTGTCATTGAAACAGAGCATGCATTTTAGTGTTTACCATTTTTTAGATCGACCCTTCCCTTCTGATGAGGCTCCCCTTAGCTAGAAAGCCAAAGCTCGGTTTTCGTTTCCTTCCTCTTGTCCTTTGCCTTCCTTCATCCCCCAAAGAGGATGGCCCAACACCAGCTCAGCCCACACTTACTAACCTCCCACATCCATACACACCACCCCATGTCCTCATCGAGAAGAAAGCCCGTGAGTAATTCCTGAGCCGCATCACCAGTGTCCTGACGGTTACTCTGTGTCCCTCCAGCTCTCCCTGAGGTTTCGGTGGACGACCTGCACCGTGCTAGGACAGAAGAAAAGCCCCCGTGGATCCCCAAGGCAAGCTGGAATTTTTCTGGTCTGAGATAGAAATATTGCTTTATTTCTCTTTCAATAGAATTAAGTTATGTATATTTGAGGGTATTCCTTCCAGACACATACAATTCCCTTGGTTGGGAGAATGTGGAGTGAGAGTCTATGACCAACTCATGGTGCCTGATTCCACAGGACATTACAATTGACAGCATCCATTACAGCCTGTAGAGTATGGAGCTCTCTCTCCTGCAGCGATTTTTTCCTCTAGGCAAAGAATTCTGTAATTTCCAACCTAAATGGACTTGGAAGTTCCATCCTCCCAGCAAAGTTCTTGCCTTTCAGCCTGAGTAGGTTTGCTCTGATAACCCTTGCTGGGTTCCCTGGACCACTGTTTCTTATGAGGTTTTCTACTGTCAGCAAATGAACAAAAGACCTGAGCATCACTGTGATCTTATCCTCATAGTGTTTTCTCTTCTGTAATTGCAGGTGGCCTTCCCAGAACGTGAAAACGGTATGTATTCTGGAATCAGTCACTTGGGGAGGAAGAACTTGGAAGATGAGAAAGTGGGACATTCTTGCTGGTTTTAGTGTAGAGGGCAAACTGATTCCAAATTTGTGCTGGGAATGAGAGTAGGGGTCCTGGTGATAGAAAGTGATTTACAAGTAATGTGACCAATTACTATAGTCCCAGGAAGAAGCTGTATTACGGTTAGGTGGTGTAGGTTTGTGTGCATGAGACTGGGTGTGTCTGTATGTGAAATGAGTGGGATGACTCTGTGTGTGTATGTGAACTTTTTGTGTTGTGTTTCCCTTGATTTATGTTCCCCTAAACATCACTGTTACTGGTGCCAACTTTCTAGAAAATATTCCCATCACCACTGCATCATGAATGGGTATGGATATAAAAGTAAATAAACTGTACACTTTCAGTGTGTGCATTGATTTTATACCAAGTGAGCCTCATTTAACCTGGAAAACAAATCCTATCACCACCCAGGCAAATGTTTACTGGATTATTATTATTATTATTATTATTTGGCTGTGTTGGGTCTTCGTTGCAGTGCGCGGGCTTCTCATTTCGGTGGCTTCTGTTGTTCCGGAGCATGGGCTCTAGGTGCATGGGCTTCAGTAGTTGTGGCACGTGGGCTCAGTAGTTGTGACTTGCGGGCTCTAGAGCACAGGCTTAGTAGTTGTGGTGCACGGACTTAGTTGCTCCATGGCTGGATTCTTAATGAACAAAACTGGGTCTCAGCATCCCTACTACTGGGTCAATTACAACTTCATTTAATAAGAAATCTCATCTCTTAGTAGGTCTCATAGCATTCTGAATGGTTATGATACATCTCTCTGCCACTTCCCTCATTCTAACTGTTTCCTATTAGAGCCTCGGGATGAGTCCTCCCCCCTTCCCTGAAGCACCTAGTGCTAGGCAGGCCTCCTTCCTTTTGCAGGGAGCCCATGCTTGTACCCACATGCCACACCCAGTTCTGGAGGAGTCCGAGAAAGAAGGAGCCTCCAGGAGTAGATGGAGGAAATTCACTCCACCTTTCTCCTTTGAGGCTAATATTCACTATCGGATTCTGTGCTAAGGAAACGAAATGTCCTTCTCCTGTGGAAAGTCTGTCTTCCATCACTTGTGCCGGCCCTGTTTCTGTGTGCTGGGCAAGAAACACTGCATACAGTGAAGACAGAACCAAGAGATGTACCCCAGGGATTGAGCTCAGGGTAGGCACTGGCTCTGTCTGTCCTGTCCGTGATCCATCATTCATCATGGTTGTGACTCTTGGACAGTCACTTATCTCTCTCAATTTCCACACCCTCCACCATAACATATGGGTTACAGCCCCCACTTTGCCCTCCCCTTCACCCCCAACAGGGCTGGGTGTCAGACATGATAATGGATATTCTCCATGAGCTGTAAAGCATTGTTCCCATGAAAAAGCTGAAGAGTAAGCTTGAATCCCTCTTTACTTGGAGCCGTCAAATCCCTTCTCTCCTTTCAACAGCTACGAAATATCCAGCTTCTTCTTGCCATCATTCAGGATTGAACACTTATAGAGCATTTGTGAAGCACCGGTCCTTTATTTTTCAAACATTTTACCTATATTCAATCATTTTTGGACACATGACATAATGCTAAACTTAGGCCATGTTAACATTTCTGCATCTCAGAACAGGCAACTGAGGCAAGGAGGGATCTACATATCTTTCCCAAGTACATGCTTCTTCTAAACGGGATTTGAATCCAGTCCATCAGTCACGGTCCCAATGGTTTGCTGACTTTCTAGACATTCTCAGTTAAATAAAGATATTTGCCCACAAAACCTGTCTGTTGGGTGTTTTCACTGCATACCAAACTGCAAGATCTTCCTAAGTCCAACTTTGATTCAGGAGGCTCTGCTGGGCAGCTGGTGAGGAAAGGGACCAAAGGATTGAACTGTGAATAAATTATTGCTAATTTCCCCATGGTCTTCTGCCAGCAAGATGTCAATAGTTGTCTCTATTGTAATGCATTTCCCAGGATGCTGCTCCCAGAATGCGAGAAGAAGAAACACTCATGAGAGGTCAAGAATATCAACCCCAGGCTGGCTGAAACAGATCGGCATCCGGCCACATTTTAGGATGCACCCTATAAATGACCCAGCTGAAGGTACTGTGGAAAATGTCTCATTCGGTTCACTCAAGAATAATTATTCTAGTTGATTCAGTGCCTCATATTGAAGAAAAAGCTATGAAATATTAAGCAGTATTCTTCTTTTATTCCATGTGTTCAAATTGAAACTTACTAAGCCAGCTGGTACTGTTTTAACCATGGAAGTAAACACGCATTTAAAATTCAACATTTGGTTCATGTTTAAGAGGGAAGATGGTCTCTAGTTATGGTTTAGACATTAGCTGATTTTTGAACGTTAGCAACAACACATCCCTCCCTGAAACCATGTTTTGAGATTTCTTTAAATTATTAGACATTATTTAGAACAGGATTATATTGACCTAAAAGTTGTACATGCAATACAGAAAATACCTGTATCCTATCACTCCAGTTTCAGCTATTAATAATATATAGCATAGGTGAAGTACATTTGTTACAATTAGTGAAACAATGTAAGTATATTTTTACTAATGAAAAGTCCCTAGTTCACCTCAGAGTCACACCTTGTGTTGTTATATTCAATGATATTTGAAATATGTACAGTATTATTTGTCACCATTATGGTGCCATAGAGAAATGTGTACACTAATGTTCATAGTAGCATTATTCTTAGTAGCGAAAAGATAGAAACAATCCAAAGTCCATGAGGTGATGAATGGATAAATAAAATGTGATATATACACAGAATGGAATAATTTTCAACCATAAAAAGGAATTAAAGATTGACTTATGCTACAAAATGAATGATCCAAATAATATAAAAAATATATTATTGTTAGTGAAATAAGGCAGGCGCAGAAAGACAAATATTATATGATTCCACTTGTATGAGGTACCTAGTGTAGGCAAACTCACAGACACCGGAAGTAGAAATTACCAAGGTCAGGAGGCAGGAGTAAGGTGGATTATGATTTAATGGGTACAGAGGTTACGTTGAAATGATGAAAAAGATTAAGATGTAGATTGTGTTGATGGGTACACAGCATTGTGAAAGTAAGAAATGCTAGTGAACTGTCTACTTAAAAATTATGAAAAGCATAAATATGTATATTTCATCACAATAAAATAAGTCAAAAATCCAACAGAATGGACGATGAATGAAGGAGCAACATATTTGATTAGAAGGAAGCTGCAAGAGTCTTGTAACATTTCAAGAAGAAGGGGGATTTGGAGGGACTTTGAAATGGGCAGAGGGGCCGTGGGACTCTATACTGAAACATAGTGCAATGTTAGTGTTTAAGCTTTTTCAGACTGACACTTTCAAATTGATTAGGTTCCCTACAGCTAGAAAGCTAAAGGTTCTCTTCCTCATTTCTGAAATGTTCCTCCCCTTTGCCTTCCTCCACCCACCAGGGAGGTTTGTCCAACAGCACCTCAGTCCACACTCAGTAACCACCTGCGTCCATACACTGCCACCCTGTGTCCACATTAACGAGGCTCTCTGAGTAATTCCTGAGCAGCATCACCAGTGTCCTGACACTTACTCTGTGTCCTCCTAGAGCCCCCTGAGGACCTGTTGGAGAAACTGCCCCATGTGAGGACAATTAAAGTGGCTCCTGCTACCTCCAGGGTAAGCTCCCCTTATTTATCAGAGATTAAAAGTTTGCTTCATTTCTTTCTTTTCCAATTGATTTCAGATATGAAGATCTACAATGTTCAAGACAGCTGATGTATACAATTTTGCTTGGTTGGATGAATGCTGATTGAAGGTCTTTCCCAACAGATAACTCATTCAAAAGGCCATTTAAAAAATGGCAACATCAGTTAGAAACTGTAGAGTCAGACACACTTTCCTCAGCAGAAAATTTCCCTCCTTGAAATAGACTTTTGTATTTGCTCCTCAAAGTGGACCTGAGAGATCTTCCAGGCAAAGCTCCAGCCTTTCCCACAGCTGTCTTCTCTGGTTTCTTTTGGGGCCATTGACTCAACAACAGTTTCCCATTTGGTTTTCTGAGGACAAAAAAAGAGATGAAATACCTGTGTCCACAGAGCACAGGATGCTGAGATCCTTACACTGTTTTCTCTTCTCTAATCACAGGTGGATTGGACAGCAAACAAAACCGGTATGTATTCAGAGTTCACCCCTGTGCTGAGGAACAATCTAGATGATGAAGAAGGTGGGACTCTCTTGCTGGCTTTGCTTGGAGAGACACCCTGATTCAGGGTCCCTACAGGGATGAGGGCTGGGGGTGTAGAGCCAGAGAGTGATTTCCCAGTAAAGAGCCATGCCCAAGTTCTGTGGTCCTGGAAGTAACTGCATCATTTAGATGATGTGGGTTTGTGTGTATCAGGGTTGGGGTGGGGTCCATGTGTGAGCCTATGTGGTGTGATTGTGAACCTGCATGCGTGAGCGTGTGTGTGTTTCCTCAGGAGATATTTCCCTCTTACACAGCACAATTCACCTGTCAACAAAGCTCATCACCACTGCACACTGTGTGTACACTACCTTGTTCTTCCCTCAACACAGCTGTTGCCCAGATTTGGTTAATATTCCTTTTCCTCAGAAGGAGATGGTGCAGAGATAAATGTTCTCAGCTCTTGACCTCCTAAGTGGAAAAGCCAAACTGAGAACCCAGGGGTGGGTCCCAATGTGGGTGCTCTGGATCCCTGACCTGCACTTACCACTCAGCCAAGGGATCCTCAGTCATGGAGCAAGGGAGTCCCTGCATCCGTATCCTTGGCTGGAAGTCCTAGCATCTCCAAAGGTCCAGACCTTGCCCATCAGGTGGCCTTAGTGGTCACAGAATCCAGGGCAGCTATGGGTGGGCTTATCAGTTGACTTTGGCACAGTCATTAAGGTGAAATTCACCTCAGGACCTGCATTCTCCTGGTCAGCTCACAGATTCTGAGAGGTGTGAGACCCCATGTATACAGTACAGGTCATATCTGTCAGTGCTGGTGTCATTGCTTAAACAAGGCCGAAAGCAGATAAGAATCAGGGAGCTATTTTATTGTATTGGATAACATTACCATAAGCCTTAGAATTGGTCAATTCCTGTAGCCCACACCCAAGGACTCAAAGTGGAACCTGACTGTTAGCCTGTACACTTCTCCTGCGCAGCTGGGTTAGAGACAGGCTGTGCTCAGTCCGGGCTCCCTCTTCATAACGAAGTGTCCCACTTATGGAACAGCTCCCCAGAGTATGGACAGCCCCTGACTCAATGGGCATACGTACATTGTATAGAAAACAAAGACTGGGAGAAAAATATGATACGATTGATAGTGGCTGTATCTAAAGGGTAGGATTCCAGTTTTGTCAAATCTTGTGTATTTGATTTTCTTTAAGACAAGTGATTAGTGAATAAATGTAGCATATTTTGTCTAGGATTGAATTCAGTCCTTTAATGGAGGTTGCTGTTAATCAAGTATAAAATATCATACAACAGAAGACATGATAAATGCAGTAGCTGGCATTGTGGATGCTGGGGAAAGAGTGATCTGGGAAAAATCAAGAGACAGTGGCAATTTAGCAGAAGCTCAAAAGAGGCAGGATGGGTCATGGGTCTGTGTCATTGAAACAGAGCGTGCATTTTAGTGTTTACCATTTTTTAGATCGACCCTTCCCTTCTGATGAGGCTCCCCTTAGCTAGAAAGCCAAAGCTCGGTTTTCATTTCCTTCCTCTTGTCCTTTGCCTTCCTTCATCCCCCAAAGAGGATGGCCCAACACCAGCTCAGCCCACACTTACTAACCTCCCACATCCATACACACCACCCCATGTCCTCATCGAGAAGAAAGCCTGTGAGTAATTCCTGAGCCGTATCACCAGTGTCCTGACGGTTACTCTGTGTCCCTCCAGCTCTCCCTGAGGTTTCGGTGGACGACCTGCACCGTGCTAGGACAGAAGAAAAGCCCCCGTGGATCCCCAAGGCAAGCTGGAATTTTTCTGGTCTGAGATAGAAATATTGCTTTATTTCTCTTTCAATAGAATTAAGTTATGTATATTTGAGGGTATTCCTTCCAGACACATACAATTCCCTTGGTTGGGAGAATGTGGAGTGAGAGTCTATGACCAACTCATGGTGCCTGATTCCACAGGACATTACAATTGACAGCATCCATTACAGCCTGTAGAGTATGGAGCTCTCTCTCCTGCAGCGATTTTTTCCTCTAGGCAAAGAATTCTGTAATTTCCAACCTAAATGGTCTTGGAAGTTCCATCCTCCCAGCAAAGTTCTTGCCTTTCAGCCTGAGTAGGTTTGCTCTGATAACCCTTGCTGGGTTCCCTGGACCACTGTTTCTTATGAGGTTTTCTACTGTCAGCAAATGAACAAAAGACCTGAGCATCACTGTGATCTTATCCTCATAGTGTTTTCTCTTCTGTAATTGCAGGTGGCCTTCCCAGAACGTGAAAACGGTATGTATTCTGGAATCAGTCACTTGAGGAGGAAGAACTTGGAAGATGAGAAAGTGGGACATTCTTGCTGGTTTTAGTGTAGAGGGCAAACTGATTCCAAATTTGTGCTGGGAATGAGAGTAGGGGTCCTGGTGATAGAAAGTGATTTACAAGTAATGTGACCAATTACTATAGTCCCAGGAAGAAGCTGTATTACGGTTAGGTGGTGTAGGTTTGTGTGCATGAGACTGGGTGTGTCTGTATGTGAAATGAGTGGGATGACTCTGTGTGTGTATGTGAACTTTTTGTGTTGTGTTTCCCTTGATTTATGTTCCCCTAAACATCACTGTTACTGGTGCCAACTTTCTAGAAAATATTCCCATCACCACTGCATCATGAATGGGTATGGATATAAAAGTAAATAAACTGTACACTTTCAGTGTGTGCATTGATTTTATACCAAGTGAGCCTCATTTAACCTGGAAAACAAATCCTATCACCACCCAGGCAAATGTTTACTGGATTATTATTATTATTATTATTATTTGGCTGTGTTGGGTCTTCGTTGCAGTGCGCGGGCTTCTCATTTCGGTGGCTTCTGTTGTTCCAGAGCAAGGGCTCTAGGTGCATAGGCTTCAGTAGTTGTGGCACGTGGGCTCAGTAGTTGTGACTTGCGGGCTCTAGAGCACAGGCTTAGTAGTTGTGGTGCACGGATTTAGTTGCTCCATGGCTGGATTCTTAATGAACAAAACTGGGTTTCAGCATGCCTACTACTGGGTCAATTACAACTTCATTTAATAAGAAATCTCATCCCTTAGTAGGTCTCATAGCATTCTGAATGGTTATGATACATCTCTCTGCCACTTCCCTCATTTTAACTGTTTCCTATTAGAGTCTCAGGATGTGTCCTCCCCCCTTCCCTGAAGCACCTAGTGCTAGGCAGGCCTCCTTCCTTTTGCAGGGAGCCCATGCTTGTACCCACATGCCACACCCAGTTCTGGAGGAGTCCGAGAAAGAAGGAGCCTTCAGGAGTAGATGGAGGAAATTCACTCCACCTTTCTCCTTTGAGGCTAATATTCACTATCGGATTCTGTGCTAAGGAAAAGAAATGTCCTTCTCCTGTGGAAAGTCTGTCTTCCATCACTTGTGCCGGCCGTGTTTCTGTGTGCTGGGCAAGAAACACTGCATACAGTGAAGACAGAACCAAGAGATGTACCCCAGGGATTGAGCTCAGGGTGGGCACTGACTCCCTTCCCAGCAGGGCGGAGAAGAGGTTGTGCTTTGCAAGGTGGGACAGAGAAACCAAGCAGTGTGACAAGAGCATCTCCACTCATGTTGCTGTGCAAACTGCCAGGTGAAGTAGGTTCTTGGTATTTTCTGAAGGCTTTTGCAAGCAAACAAGTCTGGGAGTAAAGTCAATTAAAACATGGAAAGTTATACTTAAAAATTTTTTTTCGATAGTGAGTCCTTTGAGAAATACATACTTTAATAGAATATGATTGCCTTATATGTGTCAATATTTTCCCCACCAAAGAAAACACTGAAAATGCTTGATTGTAAAATGTCACTTGTTTACCCAAGAGACGGTGTAAGAGTAAAGTTGTTCTAGAAATCCTCAATCCCTAGGTCGTAGTTTGCTGATGGTGCTGAGAGGAACCCTGGTGTGCTATTCAGTGCCTGCTACTCACAGGGAGGCTCTTAAGAACGCAGAGACCCGCTCAGTGGACCCCACGTGTGAGGACAGGATTGGAGCCTCGGGCTGGACTTGAAGAGGGAAATGCTTTAGAGAAGTGGAAGGAGATACAGGAAGGGCACCTGAGCCATGGGGAGTCAGGGGTGGTTGGTTTAGAGATCAAGGAAAAGTGTACACCTGAGCACAGCCTGGGCCACACTTAGGATGCTATTGGCACTTCTGCTTGAATGGGGAAGAGAAAGGACATCCCCCTCTTGCTGGAGTGTACTCTGGAGAGATGTCTTCTTTAAAGCCTGGGGAGAGGAGCTTCTGTCCCATTATCTCCTGATACCTGTGTACATTCGAGACCCTTCCTCCTTTCTTCTTTCCCTCTGTTGACTCCCTTTCCTTATTTTTCTTCTTTTTTCCCCTTTTTCCACTTGGTATTTATTTTACATATGTATATTTTATTGTTGTAAAAGTACACATACGATGAAATCCAACGTCTTAACAAGTTTTGAAATGTCCAGTCAGTCCTGTTGACTACATGCACCTTGTTGTACAGCATGTGTCTAGAACTTTTCCATTTTGAAATAACACATTCTAACCATTGAACAGAGACTTCCCATGTCAACCTCCTGCCAGCTCTTGGAACCACCCTTCTACTCTCTGCTTCTCGGAGTTTTCTTTCAGTTTTTGACCTTCCGTGACTGGCTTATTTCACTCTTACAAATGTCCCCCAAGTTCTTTCGTGTTGCTGCAAATGGCAGGATTTCCTTCTTTTTCAAAGACTGAATGACATTCCACTGTATGTGTACACCACATTTTCTTTATTAATTCATCTTCCCATGGACACTAGGCGGTTTTCCTATGTTGTGTATTGTGTATAATGCTGCAATGGACATGAGATTGTAGATATCTCTTGGACATTCTTGTTTTATCTCCTTTGTATATAAACCTAAATGAGTGATTGCTGGATTTTATGAGAGTTCTCTTAATAATTCTTGGGAGACCTCCATTCTGTTTTCCATAATGGCTACACCATTTTACATTACTACAGGGTACAAAACAGGGTACAGAAGCTCCACTTCTTCACATCTTTGCCAGCATCCATTAATTTTCTTTCTTTTCTTCTTTTTCTTTCTTTTTTTTTTCTTTTGTTTGCAGTACACGGGCCTCTCATTGTTGTCAGTTCTCCCGTCGCGGAGCACAGGCGCCAAACGCACAGGCTCAGCGGCCATGGTTCATGGGCCAAGCCGCTCAGCGGCATGTGGGATCCTCTCAAACCGGGGCACGAACATGTGTCCCCTGCATCGGCAGGCGGACTCTCAACCACTGTGCCACCAGGGAAGCCCTAATTGTCTTTTTATAATACACATTCTAACAGGTGTGAGTGATATCTCCTTGTGGCTTGATTTCCATTTCCCTGATGCTTAGCGATGTTTAGCAAATTTTCATATGTAGATTGACCACTTGTATGTCTTTATGGAGAAATGTCTAGTGAAGCTTTTTACCCATTTTTAAACTCAGTTATTTGCCCGCTGTTTTTCTGAAATTGCCTTGTAGTAGTTTCTTTTATATTCTGGATATTGGTCCCTTATTCAGATGCAAGTTTTACACATACTTCCTCCCATCCTATAGGTTGCCTTTTCATTCTGTTGATTGTTGAAGAGACTATCCTTTCTTCACTTGGTAATCTTAGAACCTTGGCCAAGATCAGTTGGCCATATATATGTGCGTTTATTTGGCGTCTCTCTATTATATTTCATTGGTCTATCTCACTGTCTTGATGCCAGTAGCAGACTGTTTTGACTACTGTGGCATTGTTATGTGTTTTGAGTTCAGGAAGTGTTCATCTCCATCATTGCTCTTTGCTCTCAAGATTGTTTTATCTACTTGGGGGGGGTTAAATATGTATTTTAGGATTCTGTCCGCTTCTATAATAATGACATGGAATTTTGTGGGTTGTTGCGATATATGTGTACATCACTTTCTGTAGTATAGAAATGCCAACAGTATTTAATAGTCCAGTCTATGAACGTGGTATGTCATTCCAATTACTTGTCTCTTCTTTAATTTCTTTCCACAATGTCCTGTAGTTTTCAGTATACAAATTTTTCACCTCCTACGGGGCCTTTTCCACTGCCTTCCTTAGGTCTTCTAGAGTCAGGGGTGAGAAGGATGGACTCATGCAGAGAGTGAAATCCCTCCCTCCCCTCTGCACCTACTCTCTGATTATGTCTAATACAGGTGTACTGGGCCATGCCCTTCACCTCTGTCTACAAGTGGGCCCCTTGCTGGGAATTCCTCTTGGATCTGAGTGTTGACTGTACTATTTCAGTGTCCACAAGGACTCTCGCAATGCCTGGCGTGGGTCCAAGAGCCCAAGATATACCTACATACGAATGATCAGATCAGACCATCAAATTTTCTGCAGTAAAGAACAACCAGGGGAGGGGTGGCTGGTTGCCTCTTTCTCATCTTTGGATTTCTTAGAGCTGAGCTTTCCAGTGTGGTAGCCACTAACCAAATGTGTCTATTTATGATTAATTTAGTTCAAACAATAATTAACTCATTCTATTAATGCAAAAAACACACACTTGCTTGGTCACACTAGCCATGTTTCAAGTGTGTCTGTAACATCTGGAATTTCAGGTTGGTAAGGTTGACGGTGAAAGCTATAAATGGGTCTATAGAAGTGAGGGGTCGAAAGGTGATTTTCTCAGCATCTCTCCCTCATTTGAAATTTTCAACGGTGATCAATATCTTATTGAAGGACTCTGTCTGCTCAGAGCACAGGGGAGGTCTGAGAACCTGGAGGGAAGACCAGGGGGAGGCTGTGTGAGCCAGCAAGTCGAGTAGGAGAAATGGGTGGGTCAACTTGTATAATAACTTTATGCTCATGGTGTGTCTGTACAGAATGCATCGTGGAGAGCATACATAACAGTGATGCTGATGACGATTCACGTAGCGAACAACTCTCAGGTAGGATCTAAAGCGAGACAATTCCTAGAACACTTGGGTTCCACCCGGTTCTTTAGAAGCTAAGGAAGGTGAATATGAAATCAGGAAGAAGAAGGAAATATGTGTAGAATTCTGATTTGTTCTTTCCAAATTTTAATGATATAATAGAGTTATGGTGTCCATGTCCTTTGACTGTACTGTGCTTATAGTCATCTTTTCTTGCTTTGCCATTCAGAAATTTTCTTTCTCACAAGACTCCTCTTTCATTGCTTTTTCACTGCCAAAGATGAAAGGTTCATTTCTGTTTGATACCGGGAGGGTATTTTGCACCAGGATTTTGGTTTCCTTTATACATTCACGTATGATGGCCATATCCTAGTGGGAACAAAACTCTCATAATCACTTGACACTGGAGAACAAGTTCTTATAGTGAGTGTCAGGTGGTGGATGAGACTTGAACTCTCCCCCTCTACACTTTCAGGACTTGTAGCTTCACCTTAGGTTTGTCCTCACTGTTTATTCCTCATGGAAAGGGCGCTCCCAGAGGTGGATGAGTCAGAGGACACATGCTTTGGGATCACTGCATGTGCTCAGTCTCCTCATTTCAGCCTCAGCACCTCCCAAGGCTGATGTGCTGACATGCTTCCATTTGAGAGGGCTCCACGTCCAGCTGCCCCTAAAGACCCTTCATGGCCGGCAGGAATTCTAGAGGACTGTGTGAAGGGGCTGCTGGGCTCGCTTCACACACTGGCTCTCACAGCCCTGCTAACCTGGTCTCCTGGGATTGACCAGGCCCAGGACAAAGACTCAGGGCAGCAGGACCCAGGGTCACTGCTCTTCTTACAACCCACTGCTCCATCCGGACAGCCCTGCCCCTGCTCCCCACACTCCCGTCCTGCCCACCCTCTGACCTTTCCTCAGGCCTGCCTTGGTCTTCTCCTTCCCAGTTCTTCCAAGGCTGGGGTAAACCCTGGCAGGTGCTGTGTGTTTAGGAGGCTTCCCCTGCTGTAGAACTTTTGTTTCAGTATTCCAGACTAAGGGAATTGGGACAAGTTACTTTTAACTGTAATATTGCTTTCATCCTCTCTAAGGGACTAAGAGGCTTACAGAGTTGTTTTGAAGTACCTAAGGTTAGCTCAGGCACAGGACACTTACTTCTTTTGTGAAGTTGGTTGCATATCTAGGCTATTGTGGAGAATGCTGCAATGAACCTAAGTTCAACTCATTGTGATACTGATTTAATTTCCTTTGGATATATACCCAGAACTGTGATTGCTGAATCATATGATATTTCTGTTTATAGTTTTATAAGGAATCCCCATACTCTTTTTCATAATAGCTGCACCATTTTACATTCCCACAGGCAGTGTACAATTTTTCCAATACCCCACATCTTGGCCTTGACTTGTGGGCTCTAGAGCACAGGCTTAGTAGTTGTGGTGCACGGGCTTAGTTGCTCCATGGCTGGATTCTTAGTGAACAAAACTGGGTTTCAGCATGCCTACTACTGGGTCAATTACAACTTCATTTAATAAGAAATCTCATCCCTTAGTAGGTCTCATAGCATTCTGAATGGTTATGATACATCTCTCTGCCACTTCCCTCATTCTAACTGTTTCCTATTAGAGTCTCGGGATGAGTCCTCCCCTCTTACCTGAAGCACCTAGTGCTAGTCAGGCCTCCTTCCTTTTGCAGGGAGCCCATGCTTGTACCCACATGCCACACCCAGTTCTGGAGGAGTCCGAGAAAGAAGGAGCCTTCAGGAGTAGATGGAGGAAATTCACTCCACCTTTCTCCTTTGAGGCTAATATTCACTATCGGATTCTGTGCTAAGGAAACGAAATGTCCTTCTCCTGTGGAAAGTCTGTCTTCCATCACTTGTGCCGGCCCTGTTTCTGTGTGCTGGGCAAGAAACACTGCGTACAGTGAAGACAGAACCAAGAGATCTACCCCAGGGATTGAGCTCAGGGTGGGCACTAACTCCCTTCCCAGGAGGGCGGAGAGGAGGTTGTGCTTTGCAAGGTGGGACAGAGAAACCAAGCAGTGTGACAAGAGCATCTCCACTCATGTTGCTGTGCAAACTGCCAGATGAAGTAGGTTCTTGGTATTTTCTGAAGGCTTTTGCAAGCAAACAAGTCTGGGAGTAAAGTCAATTAAAACATGGAAAGTTATACTTAAAAATTTTTTTTCGATAGTGAGTCCTTTGAGAAATACATACTTTAATAGAATATGATTGCCTTATATGTGTCAATATTTTCCCCACCAAAGAAAACACTGAAAATGCTTGATTGTAAAATGTCACTTGTTTACCCAAGAGACTGTCTATGAGTAAAGTTGTTCTAGAAATCCTCAATCCCTAGGTCGTAGTTTGCTGATGGTGCTGAGGGGAACCCTGGTGTGCGATTCAGTGCCTGCTACTCACAGGGAGGCTCTTAAGAACGCAGAGACCCGCCCAGTGGACCCCACGTGTGAGGACAGGATTGGAGCCTCGGGCTGGACTTGAAGAGGGAAATGCTTTAGAGAAGTGGAAGGAGATACAGGAAGGGCACCTGAGCCATGGGGAGTCAGGGGTGGTTGGTTTAGAGATCAAGGAAAAGTGTACACCTGAGCACAGCCTGGGCCACACTTAGGATGCTATTGGCACTTCTGCTTGAATGGGGAAGAGAAAGGACATCCCCCTCTTGCTGGAGTGTACTCTGGAGAGATGTCTTCTTTAAAGCCTGGGGAGAGGAGCTTCTGTCCCATTATCTCCTGATACCTGTGTACATTCGAGACCCTTCCTCCTTTCTTCTTTCCCTCTGTTGACTCCCTTTCCTTGTTTTTCTTCTTCTTTCCCCTTTTTCCACTTGGTATTTATTTTACATATGTATATTTTATTGTTGTAAAAGTACACATACGATGAAATCCAACGTCTTAACAAGTTTTGAAATGTTCAGGCAGTCCTGTTGACTACATGCACCTTGTTGTACAGCATGTGTCTAGAACTTTTCCATTTTGCAAATAACACATGCTAACCATTGAACAGAGACTTCCCATGTCAATCTCCTGCCAGCTCTTGGAACCCCCCTTCTACTCTCTGCTTCTCGGAGTTTTCTTTCAGTTTTTGACCTTCTGTGACTGGCTTATTTCACTCTTACAAATGTCCTCCAAGTTCTTTCGTGTTGCTGCAAATGGCAGGATTTCCTTCTTTTTCAAAGACTGAATGACATTCCACTGTATGTATACACCACATTTTCTTTATTAATTCATCTTCCCATGGACTCTAGGCAGTTTTCCTTTGTTGTGTATTGTGTATAATGCTGCAATGGACATGAGATTGTAGATATCTCTTGGACATTCTTGTTTTATCTCCTTTGTATATAAACCTAAATGAGTGATTGCTGGATTTTATGATACTTCTCTTAATAATTTTTGGGGGGCCTCCATTCTGTTTTCCATAATGGCTACACTATTTTCCATTACTACAGGGTACAAAACAGGGTATAGAAGTTCCACTTCTTCACATCTTTGCCAGCATCCATTAATTTTCTTTCTTTTTTCTTTTTTTCTTTTTTCTTTTTTTTTTTTTTTTGCAGTACACAGGCCTCTCATTGTTGTGGGCTCTCCCGTTGCAGAGCACAGGCTCCAAACACACAGGCTCAGCAGCCATGGCTCATGGGCCCAGCCGCTCAGTGGCATGTGGGATCCTCCCAGACTGGGGCACGAACACATGTCCCCTGAATCGGCAGGCGGACTCTCAACTACTGTGCCACCAGGGAAGCCCTAATTGTCTTTTTATAATACACATCCTAACAGGTGTGAGTGATATCTCTTTGTGGCTTGATTTCCATTTCCCTGATGCTTAGCGATGTTGAGCAAATTTTCATATGTAGATTGACCACTTGTATGTCTTTATGGAGAAATGTCTAGTGAAGCTTTTTACCCATTTTGAAACTCAGTTATTTGCCCGATCTTTTTCTGAAATTGACTTGTAGTAGTTTCTTATATATTCTGGATATTGGTTCCTTATTCAGATACAAGGTTTACACATATTTCCTCTCATCCTATAGGTTGCCTTTTCATGCTGTTGATTGTTGAACAGACTATCCTTTCTTCACTTGGTAATCTTAGAACCTTGGCCAAGATCAGTTGGCCATATATATGTGCGTTTATTTGAGGTCTCTCTATTATATTTCATTGGTCTATCTCACTGTCTTGATGACAGTAGCAGACTGTGTTGAGTACTGTGGCATTGTTATGTGTTTTGAGTTCAGGAAGTGTTAATCTCCATTATTGCTCTTTGCTCTCAAGATTGTTTTATCTACTTGTGGGGGTTCCATATGTATTTTAGGATTCTGTCCACTTCTATAATAATGACATGGAATTTTGTGGGTTGTTGTGATATATGTGTACATCCCTTTATGTAGTATAGAAATGCCAATAGTATTTAATAATCCAGTCTATGAACATGGTATGTCATTCCCTTTACTTGTCTCTTCTTTAATTTCTTTCCGCAATGTCCTGTAGTTTTCAGTATACAAATTTTTCACCTCCTACGGGGCCTTTTCCACTGCCTTCCTCAGGTCTTCTAGATTCAGGGGTGTGAAGGATGGACTCACGGAGAGAGTGAAATCCCTCCCTCCCCTCTGCACCTACTCTCTGATTATGTGTAATACAGGTGTACTGGGCCATGCCCTTCACCTCTGTCTACAAGTGGGCCCCTTGCTGGGAATTCCTCTTGGATCTGAGTGTTGACTGTACTATTTCAGTGTCCACAAGGACTCTCCCAATGCGTGGCGTGGGTCCAAGAGCCCAAGATATACCTACATACGAAGGATCAGATCAGGCCATCAAATTTTCTGCAGTAAAGTACAACCAGGGGAAGAGTGGCTGGTTGCCTCTTTCTCGTCTTTGGATTTCTTAGAGCTGAGCTTTCCAGTGTGGTAGTCACGAACCAAATGTGTCTATTTATAATTAATTTAGTTCAAACAATAATTAACTCATTCTATTAAAAAATGCACAAAACACACAATTGCTTGGTCATACTAGCCATGTTTCAAGTGTGTCTGTAACATCTGGAATTTCATGTTGGTAAGGTTGACGGTGAAAGCTATAAATGGGTCTATAGAAGTGAGGGGTCGAAAGGTTATTTTCTCAGCATCTCTCCTTCATTTGAAATTTTCAACTGTGATCAAGATCTTATTGAAGGACTCTGTCTGCACAGAGCACAGGGTTGGTCTGAGAACCTGGAGGGAAGACCAGGGGGATGCTGTGTGAGCCAGCAAGTTGAGTAGGAGAAATGGGTGGGTCAACTTGTATAATAACTTTATGCTCATGGTTGTGTTTGTACAGAATGGATCGTGGAGAGCATACATAGCAGTGATGCTGATGACGATTCACGTAGGGAACAACTCTCAGGTAGGATCTAAACTGAGACAATTCCTAGAACACTTGGGTTCCACCCGGTTCTTTAGAAACTAAGGAAGGTGAATATGAAATCAGGAAGCAGAAGGAAATATGTGTAGAATTCTGATTTGTTCTTTCCAAATTAATGATATAATAGAGTTATTGTGTCCATGTCCTTTGACTGTACTGTGCTTATAGTCATCTTTTCTTGCTTTGCCATTCAGAAATTTTCTTTCTCACAAGACTACTCTTTCATTGCTTATTCACTGCCAAAGATGAATGGTTCGTTTCTGTTTGGTACCTAGAGGGTATTTTGCACCAGGGATTTTGGTTTCCTTTTTACATTCACGTATGATGGCCATATCCTAGTAGGAACAAAAGTCTCATAGTCAATTGACACTGGAGAACAAGTCCTTATATTTAGTGTCAGGTGGTGGATGAGACTAGAACTCTCTCCCTCTACACTTTCAGGACTTGTAGCTTCATCTTACGTTTGTCCTCACTGTTTATTCCTCATGGAAAATGCGCTCCCGGAGGTGGATGAGTCACAGAACACATGCTTTGGGATCACTGCATGTGCTCAGTCTCCTCATTTCAGCCTCAGCACCTCCCAAGGCTGCTGTGCTGACATGCTTCCATTTGAGAGGGCTCCACGTCCAGCTGCCCCTAAAGACCCATCATGCCCGGCAGCAATTCTAGAGGACTGTGTGAAGGGGCTGCTGGGCTTCTTCACACACTGGCTCTCACAGCCCTGCTAACCTGGTCTCCTGGAAGTGACCAGGCCCAGGGCAGAGACTCAGGGCATCAGGACCCAGGGTCACTGCTCTTCTTACAACCCACTGCTCCATCCAGCCAGCCCTGCCCCTGCTCCCCACACTCCAGTCCTGCCTACCCTCTGACCTTTCCTCAGGCCTGCCTTGGTCTTATCCTTCCCAGTTCTTCCAAGGCTGGGGTAAACCCTGTCAGGTGCTGTGTGTTTATAAGGCTTCCTCTGCTGTAGAAGTTTGTTTCAGTATTCCAGACTAAGGGAATTGGAACAAGTTACTTTTAACTCTAATATTGCTTTCATCCTCTCTAAGGGGCTAAGAGACTTACGGAGTTGTTTTGAAGTACCTAAGGTTAGCTGAGGCACAGGACACTTACTTCTTTTGTGAAGTTGGTTGCATATCTAGGCCATTTTGGAGAATGCTGCAATGAACCTAAGTTCATCTCATTGTGATATTGATTTAATTTCCTTTGGCTATATACCCAGAACTGTGATTGCTGTTTCATATGATATTTCTGTTTATAATTTTATAAGGAACCCCCATACTCTTTTTCATAATAGCTGCACCATTTCACATTCCCACCAGCAGTGTACAATGTTTCCAATTCCCGACATCTTGGCCTTGACCTGTGGGATCTAGAGCACAGGCTTAGTAGTTGTGCACGGGATTAGTTGCTCCATGGGTGGATTCTTAGTGAACAAAACGTGGTTTCAGTATGCCTACTACTGGGCCAATTACAACTTCATTTAATAAGAAATCTCATCTCTTAGTACGTCTCATAGCATTCTGAATGGTTATGATACATCTCTCTGCCACTTCCCTCATTCTAACTGTTTCCTATTAGAGCCTCGGGATGAGTCCTCCCCTCTTACCTGAAGCACTTAGTGCTAGGCAGGCCTCCTTCATTTTGCAGGGAGCCCATGCTTGTACCCACATGCCACACCCAGTTCTGGAGGAGTCCGAGAAAGAAGGAGCCTTCAGGAGTAGATGGAGGAAATTCACTCCACCTTTCTCCTTTGAGGCTAATATTCACTATCGGATTCTGTGCTAAGGAAATGAAATGTCCTTCTCCTGTGGAAAGTCCGTCTTCCATCACTTGTGCCGGCCCTGTTTCTGTGTGCTGGGCAAGAAACACTGCGTACAGTGAAGACAGAACCAAGAGATCTACCCCAGGGATTGAGCTCAGGGTGGGCACTAACTCCCTTCCCAGGAGGGCGGAGAGGAGGTTGTGCTTTGCAAGGTGGGACAGAGAAACCAAGCAGTGTGACAAGAGCATCTCCACTCATGTTGCTGTGCAAACTGCCAGATGAAGTAGGTTCTTGGTATTTTCTGAAGGCTTTTGCAAGCAAACAAGTCTGGGAGTAAAGTCAATTAAAACATGGAAAGTTATATATAAATTTTTTTTTCGATAGGAGTCCTTTGAGAAATACATACTTTAATAGAATATGATTGCCTTATATGTGTCAATATCTTCCCCACCAAAGAAAAAACAGAAAATGCTTGATTGTAAAATGTCACTTGTTTACCCAAGAGACTGTCTATGAGTAAAGTTGTTCTAGAAATCCTCAATCCCTAGGTCATAGTTTCCTGATGGTGCTGAGGGGAACCCTGGTGTGTGATTCAGTGCCTGCTACGCACAGGGAGGCTCTTAAGAACTTAGAGACGCGCCCAGTGAACCCCACGTGTGAGGACAGGATTAGAGCCACAGGCTGGACTTGAAGAGGGGAATGCTTTAGAGAAGTGGAAGGAGATACAGGAAGGGCACCTGAGCCATAGGGAGTCAGGGGTGTTTGGTTTAGAGACCAAGGAAAAGTGTACACCTGAGCACAGCCTGGGCCACACTTAGGATGCTATTGGCGCTTCTGGTTGAATGGGGAAGAGAAAGGACATGCCCCTCTTGCTGGAGTGAACTCTGGAGAGATGTCTTCTTTAAAGCCTGGGGAGAGGACCTTCTCTCCCATTATCTCCTGATACCTGTGTACATTCGAGACCCTTCCTGCTTTCTTCTTTCCCTCTGTTGACTCCCGTTCCTTATTTTTCTTCTTTTTTCCCCTTTTTGCACTTTGTATTTATTTTACATATGTAGATTTTCTTGTTGTAAAGTACACATACAATGAAATCCAACGTCTAAACAAGTTTTCAAATGTTCAGGCAGTCCTGTTGACTACATGCACCTTGTTGTACAGCATGTGCCTAGAACTTTTCCATTTTGCAAATAACACATGCTAACCATTGAACAGAGACTTCCCATGTCAACCTCCTGCCAGCTCTTGGAACCCCCCTTCTACTCTCTGCTTCTCGGAGTTTTCTTTCAGTTTTTGACCTTCTGTGACTGGCTTATTTCACTCTTACAAATGTCCTCCAAGTTCTTTCGTGTTGCTGCAAATGGCAGGATTTCCTTTTTTTCAAAGACTAAATGACATTCCACTGTATGTATACACCACATTTTCTTTATTAATTCATCTTCCCATGGACACTAGGCAGTTTTCCTATGTTGTGTATTGTGTATAATGCTGCAATGGACATGAGATTGTTGATATCTCTTGGACATTCTTGTTTTATCTCCTTTGTATATAAACCTAAATGAGTGATTGTGGATTTTATGATAGTTCTCTTAATAATTTTGGGGGGACCTGCATTCTGTTTTCCATAATGGCTACACTATTTTCCATTACTACAGGGTACAAAACAGGGTATAGAAGTTCCACTTCTTCACATCTTTGCCAGCATCCATTAATTTTCTTTCTTTTTTCTTGTTTTCTTTTTTTTTTTTTTTTTTTGCATTACACGGGCCTCTCATTTTTGTGGGCTCTCCTGTTGCGGAGCACAGGCTCCAAACGCACAGGCTCAGTGGCCATGGCTCATGGGCCCAACCGCTCAGCGGCATGTGGGATCCTCCCAGGCCAGGGCACGAACACTTGTCCCCTGCATCGGCAGGCAGACTCTCAACCACTGTGCCACCAGGGAAGCCCTAATTGTCTTTTTTATAATACACATCCTAAGAGGTGTGAGTGATATCTCCTTGTGGCTTGATTTCTATTTCCCTGAGGCTTAGCGATTTTGAGCAAATTTTCATATGTAGATTGACCACTTGTATGTCTTTATGGAGAAATGTCTAGTGAAGCTTTTTACCCATTTTTAAACTCAGTTATTTGCCCGCTGTTTTTCTGTAATTGACTTGTTGTAGTTTCTTATATATTCTGGATATTGGTCCCTTATTCAGATTCAAGGTTTACACTTATTTCTTCCCATCCTATAGGTTGTCTTTTCATTCTGTTGATTGTTGAAGAGACCATCCTTTCTTCACTTGGTAATCTTAGAACCTTGGCCAAGATCAGTTGGCCATATATATGTGTGTTTATTTGAGGTCTCTCTATTATATTTCATTGGTCTATCTCACTGTCTTGATGACAGTAGCAGACTGTTTTGACTACTGTGGCATTGTTATGTGTTTTGAGTTCAGGAAGTGTTAATCTCCATCATTGCTCTTTGCTCTCAAGATTGCTTTATCTACTTGTGGGGGTTCCATATGTATTTTAGGATTCTGTCCACTTCTTTAATAATGTCATGGAATTATATGGGTTGTTGCGATATATGTGTACATCACTTTATGTAGTATAGAAATGCCAACAGTATTTAATAATGCAGTATATGAATATGGTATGTCATTCCAATTACTTGTCTCTTCTTTAAATTCTTTCCACAATGTCCTGTACTTTTCAGTATACAAATTTTTCACCTCCTACGGGGCCTTTTCCACTGCCTTCCTCAGGTCTTCTAGAGTCAGGGGTGTGAAGGATGGACTCATGAAGAGAGTGAAATCCCTCCCTCCCCTCTGCACCTACTCTCTGATTATGTGTAATACAGGTGTACTTGGCCCTGCCCTTCACCTGTCTACAAGTGGGCCCCTTGCTGGGAATTTCTCTTGTATCTGAGTGTTGACTGTACTATTTCAGTGTCCACAAGGACTCTCCCAATGTCTGGCATGGGTTCAAGAGCCAAAGGTATACCTACATACGAATGATCAGATCAGGCCATCAAATTTTCTGCAGTAAAGAACAACCAGGGGAGGGGTGGCTGATTGCCTCTTTCTCATCTTTGGATTTCTTACAGCTGAGCTTTCCAGTGTGGTAGCCACGAACCAAATGTGTCTATTTATAATTAATTTAGTTCAAACAATAATTAACTCATTCTATTAAAAAATGCAAAAAACACACAATTGCTTGGTCACACTAGCCATGTTTCAAGTGTGTCTGTAACATCTGGAATTTCAGGTTGGTAAGGTTGATGGTGAAAGCTATAAATGGGTCTATAGAAGTGAGGGGTCGAAAGGTGATTTTCTCAGCATCTCTCCCTCATTTGAAATTTTCAACTGTGATCAATATCTTATTGAAGGACTCTGTCTGCACAGAGCACAGGGGAGGTCTGAGAACCTGGAGGGAAGACCACGGGGATGCTGTGTGAGCCAGCAAGTCGAGAAGGAGAAATGGGTGGGTCAACTTGTATAATAACTTTATGCTCATGGTTGTGTTTGTACAGAATGCATGGTGGAGAGCATACATAGCAGTGATGCTGATGACGATTCACGTAGCGAACAACTCTCAGGTAGGATCTAAACTGAGACAATTCCTAGAACACTTGGGTTCCACCCGGTTCTTTAGAAACTAAGGAGGGTGAATATGAAATCAGGAAGAAGAAGGAAATATGTGTAGAATTCTGATTTGTTCTTTCCAAATTTTAATGATATAATAGAGTTATGGTGTCCATGTCCTTTGACTGTACTGTGCTTATAGTCATCTTTTCTTGCTTTGCCATTCAGAAATTTTCTTTCTCACAAGACTACTCTTTCATTGCTTATTCACTGCCAAAGATGAAAGCTTCGTTTCTCTTTGGTACCTGGAGGGTATTTTGCACCAGGGATTTTGGTTTCCTTTTTACATTCACGTATGATGGCCATATCCTAGTGGGAACAAAGCTCTCATAGTCACTTGACACTGGAGAACAAGTTCTTATAGTGAGTGTCAGGTGGTGGATGAGACTTGAACTCTCTCCCTCTACACTTTCAGGACTTGTAGCTTCACCTTAGTTTTGTCCTCACTGTTTATTCCTCAAGGAAACTGTACTCCCAGAGGTGGATGAGTCACAGAACACATGCTTTGGGATCACAGCATGTGCTCAGTCTCCTCATTTCAGCCTCAGCACCTCCCAAGGCTGATGTGCTGACATGCTTCCATTTGAGAGGGTTCCACGTCCAGCTGCCCCTACAGACGCTTCATGGCCAGCAGGAATTCTAGAGGACTGTGTGAGGGGCTGCTGGGCTCGCTTCACACACTGGCTCTCATAGCCCTGCTAACCTGGTCTCCTGGAATTGAAGAGGCCCAGGACAGAGACTCAGGGCAGCAGGACCCAGGGTCACTGCTCTTCTTAAAACCCACTGCTCCATCCGGACAGCCATGACCCTGCTCCCCACACTCCAGTCCTGCCTACCCTCTGACCTTTCCTCAGGCCTTCCTTGGGCTTATCCTTCCCAGTTCTTCCAAGGCTTGGGTAAACCCTAGCAGGTGCTGTGTGTTTAGGAGGCTTCCCCTGCTGTAGAACTTTTGTTTCAGCATTCCAGACTAAGGGAATTGGTTCAAGTTACTTTTAACTCTAATATTGCTTTCATCCTCTCTAAGGGGCTAAGAGACTTACGGAGTTGTTTTGAAGTACCTAAGGTTAGCTCAGGCACAGGACACTTACTTGTTTTGTGAAGTTGGTTGCATATCTAGGCTATTGTGGAGAATGCTGCAATGAACCTAAGTTCATCTCATTGTGATACTGATTTAATTTCCTTTGGCTATATACCCAGAACTGTGATTGCTGAATCATATGATATTTCTGTTTATAATTTTATAAGGATCCCCCATATTCTTTTTCATAAGAGCTGCACCATTTTACATTACCACCAGCTGTGTACAAAGTTTCCAATTCCCCACATCTTGGCCTTAAACTGTTAATTTTTTTCTTTATAATACACAGCCTAACAGGTGTGAGGTGTTCATTTGCATTGCCCTGATGCTTAGTGAGGTTGAGAACCTTTTCCTATATTTGTTAGCCATTTGTATGTCTTTTTCAGGAAATGTCTTATTTAAGTCTTTGCACATTTCTGAACCCAGTTATTTACCCTTTTTAATTTTTTAACGTATTTTGCATTTGAGTTGTAGTGTTTTTCTTAGATGTTTTGGACATTAGCTCCTTTTCTGATATATGTTTGTAATCTTTCTGTAAGTTATATTTTCATCCTATTGACTGTTGAAAAAACTATACTTTCCCTATTTGTTGTCTTAGAGGCTTTGTGAATTTCATTTGGCCATGTATCTATGAGTTTTCTTGGGTTTTATTTATTCTGGTCTTTAGGCCCATGTATCTGTTTCTATGTCAGTACCATACAGTTTTTGTGTGTGTGTGGTTTTTTTTTTTTTTTTTTTTTTTTTTTTTTGGCGGTACGCGGGCCTCTCACTGCCGTGGCCTCTCCTGTTGCGGAGCACAGGCTCCGGACGTACAAGCCCAGCGGCCATGGCCCACGGGCCCAGCCTCTCCGCGGCACGCGGGATCTTCCCGGACCGGTGCACGAACTTGTGTCCCTTGCATTGGCAGGCACACTCTCAACCACTGCGCCACTTGTGAAGCCCTATACCATACAGTTTTGATTCCTGTGGCTTTGTAATGTGTTTTGAAGGCAGGAAGTGAGTAGCCTCCATCTATGTTCTTTGTTCTCAGGATTGTTTTCTCTGTTTGGAGTCCTTAGTGTTTCCATATATATTTTAGGATCTTTTTTTTTTTCTGTTTCTTTGAAAATGACATTGGGATTTTGATATGTATTATAATGAATTTATACTTACCTTTGCATAGTGTAGAAATGTCAACAATAATAAGTCTCCAGTCTATGAATATGATATGTCATTTCAATTATTTATTCCTTGTGAAATTATTTCAGCAGTGGTTTGCAGTTTTCAGTGTACAGGCCATTTACCTTCTAAGGGCATTTTGTCCCTTCCTTCCCTGGATTTTTCAGAGGCAGTGGTGAGAAGGCTGGCCTCATGAAATGAGTGAATGTCCCTCCCTCCCTTCTGCACCTGCTCGCTGATTATGTCTAGCACAGGTGCACTGGGCCATGCTCATTACCTCTCCCCTCAAGTGGAACACCTGTCGGGAATTCCTCTAGGATCTGGGAGTTGACATTACTGTTTCAGTGTCCCCAAGGTCTCATGAGTGCCTGGCAAGTGTGCATGAGCCTAGGAAACACCTACAAAGGAATCATCAAATGTGGCCAGCAAACTGCCCTGCAGAAGGTGTTGGGCTGCACCTCTCATGCCTGCAAGCCCTGTACTTGCTCAGCCTCAGGGCTAAGGAAAGAGCCCGGAGTCAGGGACAGAGACATTCATGGTTTAATAGATGGGAGATCTTTCACGTCAGAAGCAAAGTGGTCCTGGAGAGACATCCCACTGTAGATAGGCGATGGCAGGCAGAACGCAGCAGCAGCAGTAGCAGCATTCTTCACTCTGGGCGGAATAGGCAGGCTACCAGTTAAAGGGGGAATTGACAGCAGATGGGCTCATCGGTTACCAGGGAAACCTGCAGAGGGACGCATCCCTCTTACCCCTTGGGCTAAATACCTTTACGGGGCAGAGGTTTTTCCTTTGGTAAACCATCAGCAAACAGCCATCTTGAATGGGTATATATATATATATATATATATATATATATATATATATGGAGAGAGAGAGAGAGAGGGATGTGTATTATAGTGTGGTAGCCACTAGCTAGATGTGCCTGTTATAATTTATTTAATTCAATCAATGATTAACTCAGTGTATTAAAATAAAACAAATAAAATATCCGATTAGTCCATCACATTAGTCACATTTTAAATGTATCCATAAGACTTGTAAATTCATATTCGTGTTTCTACAGAATCGACTCTGGATAGCCTTTGTGGCCGTGATAAGGAAAAGGATACAGGTAGGAACAACACTTAGGTAGGATCTAATGGCAGAGGGTTCCTGGAACTTTAGGGTTATACCTCCTGCTTTGGAGACTGAGGAAGGTGGATATGAAATCGGAAAGAACAATAAAATATGTGTAGAGTTCTGACTTGTTTTTTTCATATTTGGGTGATACAATAGAGAGAAATTGTGTCCTTAGACGCGACTCTGCTCTATAATCACCTTTTCTTGATTTGCTCATCAAAAATGATCTTTTCCACATGAGCTTCTCTTTCTTGTGCTTGTCACTGCCTAATATGGAAGTTTGTTTTCTGGTTAGCACATCTAGGGTATTGTGCACAGAAGAGTTTGTTTTCTTTTGCATATTGACCTATGATGGACAGAACCTGTGGGTCAAAACTCTCATGGGCCCTTGAAACTTGAGACCAAGTTCTTCTAGAAAGGGTGAGGTGGTGGATGAGAAGTGAACTGTCTCCCCCTGCACTTTCGGGACTTGTGGCTTCACCTTATATTTGGTGCTCACTGTTAGTTCCTCTTGTAAAGGACAGTCCCAGAGATGGATGAGTCACAGAACACGTGCTCTGGGATCACTGCATGAGCTCCTTGAGCTCATCTCAGCCTCTCCATATCCCCAAGGCTGATGTGCTGACATGCTTCCATTTGAGAGGGGTCCACGTCCAGCTGGCCCTAAAGACCCTTCATGGCCAGCAGGAATTCTAGAGGGCTGTGTGAAGGGGCTGAAGGGCTTCTTCACACCCTTGCTTTCACAGCCCTGCTGACCTGGTCTCCTGGGATTTACCAGGCCCAGGACAGAGACTCAGGGCAGCAGGACCCAGGGTCACTGCTCTTCTTACAACCCACTGCTCCTTCCAGACAGGCCTGCCCTTGCTCCCCACACCCCAGTCCTGCCTACCCTCTGACTTTTCCTCAGGCCTGCCTTGGTCTTATCCTTCCCAGGTCTTCCAAGGCTGTGGTAAACCCTGGCAGGTGCTGTGTGTTTATGAGGCTTCCTCTGCTGTAGAATTTTGTTTTCAGTATTCCAGATTAAGGGAATTGGGACAAGTTACTTTTAACTCTAATATTGCTTTCATCCTCTCTAAGGGGCTAAGAGACTTACGGAGTTGTTTTGAAGTACCTAAGGTTAGCTCAGGCACAAGACCCTTACTTGTTTTGTGAAGTTGGTTGCATGTTCTTCCCTCAACACAGCTGTTGCCCAGATTTGGTTAATATTCCTTTTCCTCAGAATGAGATGGTGCAGAGATAAATGTTCTAAGCTCTTGACTTCCTAAGTGGAAAAGCCAAACTGAGAACCCAGGGGTGGGTCCCAATATGGATGCTCTGGATCGCTGACCTGCATTTACCACTCAGCCAAGGGACCCTCAGTCATGAAGCAAGGGAGTCCCTGCATCCGTATCCTTGGCTGGAAGTCCTAGCATCTCCAAAGGTCCAGACATTGCCCATCAGGTGGCCTTAGTGATCACAGAATCCAGGGCAGCTATGGGTGGGCTTATCAGTTGACTTTGGCACAGTCATTAATGTGAAATTCACCTCAAGACCTGCATTCTCCTGGTCAGCTCACAGATTCTGAGAGGTGTGAGACCCCACGTATACAGTACAGGTCATATCTGTCAGTGCTGGTGTCATTGCTTAAACAAGGCCAAAAGCAGATAAGAATCAGGGAGCTATTTTATTGTATTGGATAACATTACCATAAGCCATAGCATTGGTCAATTCCTGTAGCCCACACCCAAGGACTCAAAGTGGAACCTGACTGTTAGCCTATACACTTCTCCTGCACAGCTGGGTTAGAGACAGGCTGTGCTCAGTCCGGGCTCCCTCTTCATAATGAAGTGTCCCACTTATGGAACAGCTCCCTAGAGTATGGACAGCCCCTGACTCAGTGGGCATACATACATTGTATAGAAAACAAAGACTGGGAGAAAAATATGATACGATTGATAGTGGCTGTATCTAAAGGGTAGGATTTCAGTTTTGTCAAATCTTGTGTATTTGAATTTCTTTAAGACAAGTGATTAGTGAATAAATATAGTATATTTTGTCTAGGATTGAATTCAGTCCTTTCATGGAGGTTGCTGTTAATCAAGTATAAAATATCATACAACAGAAGACATGATAAATGCAGTAGCTGGCATTGTGGATGCTGGGGAAAGAGTGATCTGGGAAAAATCAAGAGACAGCGGCAATGTAGCAGAAGCTCAAAGCTTGGGTCATGGGTCTCTGTCATTGAAACATAGCATGCCTTTTAATGTTTACCATTTTTTAGATCGACCCTTCCCTTCTGATTAGGCTCCCCTTAGCTAGAAAGCCAAAGCTCTATTTTAAGTTCCTTCCTCTTTTCCTTTGCCTTCCTTCATCCCCCAAAGAGGATGGCCCAACACCAGCTCAGCCCACACTTACTAACCTCCCACATCCATACACACCACCCCATGTCCTCATCGAGAAGAAAGCCCCTGAGTAATTCCTGAGCCGCAGCACCAGTGTCCTGACAGTTACTCTGTGTCCCTCCAGCTCTCCCTGAGGATGTGGCGGTTGACCTGCACCGTGATAGGACAGAAGAAAAGCCTTCGTGGATCATCAAGGTAAGCTGGATTTTTTCTGGTCTGAGATAGAAATATTGCTTTATTTCTCTTTCAATAGATTTAAGTTATGTATATTTGAGGGTATTCCTTCCAGATACATACAATTCCCTTGGTTGGGAGAATGTGGAGTGAGAGTCTATTACCAACTCATGGAGCCCGATTCCACAGGACATTACAATTGACAGCATCCATTACAGCCTGTAGAGTATGGAGCTCTCTCTCCTGCAGCGATTTTTCTTCTAGGCAAAGAATTCTGTAATTTCCAACCTAAATGGACTTGGAAGTTCCATCCTCCCAGCAAAGTTCTTGCCTTTCAGCCTGAGTAGGTTTGCTCTGTTAACTCTTGCTGGGTTCCCTGGACCACTGTTTCTTATCAGGTTTTCTACTGTCAGCAAATGAACAAAAGACCTCAGCATCACTGTGATCTTATCCTCATAGTGTTTTCTCTTCTGTAATTGCAGGTGGCCTTCACAGAACGTGAAAACGGTATGTATTCTGGAATCAGTCACTTGGGGAGGAAGAACTTTGAACATGAGAATGTGGGACATTCTTGCTGGTTTTAGTGTAGAGGGCAAACTGATTCCAAATTTGTGCTGGGAATGAGAGTAGGGGTCCTGGTGATAGAAAGTGTTTTACAAGTAATGGAATCAATTACTATACTCCCAGGAAGAAGCTGCATTACGGTTAGGTGGTGTATGTTTGTATGCATGAGACTGGGTGTGTCTGTATGTGAAATGAGTGGTATGATTCTGTGTTTGTATGTGAAGTTTTTGTGTTGTGTTTCCCTTGATTTATGTTCCCCTAAACATCACTTTTACTGGTGCCAACTTTCTAGAAAATATTCCCATCACCACTGCATCATGAATGGGTATGGATATAAAAGTAAATATATTGTACACTTTCAGTGTGTGCATTGATTTTATACCAAGTGAGCCTCATTTAACCTGGAAAACAAATCCTATCACCACCCAGGCAAATGTTTACTGGATTCTTTTTTTTTTGGCTGTTTTGGCTCTTTGTTGCAGTGCGCAGGCTTCTCATTTCGGTGGCTTCTCTTGCTCCAGTGCACGAGCTCTAGGTGCATGGGCTTCAATAGTTGTGGCACATGTTCTCAGTAGTTGTGACTTTCAGGCTCTACGGCACAGGCTTAGTGCATGTGTTGCACGGACATAGTTGCTCCATGGCTGGATTCTTAATGAAAAAAACTGGGTTTCAGCATCCCTATTACTGGGTCAATTACAACTTCATTTAATAAGAAATCTCATCCCTTAGTAGGTCTCATAGCATTCTGAATGGTTATGATACATCTCTCTGCCACTTCCCTCATTCTAACTGTTTCCTATTAGAGCCTCGGGATGAGTCCTCCCCCCTTACCTGAAGCACCTTGTGCTAGGCAGGCCTCCTTCCTTTTGCAGGGAGCCCATGCTTGTACCCACATGCCACACCCAGTTCTGGAGATGTCCGAGAAAGAAGGAGCCTCCAGGAGTAGATGGAGGAAATTCACTCCACTTTTCTCCTTTGAGGCTAATATTCACTATCAGATTCTGTTCTTAGGAAACGAAATGTCCTTCTCCTGTGGAAAGTTTGTCTTCCATCACTTGTGCCGGCCCTGTTTCTGTGTGCTGGGCAAGAAACACTGCATACAGTGAAGACAGAACCAAGAGATCTACCCCAGGGATTGAGCTCAGGGTGGGCACTGGCTCCCTCTCCAGGAGGGCGGACAGAAGTTTGTGCTTTGCATGGTGGGACAGAGAAGCCAAGCAGTGTGACAAGAGCATCTCCACTCATCTTGCTGTGCATACTGCCAGATGAAGTATATTCTTGGTATTTTCTGAAGGCTTTTGCAAGCAAACAAGTCTGGGAGTAAAGTCAATTAAAACATTGAAAGTTATACTTAAAAATTTTTTTTCGATAGTGAGTCCTTTGAGAAATACATACTTTAATAGAATATGATTGCCTTATATGTGTCAATATTTTCCCCACCAAAGAAAAAATTGAAAATGCTTGATTGTAAAATGTCACTTGTTTACCCAAGAGACTGTCTATGAGTAAAGTTGTTCTAGAAATCCTCAATCCCTAAGTCGTAGTTTGCTGATGGTGATGAGGGGAACAGTTGTGTGCGATTCAGTGCCTGCTACTCACAGGGAGGCTCTTAAGAACTCAGAGACCCGCCCAATGGACACCACGTGTAAGGACAGGATTGGAGCCTCGGGCTGGACTTGAAGAGAGAAATGCTTTAGAGAAGTGGAAGGAGATACAGGAAGGGCACCTGAGCCATGGGGAGTCAGGGGTTGTTGGTTTAGAGATCAAGGAAAAGTGTACACCTGAGCACAGCCTGGGCCACACTTAGGATGCTATTGGCGCTTCTGGTTGAATGGGGAAGAGGAAGGACATCCCCCTCTTGCTGGAGTGAACTCTGGAGAGATGTCTTCTTTAAAGCCTGGGGAGAGGAGCTTCTCTCCCATTATCTCCTGATACCTGTGTACATTCGAGACTCTTCCTGCTTTTTTCTTTCCCTCTGTTGACTCCCTTTCCTTATTTTTCTTCTTTTTCCCCCTTTTTCAACTTTGTATTTATTTTACATATGTGTATTTTATTGTTGTAAAAGTACACATACGATGAAATCCAACGTCTTAACATGTTTTGAAATGTCCAGTCAGTCCTGTTGACTACATGCACCTTGTTGTACAGCATGTGTCTAGAACTTTTCCATTTTGCAAATAACACATTCTAACCATTGAACAGAGACTTCCCATGTCAACCTCCTGCCAGCTCTTGGAACCACCCTTCTACTCTCTGCTTCTCGGAGTTTTCTTTCAGTTTTTAACCTTCTGTGACTGGCTTATTTCACTCTTACAAATGTCCTCCAAGTTCTTTCGTGTTGCTGCAAATGGCAGGATTTCCTTCTTTTCAAAGACTGAATGACATTCCACTGTATGTATACACCACATTTTCTTTATTAATTCATCTTCCCATGGACACTAGGCAGTTTTCCTATGTTGTGTATTGTGTATAATGCTGCAATGGACATGAGATTGTAGATATCTCTTGGACATTCTTGTTTTATCTCCTTTGTATATAAACCTAAATGAGTGATTGCTGGATTTTATGAGAGTTCTCTTAATAATTTTTGGGGGACCTCCAGTCTGTTTTCCATAATGGCTACACCATTTTACATTACTACAGGGTACAAAACAGGGTACAGAAGTTCCACTTCTTCACATCTTTGCCAGCATCCATTAATTTTCTTTCTTTTATTTTTTTTTTTTTCTTGCAGTACATGGGCCTCTCTTTGTTGTGGGCTCTCCCGTTGCGGAGCAAAGGCTCCAAACGCACATGCTCAGCGGCCATGGCTCATGGGCCCCGCTGCTCAGCGGCATGTGGGATCCTCCCAGACCTGGGCACGAACATGTGTCCCCGGCATCAGCAGGCGGACTCTCAACCACTGTGCCACCAGGGAAGACCTAATTGTCTTTTTATAATACACATCCTAACATGTGTGAGTGATATCTCCTTGTGGCTTGATTTCCATTTCCCTGATGCTTAGCGATGTTGAGAAAATTTTCATATGTAGATTGACCACTTCTATATCTTTATGGAGAAATGTCAAGTGAAGCTTTTTACCCATTTTGAAACTCAGTTATTTGCCCGCTGTTTTTCTGAAATTGACTTGTAGTAGTTTCTTATATATTCTGGATATTGGTCCCTTATTCAGAACAAGGTTTACACATATTTCCTCCCATCCTATAGGTTGCCTTTTCATTCTGTTGATTGTTGAAAAGACTATCCTCTCTTCACTTGGTAATCTTAGAACCTTGGCACAGATCAGTTGGCCATATATATGTGCATTTATTTGGAGTCTCTCTATTATATTTCATTGGTCTATCTCACTGTCTTGATGCCAGTAGCAGACTGTTTTGACTACTGTGGCATTGTTATGTGTTTTGAGTTCAGGAAGTTTCCATCTCCATCATTGCTCTTTGCTCTCAAGATTGTTTTATCTACTTGGGGGTGTGGTTCTGTATGTATTTTAGAATTGTGTCCACCTCAATAATAATGACATGGAATTTTATTTGTTGTTGCGATATATGTGTACATCACTTTATGTAGTATAGAAATGCCAACAGTATTTAATAGTCCAGTCTATGAACATGGTATGTCATTCCAATTACTTGTCTCTTCTTTAATTTCTTTCCCAGTATCCTGTAGTTTTCAGTATACAAAGTTTCAGCTCCTACGGGGCCTTTTCAACTGCCTTCCTCAGGTCTTCGAGTTAGTGGTGAGAAGGATTTACTCATGGAGAGAGTGAAATCCCTCCCTCCCCTCTGCATCTACTCTCTGATTATGTCTAATAAAGGTGTACTTGGCCATGCCCTTCACCTCTGTCTACAAGTGGGCCCCTTGCTGGGAATTCCTCTTGGATCTGAGTGTTGACTGTACTATTTCAGTGTCCACAAGGACTCTCCCAATGCCTGGCGTGGCTCCAAAAGCCCAAGATAAACCTACATACGAATGATCAGATCAGGCCATCAAATTTTCTGCAGTAAAGAACAACCAGGGGAGGGGTGGCTGGTTGCCTCTTTCTCATCTTTGGATTTCTTAGAGCTGAGCTTCCCAGTGTGGTAGCCACGAACCAAATGTGTCTATTTATAATTAATTTAGTTTAAACAATAATCAACTCATTCTATTAAAAATTGCAAAGACCACACAATTGCTTGGTCACACTAGCCATGTTTGAAGTGTGTCTGTAACTTCTGGAATTTCAGGTTGGTAAGGTTGACGGTGAAAGTTTTAATTGGTCAATAGAAGTGAGGGGTCGAAAGGTGATTTTCTCAGCATCTCTCCCTCAATTGAAATTTTCAACTATGATCAATATCATATTGAAGGACTCTGTCTGCACAGAGCACAGGGGAGGTCTGAGAAACTGGAGGGAAGACCATGGAGATGCTGTGTGAGCCACCAGGTCGAGTAGGAGAAATGGGTTGGTCAACTTGTATAATAACTTTATTCTCATGGTTGTGTCTGTACAGAATGCATCGTGGAGAGCATACATAGCTGTGATGCTGATGATGATTCACTTAGGGAACAACTCTCAGGTAGGATCTAAAGGGAGACAATTCCTAGAACACTTGGGTTCCACGCGGTTCTTTAGAAACTAAGGAAGGTGAATATGAAATCAGGAAGAAGAAGGAAATATGTGTAGAATTCTGATTTGTTCTTTCCAAATTTTAATGATATAATAGAGTTATTGTGTCCATGTCCTTTGACTGTACTGTGCTTATAGTCATCTTTCCTTTCTTTGCCATTCAGAAATTTTCTTTCTCACAAGACTACTCTTTCATTGCTTTTTCACTGCCAAAGATGAAAGCTTCGTTTCTGTTTGGTACCTGGAGGGTATTTTGCACCAGGGATTTTGGTTTCCTTTTTACATTCACATATGATGGCCATATCCTAGTGGGAACAAAACTCTCATAGTCACTTGACACTGGAGAACAAGTTCTTATAGTGAGTGTCAGGTGGAGGATGAGACTTGAACTCTCTCCCTCTACACTTTCAGGACTTGTAGCTTCATCTTACGTTTGTCCTCACTGTTTATTCCTCATGGAAAGCGTGCTCCCAGAGGTGGATGAGTCAGAGGACACATGCTTTGGGATCACTGCATGTGCTCAGTCTCCTCATTTCAGCCTCAGCACCTCCCAAGGCTGCTGTGGTGACATGCTTCCATTTGAGAGGGTTCCACGTCCCGCTGCCCTAGACATCCTCCACGGGCGGCAGAAATTCTAGAGGACTGTGTAAAGGGGCTGCTGGGCTTCTTCACACACTTGCTTTCACAGCCCTTCTGACTTGGTCCCCTGGGGTTGACAAGGCCCAGGACAGAGACTCAGGGCAACAGGACCCATGGTCACTGCTCTTCTAACAACCCACTGCTCATTCAAGACAGCCCTGCCCTTGCTCCCCACACCCCAGTCCTGTCTACCCTCTGACCTATACTGAGGCCTGCCTTGGTCTTATCCTTCCCAGTTCTTCCAAGGCTGGGGTAAACCCTGGCAGGTGCTGTGTGTTTACGAGGCTTCCTCTGCTGTAGAATTTTGTTTCAGTATTCCAGAATAAGGGAATTGGGACAAGTTACTTTTAACTCTAATATTGCTTTCATCTGCTCTAACGGGCTAAGAGACTTACGGAGTTGTTTTGAAGTACCTAAGGTTAGCTCAGGTACAGGACCCTTAATTGTTTTGTGAAGTTGGTTGCATGTTCTTCCATCAACTCAGCTGTTGCCCAGATTTGGTTAATATTCCTTTTCCTCAGAAGGAGGTGTTGCAGAGATAAATGTTCTAAGCTCTTGACCTCCTAAGTGGAAAAGCCATACTGAGAACACAGGTGTGGGTCCCAATGTGGGTGCTCTGGATCCCTGACCTACACTTACCACTCAGCCAAGCGATCCTCAGTCATGGAGCAAGGGAGTTCCTGCCTCCATATCCTTAGCGGGAAGTCCTAGCATATCCAAAGGTCCAGACCTTGCCGATCAGGTGGCCTTAGTGGTCACACAATCCAGGGCAGCTATGGGTGGGCTTATCAGTTGACTTTGGCACAGTCATTAATGTGAAATTCACCTCAAGACCTGCATTCTCCTGGTCAGCTCACAGATTCTGAGAGGTGTGAGACCCCATGTATACAGTACAGGTCATATCTGTCAGTGCTGGTGTCATTGCTTAAACAAGGCCAAAAGCAGATAAGAATCAGGGAGCTATTTATTGTATTGGATAACATTACCATAAGCCATAGCATTGGTCAATTCCTGTAGCCCACACCCAAGGACTCAAAGTGGACCCTGACTGTTAGCCTGTAAACTTCTCCTGCACAGCTGGGTTAGAGACAGGCTGTGCTCAGTCCGGGCTCCCTCTTCATAACAAAGTGTCCCACTTATGGAACAGCTCCCTAGAGTATGGACAGCCCCTGATTCAGTGGGCATACATACCTTGTATAGAAAACAAAGACTGGAAGAAAAATATGATACGATTGATAGTGGCTGTATCTAAAGGGTAGGATTTCAGTTTTGTCAAATCTTGTGTATTTGATGTTCTTTAAGACAAGTGATTAGTGAATAAATATAGCATATTTTGTCTAGGATTGAATTCAGTCCTTTAATGGAGGTTGTTGTTAATCAAGTATAAAATATCATACAACAGAAGACATGATAAATGCAGTAGCTGGCATTGTGGATGCTGGGGAAAGAGTGATCTGGGAAAAATCAAGAGACAGTGGCAATTTAGCAGAAGCTCAAAAGAGGCAGGATGGGTCATGGGTCTGTGTCATTGAAACAGAGCATGCATTTTAGTGTTTACCATTGTTTAGATCGACCCTTCCCTTCTGATTAGGCTCCCCTTAGCTAGAAAGCCAAAGCTCTGTTTTCATTTCCTTCCTCTTGTCCTTTGCCTTCCTTCTTCCCCCAAAGAGGATGGCCCAACACCAGCTCAGCCCACACTTACTAACCTCCCACATCCATACACACCACCCCATGTCCTCATCGAGAAGAAAGACCCTGAGTAATTCCTGAGCAGCATCACCAGTGTCCTGACAGTTACTCTGTGTCCCTCCAGCTCTCCCTGAGGATGTGGCGGTTGACGTGCACCATGATAGGACAGAAGAAAAGCCTCCGTGGATCATCAAGGTAAGCTGGATTTTTTCTGGTCTGAGATCGAAATATTGCTTTATTTCTCTTTCAATAGATTTAAGTTATGAATATTTGAGGGTATTCCTTGCAGATACATACAATTCCTTTGGTTGGGAGAATGTGGAGTGAGAGTCTATTACCAGCCCTTGGTGCCTGATTCCACAGGACATTAAAATTGACAGCATCCATTACAGCCTGCAGAGAATGGAGCTCTCTCTCCTGCAGCGATTTTTCCTCTAGGCAAAGAATTCTGTAATTTCCAACCTAAATGGACTTGGAAGTCCCATCCTCCCAGCAAAGTTCTTGCCTTTCAGCCTGAGTAGGTTTGCTCTGATAACCCTTGCTAGGTTCCCTGGACCACTGTTTCTTATCAGGTTTTCTACTGTCAGCAAATGAACAAAAGACCTGAGCATCACTGTGATCTTATCCTCATAGTGTTTTCTCTTCTGTAATTGCAGGTGGCCTTCACAGAACGTGAAAACGGTATGTATTCTGGAATCAGTCACTTGGGGAGGAAGAACTTTGAAGATGAGAAAGTGGGACATTCTTGCTGGTTTCAGTGTAGAGGGCAAACTGATTCCAAATTTGTGCTGGGAATGAGAGTAGGGGCCCTGATGATAGAAAGTGATTTACAAGTAATGTGACCAATTACTATAGTCCCAGGAAGAAGCTGTATTACGGTTAGGTGGTGTAGGTTTGTGTGCATGAGACTGGGTGTGTCTGTATGTGAAATGAGTGGTATGATTCTGTGTGTGTTTGTGACCATTTTGTGTTGTGTTTCGCTTGATTTATGATCCCGTAAACATCACTGTTACTGGTGCCAACTTTCTAAAAAATATTCCCATCAACACTGCATCATGAATGGGTGTGGATATAAAAGTAAATAAACTGTACACTTTCAGGGTGTGCTTTGATTTTATACCAATTGAGCCTCATTTAACCTGGAAAACATATCCTATACAACACAGGCAAATGTTTACTTGATTCTTTTTTTTTTCTTTTGGCTGTGTTGGGTCTTCGTTGCACTGTGCGGGCTTCGCATTTCGGTGGCTACTGTTGTTCCAGACCACGGGCTCTAGGTGCATGGGCTTCAATAGTTGTGGCACGTGGGCTCAGTAGTTGTGACTTTCGGGGTCTAGAGCACAGGCTTAGTCGTTGTGGTGCACGGGTTTAGTTACTCCATGGCTGGATTCTTAATGAACAAAACTGGGTTTCATCATCCCTACTACTGGGTCAATTACAACTTCATTTAATAAGAAATCTCATCTCTTAGTACGTCTCATAGCATTCTGAATGGTTATGATACATCTCTCTGCCACTTCCCTCTTTCTAACTGTTTCCTATTAGAGCCTCGGGATGAGTCCTCCCCCCTTAACTGAAGCTCATTGTGCTAGGCATGCCTCCTTCTTTTTGCAGGGAGCCCATGCTTGTACCCACGTGTCACACCCAGTTCTGGAGGCGTCCGAAAAAGAAGGAGCCTCCAGAAGTAGATGGAGGAAATTCACTCCACCTTTCTCCTTTGAGGCTAATATTCACTATCGGATTCTGTGCTAAGGAAACAAAATGTCCTTTGCCTGTAGAAAGTCTGTCTTCCATCACTTGTGCCGACCCTGTTTCTCTGTGTTGGCAAGAAACACTGCATACAGTGAAGACAGAACCAAGAGATCTACCCCTGGGCTTGAGCTCAGGGTGGGCACTGGCTCCCTTCCCAGGAGGGTGGACAGGAGGTTGTGCTTTACAAGGTGGGACAGAGAAACCAAGCAGTGTGACAAGAGCATCTCCACTCATGTTGCTGTGCAAACTGACAGATGACGTAGATAGATTCTTGATATTTTCTGAAGGCCTTTGCAAGCAAACAAGTCTGGGAGTAAAGTCAATTAAAACATGGAAAGTTATACTTAAAAATTTTTTTTCGATAGTGAGTCCTTTGAGAAATACATACTTTAATAGAATATGTTTGCCGTATATGTGTCAATATTTTCCCCACCAAAGAAAAAACTGAAAATGCTTGATTGTAAAATGTCACTTGTTTACCCAAGAGACTGTCTATGAGTAAAGTTGTTCTAGAAATCCTCAATCCCTAGGTCGTAGTTTCCTGATGGTGCTGAGGGGAACCCTGGTGTGCGATTCAGTGCCTGCTACTCACAGGGAGGCTCTGAAGAACTCAGAGACCCGCCCAGTTGACCCCACGTGTGAGGACAGGATTGCCGCCTCGGGCTGGACGTGAAGAGGGAAATGCTTTAGAGAAGTGGAAGGAGATACAGGAAGGGCACCTGAGCCATGGGGAGTCAGGGGTGGCTGGTTTAGACATCAAGGAAAAGTGTACACCTGAGCACAGCCTGGGCCACACTTAGGATGCTATTGGCACTTCTGGTTGAATGGGGAAGAGAAAGGACATCCCCCTCTTGCTGGAGTGAACTCTGGAGAGATGTCTTCTTTAAAGCCTGGGGAGAGGAGCTTCTCTCCCATTATCTCCTGATACCTGTGTACATTCGAGACCCTTCCTGCTTTCTTCTTTCCCTCTGTTGACTCCCTTTCCTTATTTTTCTTCTTTTTCCCCCTTTTTCCACTTTGTATTTATTTTACATATGTGTATTTTATTGTTGTAAAAGTACACATACGATGAAATCCAACGTCTTAACAAGTTTTTAAATGTCCAGGCAGTCCTGTTGACTACATGCACCTTGTTGTACAGCATGTGTCTAGAACTTTTCCATTTTGAAATAACACATTCTAACTATTGAACAGAGACTTCCCATGTCAACCTCCTGCCAGCTCTTGGAACCACCCTTCTACTCTCTGCTTCTCGGAGCTTCCTTTCAGTTTTTGAACTTCTGTGACTGGCTTATTTCACTCTTACAAATGTCCTCCAAGTTCTTTCGTGTTGCTGCAAATGGCAGGATTTCCTTCTTTTTCAAAGACTGAATGACATTCCACTGTATGTATACACCACATTTTCTTTATTAATTCATCTTCCCATGGACACTAGGCAGTTTTCCTATGTTGTGTATTGTGTATAATGCTGCAATGGACATGAGATTGTAGATATCTCTTGGACATTCTTGTTTTATCTCCTTTGTATATAAACCTAAATGAGTGATTGCTAGATTTTATGAGAGTTCTGTTAATAATTTTTGGGGGACCTCCATTCTGTTTTCCATAATGGCTACACTATTTTCCATTACTACAGGGTACAAAACAGGGTACAGAAGTTCCACTTCTTCACATCTTTGCCAGCATCCATTAATTTTCTTTCTTTCTGTTTTTTTTTTTCTTTTTTTTTTGCAGTACCTGGGTCTGTCCTTGTTGTGGGCTCTCCCATTGCAGAGCACAGGCTCCAAATACACAGGATCTGCGTCCATGGTTCATGGGCCCAGCTGCTCAGCGGCATGTGGGATCCTCCCAGACCGGGGCACAAACACGTGTCCCCTGCCTCGGCAGGAGAACTCTCAACCACTGTGCCACCAGGGAAGCCCTATTTGTCTTTTTATAATACACATCGTAACAGGTGTGAGTGATATCTCCGTGTGGCTTGATTTCCATTTCCCTGATGCTTAGCGATGTTGAGCAAATTTTCATATGTAGATTGACCACTTGTATGTCTTTATGGAGTAATGTCTAGTGAAGCTTTTTACCCATTTTGAAACTCAGTTATTTGCCCGCTGTTTTTCTGAAATTGACTTGTAGTAGTTTCTTATATATTCTGGATATTGGTCCCTTATTCAGATACCAGGTTTACACATATTTCCTCCCATCTTATAAGTTGCCTTTTCATTCTGTTGATTGTTGAAAAGACTAACCTCTCTTCACTTGGTAATCTTAGAACCTTGGCCAAGATCAGTTGGCCATATATATGTGCATTTATTTGGGGTCTCTCTATTATATTTCATTGGTCTATCTCACTGTCTTGATGCCAGTAGCAGACTGTTTTGACTACTGTGGCATTGTTATGTGTTTTGAGTTCAGGAAGTTTCCATCTCCATCATTGCTCTTTGCTCTCAAGATTGTTTTATCTACTTGGGGGTGTGGTTCTGTATGTATTTTAGAATTGTGTCCACCTCAATAATAATGACATGGAATTTTATAGGTTGTTGCGATATATGTGTACATCACTTTATGTAGTATAGAAATGCCAACAGTATTTAATAATCCAGTCTATGAACATGTTATGTCATTCCAATTACTTGTCTCTTCTTTAATTTCTTTCCGCAATGTCCTGTAGTTTTCAGTATACAAATTTTCACCTCCTACGGGGCCTTTTCCACTGCCTTCCTCAGGTCTTCTAGAGTCAGGGGTGAGAAGGATGGACTCATGCAGAGAGTGAAATCCATCCCTCCCCTCTGCACCTACTCTCTGATTATGTCTAATACAGGTGTACTGGGCCATGCCCTTCACCTCTGTCTACAAGTGGGCCCCTTGCTGGGAATTCCTCTTGGATCTGAGTGTTGACTGTACTATTTCAGTGTCCACAAGGACTCTCGCAATGCCTGGTGTGGGTCCAAGAGCCCAAGATATACCTACATACGAATGATCAGATCAGGCCATCAAATTTTCTGCAGTAAGGAACAGCCAGGGAAGGGTGGCTGGTTGCCTCTTTCTCATCTTTGGATTTCTTAGAGCTGAGCTTTCCAGTGTGGTAGCCACTAACCAAATGTGTCTATTTATAATTAATTTAGTTCAAACAGTAATTAAATCTTTCTATTAAAAAGCGCAAAAAACACACAATTGCTTGGTCACACTAGCCATGTTTCAAGTGTGTCTGTAACATCTGGAATTTCAGGTTGGTAAGGTTGACGGTGAAAGCTATAAATGGGTCTATAGAAGTAAGGGGTTGAAAGGTGATTTTCTCAGCATCTCTCCCTCATTTGAAATTTTCAACTGTGATCAATATCTTATTGAAGGACTCTGTCTGCACAGAGCACAGGGGAGGTCTGAGAACCTGGAGGGAAGACCAGGGTGATGCTGTGTGAGCCTGCAAGTCAAGTAGGAGAAATGGGTGGGTCAACTTGTATAATAACTTAATGCTCATGGTTGTGTTTGTACACAATGCATGATGGAGAGCATACATAGCAGTGATGCTGATGACGATTCACGTAGGGAACAACTCTCTGGTATGATCTAAAGGGAGACAATTCCTAGAACACTTTGGTTCCACCCGGTTCTTTAGAAACGAAGGAAGGTGAATATGAAATCAGGAAGAAGAAGGAAATATGTGTAGAATTCTGATTTGTTCTTTCCAAATTTTAATGATATAATAGAGTTATTGTGTCCATGTCCTTTGACTGTACTGTGCTTATAGTCATCTTTTCTTGCTTTGCCATTCAGAAATTTTCTTTCTCACAAGACTACTCTTTCATTGCTTTTTCACTGCCAAAAATGAAAGGTTCGTTTCTGTTTCGTACCTGGAGGGTATTTTGCACCAGGATTTTGGTTTCAGTTTTACATTCACATATGATGGCCATATCCTAGTGGGAACAAAACTCTCATAGTCACTTGACACTGGAGAACACGTTCTTATAGTGAGTCTCAGGTGGTGGATGAGACTTGCACTCTCTCCCTCTACACTTTCAGGACTTGTAGCTTCACCTTACTTTTGTCCTCAGTGTTTATTCCTCATGGAAAGCGCGTTCCCAGAGGTGGATGAGTCACAGAACACATGCTTTGGGGTCACTGCATGTGCTCAGTCTCCTCATTTCAGCCTCAGCGCCTCCCAAGCCTGATGTGCTGAGTTGCTTCCAATTGAGAGGGCTCCACGTCCAGCTGCCCCTAAAGACCCTTCATGGCCGGCAGGAATTGTAGAGGACTGTGTGAAGGGGCTGCTGGGCTCGCTTCACACACTGGCTCTCACAGCCCTGCTAACCTGGTCTCCTGGAATTCACCAGGCCCAGGACAGAGACTCAGGGCGGCAGGACCCAGGGTCACTGCTCTTCTTACAACCCACTGCTCCATCCGGACAGCCCTGCCCCTGCTCCCCACACTCCAGTCCTGCCTACCCTCTGACCTTTCCTCAGGCCTTCCTTGGTCTTATCCTTCCCAGTTCTTCCAAGGCTGGGGTAAACCCTGACAGGTGCTGTGTGTTTTGGAGGCTTCCCCTGCTGTAGAACTTTTGTTTCAGTATTCCAGACTAAGGGAATTGGTTCAAGCTACTTTTAACTCTAATATTGCTTTCATTCTCTCTAAGGGGCTAAGAGACTTACGGAGTTGTTTTGAAGTACCTAAGGTTAGCTCAGGCACAGGACACTTACTTGTTTTGTGAAGTTGGTTGCATATCTAGGCTATTGTGGAGAATGCTACAATGAACCTAAGTTCATCTCATTGTGATACTGATTTAATTTCCTTTGGATATAAACCCAGTACTGTGATTGCTGAATCATATGATATTTCTGTTTATAATTTTATAAGGAACCCCCATACTCTTTTTCATAATAGCTGCACCATTTTACATTACCACCAGCTGTTTACAAAGTTTCCAATTCCCCACATCTTGGCCTTAAACTGTTAATTTTTTTCTTTATAATACACAGCCTAATAGGTGTGCGGTGTTCATTTGCATTGCCCTGATGATTAGTGAGGTTGAGAACCTTTTCCTTTATTTGTTACTCATTTGTATGTCTTTTTCAGGAAATATCATATTTACGTCTTTGCACATTTCTTAACCCATTTATTTACCCTTTTTAATTTTTTAACTTAGTTTGCTTTTGAGTTGTATTGTTTTTCTTAGATGTTTTGGACATTAGCTCCTTTTCTGATATATGTTTGTAATCTTTCTGTAAGTTATATTTTCATCCTATTGACTGTTGAAAAAACTATACTTTCCCTATTTGTTGTCTTAGAAGCTTGGTGATTTTCATTTGGCCATGTATCTATGAGTTTTCTTGGGGTTTATTTATTCTGGTCTTTAGGCGTATGTATCTGTTTCTATGTCAGTACCATACAGTTTTGATTCCTGTGGCTTTGGAATCTGTTTTGAAGATAGGAAGTGAGAAGCCTCCATCCATGGTCTTTGTTCTCAGGATTGTGTTGTCTGTTTGGAGTCCTTAGTGTTTCCATATATATTTTAGGATTTTTTTTTTATCTATTTCTTTGAAAATGACATTGGGATTTTGATAGGTATTACAATGAATTTATACTTACCTTTGCGTAGTGTAGAAATGTCAACAATAATAAGTCTCCAGTGTATGAATATGATATGTCATTTCAATTATTTGTTCCTTGTTAAATTCTTTCAGCAGTGGTTTGTAGTTTTCAGTGTACAGACCATTTACCTTCTAAAGGCATTTTGTCCCTTCCTTCCCTGGATTTTTCAGAGGCAGTGGTGAGAAGGATGGGCTCATGAAGTGAGTGAATGTCCCTCCCTCCCTTCTGCACCTGCTCGCCGATTATGTCTAGCACAGGTGCACCGGGCCATGCTCATTACCTCTCCCCTCAAGTGGAACACCTGTCGGGAATTCCTCTAGGATCTGGGTGTTGACACTACTGTTTCAGTGTCCCCAAGGTCTCATGAGTGCCTGGCAAGTGTGCATGAGCCTAGGAAACACCTACAAAGGAATCATCAAATGTGGCCAGCAAACTGCCCTGCAGAAGGTGTTGGGCTGCACCTCTCACGCCTGCAAGCCCTGTACTTGCTCAGCCTCAGGGCTAAGGAAAGAGCCCGGAGTCAGGGACAGAGACATTCATGGTTTAATAGATGGGAGATCTTTCACGTCTTAAGCAAAGTGGTCCTGGAGAGACATCCCACTGTAGATAGGCGATGGCAGGCAGAACGCAGCAGCAGCAGTAGCAGCATTCTTCACTCTGGGCGGAATAGGCAGGCTACCAGTTAAAGGGGGAATTGACAGCAGATGGGCTCATCGGTTACCAGGGAAACCAGCAGAGGGACACATCCCTCTTACCCATTGGGCTAAGTACCTTCACGGGGCACAAGTTTTTTCTTTGGTAAACCATCAGCAAACAACCATCTTGAATCGGTAGATATATATACATACATATATATATATATATATATATGGAGGGAGAGAGAGAGAGAGAGAGGGATGTGTATTACAATGTTGTAGCCACTAGCTAGATGTGCCTGTTATAATTTATTTAATTCAATCAATGATTATCTTAGTGTATTAAAATAAAACAAAATAAAATATCCAATTACTCAGTCACATTAGTCACATTTTAAATGTATCCATAAGACTTGTAAATTCATATTCGTGTTTCTACAGAATCGACTCTGGATAGAATTTGTGGCCGTGATAAGGAAAAGGATACAGGTAGGAACAACACTTAGGTAGGATCTAATGGCAGAGGGTTCCTGGAACTTTAGGGTTATATCTCCTGCTTTGGAGACTGAGCAAGTTGGATATGAAATCAGAAGGAAGAATAAAATATGTGTAGAGTTCTGACTTGTTTTTTTCATATTTTAATGATACAATAGAAAGCAATTGTGTCCTTAGAGAGGACTGTGCTCTATAATCACCTTTTCTTGATTTGCTCATCAAAACTGATCTTTTGCACATGAGCTGCTCTTTCTTGTGCTTGTCACTGCCTAATATGGAAGTTTGTTTTCTGGTTAGCTCATCTAGGGTATTGTGCACAGGAGAGTTTGTTTTCTTTTGCATATTGACCTATGATGCACAGAACCTGTGGGTCAAAACTCTCATGGGCCCTTGAAACTTGAGACCAAGTTCTTCTAGAAAGGGTGAGGTGGTGGATGAGAAGTGAACTGTCTCCCTCTGCACTTTCAGGACTTGTGGCTTCACCTCATGTAGTGTCCTCACTGTTAGTTCCTCTTGTAAAGGACAGTCCCAGAGATGGATGACTCACAGCACACGTGCTCTGGGATCACTGCATGTGCTCAGTCTCCTTGAGCTCTTCTCAGCCTCTGCACTTCCCCAAGGCTGGTGTGCTGACATGCTTCCATTTGAGAGGGTTCCACGTCCAGCTGCCCCTAAAGAACCTTCATGGCCGGCAGGAATTCTAGGGGGCTGTGTGAAGGGTCTGCTCTGCTATTTCACACACTTGCTTTCACAGCCCTGCTGACCTGGTCTCCTGGGGTTGACCAGGCCCAGGACAGAGACTCATGGCACAGGACCCAGGGTCACTGCTCTTCTAACAACCCACTGCTTCTTCCAGACAGCCCTGCCCTTGCTCCCCACACCCCAGTCCTGCCTACACTCTGACCTTTCCTCAGGCCTGCCTTGGGCTTATCCTTCACAGTTCTTCCAAGGCTGGGTTAAACCCTGGCAGGTGCTGTGTGTTTATGAGGCTTCCTCTGCTGTAGAATTTTGTTTCAGTATTCCAGACTAAGGGAATTGGGACAAGTTACTTTTAACTCCAATATTGCTTTCATCCGCTCTAAGGGGCTAAGAGACTTATAGAGTTGTTTTGAAGTACCTAAGGTTAGCTCAGGCACAGGATCCTTACTTGTTTTGTGAAGTTGGTTGCATGTTCTTCCCTCAACACAGCTGTTGCCCAGATTTGGTTAATATTCCTTTTCCTCAGAGAGATGGTGCAGAGATAAATGTTCTAAGCTCTTGACCTCCTATGTGGAAAAGCCAAACTGAGAACACAGGTGTGGGTCCCAATATGGATGCTCCGGATCCCTGACCTGCACTTACCACTCAGCCAAGGGATCCTCAGTCATGGAGCAAGGGAGTCCCTGCATCCGTATCCTTGGCTGGAAGTCCTAGCATCTCCAAAGGTCCAGACCTTGCCCATCAGGTGGCCTTAATGATCACAGAATCCAGGGCAGCTATGGGTGGGCTTATCAGTTGACTTTGGCACAGTCATTAATGTGAAATTCACCTCAAGACCTGAATTCTGGTAAGCTCCCAGATTCTGAGAGGTGTGAGACCCCATGTATACAGTACAGGTCATATCTGTCAGTGCTGGTGTCATTGCTTAAACAAGGCCAAAAGCAAATAAGAATCAAGGAGCTATTTTATTGTATTGGATAACATTACCATAAGCCATAGCATTGGTCAATTCCTGTAGCCCACACCCAAGGACTCAAAGTGGACCCTGACTGTTAGCCTGTACACTTCTCCTGCACAGCTGGGTTAGAGACAGGCTGTGCTCAGTTCAGGCTCCCTCTTCATAACGAAGTTTCCCACTTATGGAACAGCTCCCTAGAGTATGGACAGCCCCTGACTCAGTGGGCATACATACATTGTATAGAAAACAAAGACTGGGAGAAAAATATGATACGATTGATAGTGGCTGTATCTAAAGGGTAGGATTTCAGTTTTGTCAAATCTTGTGTATTTGATGTTCTTTAAGACAAGTGATTAGTGAATAAATATAGCATATTTTGTCTAGGACTGAATTCAGTCCTTTAATGGAGGTTGCTGTTAATCAAGTATAAAATATTATACAACAGAAATCATGATAAATGCAGTAGCTGGCATTGTGGATGCTGGGGAAAGAGTGATCTTGAAAAAATCAAGCGACAGTGGCAATTTAGCAGAAGCTCAAAAGAGGCAGGATGGGTCATGGGTCTGTGTCATTGAAACAGAGCATGCATTTTAGTGTTTACCATTTTTTAGATCGACCCTTCCCTTCTGGTGAGGCTCCCCTTAGCTAGAAAGCCAAAGCTCTGTTTTCATTTCCTTCCTCTTGTCCTTTGCCTGCCTTCATCCCCCAAAGAGGATGGCCCAACACCAGCTCAGCCCACACTTACTAACCTCCCACATCCATACACACCACCCCATGTCCTCATCGAGAAGAAAGCCCTTGAGTAATTGCTGACCACCATCACCAGTGTCCTGACAGTTACTCTGTGTCCCTCCAGCTCTCCCTGAGGATGTGGCAGATGACCTGCACCATGATAGGACAGAAGAAAAGTCTCCGTGGAAAATCAAGGTAAGCTGGATTTTTTCTGGTCTGAGATAGAAATATTGCTTTATTTCTCTTTCAATAGATTTAAGTTATGAATATTTGAGGGTATTCCTTCCAGATACATACAATTCCCTTGGTTGGGAGAATGTGGAGTGAGAGTCTATTACCAACTCCTGGTGCCTGATTCCACAGGACATTAAAATTGACAGCATCCATTACAGCCTGCAGAGTACGGAGCTCTCTCTCCTGCAGCGATTTTTCCTCTAGGCAAAGAATTCTGTAATTTCCAACGTAAATGGACTTGGAAGTTCCATCCTCCCAGCAAAGTTCTTGCCTTTCAGCCTGAGTAGGTATGTCTGATAACCCTTGATGGGTTCCCTGGACCACTGTTTCTTATGAGGTTTTCTGCTGTCAGCAAATGAACAAAAGACCTGAGTATCACTGTGATCTTATCCTCATGGTGTTTTCTTTTCTGTAATTACAGGTGGCCTTCACAGAACGTGTAAACAGTATGTATTCTGGAATCAGTCACTTGGGGAGGAAGAACTTTGAAGATGAGAAAGTGGGACATTCTTGCTGGTTTTAGTGTAGAGGGCAAACTGATTGCAAATTTGTGCTGGGAATGAGAGTAGGGGCCCTGGTGATAGAAAGTGATTTACAAGTAATGTGACCAATTACTATAGTCCCAGGAAGAAGCTGTATTACGGTTAGGTGGTGTAGGTTTGTGTGCATGAGACTGGGTGTGTCTGTATGTGAAATGAGTGGTATGATTCTGTGTGCGTATGTGAACTTTTTGTGTTGTGTTTCCCTTGATTTATGTTCCCCTAAACATCACTGTGACTGGTGCCAACTTTCTAAAAAATATTCCCATCACCACTGCATCATGAATGGGTATGGATATAAAAGTAAATAAACTGTACACTTTCAGGGTGTGCATTGATTTTTTTTTCTATTTTTTTTAATTTTTTGCTTTATAACAAATTTAATCAGTTATACATATACATATGTTTCCATATCCCCTCCCTTTTGCGTCTCCCTCCCACCCTCCCTATCCCACCCCTCCAGGCGGTCACAAAGCACCGAGCTGATCTCCCTGTGCTATGCGGCTGCTTCCCACTAGCTATCTACCTTACGTTTGGTAGTGTATATATGTCCATGCCGCTCTTTCACTTTGTCACAGCTTACCCTTGCCCCTCCCCATATCCTCAAGTCCATTCTCTAGTAGGTCTGTGTCTTTATTCCTGTCTTACCCCTATGTTCTTCATGACATTTTTTTTTCTTAAATTCCATATATATGTGTCAGCATACAGTATTTGTCTTTCTCTTTCTGACTTACTTCACTCTGTATGACAGACTCTAGGTCTATCCACCTCATTACAAATAGCTCAATTTCATTTCTTTTTATGGCTGAGTAATATTCCATTGTATATATGTGCCACATCTTCTTTATCCATTCATCCGATGATGGACACTTAGGTTGTTTCCATCTCCGGGCTATTGTAAATAGGGCTGCTATGAACATTTTGGTACATGTCTCTTTTTGAATTATGGTTTTCTCAGGGTATATGCCTAGTAGTGGGATTGCTGGGTCATATGGTAGTTCTATTTGTAGTTTTTTAAGGAACCTCCATACCGTTCTCCATAGCGGCTTTACCAATTCACATTCCCACCAGCAGTGCAAGAGTGTTCCCTTTTCTCCACACCCTCTCCAGCATTTATTGTTTCTAGATTTTTTGATGATGGCCATTCTGACTGGTGTGAGATGATATCTCATTGTAGTTTTGATTTGCATTTCTCTAATGAGTAAAGATGTTGAGCATCCTTTCATGTGTTTGTTGGCAGTCTGTATATCTTCTGTGGAGAAATGTCTATTTAGGTCTTCTGCCCATTTTTGGATTGGGTTGTTTGTTTTTTTGCTATTGAGCTGCATGAGCTGCTTATAAATTTTGGAGATTAATCCTTTGTCAGTTGCTTCATTTGCAAATATTTTCTCCCATTCTGAGGGTTGTCTTTTGGTCTTGTTTATGGTTTCCTTTGCTGTGCAAAAGCTTTGAAGTTTCATTAGGTCCCATGTGTTTATTTTTGTCTTTATTTCCATTTCTCTAGGAGGTGGGTCAAAAAGGATCCTGCTGTGATTTATGTCATAGAGTGTTCGGCCTATGTTTTCCTCTAAGAGTTTAATAGTGTCTGGCCTTACATTTAGGTCGTTAATCCATTTTGAGGTTATTTTTGTGTATGGTGTTAGGGAGTGATCTAATCTCATACTTTTACATGTCCCTATCCAGTTTTCCCAGCACCACTTATTGAAGAGACTGTCCTTTCTCCACTGTACATTCCTGCCTCCTTTATCAAAGATAAGGTGACCATATGTCCGTGGGTTTATCTCTGGGCTTTCTATCCTGTTCCATTGATCTATCTTTCTGTTTTTGTGCCAGTACCATACTGTCTTGATTACTGTAGCTTTGTAGTAGAGTCTGAAGTCAGGGAGCCTGATTCCTCCAGCTCCATTTTTCGTTCTCAAGATTGCTTTGGCTATTCGGGGTCTTTTGTGTTTCCATACAAATTGTGAAATTTTTTGTTCTAGTTCTGTGAAAAATGCCAGTGGTAGTTTGATAGGGATTGCATTGAATCTGTAGATTGCTTTGGGTAGTAGAGTCATTTTCACAATGTTGATTCTTCCAATCCAAGAACATGGTACATCTCTCCATCTATTTGTATCATCTTTAATTTCTTTCATCAGTGTCTTATAATTTTCTGCATACAGGTCTTTTGTCTCCTTAGGTAGGTTTATTCCTAGATATTTTATTCTTTTTGTTGCAATGGTAAATGGGAGTGTTTCCTTGATTTCACTTTCAGATTTTTCATCATTAGTATATAGGAATGCCAGAGATTTCTGTGCATTAATTTTGTATCCGGCAACTTTACCAAATTCATTGATTAGCTCTAGTAGTTTTCTGGTAGCATCTTTAGGATTCTCTATGTATAGTCTCATGTCATCTGCAAACAGTGACAGCTTTACTTCTTCTTTTCCAATTTGGATTCCTTTTATTTCCTTTTCTTCTCTGATTGCTGTGGCTAAAACTTCCAAAACTAGGTTGAATAAGAGTGGTGAGAGTGGGCAACCTTGTCTTGTTCCTGATCTTAGTGGAAATGGTTTCAGTTTTTCACCATTGAGGACGATGCTGGCTGTGGGTTTGTCATATATGGCCTTTATTATGTTGAGGAAAGTTCCCTCTATGCCTACTTTCTGCAGGGTTTTTATCATAAGTGGGTGTTGAATTTTGTCGAAAGCTTTCTCTGCATCTATTGAGATGATCATATGATTTTTCTTCTTCAGTTTGTTAATATGGTGTATCACGTTGATTGATTTGCATATATTGAAGAATCCTTGCATTCCTGGAATAAACCCCACTTGATCATGGTGTATGATCCTTTTAATGTGCTGTTGGATTCTGTTTGCTAGTATTTTGTTGAGGATTTTTGCATCTATGTTCATCAGTGATATTGGCCTGTAGTTTTCTTTCTTTGTGACATCCTTGTCTGGTTTTGGTATCAAGGTGATGGTGGCCTCGTAGAATGAGTTTGGGAGTGTTCCCCCCTCTGCTATATTTTGGAAGAGTTTGAGAAGGATAGGTGTTAGCTCTTCTCTAAATGCTTGATAGAATTCGCCTGTGAAGCCATCTGGTCCTGGGCTTTTGTTTGTTGGAAGATTTTTTATCACAGTTTCAATTTCAGTGCTTGTGATTGGTCTGTTCATATTTTCTATTTCTTCCTGGTTCAGTCTCGGCAGGTTGTGCATTTCTAAGAATTTGTCCATTTCTTCCAGGTTGTCCATTTTATTGGCATAGAGTTGCTTGTTGTAATCTCTCATGATCTTTTTTATTTCTGCAGTGTCAGTTGTTACTTCTCCTTTTTCATTTCTAATTCTATTGATTTGAGTGTTCTCCCTTTTTTTCTTGATGAGTCTGGCTAATGGTTTGTCAATTTTGTTTATCTTCTCAAAGAACCAGCTTTTAGTTTTATTGATCTTTGCTATCGTTTCCTTCATTTCTTTTTCATTTATTTCTGATCTGATTTTTATGATTTCTTTCCTTCTGCTGACTTTGGGATGTTTTTGTTCTTCTTTCTCTAATTGCTTTAGGTGCAAGGTTAGGTTGTTTATTCGAGATGTTTCCTGTTTCTTAAGGTGGGATTGTATTGCTATAAACTTCCCTCTTAGAACTGCTTTTGCTGCATCCCATAGGTTTTGGGTCGTCGTGTCTCCATTGTCATTTGTTTCTAGGTATTTTTTAATTTCCTCTTTGATTTCTTCAGTGATCACTTCGTTATTAAGTAGTCTCTTGTTTAGCCTCCATGTGTTTGTATTTTTTAGAGCTCTTTTCCTGTAATTGATATCTAGTCTCATAGCATTGTGGTCGGAAAAGATACTTGATACAATTTCAATTTTCTTAAATTTACCAAGGCTTGATTTGTGACCCAAGATATGATCTATCCTGGAGAATGTTCCATGAGCACTTGAGAAAAATGTGTATTCTGTTGTTTTTGGATGGAATGTCCTATAAATATCAATTAAGTCCATCTTGTTTAATGTATCATTTAAAGCTTGTGTTTCCTTATTTATTTTCATTTTGGATGATCTGTCCATTGGTGAAAGTGGGGTGTTAAAGTCCCCTACTATGATTGTGTTACTGTCGATTTCTCCTTTTATGGCTGTTAGTATTTGCCTTATGTATTGAGGTGCTCCTATGTTGGGTGCATAAATATTTACAACTGTTATATCTTCTTCTTGGATCGATCCCTTCATCATTAGGTAGTGTCCTTCTTTGTCTCTTCTAATAGTCTTTATTTTAAAGTCTATTTTGTCTGATATGAGAATTGCTACTCCAGCTTTCTTTTGATTTCCATTTGCATGGAATATCTTTTTCCATCCCCTTACTTTCAGTCTGTATGTGTCTCTAGGTCTGAAGTGGGTCTCTTGTAGACAGCATATATATATGGGTCTTGTTTTTGTATCCATTCAGCCAATCTGTGTCTTTTGGTGGGAGCATTTAGTCCATTTACATTTAAGGTAATTATCGATATGTATGTTCCTATTCCCATTTTCTTGTTTTGGGTTCGTTATTGTAGGTCTTTTACTTCTGTTGTGTTTCTTGCCTAGAGAAGTTCCTTTAGCATTTGTTGTAAAGCTGGTTTGGTGGTGCTGAACTCTCTCAGCTTTTGCTTGTCTGTAAACGTTTTAATTTCTCCATCAAATCTGAATGAGATCCTTGCTGGGTAGAGTAATCTTGGTTGCAGCTTTTTCTCCTTCATCACTTTAATTATGTCCTGCCACTCCCTTCTGGCTTGTAGAGTTTCTGCTGAGAGATCAGCTGTTATCCTGATGGGGATTCCCTTGTGTGTTATTTGTTGTTTTTGCCTTGCTGCTTTTAATATGATTTCTTTGTGTTTAATTTTTGACAGTTTGATTAATATGTGTCTTGGCGTATTTCTCCTTGGATTTATTCTGTATGGGACTCTCTGTGCCTCCTGGACTTGATTAACTATTTCCTTTCCCATATTAGGGAAGTTTTCAACTATAATCTCTTCAAATATTTTCTCAGTCCCTTTCTTTTTCTCTTCTTCTTCTGGGACCCCTATAATTCGAATGTTGGTGCGTTTAATGTTGTCCCAGAGGTCTCTGAGACTGTCCTCTGTTCTTTTCATTCTTTTTTCTTTATTTTGCTCTGCAGCAGTTATTTCCACTATTTTATCTTCCACCTCACTTATCCGTTCTTCTGCCTCAGTTATTCTGCTATTGATCCCGTCTAGAGTATTTTTTATTTCATGTATTGTGTTTTTAATTGATGCTTGATTCATCTTTAGTTCTTCTAGGTCCTTGTTAACTGTTTCTTGCATTTTGTCTATTCTATTTCCAAGATTTTGGATCTGGGAAATAGAATCTTGGATCATCTTTACCATCATTATTCTGAATTCTTTTTCAGGTAGACTGCCTATTACCTCTTCATTTGTTAGATCTGGTGGGTTTTTATCTTGCTCCTTCTCCTGCTGTGTGTTTTTCTGTCTTCTCATTTTGCTTATGTTACTGTGTTTGGGGTCTCCTTTTTGCAGGCTGCAGGTTCGTAGTTCCCGTTGTTTTTGGTGTCTATCCCCAGTGGCTAAGGTTGGTTTAGTGGGTTGTGTAGGCTTCCTGGTGGAGGGGACTAGTTCTGGTGGATGAGGCTGGATCTTGTCTTTCTGGTGGGCAGGTCCACGTCTGGTGGTGTGTTTTGGGGTGTCTGCGGACTTTTTATGATTTTAGGCCACCTCTCTGCTAATGGGTGGCGTTGTGTTCCTGTCTTGCTAGTTGTTTGGCATAGGGTGTCCAGCACTGTAGCTTGCTTGTCGTTGAGTGAAGCTGGGTGCTGGTGTTGAGATGGAGATCTCTGGAAGATTTTCGCCGTTTGATATTATGTGGAGCTGGGAGGTCTCTTGTGGACCAGTGTCCTGAAGTTGGCTCTCCCACCTCAGAGGCACAGCACTGACTCCGGGCTCCTCAATTTGGGATGATGTGTTGTCTATTCATGTATTCCACAGATGCAGGGTACATCAAGTTGATTGTGGAGCTTTAATCCGCTGCTTCTGAGGCTGCTGGGAGAGGTTTCCCTTTCTCTTCTTTGTTCTCACAGCTCCTGGGTCTCAGCTTTGGATTTGGCCCCGCCTCTGCGTGTAGGTCGCCGGAGGGCGTCTGTTCTTCGCTCAGACAGGACAGGGTTAAAGGAGCAGCCTCTTCGGGGACTCTTGCTCACTCAGGCCGGGCGGGAGGGAGGGGCATGGAGTGCGGGGCGAGCCTGCAGCGGCAGAGGTCGGCGTGACGTTGCACCAGCCCGAGGCGCGCCGTGCGTTCTCCCAGGAAAGCCGCCCCTGGATCCCGGGACCCCGGCAGTGGCGGGCTGCACAGGCTCCCGGAAGGGCGGTGTGGGCAGTGACCTGCGCTCGCACACAGGCTTCTTGGCGGCAGCAGCAGCAGCCCCAGCGTCCCACGCCCGTCACTGGGCTCCGTGCTTTCAGTCGCGACTCGCGCCCGTCTGTGGAGCCCCTTTAAGCAGAGCTCTTAATCCCCTCTCCTCGCGCACCAGGAAACCAAAAGGGAAGAAAAACTCTCTTGCCTCTTCGGCAGCTCCAGAGTTTTCCCGGACTCCCTGCCGGCTAGCTGTGGCACATTAGCCCCCTTCACGCTGAGTTCTCGCCGCCAGCCCCAGTCCTCTCCCTGCGCTCTGACCGAAGCCCGAGCCTCAGCTTCCAGCACTGCGCGCCCCGGCGGGCGAGCAGACAAGCCTCTCAGGCTGGTGAGTGCCGCTCGGCACCGATCCTCTGTGTGGGGATCTCTCCGCTTTGCCCTACCCAGGTATGTGGGGAGTTTCTTGCCTTTTGGGAGGTCTGGGGTCTTATGCCAGCGTTCAGTAGGTGTTCTGTAGGAGTTGTTCCATGTGTAGCTGTATTTCTGGTGTATCCGTGGGGAGGAAGGTGATCTCCGTGTCTTACTCTTCCGCCATCTTACCCGGAAGTCTTGCATTGCTTTTATACCAAGTGAGCCTCATTTAACCTGGAAAACAAATCCTATCACCACCCAGGCAAATGTTTACTGGATTCTTTTTTTTTTCTTTTGGCTGTGTTGAGTCATCGTTGCACTGCATGGGCTTCTCATTTCGGTGGCTACTGTTGTTCCAGACCACGGTCTCTAGGTGCATGGGCTTCAATAGTTGTGGCACGTGGGCTCAGTAGTTGTGACTTTCAGGTTCTAGAGCACAGGCTTAGTAGTTGTGGTGCACGGGTTTAGTGGCTCCATGGCTGGATTCTTAGTGAACAAAACTGGGTTTCAGCATCCCTACTACTGGTTCAATTACAACTTCATTTAATAAGAAATCTCATCTCTTAGTAGGTCTCATAACATTATGAATCGTTATGATACATCTCTCTGCCACTTCCCTCACTCTAACTGTTTCCTATTAGAGCCTCGGGATGAGTCCTCCCCCCTTACATGAAGCACCTAGTGCTAGGCATGCCTCTTTCTTTTTGCAGGGAGCCCATGCTTGTACGCACATGCCACACCCAGGTCTGGAGGAGTCCAAGAAAGAAGGAGCCTCCAGGAGTAGATGGAGGAAATTCACTCCACCTTTCTCCTTTGAGGCTAATATTCACTATCAGATTCTGTGCTAAGGAAATGCAATGTCCTTCTCCTGTGGAAAGTCAGTCTTCCATCACTTGTGCCGGCCCTGTTTCTGTGTGCTGGGCAAGAAACACAGCATACAGTGAAGACAGAACCAAGAGATCTAACCCAGGGCTTCAGCTCAGGGTGGGCACTGGCACCCTTCCCAGGAGGGTGGACAGGAGATTGTGCTTTACAAGGTGGGACAGAGAAACCAAGCAGTGTGACAAGAGCATCTCCACTCATGTTGCTGTGCAAACTGCCAGATGATATAGGTTGTGGTATTTTCTGATGGCCTTTGCAAGCAAACAAGTCTGGGAGTAAAGTCAATTAAAACATGGAAAGTTATACTTAAAATTTTTTTTTCGATAGTGAGTCCTTTGAGAAATACATACTTTAATAGAATATGATTGCCTTATATGTGTCAATATTTTCCCCACCAAAGAAAACACTGAAAATGCTTGATTGTAAAATGTCACTTGTTTACCCAAGAGACTGTGTAAGAGTAAAGTTGTTCTAGAAATCCTCAATCCCTAGGTCGTAGTTTGCTGATGGTGCTGAGGGGAACCCTGGTGTGCGATTCAGTGCCTGCTACTCACAGGGAGGCTCTTAAGAACTCAGAGACCCGCCCAGTGGACCCCACGTGTGAGGACAGGATTGGCGCCTCGGGCTGGACTTGAAGAGGGAAATGATTTAGAGAAGTGGAAGGAGATAAAGGAAGGGCACCTGAGCCATGGGGAGTCAGGGGTGGCTGGTTTAGACATCAAGGAAAAGTGTACACCTGAGCACAGCCTGGGCCACACTTAGGATGCTATTGGCACTTCTGCTTGAATGGGGAAGAGAAAGGACATCCCCCTCCTGCTGGACTGAACTCTGGATAGATGTCTTCTTTAAAGCCTGGGGAGAGGAGCTTCTCTCCCATTATCTCCTGATACCTGTGTACATTCGAGACCCTTCCTGCTTTCTTTTTTCCCTCTGTTGACTCCCTTTCCTTATTATTCTTCTTTTCCCCCCTTTTTCCACTTTGTATTTATTTTACATATGTATATTTTATTGTTGTAAAAGTACATATATGATGAAATCCAACGTCTTAACAAGTTTTGAAATGTCCAGTCAGTCCTGTTGACTACATGCACGTTGTTGTACAGCATATGTCTAGAACTTTTCCATTTTGCAAATAACACATTCTAACTATTGAACAGAGAATTCCCATGTCAACCTCCTGCCAGCTCTTGGAACCACCCTTCTACTCTCTATGCTTCTCGGAGTTTTCTTTCAGTTTTTGACCTTCCGTGACTGGCTTATTTCACTCTTACAAATGTCCTCCAAGTTCTTTCGTGTTTCTGCAAATGGCAGGATTTCCTTCTTTTTCAAAGACTGAATGACATTCCACTGTATGTATACACCACATTTTCTTTATTAATTCATCTTCCCATGGACACTAGGCAGTTTTCCTATGTTGTGTATTGTGTATAATGCTGCAATGGACATGAGATTGTAGATATCTCTTGGACATTCTTGTTTTATCTCCTTTGTATATAAACCTAAATGAGTGATTGCTGGATTTTATGATAGTTCTCTTAATAATTTTTGGGGGACCTCCATTCTGTTTTCCATAATGGCTACACCATTTTACATTACTACAGGGTACAGAAGTTCCACTTCTTCACATCTTTGCCAGCATCCATTAATTTTCTTTTCTTTTCTTTTCTTTTCTTTCTTTCTTTTTTTTTTTTGCAGCACACGGGCCTCTCATTGTTGTGGGCTCTCCTGTTGTGGAGCACAGGCTCCAAACGCACAGGCTAAGCAGCCATGGCTCACGGGCCCAGCCGCTCAGTGGCATGTGGGATCCTCCCCGACCGGGGCACAAACACGTCTCCCCTGCATAGGCACGCAGACTCTCAACCACTGTGCCAAACGGAAGGCCCTAACTGTCTTTTTATAATTCACATCCTAAGAGGTGTGAGTGATATCTCCTTGTGGTTTCATTTCCATTTCCCTGATGCTTAGCGATGCTGAGCAAATTTTCATATGTAGATTGACCACTTGTATGTCTTTATGGAGAAATGTCTAGTGAAGCTTTTTACCCATTTTGAAACTCAGTTATTTGCCCGTCTTTTTTGGAAATTGACTTGTAGTAGTTTCTTATATATTCTGGATATTGGTCCCTTATTCATATACAAGGTTTACACATATTTCCTCCCATCCTATATGTTGCCTTTTCATTCTGTTGATTGTTGAAGAGACTATCCTCTCTTCACTTGGTAATCTTAGAACCTTGGCACATATCAGTTGGCCATATATATGTGCGTTTATTTGGGGTCTCTATTATATTTCATTGGTCTATCTCACTGTCTTGATGCCAGTAGCAGACTGTTTTGACTACTGTGGCATTGTTATGTGTTTTGAGTTCAGGAAGTGTTAATCTCCATCATTGCTCTTTGCTCTCAAGATTGTTTTATCTACTTGGGGGTATTCCATATGTATTTTCGAATTCTGTCCACTTCTATAATAATGACATGGAATTTTGTGGGTTGTTGCAATATATGTGTACATCCATTTATGTAGTATAGAAATGCCAACAGTATTTAATAATCCAGTCTATGTACATGGTATGTCATTCCAATTCCTTGTCTCTTCTTTAATTTCTTTCCGCAATGTCCTGTAGTTTTCAGTATACAAATTTTTCACCTCCTACGGGGCCTTTTCCACTGCCTTCCTCAGGTCTTCTAGAGTCAGGGGTGAGAAGGATGGACTCATGGAGAGAGTGAAATCCATCCCTCCCCTCTGCACCTACTCTCTGATTATGTCTAATACAGGTGTACTGGGCCATGCCCTTCACCTCTGTCTACAATTGAGCCCCTTGCAGGGAATTCCTCTTGGATCTGAGTGTTGACTGTACTATTTCAGTGTCCACAAGGACTCTCGCAATGCCTGGCGTGGGTCCAAGAGCCCAAGATATACCTACATACGAATGATCAGATCAGGCCATCAAATTTTCTGCAGTAAGGAACAGCCAGGGGAGGGGTGGCTGGTTGCCTCTTTCTCATCTTTGGATTTCTTACACCTGAGCTTTTTAGTGTGGTAGCCACTAACCAAATGTGTCTATTTATAATTAATTTAGTTCAAACAATAATTAAATCGTTCTATTAAAAAGCACAAAAACCACACAATTGCTTGGTCACACTAGCCATGTTTCAAGTGTGTCTGTAACATCTGGAATTTCAGGTTGGTAAAGTTGACGGTGAAAGCTATAAATGGGTCTATAGAAGTGAGGGGTCGGAAGGTGATTTTCTCAGCATCTCTCCCTCATTTGAAATTTTCAACTGTGATCAATATCTTATTGAAGGACTCTGTCTGCACAGAGCACAGGGGAGGTCTGAGAACCTGCAGGGAAGACCAGGGTGATGCTCTGTGAGCCAGCAAGTCGAGTAGGAGAAATGGGTGGGTCAACTTGTATAATAAATTTATGCTCATGGTTGTGTTTGTACAAAATGCATGGTAGAGAGCATACATAGCAGTGATGCTGATGACGATTCACGTAGGGAACAACTCTCAGTTAGGATCTAAAACGAGGCAATTCCTAGAACACTTTGGTTCCACCCGGTTCTTTAGAAACGAAGGAAGGTGAATATGAAATCAGGAAGAAGAAGGAAATATGTGTAGAATTCTGATTTGTTCTTTCCAAATTTTCATGATATAATAGAGTTATTGTGTCCATGTCCTTTGACTGTACTGTGCTTATAGTCATCTTATCTTGCTTTGCCATTCAGAAATTTTCTTTCTCACAAGACTACGCTTTCATTGCTTTTTCACTGCCAAAAATGAAAGGTTCGTTTCTGTTTGGTACCTGAAGGGTATTTTGCACCAGGATTTTGGTTTCAGTTTTACATTCACGTATGATGGCCATATCCTAGTGTGAACAAAACTGTCATAGTCACTTGACACTGGAGAACAAGTTCTTATAGTGAGTGTCAGGTGGTGGATGAGACTTGAACTCTCTCCCTCTACACTTTCAGGACTTGTAGCTTCACCTTACTTTTGTCCTCACTGTTTATTCCTCATGGAAAGCGTGTTCCCAGAGGTGGATGAGTCACAGAACACATGCTTTGGAGCCACTGCATGTGCTCAGTCTCCTCATTTCAGCCTCAGCACCTTCCAAGGCTGATGTGCTGAGTTGCTTCCAATTGAGAGGGCTCCACGTGCAACTGCCTCTAAAGACCCTTCATGGCCGGCAGGAATTGTAGAGGACTGTGTGAAGGGGTTGCTGGGCTCGTTTCACACACTGGCTCTCACAGCCCTGCTAACCTGGTCTCCTGGAATTCACCAGGCCCAGGACAGAGACTCAGGGCAGCAGGACCCAGTGTCACTGCTCTTCTTACAACCCACTGCTTCATCCGGACAGCCCTGCCCCGGCTCCCCACACCCCAGTCCTGCCTACCCTCGGACCTTTCCTTAGGCCTGCCTTGGGCTTATCCTTCCCAGTTCTTCCAAGGCTGGGGTAAACCCTGACACGTGCTGTGTGTTTTGGAGGCTTCCCCTGCTGTAGAACTTTTGTTTCAGTATTCCAGAGTAAGGGAATTGGTTCAAGTTACTTTTAACTCTAATATTGATTTCATCCTCTCTAAGGGGCTAAGAGACTTATGGAGTTGTTTTGAAGTACCTAAGGTTAGCTCAGGCACTGGACCCTTACTTGTTTTGTGAAGTTGGTTGCATATCTAGGCTATTGTGGAGAATGCTGCAATGAACCTAAGTTCATCTCATTGTGATACTGATTTAATTTCCTTTGGATATAAACCCAGTACTGTGATTGCTGAATCATATGATATTTCTGTTTATAATTTTATAAGGAACCCCCATACTCTTTTTCATAATAGCGGCATCATTTTACATTTATATCTCCTGAGGAGATATTTCCCTCTTACACAGCACAATTCACCTGTCAACAAAGCTCATCACCACTGCACACTGCCTGAACACTACCTTGTTCTTCCCTCAACACAGCTGTTGCCCAGATTTGGTTAATATTCCTTTTCCTCAGAAGGAGATGGTGCAGAGATAAATGTTCTCAGCTCTTGACCTCCTATGTGGAAAAGCCAAACTGAGAACACAGGTGTGGGTCCCAATATGGATGCTCCGGATCCCTGACCTGCACTTACCACTCAGCCAAGGGATCCTCAGTCATGGAGCAAGGGAGTCCCTGCATTCGTATCCTTGGCTGGAAGTCCTAGCATCTCCAAAGGTCCAGACCTTGCCCATTAGGTGGCCTTAATGATCACAGAATCCAGGGCAGCTATGGGTGGGCTTATCAGTTGACTTTGGCACAGTCATTAATGTGAAATTCACCTCAAGACCTGAATTCTGGTAAGCTCCCAGATTCTGAGAGGTGTGAGACCCCATGTATACAGTACAGGTCATATCTGTCAGTGCTGGTGTCATTGCTTAAACAAGGCCAAAAGCAAATAAGAATCAAGGAGCTATTTTATTATATTGGATAACATTACCATAAGCCATAGCATTGGTCAATTCCTGTAGCCCACACCCAAGGACTCAAAGTGGACCCTGACTGTTAGCCTGTACACTTCTCCTGCACAGCTGGGTTAGAGACAGGCTGTGCTCAGTTCAGGCTCCCTCTTCATAACGAAGTGTCCCACTTATGGAACAGCTCCCTAGAGTATGGACAGCCCCTGACTCAGTGGGCATACATACATGGTATAGAAAACAAAGACTGGGAGAAAAATATGATACGGTTGATAGTGGCTGTATCTAAATGGTAGGATTTCAGTTTTGTCAAATCTTGTGTATTTGATTTTCTTTAAGACAAGTGATTAGTGAATAAATATAGCATATTTTGTCTAGGACTGAATTCAGTCCTTTAATAGAGGTTGCTGTTAATCAAGTATAAAATATTATACAACAGAAGACATGATAAATGCAGTAGCTGGAATTGTGGATGCTGGGTAAAGAGTGATCTGTGAAGAATCAAGAGACAGTGGCAATTTAGCAGAAGCTCAAAGCATGGGTCATGGGTCTGTGTCATTGACACAGAGCATGCAATTTAGTGTTTACCATTTTTTAGATCGACCCTTCCCTTCTGATGAGGCTCCCCTTAGCTACAAAGCCAAAGCTCTGTTTTCATTTCCTTCCTCTTGTCCTTTGCCTTCCTTCATCCCCCAAAGAGGATGGCCCAACACCAGCTCAGCCGACACTTACTAACCTCCCACATCCATACACACCACCCCATGTCCTCATCGAGAAGAAAGGCCCTGAGTAATTCCTGAGCCGCATCACCAGTGTCCTGACAGTTACTCTATGTCCCTCCAGCTCTCCCTGAGGATGTGGCGGTTGACCTGCACCGTGATAGGACAGAAGAAAAGCCTCCGTGGATCATCAAGGTAAGCTGGATTTTTTCTGGTCTGAGATAGAAATATTGCTTTATTTCTCTTTCAATAGATTTAAGTTATGAATATTTGAGGGTATTCCTTCCAGATACATACAATTACCTTGGTTGGGAGAATGTGGAGTGAGAGTCTATTACCAACCCTTGGTTCCTGATTCCTCAGGACATTAAAATTGATAGCATCCATTACAGCCTGTAGAGTATGGAGCTCTCTCTCCTGCAGCGATTTTTCCTCTAGGCAAAGAATTCTGTAATTTCCAACGTAAATGGACTTGGAAGTTCCTTCCTCCCAGCAAAGTTCTTGCCTTTCAGCCTGAGTAGGTTTGCTCTGATAACCCTTGCTGGGTTCCCTGGACCACTGTTTCTTATGAGGTTTTCTACTGTCAGCAAATGAACAAAAGACCTGAGCATCTCTGTGATCTTATCCTCATATTGTTTTCTCTTCTGTAATTACAGGTGGCCTTCACAGAACGTGTAAACAGTATGTATTCTGGAATCAGTCACTTGGGGAGGAAGAACTTTGAAGATGAGAAAGTGGGACATTCTTGCTGGTTTTAGTGTAGAGGGCAAACTGATTCCAAATTTGTGCTGGGAATGAGAGTAGGGGCCCTGGTGACAGAAAGTGATTTACAGGTAATGTGACCAATTACTATAGTCCCAGGAAGAGTCTGTATTACGGTTAGGTGGTGTAGGTTTGTGTGCATGAGACTGGGTGTGTCTGTATGTGAAATGAGTGGGATGATTCTGTGTGTGTATGTGAACATTTTGTGTTGTCTTTCCCTTGATTCATGTTCCCCTAAACATCACTGTGACTGGTGCCAACTTTCTAAAATATATTCCCATCAACAGTGCATCATGAATGGGTATGGATATAAAAGTAAATAAACTGTACACTTTCAGGGTCTGCATTGATTTTATACCAATTGAGCCTCATTTAACCAGGAAAACAAATCCTTTCACAACCCGGGCAAATGTTTACTGGATTATTATTTTTTTTTCTTTTGGCTGTGTTGGGACTTCGTTGCACTGCGCGGGCTTCTCATTTCGGTGTCTACTGTTGTTCCAGACCACGGGCTCTAGGTGCATGGGCTTCAATTGTTGTGGCACGTGGGCTCAGTAGTTGTGACTTTCAGGCTCTAGAGCACAGGCTTAGTAGTTGTGGTGCACGGGTTTAGTTGCTCCATGGCTGGATTCTTAGTGAACAAAACTGGGTTTCATCATCCGTACTAGTGGGTCAATTACAACTTCATTTAATAAGAAATCTCATTTCTTAGTACGTCTCATAGCATTCTGAATGGTTATGATACATCTCTCTACCACTTCCCTCATTCTAACTGTTTCCTATTAGAGCCTCCCGATGAGTCCTCCCCCCTTACCTGAAGCACCTAGTGCTATGCAGGCCTCCTTCCTTTTGCAAGGAGCCCATGCTTCTACCCACATGCCACACCCAGTTCTGGAGGAGTCCGAGAAAGAAGGAGCCTCCAGGAGTAGATGGAGGAAATTCACTCCACCTTTCTCCTTTGAGGCTAATATTCACTATCAGATTCTGTGCTAAGGAAACGCAATGTCCTTCTCCTGTGGAAAGTCTGTCTTCCATCATTTGTGCCGGCCCTGTTTCTGTGTGCTGGGCAAGAAACACTGCATACAGTGAAGACAGAACCAAGAGATCTACCCCAGGGATTGAGCTCAGGGTGGGCACTGGCTCCTTTCCCAGGAGGGCGGACAGGAGATTGTGCTTTAGAAGGTGGGACAGAGAAACCAAGCAGTGTGACAAGAGCATCTCCACTCATGTTGCTGTGCAAACTGCCAGATGATATAGGTTGTGGTATTTTCTGATGGCCTTTGCAAGCAAACAAGTCTGGGAGTAAAGTCAATTAAAACATGGAAAGTTATACTTAAAAAATTTTTTGCGATAGTGAGTCCTTTGAGAAATACATACATTAATAGAATATGATTGCCTTATATGTGTCAATATTTTCCCCACCAAAGAAAAAACTGAAAATGCTTCATTGTAAAATGTCACTTGTTTAACAAAGAGACTGTCTATGAGTAAAGTTGTTCTAGAAATCCTCAATCCCTAGGTCGTAGTTTGCTGATGGTGCTGAGGGGAACCCTGGTGTGCGATTCAGTGCCTGCTACTCACAGGGAGGCTCTTAAGAACTCAGAGACCCGCCCAGTGGACCCCACGTGTGAGGACAGGATTGGCGCCTCGGGCTGGACTTGAAGGGGGAAATGCTTTAGAGAAGTGGAAGGAGATACAGGAAGGGCACCTGAGCCATGGGGAATCAGGTGTGGTTGGTTTAGAGATCAAGGAAAAGTGTACACCTGAGCACAGCCTGGGCCACACTTAGGATGCTGTTGGCACTTCTGGTTGAATGGGGAAGAGAAAGGACATCCCCCTCTTGCTGGAGTGAACTCTGGAGAGATGTCTTCTTTAAAGCCTGGGGAGAGGAGCTTCTCTCCCATTATCTCCTGATACCTGTGTACATTCGAGACCCTTCCTGCTTTCTTCTTTCCCTCTGTCGACTCCCTTTCCTTATTTTTCTTCTTTTTTCCCCTTTTTCCACATTGTATTTATTTTACATATGTGTATTTTATTGTTGTAAAAATACTCATACGATGAAATCCAACTTCAAAACAAGTTTTGAAATGTCCAGGCAGTCCTGTTGACTACATGCACCTTGTTTTACAGCATGTATCTAGAACTGTTCCAATTTGAAATAACACATTCTAACCATTGAACAGAGACTTCCCATGTCAACCTCCTGCCAGCTCTTGGAACCCCCCTTCTGCTCTCTGCTTCTCGGAGTTTTCTTTCAGTTTTTGACCTTCTGTGACTGGCTTATTTCACTCTTAGAAATGTCCTCTAATTTCTTTCGTGTTGCTGCAAATGGCAGGATTTCCTTCTTTTTCAAAGACTGAGTGACTTTCCACTGTATGTATACACCACATTTTCTTTATTAATTAATCTTCCCATGGACACTAGGCAGTTTTCCTATGTTGTGTATTGTGTATAATGCTGCAATAGACATGAGATTGTAGATATCTCTTGGACATTATTGTTTTATCTCCTTTGTATATAAACCTAAATGAGTGACTGCAGGATTTTATGATAGTTCTCTTAATAATTTTTCAGGGACCTCCATTCTGTTTTCCATAATGGCTACACCATTTTACATTACTCCAGGGTACAAAACAGGGTACAGGAGTTCCACTTCTTCACATCTCTGCCAGCATCCATTAATTTTCTTTCTTTCTTATTTTTTTTTTTTTTTTTTTTTGCAGCACACGTGTCTCTCATTGTTGTGGGCTCTCCCGTTGCAGAGCACAGGCTCCAAATGCACAGGCTCAGCAGCCATGGGACATGGGCCCAGCCGCTCAGCGGCATGTGGCATCCTCCCAGACCGGGGAATGAACATGTGTCCCCTGCCTCGGCAGGCGGACTCTCAACCACTGTGCCACCACGGAAGATCTATTTGTCTTTTTATAATACACATCCTAACAGGTGTGAGTGATATCTCCCTGTGGCTTGATTTCCATTTCCCTGATGCTTAGCGAGGTTGAGCAAATTTTCATATGTAGATTGACCACTTGTATGTCTTTATGGAGAAATGTCTAGTGAAGATTTTTACCCATTTTTAAACTCAGTTATTTGCCTGCTGTTTTTCTGAAATTGACTTGTAGTAGTCTCTTATATATTCTGGATATTGGTCTCTCATTCAGATACAAGGTTTACACATATTTCCTCCCATCCTATAGGTTGCCTTTTCATGCTGTTGATTGTTGAAGAGACTATCCTGTCTTCACTTGGTAATCTTAGAACCTTGGCCAAGATCAGTTGGCCATATATATGTGCGTTTATTTGAGGTCTCTCTATTATATTTCATTGGTCTATCTCACTGTCTTGATGCCAGTCGCAGACTATTTTGACTACTGTGGCATTGTTATGTGTTTTGAGTTCAGGAAGTGTTAATCTCCATCATTGCTCTTTGCTCTCAAGATTGTTTTATCTACTTGTGGGGGTTCCATATGTATTTTAGGATTCTGTCCACTTCTATAATAATGACATTGAATTTTGTGGGTTGTTGCGATATATGTGTACATCACTTTATGTAGAATAGAAATGCCAACAGTATTTAATAATCCAGTCTATGAACATGGTATGTCATTCCAATTACTTGTCTCTTCTTTAATTTTTTTCAGCAATGTCCTGTAGTTTTCAGTATACAAATTTTTCACCTCCTACGGGGTGTTTTTCACTGCCTTTCTCAGGTCTTATAGAGTCAGGATTGAGAAGGATGGACTCATAGAGAGATTGAAATCCCTCCCTCCCCCTGCACCTACTCTCTGATTATGTGTAATACAGGTGTACTGGGCCATGCCCTTCGCCTCTGTCTACAAGTGGGCCCCTTGCTGGGAATTCCTCTTGGATCTGAGTGTTGACTGTACTATTTCAGTGTCCACAAGGACTCTCCCAATGTCTGGCTTGGGTCCAAGAGCCCAAGATATACCTACATATGAATGATCAGATCAGGCCATCAAATTTTCTGCAGTAAATAACAACCATTGGAATGGTGGCTGGTTGCCTCTTTCTCATCTTTGGATTTCGTAGAACTGAGTTTCCAGTGTGGTAGCCACTAACCAAATGTGTCTATTTATAATTAATTTAGTTCAAACAAGACTTAACTCATTCTATTAAAAAATGCAAAAACCACACAATTGCTTGGTCACACTAGCCATGTTTCAAGTGTGTCTATAACATCTGGAATTTCAGGTTGGTAAGGTTGACGGTGAAAGCTGTAAATGGGTCTATAGAAGTAAGGGGTTGAAAGGTGATTTTCTCAGCACCTCCTCCTCATTTGAAATTTTCAACTGTGATCAATATCTTATTGAAGGACTCTGTCTGCACAGAGCACAGGGGAGGTCTGAGAACCTGGAGGGAAGACCAGGGGGATGCTGTGTGAGCCAGCAAGACAAGTAGGAGAAATGGGTGGGTCAACTTGTATAATAACTTTATGCTCATGTTGTGTTTGTACAGAATGGATCATGGAGAGCATATATAGCAGTGATGCTGATGACGATTCTGATAGCGAACAACTCTCAGGTAGGATCTAAAGCGAGACAACTCCTAGAACACTTGGGTTCCACCCAGTTCTTTAGAAACTAAGGAAGGTGAATATGCAAACAGGAAGAAGAAGGAAATATGTGTAGAATTCTGATTTGCTCTTTCCAAATTTTAATGATATAATAGAGTTATTGTGTCCATGTCCTTTGACTGTACTGTGCTTATAGTCATCTTTTCTTGCTTTGCCATTCAGAAATTTTCTTTCTCAGAAGACTACTCTTTCATTGATTTTTCTCTGCCAAAGATGAAAGGTTCGTTTCTGTTTGGTACCTGGAGGGTATTTTGCACCAGGGATTTTGGTTTCCTTTTTACATTCGCGTATGATGGCCATATCCTAGTGGGAACAAAACTCTCATAGTCACTTGACACTGGAGAACAAGTTCTTATACTGAGTATCAGGTGGTGGATGAGACTTGAACTCTCTCCCTCTACACTTTCAGGACTTGTAGCTTAATGTTACTTTTGTCCTCACTGTTTAATCCTCATGGAAAATGCGCTCCCAGAGATGGATGAGTCACAGAACACATGCTTTGGGGCCACTGCATGTGCTCAGTCTCCTCATTTCAGCCTCAGCACCTCCCAAGGCTGATGTGCTGAAGGTGCTTCCATTTGAGAGGGGTCCACGTCCAGCTGCCCCTTAAGACCCTTCATGGCCGGCAGGAATTGTAGAGGACTGTGTGAAGGGGCTGCTGGGCTCACTTCACACACTGGTTCTCACAGCCCTGCTAACCTGGTCTCCTGGAATTCACCAGGCCCAGGACAGAGACTCATGGCAGCAGGGCCCAGGGTCACTGCTCTTCTTACAACCCACTGCTCCATCCGGACAGACCTGCCCCTGCTCCCCACACTCCAGTCCTGCCTACCCTCTGACCTTTCCTCAGGCCTGCCTTGGTCTTATCCTTCCCAGTTCTTCTAAGACTGGTGTAAACCCTGGCAGTTGCTGTGTGTTTATGAGGCTTCCTCTGCTGTAGAATATTGTGTCAGTATTCCAGGCTAAGGGAATAAGGAAAAGTTACTTTTAACTCTAACACTGCTTTCATCCTCTCTAAGGAGCTAAGAGACTTACGGAGTAGTTTTGATGTACCTAATGTTAGCTCAGGCACAGGACCCTTACTTGTTTTGTGAAGTTGGTTGCATATCTAGGCTATTGTGGAGAATGCTGCAATGAACATAAGTTCATCTCATTGTGATACTGATTTAATTTCCTTTGGCTATATACCCAGAACTGTGATTGCTGAATCATATGATATTTCTGTTTATAATTTTAAAAGGAACCCCCATACTCTTTTTCATAATAGCGGCACCATTTTACATTCCCACCAGCAGTGTACAAAGTTTCCAATTCCCCACATCTTGGCCTTGACTTGCGGGCTCTAGAGCACGGGCTTAGTAGTTGTGGTGCACGGGCTTAGTTGCTCCATGACTGGATTCTTAGTGAACAAAACTGTATTTCACAATCCCTACTACTGGGTCAATTACAACTTCATTTAATAAGAAATCTCATCTCTTAGTAGGTCTCATAGCATTCTGAATGGTTATGATACAACTTTCTACCACTTCCCTCATTCTAACTCTTTCCTATTAGAGCTTCGGGATGAGTCCTCCCCCCTTACCTGAAGCACCTAGTTTTAGGTAGGCCTCCTTCATTTTGTAGGGAGCCCATGCTTGTCCCCACATGCCACACCCAGTTCTGGAGGAGTCCGAGAAAGAAGGAGCCTCCAGGAGTAGATGGAGGAAATTCACTCCACCTTTCTCCTTTGAGGCTATTATTCACTATCGGATTCTTTGCTAAGGAAACGCAATGTCCTTCTCCTGTGGAAAGTCTGTCTTCCATCACTTGTGCCGGCCCTGTTTCTGTGTGCTGGGCAAGAAACACTGCATACAGTGAAGACAGAACCAAGAGATCTACCCCAGGGATGAGCTCAGGGTGGGCACTGACTCCCTTCCCAGGAGGGCGGAGAGGAGGTTGTGCTTTGCAAGGTGGGACAGAGAAACCAAGCAGTGTGACAAGAGCATCTCCACTCATGTTGCTGTGCAAACTGCCAGATGAAGTAGGTTCTTGGTATTTTCTGAAGGCTTTTGCAAGCAAACAAGTCTGGGAGTAAAGTCAATTAAAACATGGAAAGATATACTTAAAAATTTTTTTTCGATAGTGAGTCCTTTGAGAAATACATACTTTAATAGAATATGATTGCCTTATATGTGTCAATATTTTCCCCACCAAAGAAAACACTGAAAATGCTTGATTGTAAAATGTCACTTGTTTACCCAAGAGACTGTCTATGAGTAAAGTTGTTCTAGAAATCCTCAGTCCCTAGGTCGTGGTTTCCTGATGGTGCTGAGGGGAACCCTGGTGTGCGATTCAGTGCCTGCTACTCACAGGGAGGCTCTTAAGAACGCAGAGACCCGCTCAGTGGACCCCACGTGTGAGGACAGGATTGGAGCCTCGGGCTGGACTTGAAGAGGGAAATGCTTTAGAGAAGTGGAAGGAGATACAGGAAGGGCACCTGAGCCATGGGGAGTCAGGGGTGGTTGGTTTAGAGATCAAGGAAAAGTGTACACCTGAGCACAGCCTGGGCCACACTTAGGATGCTATTGGCACTTCTGCTTGAATGGGGAAGAGAAAGGACATCCCCCTCCTGCTGGACTGAACTCTGGATAGATGTCTTCTTTAAAGCCTGGGGAGAGGAGCTTCTGTCCCATTATCTCCTGATACCTGTGTACATTCGAGACCCTTCCTGCTTTCTTCTTTCACTCTGTTGACTCCCTTTCCTTATTTTTCTTCTTTTTTCCCCTTTTTCCACTTTGTATTTATTTTACATATGTATATTTTATTGTTATAAGAGTACACATACGATAAAATCCAACGTCTTTACAAGTTTTGAAATGTCCAGGCAGTCCTGTTGACTACATGCACCTTGTTGTACAGCATGTGTCTAGAACTTTTCCATTTTGCAAATAACACATTCTAACCATTGAACAGAGACTTCCCATGTCAACCTCCTGCCAGCTCTTGGAACATCCCTTCTACTCTCTGCTTCTCGGAGTGTTCTTTCAGTTTTTGACCTTCTGTGACTGGCTTATTTCACTCTTACAAATATCCTCCAAGTTCTTCCGTGTTGCTGCAAATGGCAGGATTTCCTTCCTTTTCAAAGACTGAATGACATTCCACTGTATATATACACCACATTTTCTTTATTAATTCATCTTCCCATGGACACTAGGCAGTTTTCCTATGTTGTGTATTGTGTATAATGCTGCAATGGACATGAGATTGTAGATATCTCTTGGACATTCTTGTTTTATCTCCTTTGTATATAAACCTAAATGAGTGATTGCTGGATTTTATGAGAGTTCTCTTAATAATTTTTGGGGGACCTCCATTCTGTTTTCCATAATGGCTACACCATTTTACATTATTTCAGGTTACAAAATAGGATACAGAAGTTCCACTTCTTCACATCTTTGCCAGCATCCGTTAATTTTCTTTTTTTTTTTGCATTACACGGGCTTCTCATTGTTGTGGGCTCTCCCGTTGAGGAGCACAGGCTCCAAACGCACAGGCTAAACGGCCATGGCTCATGGGCCCAGCTGCTCAGCGGCATGTGGGATCCTCCCAGACCGGGGCACAAACACGTGTCCCCTGCCTCGGCATGCGGACTCTCAACCACTGTGCCAACCGTGAGGCCCTAATTGTCTTTTTATAATACACATTCTAAGAGGTGTCGGTGATATCTCCTTGGGGCTTCATTTCCATTTCCCTGATGCTTAGCGATGTCGAGCAAATTTTCATATGTAGATTGACCACTTGTATGTCTTTATGGACAAATGTCTATTGAAGCTTTTTACCCATTTTTAAAGTCCATTATTTGCCCGTGTTTTTCTGAAATTGACTTGTAGTAGTTTCTTATATATTCTGGATATTGGTCCCTTATGCAGATACAAGGTTTACACATATTTCCTCCCATCCTATATGTTGCCTTTTCATTCTGTTGATTGTTGAAGGGACTATCCTCTCTTCACTTGGTAATCTTAGAACCTTGGCCAAGATCAGTTGGCCATATATATGTGCGTTTATTTGGGGTCTCTCTATTATATTTCATTGGTCTATCTCACTGTCTTGATGCCAGTAGCAGACTATTTTGACTACTGTGGCATTGTTATGTGTTTTGAGTTCAGGAAGTGTTAATCTCCATCATTGCTTTTTGCTCTCAAGATTGTTTTATCTACTTGGGGGTGTTCCATATGTATTTTCGAATTCTGTCCACTTCTATAATAATGACATGGAATTTTGTGGGTTGTTGTGATATATGTGTACATCCCTTTATGTAGTATAGAAATGCCAACAGTATTTAATAATCCAGTCTATGTACGTGGTATGTCATTCCAATTACTTGTCTCTTCTGTAATTACTTTCCCCAATGTCCTGTAGTATTCAGTATACAATTTTTTCACCTCCTACGGGGCCTTTTCCACTGCCTTCCTCAGGTCCTCTAGAGTCAGGGGTGAGAAGGATGGACTCATGGAGAGAGTGAAATCCATCCCGCCCCTCTGCACCTACTCTCTGATTATGTCTAATACAGGTGTACTGGGCCATGCCCTTCACCTCTGTCTACAATTGGGCCCCTTGCTGGGAATTCCTCTTGGATCTGAGTGTTGACTGTACTATTTCAGTGTCCACAAGGACTCTCCCAATGCCTGGCGTGGGTACAAGAGCCCAAGATATACCTACATACGAATGATCAGATCAGGCCATCAAATTTTCTGCCGTAAGGAACAGCCAGGGGAGGGGTGGCTGGTTGCCTCTATCTCATCTTTGGATTTCTTAGAGCTGAGCTTTCCAGTGTGGTAGCCACTAACCAAATGTCTCTATTTATAATTAATTTAGTTCGAAAAATAATTAAATCATTCTATTAAAAAATGCAAAAACCACACAATTGCTTGGTCACACTAGCCATGTTCCAAGTGTGTCTGTAACATCTGGAATTTCAGGTTGGTAAAGTTGACGGTGAAAGCTATAAATGGGTCTATAGAAGTGAGGGGTTGGAAGGTGATTTTCTCAGCATCTCTTCCTCATTTGAAATTTTCAACTGTGATCAATATCTATTGAAGGACTCTGTCTGCACAGAGCACAGGGGAGGTCTGAGAACCTGGAGGGAAGACCAGGGTGATGCTGTGTGAGCCAGCAAGTCGAGTAGGAGAAATGGGTGGGTCAACTTGTATGATAACTTTAGGCTCATAGTTGTGTTTGTACAAAATGCATGGTGGAGAGCATAGATAGCAGTGATGCTGAGGACGATTCACATAGGGAACAACTCTCAGGTAGGATCTAAAGGGACACAATTCCTAGAACACTTTGATTCCACCCGGTTCTTTAGAAATGAAGGAAGGTGAACATGAAATCAGGAAGAAGAAGGAAATATGTGTAGAATTCTGATTTGTTCTTTCCAAATTTTAATGATATAATAGAGTTATTGTGTCCATGTCTTTTGACTGTACTGTGCTTATAGTCATCTTTTCTTGCTTTGCCATTCAGAAATTTTCTTTCTCACAAGACTACTCTTTCATTGCTTTTTCACTGCCAAAAATGAAAGGTTCTTTTCTGTTTGATACCTGGAGGGTATTTTGCACCAAGGTTTTGATTTCATTTTTACATTCACGTATGATGGCCATATCCTAGTGGGAACAAAACTCCCATAGTCACTTGACACTGGAGAACAAGTTCTTATAGTGAGTGTCAGGTGGTGGATGAGACTTGAACTCTCTCCCTCTACACTTTCAGGACTTGTAGCTTAATGTTACTTTTGTCCTCACTGTTTATTCCTCATGGAAAGCGCGCTCCCAGAGATGGATGAGTCTCAGAACACATTCTATTGGATCACTGCATGTGCTCAGTCTCCTCATTTCAGCCTCAGCACCTCCCAAGGCTGATGTGCTGAGAGGTTTCCAATTGAGAGGGCTCCACGTCCAACTGCCCCTAAAGACCCTTCATGGCCGGCAAGAATTCTAGAGGACTGTGTGAAGGGTCTGATGGGCTCGCTTCACACACTGGCTGTCACAGCCCTGCTAACCTGGTCTCCTGGAATTCACCAGGCCCAGGACAGAGACTCAGGGCGGCAGGACCCAGGGTCACTGCTCTTCTTACAACCCACTGCTCCATCCGGACAGCCCTGCCCCTGCTCCCCACACTCCAGTCCTGCCTTCCTTCGGACCTTTCCTCAGGCCTTCCTTGGGCTTATCCTTCCCAGTTCTTCCAAGGCTGGGGTAAACCCTGGCAGGTGCTGTGTGTTTAGGAGGCTTCCCCTGCTGTAGAACTTTTGTTTCAGTATTCCAGACTAAGGGAATTGGTTCAAGCTACTTTTAACTCTAATATTGCTTTCATTCTCTCTAAGGGGCTAAGAGACTTACGGAGTTGTTTTGAAGTACCTAAGGTTAGCTCAGTCACAGGACACTTACTTTTTTTGTGAAGTTGGTTGCATATCTAGGCTATTGTGGAGAATGCTGCAATGAACCTAAGTTCATCTCATTGTGATACTGATTTAACTTCCTTTGGATATATACCCAGAACTGTGATTGCTGAATCATATGATATTTCTGTTTATAATTTTATAAGGAACACCCATACTCTTTTTCACAAGAGCTGCACCATTTTACATTACCACCAGCTGTGTACAAAGTTTCCAATTCCCCACATCTTGGCCTTAAACTGTTAATTTTTTTCTTTATAATACACAGCCTAACAGGTGTGAGGTGTTCATTTGCATTGACCTGATGATTAGTGAGGTTGAGAACCTTTTCCTATATTTGTTACTCATTTGTATGTCTTTTTCAGGAAATGTCTTATTTAAGTCTTTGCACATTTCTTAACCCATTTATTTACCCTTTTTAATTTTTTAATGTATTTTGCATTTGAGTTGTAGTGTTTTTCTTAGATGTTTTGGACATTAGCTCCTTTTCTGATATATGTTTGTAATCTTTCTGTAAGTTATATTTTCATCCTATTGACTGTTGAAAAAACTATACTTTCCCTATTTGTTGTCTTAGAAGCTTGGTGAATTTCATTTGGCCCTGTATCTATGAGTTTTCTTGGGATTTATTTATTCTGGTCTTTAGGCCTATGTATCTGTTTCTATGTCAGTACCATACAGTTTTGATTCCTGTGGCTTTGTAGTGTGTTTTGAAGACAGGAAGTGAGAAGCCTCCATCTATGTTCTTTGTTCTCAGGATTGTTTTGTCTGTTTGGACTCCTTAGTGTTTCCATATATATTTTAGGATCTTTTTTTTTCTATTTCTTTGAAAATGACATTGGGATTTTGATATGTATTACAATGAATTTATAATTACCTTTGGGTAGTGTAGAAATGTCAACAATAAGAAATCTCCAGTCTATGAATATGATATGCCATTTCAATTATTTGTTCCTTGTTAAATACTTTCAGCAGTGGTTTGTAGTTTTCAGTGTACAGGCCATTTACCTTCTAAGGGCATTTTGTCCCTTCCTTCCCTGGATTTTTCAGAGGCAGTGGTGAGAACGATGGCCTCATGAAGTGATTGAATGTCCCTCTCTCCCTTCTGCAGCTGCTCGCTGATTATGTCTAGCACAGGTGCACTGGGCCATGCTCATTACCTCTCCCCCCAAGTGGAACACCTGTCGGGAATTCCTCTAGGATCTGGGTGTTGACATTACTGTTTCAGTGTCCCCAAGGTCTCATGAGTGCCTGGCAAGTGTGCCTGATCCTAGGAAACACCTACAAATGAATCATCAAATCTGGCCAGCAAACTGCCCTGCAGAATGTGTTGGGCTGCACCTCTCACACCTGCAAGCCCTGTACTTGCTCAACCTCAGGGCTAAGAACAGAGCCTGGAATCAGGGACAGAGACATTCATGGTTTAATAGATGGGAGATCTTTCACGTCAGAAGCAATGTAGTCCTGGAGAGACATCCCACTGTAGATAGCCAATGGCAGTCAGAACGCAGCAGCAGCAGTAGGAGCATTCTTCACTCTGGGCGGAATAGGCAGGCTACCAGTTAAAGGGGGAATTGACAGCAGTTGGGCTCATCGGTTACCAGGGAAACCAGCAGAGTGACGCATCCCTCTTACCTCTTGTACTAAGTACTTCACTGGGCACAAGTTTTTCCTTTGATAAACCATCAGCAAACAGCCATCCTGAATGGGTATATATATATATATATATATATATATATATATATATATACATGGAGAGAGAGAAAGAGAGGGATGTGTATTACAGTGTGGTAGCCACTAGCTAGATGCGCCTGTTATAATTTATTTAACTCAATTAATGATTAACTCATAGTATTAAAATAAAACAAATAAAATATCCAATTACTCAGTCACATTAGTCACATTTTAAATGTATCCATAAGACTTGTAAATTCATGTTCGTGTTTCTACAGATTCGACTCTGGATAGCATTTGTGGCCGTGATAAGGAAAAGGATACAGGTAGGAACAACACTTAGGTAGGATCTAATGGCAGAGGGTTCCTGGAACTTTAGGGTTATATCTCCTGCTTTGGAGACTGAGGAAGGTGGATATGAAATCAGAAAGAAGAATAAAATATGTGTAGAGTTCGGACTTGTTTTTTTCATATTTTAATGATACAATAGAAAGCAATTGTGTCCTTAGACGTGACTGTGCTCTATAATCACATTTTCTTGATTTGCTCATCAAAAATGATCTTTTGCACATGAGCTGCTCTTTCTTGTGCTTGTCACTCCCTAATATGGAAGTTTGTTTTCTGGTTAGCACATCTAGGGTATTGTGCACAGGAGAGTTTGTTTTCTTTTGCATATTGACCCATGATGGACAGAACAAAACACTCATGGGTCAAAACACTCATGGGCCCTTGAAACTTGAGACCAAGTTCTTCTAGAAAGGGTGAAGTGGTGGATGAGAAGTGAACTGTCTCCCTCTGCACTTTCAGGACTTGTGGCTCCACCTCATGTTTTGTCCTCACTGTTAGTTCCTCTTGTAAAGGACAGTCCCAGAGATGGATGAGTCACAGAACACATGCTCTGGGAACACTGCATGTGCTCAGTCTCCTTGAGCTCATCTCAGCCTCTCCATTTCCCCAAGGCTGATGTGCTGACATGCTTCCATTTGAGAGGGGTCCACGTCCAGCTGCCCCTAAAGACCCTTCATGGCCGGCAGGAATTCTAGAGGACAGTGTGAAGGTGCTGCTGGGCTATTTCACACACTTGCTTTCAAAGCCCTGCTGACCTGGTCTCCTGGGGTTGACCAGGCCCAGGACAGAGACTCAGGGCAGCAGGACCCAGGGTCACTGCTCTTCTTACAACCCACTGCTCCTTCCAGACAGCCCTGCTCTTGCTCCCCACCCCACAGTCCTGCCTACCCTCTGACCTTTCCTCAGGCCTGCCTTGGTCTTATCCTTCCCAGTTCTTCCAAGGCTGGGGTATACCCAGGCAGGTGCTCTGTGTTTATGAGGCTTCCTCTGCTGTAGAATTTTGTTTCAGTTTTCCAGATTAAGGGAATTGGGACAAGTTACTTTGAACTCTAATATTGCTTTCATCCGCTCTAAGGGGCTAAGATACTTACGGAGTTCTTTTGAAGTACCTAAGGTTAGCTCAGGCAAAGAACCCTTACTTGTTTTGTGAAGTTGGTTGCATGTTCTTCCCTCAACACAGCTGTTGCCCAGATTTGGTTAATATTCCTTTTCCTCAGAAGGAGATGGTGCAGAGATAAATGTTCTAAGCTCTTGATCTCCTAAGTGGAAAAGCCAAACTGAGAAACCAGGGGTTGGTCCCAATATGGATGCTCTGGATACCTGACCTGCACTTACAACTCAGCCAAGGGATCCTCAGTCATGGAGCAAGGGAGTCCCTGCATTCGTATCCTTGGCTGGAAGTCCTAGCATCTACAAAGGTCCAGACCTTGCCCATCAGGTGGCCTTAATGATCACAGAATCCAGGGCAGCTATGGGTGGACTTATCAGTTGACTTTGGCACAGTCATTAATGTGAAATTCACCTCAAGACCTGCATTCTCCTGGTCAGCTACAGATTCTGAGAGGTTTGAGACACCATGTACACAGTACAGGTCATATCTGTCAGTGCTGGTGTCATTGCTTAAACAAGGCCAAAAGCAGATAAGAATCAGTGAGCTATTTATTGTATTGGATAACATTACCATAAGCCATAGAATTGGTCAATTCCTGTGGCCCACACCCAAGGACTCAAAGTGGAACCTGACTGTTAGCCTGTACACTTCTCCTGCACAGCTGGGTTAGAGACAGGCTGTGCTGAGTCCGGGCTCCCTCTTCATAACAAAGTGTCCCACTTATGGAACAGCTCCCTAGAGTATGGACAGCCGCTGACTCAGTGGGCATACGTACATTGTATAGCAAACAAAGACTGGGAGAAAAATATGATACGATTGATAGTGGCTGTATCTAAAGGGTAGGATTTCAGTTTTGTCAAATCTTGTGTATTTGATTTTCTTTAAGACAAGTGATTAGTGAATAAATGTAGCATATTTTGTCTAGGATTGAATTCAGTCCTTTAATGGAGGTTGCTGTTAATCAAGTATAAAATATCATACAACAGAAGTCATGATAAATGCAGTAGCTGGCATTGTGGATGCTGGGGAAAGAGTGATCTGGGAAAAATCAAGAGACAGTGGCAATTTAGCAGAAGCTCAAAAGAGGCAGGATGGGTCATGGGTCTCTGTCATTGAAACAGAGCATGCATTTTAATGTTTACCATTTTTTAGATCGACCCTTCCCTTCTGATTAGGCTCCCTTTAGCTACAAAGCCAAAGCTCTGTTTTCATTTCCTTCCTCTTGTCCTTTACCTTCCTTCATCCCCCAAAGAGGATGGCCCAACACCAGCTCAGCCCACACTTACTAACCTCCCACATCCATACACACCACCCCATGTCCTCATCGAGAAGAAAGGCCCTGAGTCATTCCTGAGCTGCATCACCAGTGTCCTGACAGTTACTCTGTGTCCCTCCAGCTCTCCCTGATGATGTGGCGGTAGACCTGCACCGTGATAGGACAGAAGAAAAGCCTCCGAGGATCATCAAGGTAAGCTGGATTTTTTCTGGTCTGAGATCGAAATATTGCTTTATTTCTCTTTCAATAGATTTAAGTTATGAATATTTGAGGGTATTCCTTCCAGATACATACAATTCCCTTGGTTGGGAGAATGTGGAGTGAGAGTCTTTTACCAACTCATGGTGCCTGATTCCTCAGGACATTAAAATTGACAGCATCCATTACAGCCTGTAGAGTACGGAGCTCTCTCTCCTGCAGCGATTTTTCCTCTAGGCAGAGAATTCTGTAATTTCCAACCTAAATGGACTTGGAAGTTCCATCCTCCTAGAAAAGTTCTTGCCTTTCAGCCTGAGTAGGTTTGCTCTGATAACCCTTGCTGGGTTCCCTGGACCACTGTTTCTTATCAGGTTTTCTACTGTCAGCAAATGAACAAAAGACCTGAGCATCACTGTTATCTTATCCTCATAGTGTTTTCTCTTCTGTAGTTGCAGGTGGCCTTCACAGAACGTGAAAACGGTATGTATTCTGGAATCAGTCACTTGGGGAGGAAGAACTTTGAAGATGAGAAAGTGGGACATTCTTGCTGGTTTTAGTGTAGAGGGCAAACTGATTCCAAATTTGTGCTGGGAATGAGAGTAGGGGTCCTGGTGATAGAAAGAGATTTACAAGTAATGTGACCAGTTACTATAGTCCCAGGAAGAAGCTGTATTATGGTTAGGTGGTGTAAGTTTGTGTGCATGAGAAAGGGTGTGTCTGTATGTGAAATGAGTGGTATGATTCTGTGTGTGTATGTGAACATTTTGTGTTGTGTTTCCCTTGACTTATGTTCCCATAAACATCACTGTTCCTGGTGCCATCTTTCTAAAAAATATTCCCATCAACTCTGCATCATGAATGGGTATGGATATAAAAGTAAATAAACTGTACACTTTCAGGGTGTGCATTGATTTTATACCAAGTGAGCCTCATTTAACCTGGAAAACAAATCCTATCACCACCCAGGCAAATGTTTACTGGATTCTTTTTTTTTTTTCTTTTGGCTGTGTTGGGTCTTCGTTGCACTGTGCGGGCTTCTCATTTCGGTGGCTACTGTTGTTCCAGACCATGGGCTCTAAGTGCATGGGCTACAAAATTTGTGGCACGTGGGCTCAGTAGTTGTGATTTTCAGGGTCTAGAGCACAGGCTTAGTAGTTGTGGTGCACGGGTTTAGTTGCTCCATGGCTGGATTCTTAGTGAACAAAACTGGGTTTCAGCATGCCTACTACTGGGCCAATTACAACTTCATTTAATAAGAAATCTCATCTTTTAGTACGTCTCATAACATTCTGAATGGTTATGATACATCTCTCTGCCACGTCCCTCATTCTAACTGTTTCCTATTAGAGCCTCAGGAGGAGTCCTCCCCCCTTACCTGAAGCACCTAGTGGTAGGCAGGACTCCTTCTTTTTGCAGGGAGCCCATGATTGTACCCACATGCCACACCCAGTTCTGGAGGAGTCCGAGAAAGAAGGAGCCTCCAGGAGTAGATGGAGGAAATTCACTCCACCTTTCTCCTTTGAGGCTAATATTCACTATCGGATTCTCTGCTAAGGAAACGCAATGTCCTTCTCCTGTAGAAAGTCTGTCTTCCATCACTTGTGCCGGCCCTGTTTCTGTGTGCTGGGCAAGAAACACTGCATACAGTGAAGACAGAACCAAGATATCTACCCCAAGGATTGAGCACAGGGTGGACACTGGCTCCCTTCCCAGGAGGGCGGACAGGAGGTTGTGCTTTGCAAGGTGGGACAGAGAAATCACACAGTGTGACAAGAGGATCTCCACTCATGTTGCTGTGCAAACTGCCAGATGATGTATGTTCTTGGTATTTTCTGAAGGCTTTTGCAAGCAAACAAGTCTGAGAGTAAAGTCAATTAAAACATGGAAAGTTATACTTAAAAATTTTTTTCGATAGTGAGTCCTTTGAGAAATACATACTTTAATAGAATATGATTGCCTTATATGTGTCAATATTTTCCCCACCAAAGAAAAAACTGAAAATGCTTGATTGTAAAATGTCACTTGTTTAACCATGAGACTGTCCTTGAGTAAAGTTGTTCTAGAAATCCTCAATCCCTAGGTCGTAGTTACCTGATGGTGCTGAGGGGAACCCTGGTGTGTGATTCAGTGCCTGCTACTCACAGGGAGGCTCTTAAGAACTCAGAGACCCGCCCAGTGGACCCCACGTGTGAGGACAGGATTGCCGCCTCGGGCTGCACTTGAAGAGGGAAATGCTTTAGAGAAGTGGAAGGAGATACTTTAAGGACACCTGAGCCATGGGGAGTCAGGTGTGGTTGGTTTAGAGATCAAGGAAAAGTGTACACCTGAGCACAGCCTGGGCCACACTTAGGTTGCTATTGGCACTTCTGGTTGAATGGGGAAGAGAAAGGACATCCCCCTCTTGCTGGAGTGAACTCTGGAGAGATGTCTTCTTTAAAGCCTGGGGAGAGGAGCTTCTCTCCCATTATCTCCTGATACCTGTGTACATTCGAGACCCTTCCTCCTTTCTTCTTTCCCTCTGTTGACTCCCTTTCCTTATTTTTCTTCTTTTTTCCCCTTTTTCCACTTGGTATTTATTTTACATATGTATATTTTATTGTTGTAAAAGTACACATACGATGAAATCCAACGTCTTAACATGTTTTGAAATGTCCAGGCAGTCCTGTTGACTACATGCACCTTGTTGAACAGCATGTGTCTAGAACTTTTCCATTTTGAAATAACACATTCTAACCATTGAACAGAGACTCCCCATGTCAACCTCCTGCCAGCTCTTGGAACCACCCTTCTACACTCTGCTTCTAAGAGTTTTCTTTCAGTTTTTGACCTTCCGTGACTGGCTTATTTCACTCTTACAAATGTCCTCCAAGTTCTTTCGTGTTGCTCCAAATAGCAGGATTTCCTTCTTTTTCAAAGACTGAATGGCATTCCACTCTATGTATACACCACATTTTCTTTATTAATTCATCTTCCCATGGACACTAGGCAGTTTTCCTATGTTGTGTATTGTGTATAATGCTGCCATGGACATGAGATTGTAGATATCTCTTGGATATTCTTGTTTTATCTCCTTTGTATATAAACCTAAATGAGTGACTGCTGGATTTTATGAGAGTTCTCTTAATAATTTTTGGGGGACATCCATTCTGTTTTCCATAATGGCTACACCATTTTACATTACTACAGGGTACAAAACAGGGTACAGGAGTTCCACTTCTTCACATCTCTGCCAGCATCCATTAATTTTCTTTCTTTCTTTTTTTTTTTTTTTTTTTTTGCAGTACATGTGTCTCTCATTGTTGTGGGCTCTCCCGTTGCGGAGCGCAGGCTCCAAACACACAGGCTCAGCGGCCATGGCTCATGGGACAAGCTGCTCAGCGGCATGTGGGATCCTCCCAGACCTGGGCACGAACATGTGTCCCCTGCATCGGCAGGCGGACTCTCATCCACTGTGCCAGCAGGGAAGCCCTAATTGCCTTTTTATAATACACAACCTAACAGGTATGAGTGATATCTCCCTGTGGCTTGATTTCCATTTCCCTGATGCTTAGCGAGGTTGAGCAAATTTTCATATGTAGATTGACCACTTGTATGTCTTTATGGAGAAATGTCTAGTGAAGCTTTTTACCCATTTTGAAACTCAGTTATTTGCCCGCTGTTTTTTTGAAATTGACTTGTAGTAGTTTCTTATATATTCTGGATATTGGTCCCTTATTCAGATACAAGGTTTACACATATTTCCTCCCATCCTATAGGTTGCCTTTTCATTCTGTTGATTATTGAAGAGACTATCCTTTCTTCACTTGGTAATCTTAGAACCTTGGCAAAGATCAGTTGGCCATATATATGTGCGTTTATTTGGGGTCTCTCTATTATATTTCATTGGTCTATATCACTATCTTGATCCCAGTAGCAGACTGTTTTGACTACTGTGGCATTGTTATGTGTTTTGAGTTCAGGAAGTGTTAATCTCCATCATTGCTGTTTTCTCTCAAGATTGTTTTATCTACTTGGGGGGTTCCATATGTATTTTAGAATTCTGTCCACTTCTATAATAATGACATGGAATTTTCTGGGTTGTTGTGATATATGTGTACATCACTTTATGTAGTATAGAAATGCCAACAGTATTTAATAATCCAGTCTATGAACATGGTATGTCATTCCAATTACTTGTCTGTTCTTTAATTTCTTTCTAGAGTGTCCTGTAGTTTTCAGTATACAAATTTTCACCTCCTACGGGGCCTTTTCCACTGCCTTCCTCAGGCCTTCTAGAGTCAGGATTGAGAAGGATGGACTCATGGAGAGAGTGAAATCCCTCCCTCCCCCTGCACCTACTCTCTGATAATGTCTAATACAGGTGTACTGGGCCATGCCCTTCACCTCTGTCTACAAGTGGGCCCCTTGCTGGGAATTCCTCTTGGATCTGAGTGTTGACTGTACTATTTCAGTGTCCACAAGGACCCTCCCAATGCCTGGCGTGGGTTCAAGAGCCCAAGATATACCTACATACGAAGGATCAGATCAGGCCATCAAATTTTCTGCAGTAAAGAACAACCAGGGGAAGGGTGGCTGGTTGCCTCTTTCTCATCTTTGGATTTCTTACAGCTGAGCTTTCCAGTGTGGTAGTCACGAACCAAATGTGTCTATTTATAATTAATTTAGTTCAAAGAATAATTAACTCATTCTATTAAAAAATGCAAAAAACACACAATTGCTTGGTCACACTAGCCATGTTTGAAGTGTGTCTGTACCATCTGGAATTTCAGGTTGGTAAGGTTGACGGTGAAAGCTATAAATGGGTCTATAGAAGTGAGGGGTCGAAAGGTGATTTTCTCAGCATCTCTCCCTCATTTGAAATTTTCAACTGTGATCAATATCTTATTGAAGGACTCTGTCTGCACAGAGCACAGATGAGGTCTGAGAACCTGGAGGGAAGACCAGGGTGATGCTGTGTGAGCCAGCAAGTCGAGTAGGAGAAATGGGTGGGTCAACTTGTATAATAACTTTATGCTCATGGTTGTGTTTGTACAGAATGGATCTTGGAGAGCATACATAGCACTGATGCTGATGACGATTCACATAGCGAACAACTCTCAGGTAGGATATAAAGCGAAACAATTCCTAGAACACTTGGGTTCCACCCGGTTCTTTAGAAACTAAGGAAGGTGGATATGAAATCAGGGAGAAGAAGAAAATATGTGTAGGATTCTGATTTGCTCTTTCCAAATTTTAATGATATAATAGAGTTATTGTGTCCATGTCCTTTGACTGTACTGTGCTTATAGTCATCTTTTCTTGCTTTGCCATTCAGAAATTTGCTTTCTCACAAGACTACTCTTTCATTGCTTTTTCACTGTCAAAGATGAAAGGTTCGTTTCTGTTTGGTACCTGTAGAGTATTTTGCACCAGGATTTTGGTTTCAGTTTTACATTCACGTATGATGGCCATATCCTAGTGGGAACAAAAGTCTCATAGTCACCGGACACTAGAGAATAAATTCTTATAGTGAGTGTCAGGTGGTTGATGAGACTTGAACTCTCTCCCTCTACACGTTCAGGACTTGTAGCTTCATCTTACTTTTGTCCTCACTGTTTATTCCTCATGGAATGCGCGCTCCCAGAGGTGGATGAGTCACAGAACACATACTTTGGAATCAATGCGTGTGCTCAGTCTCCTCATTTCAGCCTCAGCACCTCCCAAGGCTGATGTGCAGACATTTTTCCATTTGAGAGGCCTCCACGTCCAGCTGATCCTAAAGACCCTTCATGGCTGGCAGGCATTCTAGAGGACTCTGTGAAGGGGTTGCTGGGCTTGCTATACACACTGGCTCTCACAGACCTGCAAACCTGGTCTCCTGAAATTCACCAGGCCCAGGAGAGAGACTCAGGGCAGCAGGACCCAGGGTCACTGCTCTTCTTGCAACCCACTGCTCCATCCGGACAGCCCTGCCCCTGCTCCCCACACCCCAGTCCTGCCTACGCTCTGACCTTACCTCAGGCCTGCCTTGGTCTTATCCTTCCCAGTTCTTCCAAGGCTTGTGTAAACCCTGGCAGGTGCTGTGTGTTTAGGAGGCTTCCCCTGCTGTAGAACTTTTGTTTCAGTATTCCAGACTAAGGGAATTGGTTCAAGTTACTTTTAACTCTAATATTGCTTTCATCCTCTCTAAGGGGCTAAGAGACTTATGGAGTTGTTTTGAAGTACCTAAGGTTAGCTCAGGCACAGGACCCTTACTTGTTTTGTGAAGTTGGTTGCATATCTAGGCTATTGTGGAGAATGCTGCAATGAACTTAAGTTCATCTCATTGTGATACTGATTTAATTTCCTTTGGATATATACCCAGAACTGTGATTGCTGAATCATATGATATTTCTGTTTATAATTTTATAAGGAACCCCCGTACTGTTTTTCATAAGAGCTGCACTATTTTACATTCCCACCAGCAGTGTACAAAGTTTCCAATTCCCTACATCTTTGCCTTAAGCTGTTAATTTTTTTCTTTATAATACACAGCCTAACAGGTGTGAGGTGTTCATTTTCCTTGCCCTGATGATTAGTGAAGCTGTGAACCTTTTCCTATATTTGTTAGCCATTTGTATGTCTTTTTCAGGAAATGTCTTATTTAAGTCTTTGCACATTTCTGAACCCAGTTATTTGCCCTTTTTAATTTTTTAATGTATTTTGCATTTGAATTGTAGTGTTTTTCTTAGATGTTTTGGACATTTGCTCCTTTTCTGATATATGTTTGTAATCTTTCTGTAAGTTATATTTTCATCCTATTGACTGTTGAAAAAACTATACTTTCCCTATTTGTTGTCTTAGAAGCTTGGTGAATTTCATTTGGCCATGTATCTATGAGTTTTCTTGGGGGTTATTTATTCTGGTCTTTAGGCCTATGTATCTGTTTCTATGTCCATACCGTACAGTTTTGATTCCTGTGGCTTTGTAATGTGTTTTGAAGTCAGGAAGTGAGAAGCCTCCATCTATGTTCTTTGTTCTCAGGATTGGTTTGTCTGTTAGGATTCCTTAGTGGTTCCATATGTATTTTAGGATTTTTTTTCTTTTACTTTGAAAATGACATTGGGATTTTTATATGTATTACAATGAATTACTACTTACCTTCGTGTAGTGTAGAAATGTCAACAATAATATGTCTCCAGTCTATGAATATGCTATGTCATTTCAATTATTTTTTCCCTGTTTAATTCTTTCAGCAGTGGTTTGTAGTTTTCAGTGTACAGGCCATTTACCTTCTAAGGGCATTTTGTCCCTTCCTTCCCTGGATTTTTCAGAGGCAGTGGTGAGAAGGATGGCCTCATGATGTGAGTGAATGTCCCTCCCTCCCTTCTGCACCTGCTCGCTGATTATGTCTAGCACAGGTGCACTGGGCCATGCTCATTACCTCTCCCCTCAAGTGGAACACCTGTCGGGAATTCCTCTAGGATCTGGGTGTTGACACTACTGTTTCAGTGTCCCCAAGGTCTCATGAGTGCCTGGCAAGTGTGCATGAGCCTAGGAAACACCTACAAAGGAATCATCAAATGTGGCCAGCAAACTGCCCTGCAGAAGGTGTTGGGCTGCACCTCTCACGCCTGCAAGCCCTGTACTTGCTCAGCCTCAGGGCTAAGGAAAGAGCCCGGAGTCAGGGACAGAGACATTCATGGTTTAATAGATGGGAGATCTTTCACGTCTTAAGCAAAGTGGTCCTGGAGAGACATCCCACTGTAGATAGGCGATGGCAGGCAGAACGCAGCAGCAGCAGTAGCAGCATTCTTCTCTCTGGGCGGAATAGGCAGGCTTCCAGTTAAAGGGGGGATTGACAGCAGATGGGCTCATCGGTTACCAGGGAAACCAGCAGAGGGACACATCCCTCTTACCCCTTTGGCTAAGTACCTTCACGGGGCAGAGGTTTTACCTTCATTAAACCATCAGCAAATAGTCAACTTTAATTGATACAACATACAGAGGTGAATAAACAGGGGAGTGGTGGTAACATTCTCCATATATTATATATATATATATATACATTTATATGGAGAGAGAGAGAGAGAGAGAGGGATGTGTATTACAATGTGGTAGCCACTAGCTAGATGTGCCTGTTACAATTTATTTAATTCAGTCAATGATTATCTTAGTGTATTAAAATAAAACAAAATAAAATAACCAATTACTCAGTCACATTAGTCACATTTTAAATGTATCCATAAGACTTGTACATTCGTATTCGTGTTTCTACAGAATCGACTCTGGATAGCATTTGTGGCTGTGATGAGGAAAAGGATACAGGTAGGAACAACACTTAGGTAGGATCTAATGGCAGAGGGTTCCTGGAACTTTAGGGTTAAATCTCCTCCTTTGGAGACTGAGGAAAGTGGATATGAAATCAGAAAGAAGAATGAAATATGTGTAGAGTTCTGACTTTTTTTTCATATTTTAAGGATACAATAGAGAGAAATTGTGTCCTTAGACGTGACTGTGCTCTATAATCACCTTTTCTTGATTTGCTCATCAAAAATGATCTTTTGCACATGAGCTGCTCTTTCTTGTGCTTGTCACTGCCTAATATGGAAGTTTGTGTTCTGGTTAGCAAATGTAGGGTATTGTGCACAGGAGAGTTTGTTTTCCTTTGCATATTGACCTATGATGGACAGAACCTGTGGGTCAAAACTCTCATGGGCCCTTGAAACTTGAGACCAAGTTCTTCTAGAAAGGGTGAGGTGGTGGATGAGAAGTGAACTGTCTCCCTCTGCACTTTCAGGACTTGTGGCTTCACCTCATGTAGTGTCCTCACTGTTAGTTCCTCTTGTAAAGGACAGTCCCAGAGATGGATGAGTCACAGAACACGTGTTCTGGGATCACTGCATTTGCTCAGTCTCCTTCAGCTCATCTCAGCCTCTGCACTTCCCGAAGGCTGATGTGCTGACATGCTTCCATTTGAGAGGGGTCCACGTCCAGCTGCCCCTAGAGAACCTCCATGGGCGGCAGAAATTCTAGAGGGCTGTGTGAAGGGGCTGCTGGGCTTCTTCACACACTTGCTTTCACAGCCCTGCTAACCTGGTCTCCTGGGGTTCACCAGGCCCAGGACAGAGACTTAGGGCAGCAGGACCCAGGGTCACTGCTCTTCTTACAACCCACTTCTCCGTCCAGACAGCCCTGCCCCTGCTTCTCACACCCCAGTCCTGCCTACCCTCTGACCTTTCCTCAGGCCTGCCTTGGTCTTATTCTTCCCAGTTCTTCCAAGGCTGGGGTAAACCCTGGCAGGTGCTGTGTGTTTAGGAGGCTTCCCCTGCTGTGGAACTTTTTTTTCAGTATTCCAGACTAAGGGTATTGGGACAAGTTACTTTTAACTCAAATATTGCTTTCATCCCCTCTAAGGGGCTAAGAGACGTACGGAGTTGTTTTGAAGTACCTAAGGTTAGCTCAGGCACATGACCCTTACTTGTTTTCTGAAGTTGATTGCATGTTCGTCCCTCAACACAGCTGTTGCCCAGATTTGGTTAATATTTCTTTTCCTCGATAGGAGATGGTGCAGAGATAAATGTTCTAAGCTCTTGACCTCCTAAGGAGAACAGCCAAACTGAGAACCCAGGGGTGGGTCCCAATGTGGGTGCTCTGGATCCCTGACCTGCACTTACCACTCAGCCAAGGGATCCTCAGTCATGGAGCAAGGGAGTCCCTGCATCCGTATCCTTGGCTGGAAGTCCTAGCATCTCCAAAGGTCCAGACCTTGCCCATCAGGTGGCCTTAGTGGTCACAGAATCCAGGGCAGCTATGGGTGGACTTATCAGTTGACTTTGGCACAGTCATTAAGGTGAAATTCACCTCAAGACCTGCATTCTCCTGGTCAGCTCACTGATTCTGAGAGGTGTGAGACCCCATGTATACAGTACAGGTCATATCTGTCAGTGCTGGTGTCATTGCTTAAAAAAGGCCAAAAGCAGATAAGAATCAGGGAGCTATTTTATTGTATTGGATAACATTACCATAAGCTTTAGAATTGGTCAATTCCTGTAGTCCACACCCAAGGACTCAAAGTGGAACCTGACTGTTAGCCTATACACTTCTCCTGCACAGCTGGGTTAGAGACAGGCTGTGCTCAGTCTGGGCTCCGTCTTCATAACGAAGTGTCCCACTTATGGAACAGCTCCCTAGAGTACGGACAGCCCCTGACTCAGTGGGCATACGTACATTGTATTGAAAACAAAGACTGGGAGAAAAATATGATAGGATTGATACTGGTTGTATCTAAATGGTAGGATTTCAGTTTTGTCAAATCTTGTGTATTTGATTTTCTTTAAGACAAGAGATTAGTGAATAAATATAGCATATTTTGTCTAGGATTGTATTCACTCCTTTAATAGAGGTTGCTGTTAATCAAGTATATAATATACAACAGAAGACATGATAAATGCAGTAGCTGGCATTGTGGATGCTGGGGGAAGAGTGATCTGGGAAACATCAAGCGACAGTGGCAATTTAGCAGAAGCTCAAAACAGGCAGGATGGGTCATGTGTCTCTGTAATTGAAACAGAGCATGCATTTTAGTGTTTACAATTTCTTAGATCGACCCTTCCCTTCTGATTAGGATTCCCTTAGCTTCAAAGCCAAATCTCTGTTTTCATTTCCTTCCTCTTGTCCTTTGCCTTCCTTCTTCCCCAAAGGGGATGGCCCATCACCAGCTCAGCGCACACTTACTAACCTCCCACATCCATACACACCACCCCATGTCCTCATCGAGAAGAAAGACCCTGAGTAATTCCTGAGCAGCATCACCAGTGTCCTGACAGTTACTCTCTGTCCCTCCAGCTCTCCCTGAGGATGTGGCGGATGACATGCACCGTGATAGGACAGAAGAAAAGCCTCCGTGTATCCCCAAGGTAAGCTGGATTTCTTCTGGTCTGAGATAGAAATATGGCTTTATTTCTCTTTCAATAGAATTAAGTTATGAATATTTGAGGGTATTCATTCCAGATACATACAATTCCCTTGATTGGGAGAATGTGGAGTGAGAGTCTATTACCAACTCATGGTGCCTGATTCCACAGGACATTAAAATTGACAGCATCCATTACAGCCTGTAGAGTACAGAGCTCTCTCTCCTGCAGCGATTTTTCCTCTAGGAAAAGAATTCTGTAATTTCCAACCTAAATGGACTTGGAAGTTCCATCCTCCTAGCAAAGTTCTTGCCTTTCAGCCTGAGTAGGTTTGCTCTGATAACCCTTGCTGGGTTCCCTGGACCACTGTTTCTTATGAGGTTTTCTACTGTCAGCAAATGAACAAAAGACCTGAGCATCACTGTGATCTTATCCTCATAGTGTTTTCTCTTCTGTAATTGCAGGTGACCTTCCCAGAACGTGAAAACGGTATGTATTCTGGAATCAGTCACTTGGGGAGGAAGAACTTTGAAGATGAGATAGTGGGACATTCTTGCTGGTTTTAGTGTAGAGGGCAAACTGATTCCAAATTTGTGCTGGGAATGAGAGTAGGGTCCCTGGTGATAGAAAGTGATTTACAAGTAATGTGACCAATTACTATAGTCCCAGGAAGAATCTGCATTACGGTTAGGTGGTGTAGGTTTGTGTGCATGAGACTGGGTGTGTCTGTATGTGAAATGAGTGGGATGACTCTGTGTGTGTATGTGAACTTTTTGTGTTGTGTTTCCCTTGATTTATGTTCCCCTAAACATCACTGTTACTGGTGCCAACTTTCTAGAAAATATTCCCATCACCACTGCATCATGAATGGGTATGGATATAAAAGTAAATAAACTGTACACTTTCAGTGTGTGCATTGATTTTATACCAAGTGAGCCTCATTTAACCTGGAAAACAAATCCTATCACCACCCAGGCAAATGTTTACTGGATTCTTTTTTTTTTTTTTTGGCTGTGTTGGCTCTTCGTTGCAGTGCACGGGCTTCTCATTTCGGTGGCTTCTCTTGTTCCAGAGCACGGGCTCTAGGTTCATGGGCTTCAATAGTTGTGGCACGTGGGCTCAGTAGTTGTGATTTGCGGGCTCTAGACCCCAGGCTTTGTAGTTGTGGTGCACGGACTTAGTTGCTCCATGGCTGGATTCTTAATGAACACAACTGGGTTTCAGCATCTCTACTACTGGGTCAATTACAACTTCATTTAATAAGAAATCTCATCTCTTAGTAGGTCTCATAGCATTCTGAATGGTTATGATACATCTCTCTGCCACTTCCCTCATTGTGTTTCCTATTAGAGCCTCGGGATGAGTCCTCCCCCCTTACCTGAAGCACCTAGTGCTAGGCAGGCCTCCTTCCTTTTGCAGGGAGCCCATGCTTGTACCCACATGCCACACCCAGTTCTGGAGGAGTCCGAGAAAGAAGGAGCCTCCAGGAGTAGATGGAGGAAATTCACTCCACCTTTCTCCTTTGAGGCTAATATTCACTATCGGATTCTGTGCTAAGGAAACGAAATGTCCTTCTCCTGTGGAAAGTCTGTCTTCCATCACTTGTGCCGACTCTGTTTCTGTGTGCTGGGCAAGAAACACTGCATACAGTGAAGACAGACCCAAGAGATCTACCCCAGGTATTGATCTCAGGGTGGGCACTGGCTCTGTCTGTCCTGTCCGTGATCCATCATTCATCATGGTTGTGACTCTTGGACAGACACTTATCTCTCTAAATTTCCACACCCTCCACCATAACATATGGGTTACAGCCCCCACTTTGCCCTCCCCTTCACCCCCAACAGGGCTGGATGTCAGACATGATAATGGATATTCTCCATGAGCTCTAAAGCATTGTTCCCATGAAAAAGCTGAAGAGTAAGCTTGAATCCCCCTTTACTTGGAGCCGTCAAATCCCTTCTCTCCTTTCAACAGCTACGAAATATCCAGCTTCTTCATGCCATCATTCAGGATTGAACACTTATAGAGCATTTGTGAAGCACCGTTCCTTTATTCTTCAAACATTTTACCTGTATTCAATCATTTTTGGCCACATGACATAATGCTAAAAGTAGGCCATATTAACATTTCTACATCTCAGAACAGGGAACTGAGGCAAAGAGGGATCTACATATCATTCCCAAGCACATGCTTCTTCCAAACGGGATTTGAATCCAGTCCATCAGTCATGGTCCCAATGGTTTGCTGAGTTTCTAGACATTCTCAGTTAAATAAAGATATTTGCCCACAAAACATGTCTGTTGAGTGTTTGCACTGCATACCAAACTGCAATATCTTCCTAAGTCCAACTTTGTTTCAGGAGGCTCTGCTGGGCCGCTGGTGAGGAAAGGGACCAAAGGATTGAACTGTGAATAAATTATTGCTAATTTCCCCATTGTCTTCGGCCAGCAAGATGTCAATAATTGTCTCTATTGTAATGCATTTCCCAGGATGCTGCTCCCAGAATGCCAGAAGAAGAAACACTCATCAGAGGTCAAGAATATCAATCCCAGGCTGGCTGAAAAAGTTCCGCATCTGGCCACATTTTAGGGGGCACCCTATAAATGACCCAGCTGAAGGTACTGTGGAAAATTTTTCATTAGGTTCACTCAAGAATAATTATTCTAGTTGATTCAGTGCCTCATATTGAAGAAAAAGCTATGAAATATTAAGCAGTATTCTTCTTTTATTCCATGTGTTCCAATTGAAACTTACTAAGCCAGCTGGTACTGTTTTAACCATGGAAGTAAACATACATTTAAAATTCAACATTTGGTTCATGTTTAAGAGTGAAGATGGTCTCTAGTTACGGTTTAGACTTTAGCTGATTTTTGAACGTTAGCAACAACACATCCCTCCCTGAAACCATGTTTTGAGATTTCTTTAAATTATTAGACATTATTTAGAACAGGATTATATTGACATAAAAGTTGTACATGCAGTACAGAAAATTCCTGTATCCTATCACTCCAGTTTCAGCTATTAATAATATATAGCATAGGTGAAGTACATTTGTTACAATTAGTGAAACAATGTAAGTATATTTTTACTAATGAAAAGTCCGTAGTTCACCTAAGAGTCACCCCTTGTGTTGTTATATTCAATGATATTTGAAATATGTACAATATTATTTGTCACCATTATGGTGCCATAGAGAAATGTGTACACTAATGTTCATAGTAGCATTATTCTTAGTAGCGAAAAGATAGAAACAATCCAAAGTCCATGAGGTGATGAATGGATAAATAAAATGTGATATATACACAGAATGGAATAATTTTCAACCATAAAAAGGAATTAAAGATTGACTTATGCTACAAAATGAATGATCCAAATAATATAAAAAATATTTTATTGTTAGTGAAATTAGGCAGGCACAGAAAGACAAATATTATATGATTCCACTAGTATGAGGAACCTAGTGTAGGCAAACTGACAGACACCGGAAGTAGAAATTACCAAGGTCAGGAGGCAGGAGTAAGGTGGATTATGATTTAATGGGTACAGAGGTTACGTTGAAATGATGAAAAAGATTAAGATGTAGATTGTGTTGATGGCTACACAGCATTGTGAAAGTAAGAAATGCTAGTGAACTGTCTACTTAAAAATTATGAAAAGCATAAATATGTATATTTCATCACAATAAAATAAGTCAAAAATCCAACAGAATGGACGATGAATGAAGGAGCGACAGATTTGATTAGAAGGAAGCTGAAAGAGTCTTGTAACATTTCAAGAAGAAGGGGGATTTGGAGGGACTTTGAAATGGGCAGAGGGGCCGTGGGACTCTATACTGAAACATAGTGCAATGTTAGTGTTTAAGCTTTTTCAGACTGACACTTTCAAATTGATTAGGTTCCCTACAGCTAGAAAGCTAAAGGTTCTCTTCCTCATTTCTGAAATGTTCCTCCCCTTTGCCTTCCTCCAGCACCAGGGAGGTTTGTCCAACAGCACCTCAGTCCACACTCAGTAACCACCTGCATCCATACACTCCCACCCTGTGTCCACATTAACGAGGCTCTCTGAGTAATTCCTGAGCAGCATCACCAGTGTCCTGACACTTACCCTGTGTCCTCCTAGAGCCCCCTGAGGACCTGTTGGAAGAACAGCCCTATGTGAGGGCAGTTGAAGAGGCTCCTTCTACCTCCAGGGTAAGCTCCCCTTATTTATCAGAGATTAAAAGTTTGCTTCATTTCTTTCTTTTCCAATTGATTTCAGATATGAAGATCTACAGTGTTCAAGACAGCTGATGTATACAGTTTTGCTTGGTTGGATGAATGCTGATTGAAGGTCTTTCCCAACAGATAACTCATTCAAAAGTCCATTTAAAAAATGGCAACATCAGTTAGAAACTGTATAGTCAGACACACTTTCCTCAGCAGAAAATTTCCCTCCTTGAAATAGACTTTTGTATTTGCCCCTCAAATTGGACCTGAGAGATCTTCCAGGCAAAGCTCCAGCCTTTCCCACAGCTGTGTTCTCTGGTTTCTTTTGGGGCTATTGACTCAACAACAGTTCCCAATTTGGTTTTCTGAGGACAAAAAAAGAGATGAAATACCTGTGTCCGCAGAGCACAGGATGCTGAGATCCTTACACTGTTTTCTCTTCTCTAATCACAGGTGGATAGGACAGCAAACAAAAACGGTACGTATTCAGAGATCACCCCTCTGCTGAGGAACAATCTAGATGATGAAGACGGTGGGACTCTCTTGCTGGCTTTGCTTGGAGAGACACCCTGATTCAGGGTCCCTACAGGGATGAGGGCTGGGGGTGTAGAGCTAGAGACTGATTTCCCAGTAAAAAGCCATGCCCAAGTTCTATGGTCCTGGAAGTAACTGCATCATTTAGATGATGTGGGTTTGTGTGTATCAGGGTTGGGGTGTGGTCCATGTGTGAGCCTATGTGGTGTGTTTGTGAACCTCCATGCATAAGCGTGTGTGTGTTTCCTGAGGAGATATTTCCCTCTTACACAGCAGAATTCACCTGTCAACAAAGCTCATCACCACTGCACACTGTCTGTCCACAACCTTGTTCTTCCCTCAACACAGCTGTTGCCCAGATTTGGTTAATATTCCTTTTCCTCAGAAGGAGATGGTGCAGAGATAAATGTTCTAAGCTCTTGACCTCCTAAGTGGAAAAGCCAAACTGAGAACCCAGGGGTGGGTCCCAATGTGGGTGCTCTGGATCCCTGACCTGCACTTACCACTCAGCCAAGGGATCCTCAGTCATGGAGCAAGGGAGTCCCTGCATCCGTATCCTTGGCTGGAAGTCCTAGCATCTCCAAAGGTCCAGACCTTGCCCATCAGGTGGCCTTAGTGGTCACAGAATCCAGGGCAGCTATGGGTGGACTTATCAGTTGACTTTGGCACAGTCATTAATGTGAAATTCACCTCAGGACCTGCATTCTCCTGGTCAGCTCACAGATTCTGAGAGGTGTGAGACCCCATGTATACAGTACAGGTCATATCTGTCAGTGCTGGTGTCATTGCTTAAACAAGGCCAAAAGCAGATAAGAATCAGGGAGCTATTTTATTGTATTGGATAACATTACCATAAGCCTTAGCATTGGTCAATTCCTGTAGCCCACACCCAAGGACTCAAAGTGGAACCTGACTGTTAGCCTGTACACTTCTCCTGCACAGCTGGGTTAGAGACAGGCTGTGCTCAGTCCGGGCTCCCTCTTCATAACGAATTGTCCCACTTATGGAACAGCTCCCAAGAGTATGGACAGCCCCTGACACAGTGCGCATACATACATTTTATGGAAAACAAAGACTGGGAGTAAAATATGATACGATTGATAGTGGCTGTATCTAAATGGTAGGATTTCAGTTTTGTCAAATCTTATGTATTTGATTTTCTTTAAGACAAGTGATTAGTGAATAAATATAGCATATTTTGTCTAGGATTGAATTCAGTCCTTTAATAGAGGTTGCTGTTAATCAAGTACAAAATATTGTACAATAGAAGACATGACAAATGCAGTAGCTGGAATTGTGGATGCTGGGGAAAGAGTGATCTGGGAAAAATCAAGAGACAGTGGCAATTTAGCAGAAGCTCAAAAGAGGCAGGTTGGGTCATGGGTCTGTGTCATTGAAACAGAGCATGCATTTTAGTGTTTACCATTTTTTAGATCGACCCTTCCCTTCTGATTAGGCTCCCCTTAGCTAGAAAGCCAAAGCTCTGTTTTCATTTCCTTCCTCTTGTCCTTTGCCTTCCTTCCTCCCCCAAAGAGGATGGCCCAACACCAGCTCACGCCACACTTACTAACCTCCCACATCCATACACACCACCCCATGTCCTCATCGAGAAGAAAGCCCCTGAGTAATTCCTGAGCAGCAGCACCAGTGTCCTGACAGTTACTCTGTATCCCTCCAGTTCTCCCTGAGGATGTGGCCTTTGACCTGCACCATGATAGGACAGAAGAAAAGCCTTCGTGTATCCCCAAGGTAAGCTAGATTTCTTCTGGTCTGAGATAGAAATATTGCTTTATTTCTCTTTCAATAGAATTAAGTTATGAATATTTGAGGTTATTCCTTCCAGATACATACAATTCCCTTAGTTGGGAGATTGTGGAGTGAGAGACTATTACCAACTCATGGTGCCTGACTCCACAGGACATTACAATTGACAGCATCCATTACAGCCTGTAGTGTACGGAGCTCTCTCTCCTGCAGCGATTTTTCCTCTAGGAAAAGAATTCTGTAATTTCCAACCTAAATGGACTTGGAAGTTCCATCCTCCCAGCAAAGTTCTTGCTTTTCACCCTGAGTAGGTTTGCTCTGATAACCCTTGCTGGGTTCCCTGGACCACTGTTTCTTATCAGGTTTTCTACTGTCAGCAAATGATCAAAAGACCTGAGCATCACTGTGATCTTATCCTCATAGTGTTTTCTCTTCTGTAATTGCAGGTGACCTTCACAGAACATGAAACCGATATGTATGATGGAATCAGTCACTTGGGGAGGAAGAACTTTGAATATGAGAAAATGGGACATTCTTGCTGGTTTTAGTGTAGAGGACAAACTGATTCCAAATTTGTGCTGGGAATGAGAGTAGAGTCCTGGTGATAGAAAGTGATTTACAAGTAATGTGACCAATTACTATAGTCCCAAGAAGAAGCTTTATTACGGTTAGATGGTGTAGGTTTGTGTGCATGAGACTGGGTGTGTCTGTATGTGAAATGAGTGGTATGACTCTGTGTGTGTATGTGAACTTTTTGTGTTGTTTTTCCCTTGATTTATGTTCCCCTAAACATCACTCTTACTGGTGCCAACTTTCTAGAAAATATTCCCATCACGACTGCATCTTGAATGGGTATGGATATAAAAATAAATAAACTGTACACTTTCAGTGTGTGCATTGATTTTATACCAAGTGAGCCTCATTTAACCTGGAAAACAAATCCTATCACCACCCAGGCAAATGTTTACTGGATTCTTTTTTTTTTTTTTTTTGGCTGTGTTGGGTCTTCGTTGCAGTGTGCGGGCTTCTCATTTCGGTGGCTTCTGTTGTTCCAGAACACGGGCTCTAGGTGCATGGGCTTCAATAGTTGTGGTACGTGGGCTCAGTAGTTGTGACTTGCGGGCTCTAGAGCACAGGCTTAGTTGTTTTGGTGCACAGGCTTAGTTGCTCCATGGCTAAATTCTTTTTTTGTTTTTTTTATTTGAGAGAGTATATTAATAATTTTTATTGATTACTTCTTTTTTTTCCTTTTCGGCTCAAAGATAATTTTTTTATTAGTTTCTGCTTTATAACAAAGTGAATCAGTTATACATTTACATCTGTTCCCACATCCCTTTCCTCATGCATCTCTCTCCCTCCCAACCTCCCCATCCCTCCCCTCCAGGCGGTCACAAAGCACCGAGCTGATGTCCCTGTGCTCTGTGGCTGGTTCCCACTATCTATCTACCTTACGTTTGGTACTTTATATATGTCCATGCCTCTCTTTCGCTTTGTCACAGCTTACCTTTCCTCCTCCCCATATCCTCAAGTCCATTCTCAAGTAGTCCTGTGTCTTTATTCCCGTTTTACCCCTAGGTTCTTCATGACATTTTTTTTAATTCCATATATATGTGTTAGCATACAGTATTTGTCTTTCTCTTTCTGACTTACTTCACTCTGTATGACAGACTCTAGGTCTATCCACCTCATTATAAATAGCTCAGTTTCATTTCTTTTTATGGCTGAGTAATATTCCATTGTATATATGTGCCACATCTTCTTTATCCATTCATCTGATGATGGACATTTAGGTTGTTTCCAGCTCCGGGCTATTGTGAATAGAGCTGCAATGAACATTTTGGTACATGTCTCTTTTTGAATTATGGTTTTCTCAGGGTATATGCCTAGTAGTGGGATTGGTGGGTCATACTGTAGTTCTATTTTTAGTTTTTTAAGGAACCTCCATACTGTTCTCCATAGTGGCTATACCAATTCACATTCCCACCAGCAGTGCAAGTGTGTTCCCTTTTCTCCACACCCTCTCCAGCATTTATTGTTTCTAGATTTCTTGATGATGGCCATTCTGACTGGTGTGAGATGATATCTCATTGTAGTTTTGATTTGCATTTCTCTAATGATTAATGATGTTGAGCATTCTTTCATGTGTTTGTTGGCAGTCTGTATATCTTCTTTGGAGAAATGCCTATTTAAGTCTTCTGCCCATTTTTGGATTGGGTTGTTTGTTTTTTTGCTATTGAGCTGCATGAGCTGCTTATAAATTTTGGAGATTACTCCTTTGTCAGTTGTTTCACTTGCAAATATCTTCTCCCATTCTGAGGGTTGTCTTTTGGTCTTGTTTATGGTTTCCTTTGCTGTGCAAAAGCTTTGAAGTTTCATTATGTCCCATTTGTTTATCTTTGTTTTTATTTCCATTTCTCTAGGAGGTGGGTCCAAAAGGATCTTGCTGTGATTGATGTCATAGAGTGTTCTGCCTATGTTTTCCTCTAAGAGTTTGATAGTTTCTGGCCTTACATTTAGGTCTTTAATCCATTTGGAGCTTATTTTTGTGTATGGTGTTAGGGAGTGATCTAATCTCATACTTTTACATGTCCCTGTCCAGTTTTCCCAGCACCACTTATTGAAGAGGCTGTCCTTTCTCCACTGTACATTCCTGCCTCCTTTATCAAAGATAAGTTGACCATATGTGCGTGGGTTTATCTCTGGGCTTTCTATCCTGTTCCATTGATCTATCTTTCTGTTTTTGTGCCAGTACCACACTGTCTTGATTACTGTAGCTTTGTAGTATAGTCTGAAGTCAGGGAGCCTGATTCCTCCAGCTCCTTTTTTCGTTCTCAAGATTGCTTTGGCTATTCGGGGTCTTTTGTTTTTCCAAACAAATTTTGAAATTTTTTTGTTCTAGTTCTGTGAAAAATGCCAGTGGTAGTTTCATAGGGATTGCATTGAATCTGTAGATTGCTTTGGGTAGTAGAGTCATTTTCACAATATTGATTCTTCCAATCCAGGAGCATGGTATATCTCTCCATCTATTTGTATCATCTTTAATTTCTTTCATCAGTGTCTTATAATTTTCTGCATACAGGTCTTTTGTCTCCTTAGGTAGGTTTATTCCTAGATATTTTATTCTTTTTGTTGCAATGGTAAATGGGAGTGTTTTCTTGATTTCATTTTCAGATTTTTCATCATTAGTGTACAGGAATGCCAGAGATTTCTTTGCATTAATTTTGTATCCTCTACTTTTCCAAACTCATTGATTAGCTCTAGTAGTTTTCTGGTAGCATCTTTAGGATTCTCTATGTACAGTATCAAGTCATCTGCAAACAGTGACAGCTTTACTTCTTCTTTTCCAATTTGGATTCCTTTTATTTCCTTTTCTTCTCTGATTGCTGTGGCTAAAACTTCCAAAACTATGTTGAATAATAGTGGTGAGAGTGGGCAGCCTTGTCTTGCTCCTGATCTTAGTGGAAATGGTTTCAGTTTTTCACCATTGAGGACAATGTTGGCTGTGGGTTTGTCATATATGGCCTTTATTATGTTGAGGAAAGTTCCCTCTATGCCTACTTTCTGCAGAGTTTTTATCATAAATGGGTGTTGAATTTTGTCGAAAGCTTTCTCTGCATCTATTGAGATGATCATATGGTTTTTCTCCTTCAACTTGTTAATGGTGTATCACATTAATTGATTTGCGTATATTGAAGAATCCTTGCATTCCTGGAATAAACCCCACTTGATCATGGTGTATGATCCTTTTAATGTGCTGTTGGATTCTGTTTGCTAGTATTTTGTTGAGGATTTTTGCATCTATGTTCATCAGTGAGATTGGCCTGTAGTTTTCTTTGTGACATCCTTGCCTGGTTTTGGTATCAAGGTGATGGTGGCCTCGTAGAATGAGTTTGGGAGTGTTCCTTACTCTGAAATTGTTTGGAAGAGTTTGAGAAGGATGGGTGTTAGCTCTTCTCTAAATGCTTGATAGAATTCGCCTGTGAAGCCATCTGGTCCTCGGCTTTTGTTTGTTGGAAGATTTTTTATCACAGTTTCAATGTCAGTGCTTGTGATTGGTCTGTTCATATTTTCTATTTCTTCCTGATTCAGTCTTGGCAGGTTGTGCATTTCTAAGAATTTGTCCATTTCTTCCAGGTTGTCCATTTTATTGGCATAGAGTTTCTTGTAGTAATCTCTCATGATCTTTTGTATTTCTGCAGTGTCAGTTGTTACTTCTCCTTTTTCGTTTCTAATTCTATTGATTTGAGTCTTCTCCCTATTTTTCTTGATGAGTCTGGCTAATGGTTTGTCAATTTTATTTATCTTCTCAAAGAACCAACTTTTAGTTTTATTGATCTTTGCTATCATTTCCTTCATTTCGTTTTCATTTATTTCTGATCTGATCTTTATGATTTCTTTCCTTCTGCTAGCTTTGGGGTTTTTTGTTCTTTCTCTAATTGCTTTAGGTGCAGGGTCAGGTTGTTTACTCGAGATGTTTCCTGTTTCTTAAGGTGGGATTGTATTGCTAAAAACTTCCCCCTTAGAACTGCTTTTGCTGCGTCCCATAGGTTTTGGGTCATCATGTCTCCATTGTCATTTGTTTCTAGGTATTTTTTTATTTCCTCTTTGATTTCTTCAGTGATCACTTCGTTATTGAGTAGTGTATTGTTTAGCCTCCATGGGTTTCTATTTTTTACAGATCTTTTCCTGTAATTGATGTCTAGTCTCATAGCATTGTGGTTGGAAAAGATACTTGATACAATTTCAATTTTCTTAAATTTACCAAGGCTTGATTTGTGACCCAAGATATGATCTATCCTGGAGAATGTTCCATGAGCACTTGAGAAAAATATGTATTCTGTTGTTTTTGGATGGAATGTCCTATAAATATCAATTAAGTCCATCTTGTTTAATGTATCATTTAAAGCTTGTGTTTCCTTATTTATTTTCATTTTGGATGATCTGTCCATTGGTGAAAATGGGGTGTTAAAGTCCCCTACTATGAGTGTGTTACTGTCGATTTCCCCTTTTATGGCTGTTAGTATTTGCCTTATGTATTGAGGTGCTCCTATGTTGGGTGCATAAATATTTACAATTGTTATATCTTCTTCTTGGATTGATCCCTTTTTCGTTATGTAGTGTCCTTCTTTGTCTCTTGTAATAGTCTTTATTTTAAAGTCTATTTTGTCTGATATAAGAATTGCTACTCCAGCTTTCTTTTGATTTCCATTTGCATGGAATATCTTTTTCCATCCCCTTACTTTCAATCTGTATGTGTCTCTAGGTCTGAAGTGGGTCTCTTGTAGACAGCATATATATGGGTCTTGTTTTTGTATCCATTCAGCCACTCTGTGTCTTTTGGTGGGAGCATTTAGTCCATTTACATTTAAGGTAATTATTGATATGTATGTTCCTATTCCCATTTCCTTAATTGCTTTGGGTTCGTTATTGTAGGTATATTCCTTCTGTTGTGTTTCTTGCCTAGAGAAGTTCCTTTAGCATTTGTTGTAAAGCTGGTTTGGTGGTGCTGAACTCTCTCAGCTTTTGCTTGTCTGTAAACGTTTTAATTTCTCCATCAAATCTGAATGAGATCCTTGCTGGGTAGAGTAATCTTGGTTGCAGGTTTCTCTCCTTCATCACTTTAATTATGTCCTGCCACTCCCTTCTGGCTTGTAGAGTTTCTGCTGAGAGATCAGCTGTTAACCTGATGGGGATTCCCTTGTGTGTTATTTGTTGTTTTTCCCTTGCTGCTTTTAATATGATTTCTTTGTGTTTAATTTTTGACAGTTTGATTAATATGTGTCTTGGTGTATTTCTCCTTGGATTTATTCTGTATGGGACTCTCTGTGCCTCCTGGACTTGATTAACTATTTCCTTTCCCATATTAGGGAAGTTTTCAACTATAATCTCTTCAAATATTTTCTCAGTCCCTTTCTTTTTCTCTTCTTCTTCTGGAACCCCTATAATTCGAATGTTGGTGCGTTTAATGTTGTCCCAGAGGTCTCTGAGACTGTCCTCTGTTCTTTTCATTCTTTTTTCTTTATTTTGCTCTGCAGCAGTTATTTCCACTATTTTATCTTCCACCTCACTTATCCGTTCTTCTGCCTCAGTTATTCTGCTATTGATCCCATCTAGAGTATTTTTCATTTCACCTATTGTGTTTTTAATCGATGCTTGATTCATCTTTAGTTCTCCTAGGTCCTTGTTAACTGTTTCTTGCATTTTGTCTATTCTATTTCCAAGATTTTGGATCTGGGAAATAGAATCTTGGATCATCTTTACTATCATTATTCTGAATTCTTTTTCAGGTAGTCTGCCTATTACCTCTTCATTTGTTAGGTCTGGTAGGTTTTTATCTCGCTCCTTCACCTGCTGTGTGTTTTTCTGTCTTCTCATTTTGCTTATCTTACTGTGTTTGAGGTCTCCTTTTTGCAGGCTGCAGGTTCGTAGTTCCCGTTGTTTTTGGTGTCTGTCCCCAATGGCTAAGTTTGTTTCAGTAGGTTGTATAGGCTTCCTGGTGGGGGGGACTAGTGCCTGTGTTCTGGTGGTTGAGGCTCGATCTTGTCTTTCTGGTGGACAGGTCCACGTCTGGTGGTGTGTTTTGGGGTGCCTGTGGCCTTATTATGTTTTTAGGCAGCCTCTCTGTTAATGGGTGGGGTTGTGTTCCTGCCTTGCTAGTTGCTTGGTATAGCTTGACCAGCACTGTAGTTTGCTGGTCGTTGACTGAAGCTGGATGCTAGTGTTGAGATGGAGATCTCTGGGAGATATTCGCTGCTTGATATTATGTGGAGCTGGGAGGTCTCTTGTGGATCCGTGTCCTGAAGTTGGCTCTCCCACTTCAGAGGCACAGCACTGACTCCTGGCTGCAGCACCAAGAGCCTTTCATCCACCCGGCTCAGAATAACAGGGAGAAAAAGTAGAAAGAATTAGTAGAAGAAAGAGAGAGAGAGAGAAAGAAAGGAAAAGGAAAGAAAGGAAGGAAGGAAGGAAGGAAGGAAGGAAGAAAGAAAGAAAGAAAGAAAGAAAGAAAGGAGGGAGGGAGGGAGGAAGGATGGAAAGAAAGAAAGAAAGGAGGGAGGGAGGAATGAAAGGAAAAGGAAGAGTGAATGGAAGAAGGGATGAAGGAAGGAAAGAAAGAAAGAAAGGAGTGAGGGAGGGAGGAAGGAAAGTAAAAGAAAGAGTGAAAGGGAGAAGGGAGGGAGGGAGGGAGGAAGGAAGGAAAGAAAGAAAGACAGGAGTGAGGGAGGGAGGAAGGAAAGAAAAAGAAAGTGAAAGGAAGAAGCGTGGGAGGAGGGAGGGAGGAAAGAAGGACAGGAGGGATGGAGGGAGGGAGGAAGGAAAGAAAAAGAGTGAACGGAAGAAGGGAGCGAGGGAGGGAGGAAGGAATGAAAGAGAGAAAGAAGGAAAGGAGGGGCGGAGGGAGGGAGGGAGGAAGGGAAGGTAGGAAAAAAAGAAAGAGCAGGTAAAGTAAAATAGAATAAAGTATGAAATATAGTAGCGTTATTAAAATTAAAAAGTAATTATTGAAAAAAAAATGGACAGATAGAACCCTGGGACATATGGTGGAAGCAAAGCTATACAGAGAGAATCTCACACAGAAGAATACACATACACATTCACAAAAAGAGAGCAGGGGGAAAAATCAAAAATCTTGCTCTCCAAGTCCACCTCCTCAATTTGGGATAATTCGTTGTAAAAAGAGGAAAAGGGCGAGAAGTCTGAAATCTTGCTCTCTAAGTCCACCTCCTTAATTTGGGATAATTCGTTGTAAAAAGAGGAAAAGGGGGGAAAGTCTTAAATCTTGTCCTCAAAGTCCACTTCCTCAATTTGGCATGATTCGCTGTCCATTCATGCACTCCACAGATGCAGGGCACATCAAGTGGACCGTGGAGCTTTAATCCGCTGCCTCCAAGGCTGCACAGAGAGATTTCCCTGTCTCTTCTCTGCTCTCACAGCTCCCGGGTCTCAGCCTTGGACCTGGCCCCACCTCTGCGCATCGGTCACCGGAGGGCGTCCGTTCTTCGCTCAGACAGGACGGGTTTAAAGGAGCCGCTGATTCAGGGGCTCTGGCTCACTCAGGCATAGGGGAGGGAGGGGCACACAGAGTGGGGCGGGCCTGCGGCGGCAGAGGCCGCTGTGACGTTGCACCAGACCGAGGTGCTCCGTGCGCTTTCCCGGGAAAGCCGTCCCCGGGTCCCGGGACCCCGGCAGTGGTGGGGTGCACAGGCCTCCCAGAAGGCAGGGCGGACAGTGACCCGCGCTCACACACAGGCCCCGCGGCGGTGGCAGCAGCAGCCCCAGCGTCCCACGCCGGTCTCCGGGGTCCGTGCCTCTACCCGCAGCTCGCGCCCATCTCCGGTGCTTCCCCAAGCAGCCCTCTTAATGCCCTCTCCTCACGCACCAGGAAACAAAAGGGAAGAAAAAGTCTCTTGCCTCTTCGGCAGCTCCAGACCCTTTCCCCGGACTCCCTCTGGGCTAGCCGTGGTGCACTAACCCCTTCAGGCTCTCTTCCTGCCGCCAGCCCCAGTCCTCTCCCTGCGCTCCGACTGAAAGCCGATACCGGAACCTCAGCTCCCAGCCCCGCCCGCCCCAGCGCCCGAGCAGACAAGCCTCTTGGGCAGGGGTGTGCCTGCGGGCACCGATCCAATGTCCCGGAATCTCTCCACTTTGCCCTCCAAACCCCTGTTGCTGTGCTCTCCTCTGCTACTCCGAAGCTTTCCCCCTCCGCCACCTGCAGTCTCCACCCGCGAAGGGGCTTGTAGTGTGGGGAAACCTTTCCTCCTTCACGGCTCCCTCCCACTGGTGCAGGTCCCGTCCCTATCCTATTGTCTCTTTATTCTTTTTTTCTTTTGCCCTACCCAGGTATGTGGGGAGTTTCTCGCCTTTTGTGGGATCTGAGGTCTTCTGTCAGCATTCAGTAGGTGTTCTGCAGGAGTTGTTCCACGTGTAGATGAATTTCTGATGTATCTGTGGGGAAGAAAGTGATCTCTGCATCTTACTCTTCCGCCATCTTCCTCCAGGTCCCATGGCTGGATTCTTAATGAACAAAACTGGGTTCCAGAATCCCTACTACTGAGTCAATTACAACTTCATTTAATAAGAAATCTCATCTCTTAGTAGGTCTCATAGCATTCTGAATGGTTATGATACATCTCTCTGCCACTTCCCTCATTCTAACTGTTTCCTATTAGAGCCTCGGGATGAGTCCTCCCCCCTTACCTGAAGCACCTAGTGCTAGGCAGGCCTCCTTCCTTTTGCAGGGAGGCCATGCTTGTACCCACATGCCACACCCAGTTCTGGAGGAGTCCGAGAAAGAAGGAGCCTCCAGGAGTAGATGGAGGAAATTCACTCCACCTTTCTCCTTTGAGGCTAATATTCACTATCGGATTCTGTGCTAAGGAAACGAAATGTCCTTCTCCTGTAGAAAGTCTGTCTTCCATCACTTGTGCCGGCCCTGTTTCTGTGTGCTGGGCAAGAAACACTGCATACAGTGAAGACAGAACCAAGAGATCTACCCCAGGGATTGAGCTCAGGGTAGGCACTGGCTCTGTCTGTCCTGTCCGTGATCCATCATTCATCATGGTTGTGACTCTTGGACAGTCACTTATCTCTCTAAATTTCCACACCCTCCACCATAACATATGGGTTACAGCCCCCCACTTTGCCCTCCCCTTCACCCCCAACAGGGCTGGGTGTCAGACATGATAATGGATATTCTCCATGAGCTGTAAAGCATTGTTCCCATGAAAAAGCTGAAGAGTAAGCTTGAATCCCCCTTTACTTGGAGCCGTCAAATCCCTTCTATCCTTTCAACAGCTACGAAATATCCAGCTTCTTCTTGCCATCATTCAGGATTGAACACTTATAGAGCATTTGGGAAGCACTGGTCCTTTATTTTTCAAACATTTTACCTGCATTCAATCATTTTTGGCCACATGACATAATGCTAAAAGTAGGCCATATTAACATTTCTACATCTCAGAACAGGGAACTGAGGCAAAGAGGGATCTACATATCTTTCCCAAGTGCATGCTTCTTCTAATCGGGATTTGAATCCAGTCCATCAGTCATGGTCCCAATGGTTTGCTGACTTTCTAGACATTCTCAGTTAAATGAAGATATTTGCCCACAATACCTGTCTGTTGGGTGTTTTCACTGCATACCAAACTGCAAGATCTTCCTAAATCCAACTTTGATTCAGGAGGCTCTTCTGGGCCGCTGGTGAGGAAAGGGACCAAAGGATTGAACTGTGAATAAATTATTGCTTATTTCCCCATGGTCTTCTGCCAGCAAGATGTCAATAGTTGTCTCTATTGTAATGCATTTCCCAGGATGCTGCTCCCAGAATGCGAGAAGAAGAAACACTCATCAGAGGTCAAGAATATCAACCCCAGGCTGGCTGAAAAAGATCCGGATCCGGCCACATTTTAGGGTGCACCCTATAAATGACCCAGCTGAAGGTACTGTGGAAAATGTCTCATTCGGTTCACTCAAGAATAATTATTCTAGTTGATTCAGTGCCTCATATTGAAGAAAAAGCTATGAAATATTAAGCAGTATTCTTCTTTTATTCCATGTGTTCACATTGAAACTTACTAAACCAGATGGTACTGTTTTAACGATGGAAGTAAACATGCATTTAAAATTCAACATTTGGTTCATGTTTAAGAGTGAAGGTGGAGACTTCCGGGTAAGATGGCGGAAGAGTAAGACACGGAGATCACCTTCCTCCCCACGGATACACCAGAAATACAGCTACACGTGGAACAACTCCTACAGAACACCTACTGAACGCTGGCAGAAGACCCCAGACCTCCCAAAAGGCAAGAAACTCCCCACATACCTGGGTAGGGCAAAGCGGAGAGATCCGCACACAGAGGATCGGTGCCGAGCGGCACTCACCAGCCCGAGAGGCTTGTCTGCTCACCCGCCGGGGTGCGCAGCGCTGGAAGCTGAGGCTCGGGCTTCGGTCAGAGCGCAGGGAGAGGACTGGGGCTGGCGGCCAGAACTCAGCCTGAAAGGGGCTAATGTGCCACAGCTAGCCGGGAGGGAGTCCGGGAAAACTCTGGAGCTGCCGAAGAGGCAAGAGACTTTTTCTTCCCTCTTGGTTTCCTGGTGCGCGAGGAGAGGGGATTAAGAGCGCTGCTTAAAGGGGCTCCACAGACGGGCGCGAGTCGCGACTGAAAGCGCGGAGCCCAGTGACGGGCGTGGGACGCTGGGGCTGCTGCTGCCGCCGCCAAGAAGCCTGTGTGCGAGCGCAGGTCACTGCCCACACCGCCCTTCCAGGAGCCTGTGCAGCCCGCCACTGCTGGGGTCCCGGGATCCAGGGGCGGCTTCCCTGGGAGAACGCACGGCGCGCCTCGGGCTGGTGCAACGTCACGCCGACCTCTGCCGCTGCAGGCTCGCCCCGCACTCCATGCCCCTCCCTCCCGCCCGGCCTGAGTGAGCAAGAGTCCCCGAAGAGGCTGCTCCTTTAACCCTGTCCTATCTGAGTGAAGAGCAGACGCCCTCCGGCTACCTACACGCAGAGGCGGGGCCAAATCCAAAGCTGAGACCCAGGAGCTGTGAGAACAAAGAAGAGAAAGGGAAACCTCTCCCAGCAGCCTCAGTAGCAGCGGATTAAAGCTCCACAATCAACTTGATGTATCCTGCATCTGTGGAATACATGAATAGACAACACATCATCCCAAATTGAGGAGCCTGGAGTCAGTGCTGTGCCTCTGAGGTGGGAGAGCCAACTTCAGGACACTGGTCCACAAGAGACCTCCCAGCTCCACATAATATCAAACGGCGAAAATCTTCCAGAGATCTCCATCTCAACACCAGCACCCAGCTTCACTCAACGACCAGCAGGCTACAGTGCTGGACACCCTGAGCCAAACAACTAGCAAGACAGGAACACAACACCACCCATTAGCAGAGAGGTGGCCTAAAATCATAAAAAGTCCACAGACACCCCAAAACACACCACCAGACGTGGACCTGCCCACCAGAAAGACAAGATCCAGCCTCATCCACCAGAACACAGGCACTAGTCCCCTCCACCAGGAAGCCTACACAACCCACTAAACCAACCTTAGCCACTGGGGACAGACACCAAAAACAACAGGATCTACGAACCTGCAGCCTGCAAAAAGGAGACCCCAAACACAGTAACATAAGCAAAATGAGAAGACAGAAAAACACACAGCAGGAGAAGGAGCAAGATAAAAACCCACCAGACCTAACAAATGAAGAGGTAATAGGCACTCTACCTGAAAAAGAATTCAGAATAATGATGGTAAAGATGATCCAAGATTCTATTTCCCAGATCCAAAATCTTGGAAATAGAATAGACAAAATGCAAGAAACAGTTAACAAGGACCTAGAAGAACTAAAGATGAATCAAGCATCGATTAAAAACACAATATATGAAATAAAAAATACTCTAGATGGGATGAATAGCAGAATAACTGAGGCAGAAGAACGGATAAGTGAGGTGGAAGATAAAATAGTGGAAATAACTGCTGCAGAGCAAAATAAAGAAAAAAGAATGAAAAGAACAGAGGACAGTCTCAGAGACCTCTGGGACAACATTAAACGCACCAACATTCGAATTATAGGGGTTCCAGAAGAAGAAGAGAAATAGAAAGGGACTGAGAAAATATTTGAAGAGATTATAGTTGAAAACTTCCCTAATATGGGAAAGGAAATAGTTAATCAAGTCCAGGAGGCACAGAGAGTCCCATACAGAATAAATCCAAGGAGAAATACGCCAAGACACATATTAATCAAACTGTCAAAAATTAAACACAAAGAAATCATATTAAAAGCAGCAAGGCAAAAACAACAAATAACACACAAGGGAATCCCCATCAGGATAACAGCTGATCTCTCAGCAGAAACTCTACAAGCCAGAAGGGAGTGGCAGGACATACTTAAAGTGATGAAGGAGAAAAACCTGCAACCAAGATTACTCTACCCAGCAAGGATCTCATTCAGATTTGATGGAGAAATTAAAACGTTTACAGACAAGCAAAAGCTGAGAGAGTTCAGCACCACCAAACCAGCTTTACAACAAATGCTAAAGGAACTTCTCTAGGCAAGAAACACAACAGAAGGAATATACCTACAATAATGAACCCAAAACAATTAAGAAAATGGGAATAGGAACATACATATCGATAATTACCTTAAATGTAAATGGATTAAATGCTCCCACCAAAAGACACAGAGTGGCTGAATGGATACAAAAACAAGACCCATCTATATGCTGTCTACAAGAGACCCACTTCAGACCTAGAGACACATACAGACTGAAAGTAAGGGGATGGAAAAAGATATTCCATGCAAATGGAAACCAAAAGAAAGCTGGAGTAGCAATTCTCATATCAGACAAAATAGACTTTAAAATAAGGACTACTAGAAGAGACAAAGAAGGACACTACATAATGATCAAGGGATCGATCCAAGAAGAAGATATAACAATTGTAAATATTTATGCACCAAACATAGGAGCACCTCAATACATAAGGCAAATACTAACAGCCATAAAAGGAGAAATCGACAGTAACACAATCATAGTAGGGGACTTTAACACCCCACTTTCACCAATGGACAGATCATCCAAAATGAAAATAAATAAGGAAACACAAGCTTTAAATGATACATTAAACAAGATGGACTTAATTGATATTTATAGGACATTCCATCCAAAAACAACAGAATACACATTTTTCTCAAGTGCTCATGGAACATTCTCCAGGATAGATCATATCTTGGGTCACAAATCAAGCCTTGGTAAATTTAAGAAAATTGAAATTGTATCAAGTATCTTTTCCGACCACAATGCTATGAGACTAGATATCAATTACAGGAAAAGAGCTGTAAAAAATACAAACACATGGAGGCTAAACAATACACTACTTAATAACGAAGTGATCACTGAAGAAATCAAAGAGGAAATTTAAAAATACCTAGAAACAAATGACAATGGAGACACGACGACCCAAAACCTATGGGATGCAGCAAAAGCAGTTCTAAGAGGGAAGTTTATAGCAATACAATCCCACCTTAAGAAACAGGAAACATCTCGAATAAACAACCTAACCTTGCACCTAAAGCAATTAGAGAAAGAAGAACAAAAACATCCCAAAGTTAGCAGAAGGAAAGAAATCATAAAAATCAGATCAGAAATAAATGAAAAAGAAATGAAGGAAACGATAGCAAAGATCAATAAAACTAAAAGCTGGTTCTTTGAGAAGATAAACAAAATTGATAAACCATTAGCCAGACTCATCAAGAAAAAAAGGGAGAAGACTCAAATCAATAGAATTAGAAATGAAAAAGGAGAAGTAACAACTGACACTACAGAAATACAAAAGATCATGAGAGATTACTATAAGCAACTCTATGCCAATAAAATGGACAACCTGGAAGAAATGGACAAATTCTTAGAAATGCACAACCTGCCAAGACTGAATCAGGAAGAAATAGAAAATATGAACAGACCAATCACAACCACTGACATTGAAACTGTGATAAAAAATCTTCCAACAAACAAAAGCCCAGGACCAGATGGCTTCACAGGCGAATTCTATCAAGCATTTAGAGAAGAGCTAACACCTATCCTTCTGAAACTCTTCCAAAATATAGCAGAGGGAGGAACACTCCCAAACTCATTCTACGAGGCCACCATCACCTTGATACCAAAACCAGGCAAGGATGTCACAAAGAAAGAAAACTACAGGCCAATCTCACTGATGAACATAGATGCAAAAATCCTCAACAAAATACTAGCAAACAGAATCCAACAGCACATTAAAAGGATCATACACCATGATCAAGTGGGGTTTATTCCAGGAATGCAAGGATTCTTCAATATACGCAAATCAATCAACGTGATACACCATATTAACAAATTGAAGGAGAAAAACCATATGATCATCTCAATAGATGCAGAGAAAGCTTTCGACAAAATTCAACACCCATTTATGATAAAAACCCTGCAGAAAGTAGGCATAGAGGGAACTTTCCTCAACATAATAAAGGCCATATATGACAAACCCACAGCCAGCATCGTCCTCAATGGTGAAAAACTGAAACCATTTCCACTAAGATCAGGAACTAGACAAGGTTGCCCACTTTCACCACTCTTATTCAACCTAGTTTTGGAAGTTTTAGCCACAGCAATCAGAGAAGAAAAGGAAATAAAAAGAATCCAAATTGGAAAAGAAGAAGTAAAGCTGTCACTGTTTGCAGATGACATGATACTATACATAGAGAATCCTAAAGATGCTACCAGAAAACTACTAGAGCTAATCAATGAATTTGGTAAAGTTGCAGGATACAAAATTAATGCACAGAAATCTCTGGCATTCCTATATACTGATGATGAAAAATCTGAAAGTGAAATCAAGGAAACACTCCCATTTACCATTGCAACAAAAAGAATAAAATATCTAGGAATAAACCTACCTAAGGACACAAAAGACCTGTATGCAGAAAATTATAAGACACTGATGAAAGAAATTAAAGATGATACAAATACATGGAGAGATGTACCATGTTCTTGGATTGGAAGAATCAACATTGTGAAAATGACTCTACTACCCAAAGCAATCTACAGATTCAATGCAATCCCTATCAAACTACCACTGGCATTTTTCACAGAACTAGAACAAAAAATTTCACAATTTGTATGGAAACACAAAAGACCCCGAATAGCCAAAGCAATCTTGAGAACGAAAAATGGAGCTGGAGGAATCAGGCTCCCTGACTTCAGACTCTACTACAAAGCTACAGTAATCAAGACAGTATGGTACTGGCACAAAAACAGAAAGATAGATCAATGGAACAGGATAGAAAGCCCAGAGTTAAACCCACGGACATATGGTCACCTTATCTTTGATAAAGGAGGCAGGAATGTACAGTGGAGAAAGGACAGTCTCTTCAATAAGTGGTGCTGGGAAAACTGGATAGGGACATGTAAAAGTATGAGATTAGATCACTCCCTAACACCATACACAAAAATAAGCTCAAAATGGATTAAAGACCTAAATGTAAGGCCAGAAACTATCAAACTCTTAGAGGAACACATAGGCAGAACACTCTATGACATAAATCACAGCAAGATCCTTTTGGACCCACCTCCTAGAGAAATGGAAATAAAGACAAAAATAAACACATGGGACCTAATGAAACTTCAAAGCTTTTGCACAGCAAAGGAAACCATAAACAAGACCAAAAGACAACCCTCAGAATGGGAGAAAATATTTGCAAATGAAGCAACTGACAAAGGATTAATCTCCAAAATTTATAAGCAGCTCATGCAGCTCAATAACAAAAAAACAAACAACCCAATCCAAAAATGGGCAGAAGACCTAAATAGACATTTCTCCACAGAAGATATACAGACTGCCAACAAACACATGAAAGGATGCTCAACATCTTTACTCATTAGAGAAATGCAAATCAAAACTACAATGAGATATCATCTCACACCAGTCAGAATGGCCATCATCAAAAACTCTAGAAACAATAAATGCTGGAGAGGGTGTGGAAAAAAGGGAACACTCTTGCACTGCTGGTGGGAATGTGAATTGGTACAGCCGCTATGGAGAACGGTATGGAGGTTCCTTAAAAAACTACAAATAGAACTACCATATGACCCAGCAATCCCACTACTGGGCATATACCCTGAGAAAACCATAATTCAAAAAGAGACATGTACCAAAATGTTCATAGCAGCCCTATTTACAATAGCCCGGAGATGGAAACAACCTAAGTGTCCATCATCGGATGAATGGATAAAGAAGATGTGGCACATATATACAATGGAATATTACTCAGCCATAAAAAGAAATGAAATTGAGCTATTTGTAATGAGGTGGATAGACCTAGAGTCTGTCATACAGAGTGAAGTAAGTCAGAAAGAGAAAGACAAATACTGTATGCTAACAAATATATATATGGAATTTAAGAAAAAAAATGTCATGAAGAACATAGGGGTAAGACAGGAATAAAGACACAGACCTACTAGAGAATGGACTTGAGGATATGGGGAGGGGGAAGGGTAAGCTGTGACAAAGTGAAAGAGCGGCATGGACATATATACACTACCAAACGTGAGGTAGATAGCTAGTGGGAAGAAGCCGCATAGCACAGGGAGGTCAGCTCGGTACTTTGTGACCGCCTGGAGGGGTGGGATAGGGAGGGTGGGAGGGAGACGCAAGAGGGAGGGGTTATGGAAACAAATGTATATGTATAACTGATTAAATTTGTTATAAAAAAAATGGGAGAAAATAAAAAATATATGCATTAAAAAAAAAAAAGAGTGAAGGTGGTCTCTAGTTATGGTTTAGACATTAGCTGATTTTTGAACTTTAGCAAGAACACATCCCTCCCTGAAACCATGTTTTGAGATTTCTTTAAATTATTAGACATTATTTAGAACAGGATTATATTGACATAAATGTTGTACATGCAATACAGAAAATTCCTGTATCCTATCGCTCCAGTTTCAGCTATTAATAATATATAAGACAGGTGGAGTACATTTGTTACAATTAGTGAAACAATGTAAGTATATTTTTACTAATGAAAAGTCCCTAGTTCACCTCAGAGTCACCCCTTGTGTTGTTATATTCAATGATATTTGAAATATGTACAATATTATTTGTCACCATTATGGTGCCATACAGAAATGTGTACACTAATGTTCATAGTAGCATTATTCTTAGTAGCCAAAAGATACAAACAATCGAAACTCTATGAGGTGATGAATGGATAAATAAAATGTGATATATACACAGAATGGAATAATTTTCAACCATAAAAAGGAATTAAAGATTGACTTATGCTACAAAATGAATGATCCAAATAATATAAAGAATATATTATTGTTAGTGAAATAAGGCAGGCGCAGAAAGACAAATATTATATGATTCCACTCTATGAGGTACCTAGTGTAGGCAAACTCACAGACACCGGAAGCAGAAATTACCAAGGTCAGGAGGCAGGAGTAAGGTGGATTATGATTTAATGGGTACAGAGGTTACGTTGAAATGATGAAAAAGATTAAGATGTAGATTGTGTTGATGGGTACACAGCATTGTGAAAGTAAGAAATGCTAGTGAACTGTCTACTTAAAAATTATGAAAAGCATAAATATGTATATTTCATCACAATAAAATAAGTCAAAAATCCAACAGAATGGACGATGAATGAAGGAGCATCATATTTGATTAGAAGGAAGCTGAAAGAGTCTTGTAACATTTCAAGAAGAAGAGGGATTTGGAGGGACTTTGAAATGGGCAGAGGGGCCGTGGGACTCTATACTGAAACATAGTGCAATGTTAGTGTTTAAGCTTTTTCAGACTGACACTTTCAAATTGATTAGGTTCCCTACAGCTAGAAAGCTAAAGGTTCTCTTCCTCATTTCTGAAATATTCCTCCCCTTTACCTTCCTCCACCCACCAGCGAGGTTTGTCCAACAGCACCTCAGTCCACACTCAGTAACCACCTGCATCCATACACTGCCACCCTGTGTCCACATTAACGAGGCTCTCTGAGTAATTCCTGAGCAGCATCACCAGTGTCCTGACATTAACCCGGTGTCCTCCTAGAGCCCCATGAGGACCGGTTGGAGGGACTGCCCCATGCGAGGGCAGTTGAAGAGGCTCCTTCTACCTCCAGGGTAAGCTCCCCTTATTTATCAGAGATTAAAAGTTTGCTTCATTTCTTTCTTTTCCAATTGATTTCAGATATGAAGATCTACAATGTTCAAGACAGCTGATGTATACAATTTTGCTTGGTTGGATGAATGCTGATTGAAGGTCTTTCCCAACAGATAACTCATTCAAAAGGCCATTTAAAAAATGGCAACATCAGTTAGAAACTGTAGAGTCAGACACACTTTCCTCAGCAGAAAATTTCCCTCCTTGAAATAGACTTTTGTATTTGCTCCTCAAAGTGGACCTGAGAGATCTTCCAGGCAAAGCTCCAGCCTTTCCCACAGCTGTCTTCTCTGGTTTCTTTTGGGGCCATTGACTCAACAACAGTTTCCCATTTGGTTTTCTGAGGACAAAAAAAGAGATGAAATACCTGTGTCCGCAGAGCATAGGCTGCTGAGATCCTTACACTGTTTTCTCTTCTCTAATCACAGGTGGATTGGACAGCAAACAAAACCGGTATGTATTCAGAGTTTACCCCTGTGCTGAGGAACAATCTAGATGATGAAGACGGTGGGACACTCTTGCTGGCTTTGCTTGGAGAGACACCCTGATTCAGAGTCCCTACAGGGATCAGGGCTGGGGGTGTAGAGCTAGAGACTGATTTCCCAGTAAAGAGCCATGCCCAAGTTCTATGGTCCTGGAAGCAACTGCATCATTTAGATGATGTGGGTTTGTGTGTATCAGGGTTGGGGTGGGGTCCATGTGTGAGCCTATGTGGTGTGATTGTGAACCTGCATGCGTGAGCGTGTGTGTGTTTCCTCAGGAGATATTTCCCTCTTACACAGCACAATTCACCTGTCAACAAAGCTCATCACCACTGCACACTGTCTGTCCACAACCTTGTTCTTCCCTCAACACAGCTGTTGCCCAGATTTGGTTAATATTCCTTTTCCTCAGAAGGAGATGGTGCAGAGATAAATGTTCTCAGCTCTTGACCTCCTAAGTGGAAAAGCCAAACTGAGAACCCAGGGATGGATCCCCATGTGGGTGCTCTGGATCCCTGACCTGCACTTACCACTCAGCCAAGGGATCCTCAGTCATGGAGCAAGGGTGTCCCTGCATCCGTATCCTTGACTGGAAGTCCTAGCATCTCCAAAGGTCCAGACCTTGCCCATCAGGTGGCCTTATGGTCACAGAATCCAGGGCAGCTATGGGTGGACTTATCAGTTGACTTTGGCACAGTCATTAATGTGAAATTCACCTCAAGACCTGCATTCTCCTGGTCAGCTCACAGATTCTGAGAGGTGTGAGACCCCATGTATACAGTACAGGTCATACCTGTCAGTGCTGGTGTCATTGCTTAAACAAGGCCAAAAGCAGATAAGAATCAGGGATATTTTATTGTATTGGATAACATTACCATAAGCTTTAGAATTGGTCAATTCCTGTAGTCCACAAGCAAGGACTCAAATTGGAACCTGGCTATTAGCCTGTACAGTTCTCCTGCACAGCTGGGTTAGAGACAGGCTGTGCTCAGTCTGGGCTCCCTCTTCATAACAAAGTGTCCCACTTATGGAACAGCTCCCTAGAGTATGGACAGCCCCTGACTCAGTGGGCATACGTACATTGTATAGAAAACAAAGACTGGGAGAAAAATATGATACGATTGATAGTGGCTGTATCTAAATGGTAGGATTTCAGTTTTGTCAAATCTTCTGTATTTGATTTTCTTTAAGACAAGTGATTAGTGAATAAATATAGCATATTTTGTCTAGGATTGTATTCAGTCCTTTAATAGAGGTTGCTGTTAATCAAGTATAAAATATCATACAACAAAAGACGTGACAAATGCAGGAGCTGGCATTGTGGATGCTGGGGAAAGAGTGATCTGGGAAAAATCAAGAGACAATGGCAATTTAGCAGAAGCTCAAAAGAGGCAGGATGGGTCATGGGTCTGTGTCATTAAAACAGAGCATGCATTTTAGTGTTTACCATTTTTTAGATCGACCCTTCCCTTCTGATTAGGCTCCCCTTATCTAGAAAGCCAAAGCTCTGTTTTCATTTCCTTCCTCTTGTCCTTTGCCTTATTTCATCCCCCAAAGAGGATGGCCCAACACCAGCTCAGCCCACACTTACTGACCTCCCACTTCCATACACACCACCCCATGTCTTCATCAAGAAGAAAGCCCCTGAGTAATCCCTGAGCCGCATCACCAGTGTCCTGACAGTTACTCTGTGTCCCTCCAGCTCTCCCTGAGGATGTGGCGGATGACCTGCAGCGTGATAGGACAGAAGAAAAGCCTCCGTGGATCCCCAAGGTAAGCTGGATTTTTTCTGGTCTGAGATAGAAATATTGCTTTATTTCTCTTTCAATAGAATTGAGTTATGAATATTTGAGGGTATTCCTTCCAGATACATACAATTCCCTTGGTTGGGAGAATGTGGAGTGAGAGTCTATTACCAACACATGGTGCCTGATTCCACAGGACATTAAAATTGACAGCATCCATTACAGCCTGTAGAGTATGGAGCTCTCTCTCCTGCAGCGATTTTTCCTCTAGGAAAAGAATTCTGTAATTTCCAACCTAAATGGACTTGGAAGTTCCATCCTCCCAGCAAAGTTCTTGCCTTTCAGCCTGAGTAGGTTTGCTCTGATAACCCTTGCTGGGTTCCCTGGACCACTGTTTCTTATGAGGTTTTCTACTGTCAGCAAATGAACAAAAGACCTGAGCATCACTGTGATCTTATCCTCATAGTGTTTTCTCTTCTGTAATTGCAGGTGGCCTTCCCAGAACGTGAAAACGGTATGTATTCTGGAATCAGTCACTTGGGGAGGAAGAACTTGGAAGATGAGAAAGTGGGACATTCTTGCTGGTTTTAGTGTAGAGGGCAAACTGATTGCAAATTTGTGCTGGGAATGAGAGTAGAGTCCTGGTGATAGAAAGTGATTTACAAGTAATGGAACCAATTATTTTAGTCCCAGGAAGAAGCTGTAATACGGTTAGGTGGTGTAGGTTTGTGTGCATGAGACTGGGTGTGTGTGTATGTGAAATGAGTGGTATGATTCTGTGAGTATGTGAACTTTTTGTGTTGTGTTTCCCTTGATTTATGTTCCCCTAAACATCACTGTTACTGGTGCCAACTTTCTAAAAAATATTCCCATCACCACTGCATCATGAATGGGTATGGATATAAAAGTAAATAAACTGTACACTTTCAGTGTGTGCATTGATTTTATACCAACTGAGACGCATTTAACCTGGAAAACAAATCCTATCACCACTCAGGCAAATGTTTACTGGATTCTTTTTTTTTTTTTTTTTTTGGCTGTGTCGGGTCTTCGTTGCAGTGCGAGGGCTTCTCATTTTGGAGGCTTCTGTTGTTCCAGAGCATGGGTTCTAGGTGCATGGGCTTCAATAGTTGTGGCACATCTGCTATGTAGTTGTGACTTGCGGGCTCTAGAGCACAGGCTTAGTAGTTGTGGTGCACGGACTTAGTTGCTCCATGGCTGGATCCTTAAGGAACACAACTGGGTTTCAGAGTCCCTACTACTGGGTCAGTTACAACTTCATTTAATAAGAAATCTCATCTCTTAGTAGGTCTCATAGCATTCTGAATGGTTATGATACATCTCTCTGCCACTTCCCTCATTCTAACTGTTTCCTATTAGAGCCTCGGGATGAGTCCTCCCCCCTTACCTGAAGCACCTAGTGCAAGGCAGGCCTCCTTCCTTTTGCAGGGAGCCCATGCTTGTACCCACATGCCACACCCAGTTCTGGAGGAGTCCGAGAAAGAAGGAGCCTCCAGGAGTAGATGGAGGATATTCACTCCACCTTTCTCCTTTGAGGCTAATATTCACTATCGGATTCTGTGCTAAGGAAACGAAATGTCCTTCTCCTGTGGAAAGTCTGTCTTCCATCACTTGTGCCGGCCCTGTTTCTGTGTGCTGGGCAAGGAACACTGCATACAGTGAAGACAGATCCAAGAACTCTACCCCAGGGTGTGAGCTTAGGGTGGGTACTGGCTCCCTTCCCAGGAGGGCGGACAGGAGGTTGTGCTTTGCAAGGTGGGACAGAGAAACCAAGCAGTGTGACAAGAACATCTCCACTCATGTTGCTGTGCAAACTGCCAGATGGAGTAGGTTCTTGGTATTTTCTGAAGGCTTTTGCAAGCAAACAAGTCTGGGAGTAAAGTTGTTTAAAACATGGAAAGTTATACTTAAAAATTTTTTTTCGATAGTGAGTCCTTTGAGAAATACATACTTTAATAGAATATGATTGCCTTATATGTGTCAATATTTTCCCCACCAAAGAAAAAACTGAAAATGCTTGATTGTAAAATATCATTTGTTTACCCAAGAGACTGTCTATGAGTAAAGTTGTTCTAGAAATCCTCAATCCCTAGGTCGTAGTTTGCTGATGGTGCTGAGGGGAACCCTGGTGTGCAATTCAGTGCCTGCTACTCACAGGGAGGCTCTTAAGAACTTAGAGACCCACCCAGTGAACAACATATGTGAGAACAGGAATGGAGCCTTGGGATGGACTTGAAGAGGGAAATGCTTTAGAGAAGTGGAAGGAGATACAGGAAGGACACCTGAGCCATAGGGAGTCAGGGGTGTTTGGTTTAGAGATCAAGGAAAAGTGTACACCTGAGCACAGCCTGGGCCACACTTAGGTTGCTATTGGCACTTCTGGTTGAATGGGGAAGAGAAAGGACTTCCCCCTCCTGCTGGATTGAACTGTGGAGAGATGTCTTCTTTAAAGCCTGGGGAGAGGAGCTTCTCTCCCATTATCTCCTGATACCTGTGTACATTCGAGACCCTTCCTGCTTTCTTCTTTCCCTCTGTTGACTCCCTTTCCTTATTTTTCTTCTTTTTTCCCCTTTTTCCACTTTGTATTTATTTTACATATGTATATTTTATTGTTGTAAAAGTACTCATACAATGAAATCCAACGTCTTAACAAGTTTTGAAATGTCCAGGCAGTCCTGTTGACTACATGCACCTTGTTGTACAGCATGTGTCTAGAACTTTTCCATTTTGCAAATAACACATTCTAACCATTGAACAGAGACTTCCCATGTCAATCTCCTGCCAGCTCTTGGAACCACCCTTCTATTCTGTGCTTTTCGGTGTTTTCTTTCAGTTTTTTACCTTCCGTGACTGGCTTATTTCACTCTTACAAATGTCCCCAAGTTCTTTCGTGTTTCTGCAAATGGCAGGATTTCCTTCTTTTTCAAAGACTGAATGACATTCCACTGTATGTGGACACCACATTTTCTTTATTTAATTCATCTTCCCATGGACACTAGGCAGTTTTCCTATGTTGTGTATTGTGTATAATGCTGCAATGGACATGAGATTGTAGATATCTCTTGGACATTCTTGTTTTATCTCCTTTGTATACAAAGCTAAATGAGTGACTGGTGGATTTTATGAGAGTTCTCTTAATAATTTTTGGGGGACCTCCATTCTGTTTTCCATAATGGCTACACCATTTTACATTACTACAGGGTACAAAACAGGGTATAGAAGTTCCACTTCTTCACATCTTTGCCAGCATCCAGTAATTTTCTTTCTTTTCTTCTTCTTCTTCTTCTTTTTTTTTTGCAGTACAAGCGCCTCTCATTGTTGTGAGGTCTCCCGTTGCAGAGCACAGGCTCCAAACGCACAGGCTCGGCGTCCATGGTTTATGGGCCCAGCTGCTCAGTGGCATGTGGGATCCTCCCAGATCGGGGCACGAACACGTGTCCCCTGCATCAGCAGGCGGACTCTCAACCACTGTGCCACCAGGGAAGCCCTAATTGTCTTTTTATAATACACATCCTAACAGGTGTGAGTGATATCTCCTTGTGGCTTGATTTCTATTTCCCTGATGTTTAGCGATGTTGAGCAAATTTTCATATGTAGATTGACCACTTGTATGTCTTTATGGAGAAATTTCTACTGAAGCTTTTTACCCTTTCTTTTTTTTTGCGGTATGCGGGCCTCTCACTGTTGTGGCGTCTCTCGCTGCGGAGCACAGGCTCCGGTTGCGCAGGCTCAGCGGCCATGGCTCAAGGGCCCAGCCGCTCTGCGGCATATGTTATCCTCCAGGACCAGGGCACGATCCCATATCCCCTGCATCGGCAGGCGGACTCTCAACCACTGCGCCACCAGGGAGGCCCTACCCATTTTTAAACTCAGTTATTTGCCTGCTGCTTTTTTGAAATTGACTTGTAGTAGTTTCTTATATATTCTGGATATTGGTCCCTTATTCAGATACAAGGTTTACACATATTTCCACCAATCCTATAGGTTGCCTTTTCATGCTGTTGATTGTTGAAGAGACTATCATTTCTTCACTTGGTAATCTTAGAACCTTGGCCAAGATCAGTTGGCCATATATATGTGACTCTATTTGGGGTCTCTCTATTAGATTTCATTGGTCTATCTCACTGTCTTGATGCCAGTAGCAGACTGTTTTGACTACTGTGGCATTGTTATGTGTTTTGAGTTCAGGAAGTGTTAATATCCATCGTTGCTCTTTGCTCTCAAGATTGTTTTACCTACTTGGGGGGTTTCATATGTATTTTTGGATTCTGTCCACTTCTATAATGACATGGAATATTTTGGGTTGTTGCAATATATGTGTACATCACTTTATGTAGTATAGAAATGCCAACAGTATTTAATAATCCAGTCTATGAACATGGTATGTCATTCAAATTACTTGTCTCTTCTTTAATTTCTTTCCGCAATGTCCTGTAGTTTTCAGTATACAAATTTTTCACCTCCTAAGGGGTCTTTTCCACTGACTTCCTCAGGTCTTCTAGAGTCAGGGGTGAGAAGGATGGACTCATGGAGAGAGTGAAATCCCTCCCTCCCCTCTGCACCTACTCTCTGATTATGTCTAATACAGGTGTACTGGCCATGCCCTTCACCTCTGTCTACAAGTGGGCCCCATGCTGGGAATTCCTCTTGGATCTGAGTGTTGACTGTACTATTTCAGTGTCCACAAGGACTCTCCCAATGCCTGGCGTGAGTCCAAGAGTCCAAGATATACATACATACGAATGATCAGATCAGGCCATCAAATTTTCTGCAGTAAAGAACAACCAGGGGAGGTGTGGCTGGTGGCCTCTTTCTCATCTTTGGATTTCTTAGAGCTGAGCTTTCCAGTGTGGTAGCCACTAACCAAATGTGTCTATTTATGATTAATTTAGTTCAAACAATAATTAACTCATTCTATTAAAAAATGAAAAAAACACACAATTGCTTGGTCACACTAGCCATGTTTCAAGTGTGTCTGTAACATCTGGAATTTCAGGTTGGTAAGGTTGATGGTGAAAGCTATAAATGGGTCTATAGAAGTGAGGGGTCGAAAGGTGATTTTCTCAGCATCTCTCCCTCATTTGAAATTTTCAACTGTGATCAAGATCTTATTGAAGCACTCTGTCTGCACAGAGCACAGGGGAGGTCTGAGTACCTGGAGGGAAGACCAGGGTGATGCTGTGTGAGCCAGCAAGTCGAGTAGGAGAAATGGGTGGGTCAACTTGTATAATAACTTTATGCTCATGGTTGTGTTTGTACAGAATGCATGGTGGAGAGCATACATAACATTGATGCTGATGACGATTCCCGTAGGGAACACCTCTCAGGTAGGATCTAAAGCGAGACAATTCCTAGAACACTTGGTTTCCACCCAGTTCTTTAGAAACTAAGGAAGGTGAATATGAAATCAGGAAGAAGAAGGAAATATGTGTAGAATTCTGATTTGTTCTTTCCAAATTTTAATGATATAATAGAGTTATGTTGTCCCTGTCCTTTGACTGTACTGTGCTTATACTCATCTTTTCTTGCTTTGCCATTCAGAAATTTTCTTTCTCACAAGACTACTCTTTCATTGCTTTTTCACTGCCAAAGATGAGAACTTCATTTCTGTTTGGTATCTGGAGGGTATTTTGCACCAGGGATTTTGGTTTCCTTTTTACCTTCACGTATGATGGCCATATCCTAGTGGGAACAAAACTCTCATAGTCACTTGACACTGGAGAACAAGTTCTTATAGTGAGTGTCAGGTGGTGGATGAGACTTGAACTCTCTCCCTCTACACTTTCAGGACTTGTAGCTTCACCTTACTTTTGTCCTCACTGTTTACTCCTCATGGAAAGGGCGCTCCCAGAGGTGGATGAGTCAGAGAACACATGCTGTTCATGTGCTCAGTCTCCTCATTTTATCCTCAGCACCTCCCAAGGCTGATGTGCTGACATGCTTCCATTTGAGAGGGCTCCACATCCAGCTGCCCCTAAAGACCCTTCATGGCCGGCAGGAATTGTAGAGGACTGTGTGAAGGGGCTGCTGGGCTCACTTCACACACTGGCTGTCACAGCCCTGCTAACCTGGTCTCCTGGAATTCACCAGGCCGAGGACAGAGACTCAGGGCAGCAGGACCCAGGGTCACTGCTCTTCTTACAACCCACTGCTCCATCCAGACAGCTCTGCCCCTGCTCCCCACACTCCAGTCCTGGTCCAGTCCTCTCACCTTTCCTCAGGCCTGCCTTGGTCTTATCCTTCCCAGTTCTTCCAAGGCTGGGGTAAACCCTGGCACGTGCTGTGTGTTTATGAGGCTTTCCGTGCTATAGAACTTTTGTTTCTGTGTTGCAGACTGAGGGAATTCGGACAAGATACTTTTAACTCTAATATTGCTTTCATCCTCTCTAAGGGGCTAAGAGACTTATGGAGTTGTTTTGATGTACGTAAGGTTAGCTCAGGCACAGGACACTTACTTGTTTTTTGAAGTTGGTTGCATATCTAGGCTATTGTGGAGAATGCTGCAATGAACCTAAGTTCATCTCATTGTGATACTGATTTAATTTCCTTTGGATATATACCCAGAACTGTGATTGCTGAATCATATGATATTTCTGTTTATAATTTTATAAGGAACCCCCATACTCTTTTTCATAAGAGCTGCACCATTTTACATTCCCACCAGCAGTGTACAAAGTTTCCAATTCCCCACATCTTGTCCTTAAACTGCTAATTTTTTTTCTTTATAATACACAGCCTAACAGGTATGAGGTGTTGATTTGCATTGCCCTGATGATTAGTGAGGTTGAGAACCTTTTCCTATATTTGTTCGCCATTTGTATGTCTTTTTCAGGAAATGTCTTATTTAAGTCTTTGCACATTTCTGAACCCAGTTATTTGTCCTTTTTAATTTTTTTAACTTACTTTGCATTTGAGTTGTAGTGTTTTTCTTATATATTTTGGACATTAGCTCCTTTTCTGATATATGTTTGTAATCTTTCTGTAAGTTATATTTTCATCCTATTGAGTGTTGAAAAAACTATACTTTCCCTATTTGTTGTCTTAGAAGCTTGGTGATTTTCATTTGGCCATGTATCTATGAGTTTTCTTGGGGGTTATTTATTCTGGTCTTTAGGCCTATATATCTGTTTCTATGTCAGTACCGTACAGTTTTGATTCCTGTGGCTTTGTAATGTGTTTTGAAGACAGGAAGTGAGAATCCTCCATCTATGTTCTTTGTTCTCAGGATTGTTTTGTCTGTTTGGAGTCCTTAGTGTTTCCATATATATTTTAGGATCTTTTTTTTTCTATTTCTTTGAAAATGACATTGGGATTTTGATATGTATTACAATGAATTTATACTTACCTTTGCATAGTGTAGAAATGTCAACAATAATAAGTCTCCAGTCTATGAATATGATATGTCATTTCAATTATTTGTTCCTTGTTAAATTCTTTCAGCAGTGGTTTGTAGTTTTCAGTGTACAGGCCATTTACCTTCTAAGGGCATATTGTCCCTTCCTTCCCTGGATTTTTCAGAGGCAGTGGTGAGAAGGCTGGCCTCATGAAGTGAGTGAATGTCCCTCCCTCCCTTCTGCACCTGCTCGCTGATTATGTCTAGCACAGGTGCACTGGGCCATGCTCATTACCTCTCCCCTCAAGTGGAACACCTGTCGGGAATTCCTCTAGGATCTGGGTGTTGACATTACTGTTTCAGTGTCCCCAAGGTCTCATGAGTGCCTGGCAAGTGTGCATGAGCCTAGGAATCACCTACAAATGAATCATCAAATGTGGCCAGCAAACTGCCCTGCAGAAGGTGTTGGGCTGCACCTCTCACGCCTGCAAGCCCTGTACTTGCTCAGCCTCAGGGCTAAAGAAAGAGCCCAGAGTCAGGGACAGAGACATTCATGGTTTAATAGATGGGAGATCTTTCACGTCAGAAGCAAAGTGGTCCTGGAGAGACATCCCACTGTAGATAGGCGATGGCAGGCAGAACGCAGCAGCAGCAGTAGCAGCATTCTTCTCTCTGGGCGGAATAGGCAGGCTACCAGTTAAAGGGGGAATTGACAGCAGATGGGCTCATCGGTTACCAGGGAAACCTGCAGAGGGACGCATCCCTCTTACCGCTTGGGCTAAGTATCTTCAAGGGGCAGAGGTTTTTCCTTTGGTAAACCATCAGCAAACAGCCATCTTGAGTGGGTAGACCATACAGAGGGGAATAACCAGGGGAGCGGTGGTAACATCCTCCATATATTTTATATATATACATATATATATATATATATATATGTATATATATATATGGAGAGAGAGAGAGAGAGAGAGAGAGAGAGGGATGTGTATTACAGTGTGGTAGCCACTAGCTAGATGTGCCTGTTATAATTTATTTAATTCAATTAATGATTAACTCAGTGTATTAAAATAAAACAAAATAAAATATCCAATTACTCAGTCACATTAGTCACGTTTTAAATGTATCCATAAGACTTGTTAATTCATGTGTGTGTGTGTACAGAATCGACTTTGGATAACATTTGTGGCCATGATAAGGAAAAGCATACAAGTAGGAACAACACTTAGGTAGGATCTAATGGCAGAGGGTTCCTGGAACTTTAGGGTTATATCTCCTGCTTTGGAGACTGAGCAAGGTGGATATGAAATCAGAAGGAAGAATAAAATATGTGTAGAATTCTGGCTTGTTTTTTTCTTATTTTAATGATACAATAGAGAGCAATTGTGTCCTTAGACGTGACTGTGCTCTATAATCACCTTTTCTTGATTTGCTCATCAAAAATGATCTTTTGCACATGAGCTGCTCTTTCTTGCGCTTCTCACTGCCTAATATGGAAGTTTATTTTCTGGTTAGCACATCTAGGGTATTGTGCACAGGGGAGTAGGAAAGTTGAGGGCGGCAATCTTATGTTGGAGGTCAGAGACCCACTTCTTCATTGCAGAGGTGGTACAATTGAGGCCCTGGGAGGTCGTGGAGATGAGAACACAGGGGTCTCAAGGTCACATCCCAACTCTGAATCTTCCCTTTCCTTTCCCACGTCCACCCCAACATGGCTGCTGCCCTTGGACACCACAATTCTACATGACAGATGACGACGTTTCTGACAAAGAGAGCAACATGCGGATGGTAATTTATTTCCTGTTGCAAGTCTTTTTCTAAATTTTCTTTTTCAAATCCATAGACTCTTCCTTGTAACCCTACCTCGTCTCCTCTTTCCCTCTTTTTATCATTGTCATTCTGGAGGACCTGGTGTCATCCAGGCTCCGGGGGTCCTGGGATCTTATATTAGATGTGTGATCTCTCCTGCAGGCCTCCTCCCACATTTTCTTAGCATGTCTCTGGCTCTTGACCAGAGGTATGCACCATTGAATCTGTCTTTGTCACCATGAGTGGCCTGAGCAGGAGATGGGGCTCGAGTCAGCAGGTCTGGGCCCCCTCCAGCCTTCGGGGCCCACGGCGAAGTCCGGCTCTGCCGTGAGCTACCCCATATGGTTGTTTTCCTGCCCTGGGTGGCCGTGGACCTGGCTGACTGTGCTCTTCCTTCCAGATGTCAAGATATTCTCTGTCCCCCTTCTGGAGAGAACTTTTTGAGGAATTCCTTTCTGATGAAGAGGAAGCCCAGGAAGAGGAAGCATGAACGTGGAGGGCTGGAGGTGAAAAGGTGGGGCAGACAAGTGCACGTGTTCTCCATCCATAAGTCCCCAGCTTACATTTTGCTGCTTCAGAAACACCAGCCAAAACAGTGGGGACTGCTGTTGAGTGTGACCACAAAGGTGGTGACAAGAGGATGGTAATAAACCCTGCAGACAAGTGGAGGATGCCAGGAGCACATCTCCCCAGGGCACATGTACCCATCCACACAAGCCCCCATGTTTGCTGGGCTGCATCCTCCGGCAGCTGTTACATCTACAGGGGAGGCTGTAGGGCACTGCGGGGCCACCATGTGCATGACTCTAGGAGGTACTGTTCCAGCATGTTCCCTTTGAAGAGCCCCACTGGAAAGTTCATCACCTCTCTCTGCGGGACCGAGCCCTGCCCTCCCAACCGCCCTAAAGGCAGCAGGGAGCATCCCCAGTTAATCGCTAGCTGTGGTGAGAGGTTGGGGGGTCCTCGACCTCCCCAGTCCCAGCACTCCTGGGAAAAGTGTGAAGAGGACACAGGCGCCCAGTGCTCTTGCAAGCAGAGAACTCACCTGGCCCAGCTCTGCATCCCTGTGGGTGCTTCACAGTCCTGGCATCAGGTAGGGCCACTGCAGGATTCCAGCCTGCCTGGAGTTGCCCAAGCCCTGGGGGTCCCTCACCCTCTGTGGGGCCCCTGGGGGGCCTGGGTCACTTCACGGCACCATTTCTCAACCTGAGGTTGGAGGTTCTGTAGATTCTTTTGTGTATGTGTTCAATTCAAGTTAAGGAAAACCAGAAAGCAGTTCAGTGCAATGCTTATTTGGGATGAGTTAAAGGGGCAGGATTCAAGTTACTCATGTTCTTTTTATTTGTTTTTCCAACTCTGTCATTAAATAACCTAAATATAACTTGTCTTATTACAGTTTGAAAAGCAGTGTCTTCTGTCCACTTTTAAAGTTGCAATATGCTAAACAGATAAAACGTATGTTTTCCTTACAGCAGCATAATAACATTTTAAAATTATAAACCTCAGGAGAGTTTGGCTGGGGGTTAGAAAGAATTATAAGGGAAAATAGAAACTCCAGGTGTCTCCATTTCCAATGTGCAGGTCTTATGAGCAGTTATACTGAGTGTAGGGTGGAGGGGCAGGTTCACCCACCCCCTGTGTCATCAGACCTCCGGCTCCTCACAGGGCCCAGGGTGGTTGGGAATCAGCCTTTTCGTCCCGGATCCCTGAGCCCCCCTGCTTTCCTCTGCCTCAGTCTCACTGTCCAGGGACCCGTCAGTTGAAGGCTGCCCGGCCAAAAGCCCAGGTATAATCGGTCCTGTAGGACATTTCTAGACACTCCCTGCTAGCAGACCACACGTTCAGCAAAGAGCAGCAAACAGACCCCAGTGCCCTGTGGATCTGACCCCTGGGGACATGAGGGCCCAAGGCCAAGTCCAGGGCCCGAGGAGCCTTCCAGATCCTGCTCACCCTCCCCAGGGAGCCCTCTTCCATCTGACTGTACACCTCCTCAGTGACTCCATTGCCTATGTTTGTGCTGCAGGTTCTGGTCTCACTCCTGTAAAGTCCTGGACCTGGAGCCCAGGAGCGTCATCTGAACCAAGATCGGGAGCGACATCACTTCTAGTCTCCTGAGGCCTCTTCATTTAATACAAGCTCGGTTGTTTCATTGTGCAGATTGAGTATTAGTTTTAGCTACAGTTTTATCTATTATTTATATATCTATGTTCTATATGTTCAATATGTATCTATATATTTGACGTTTATGTTTTTTAATTAAATTATATTATCTATCTAGTTGCTTTTAAAATAATTTTCTATAAAATAAAACACGTGTATAGAAAAGCACCCTCAACAGAGGTAGAACTTAATGAATTGTTGTAAGGTAGTCACCCTGGTATCTACCACCAAGATCGCGCTCTCTCTCTCACACACACAATCCTTATTCAGTCTAAGTTGAGTAAGGAACTGCAAATTTTCTATTTACCATCTGTCCTTATGTCACTTTCTAAAGATTCTGTTTTCTGAAGTCTGTTCATTCCATTGTTCATGGGAACAATATTACCCTAGATCTTTCATGATTTGATGTCAGGACTTTCGATATTCAGTCTGCTTGGCTGGTAAAAATTTCATGATTCATCATTTCTCTCCTTGCCTATCTTAAATATGTTTCTCTATTATCTTCTGACACAGAGAATTTCTCTCCAAAAAGGCTCTTAAAATTCTAATTTTTGTTCCCTTCTCTTTCTCCTGCGCTTTTATTCTAGCTGCCCAAAGTATTTTTATTTTTAAAGCCTAGTAATTTTTCCATAGTATTATTTGCTATTGGTCATTGCAATTGAATGCTCATTGTTCATTTTAATAAACAATTTCAAAGCCTTTTTTGTTTCAGAAAACTTTGTATCAGAATGTTTAATATTTGCTTTGTATCTTTGCTTTGATTTTACTCTTTCAGGGACCTCAACATTCATATATCAGATCTCTTATGATGATCTTCCACTTTTAACACATTGATCAAATATTTTACAATTTCTTGCTTAATTCATTTTTGCCAGGAGTGTTTTTTTTTAATCTAATTGAAGTATATTTTTAATTTAGTTGAACTACAACACAGAGTTCCAGGTGCACAATATAGTGATTTGATATTTCTATACATTACAAAATGATCATCACGATAACTCTAAATACCATCTGTAACCAAATTATTATAATATCATTGACTATATTCTCCATGGTGCCCATTTTGTCCCCAGGATGCATTTATTTTGTAACTGGAAGTTTGTAAGTCTTGCTTCGCAGCATGTGGGATCTTCCCGGACCGGGGCACGAACCCATGTCCCCTGCATCGGCAGGCGGACTCTCAACCACTGCGCCACCAGGGAAGCCCAGTTTGTAAGTCTTAATCTCTCTCAGCTATTTCTCTCAACACCGCACCCTTCTCCCCTCTGGCAACCACTTCATTGTTCTCTGTATCTATGACTGCCTTACTATTTTGTTATGTTGGTTAACTTTTTTGTTGCCACGAATAAGTGACATCATACTGTAATTGTCTTTGTCTGACTTATTTCACTTAGCATTAATACCCTCTAGGTCCATCCTTGTTGTCACAAATGATAAGATTTCATTCTTCTTTATGCCTGAGTAATATCTCATATATATATGGAATATTATCCATATATATATGCATATATATATACATACACACACACACACACACACACCCCACATCTTCTTATCCATTCATCACTTGATAAGACGCTTTGAAAAACCCATAAGTGGAATTGCTGGATCATATTATTTCTATGTTTTTAGGGAAAACTCCATACTTAATGTGTACTGCTTAAGATATTACCTAGTAATGCATCTTACTACATTTTACCTAATGCTGCAGAATTAAAAATTTATAATAAAAATAGTCCTGGGCTTCCCTGGTGGAACAGTGGTTGAGAGTCCGCCTGCCAATGCAGGGGACATGGGTTCGTGCCCCGGTCCGGGAAGATCCCACATGCTGCAGAGCGGCTGGGCCCGTGAGCCATGGCCGCTGAGCCTGTGCGTCCAGAGCCTGTGCTCCGCAACGGGAGAGGCCACAACAGTGAGAGGCCCGCGTACCACACACACACACACACAAAAAATAGTCCTTTTACATCAGAATCGAAAAACTTAGAATTTAAGTTTCATAGCAATCTATTTTAGGAGTCTGAAAATTAACCTGTGGGTCGAATCTGGTCTGTCACCTGCTTATTGTTTAATAAAATTTTATTGTAACACAGACTTGCACATTTGTTTACATACGTCTACATATCATCTGTGGCTGCTTTTGTGCTACAAATGCTGAGTTTAGTAGTTGTCACAAAGACTGTACCATCTACAAAGCCAAAACTATTTACTATTTGACCCTATAAACAAAGTTTGTTGACTTCTGCATTTATTTAAAAAGTACATATCATTCTATCTTCAGTTTGAATACAGTATCTTCTAAGATTTTTTCACGCAATTTCTCCTGCCTACACTGTTCTTCCCTTCTGTAGATTGTTGTTAAAATTATAGATATATCCATACGATTCACTGCTTGCTTTTTCTGTTTTTCTTACAAGTATCTTCCTAGCACTATAAAGTTGAAACTATACTTATTTGATATTCTTTATTACAGAGCCCATTTTAAATACCATTTCACTGAAATATATTTTTCTCTATACATTAGTATCCACTTACACAAGCAAGCATATGACAAATCAGACAACATCATCAATTCATAAAGTGTCATTAGATGAAAGCCTCATTTTTAATTTTTCCATATATTCTCCAATAATAGTGTTTGTCATTTGTTTCCATTAACTGAAATCAAAAGACATAATGGCTATAAACATAAACTCTGCATTATTACTGATACATTAACCAACTAATGTCTTGACAACCTCTCCATTAGAGATACTAAAACTCCCATTCTTGAAAAACTGAATTAATGCACAACAGTCTGCAAGCAAAGAGTTAACATCTTGATTTTATTGATAAACTTGAAGAAAAACAATGTTATAACCTATGAAAAGGATAATATATAGTTTTTGAGAAGGTAATGCATGCTCAATAGTAAAATTCAAACAATAAATAAAGTACAAGCAGAAAGAAATTCCACAAACTTGGTAATTAAGTAACCATTGTCAATATTTGATGAGACTCATTCAATCAGAAAACTACATAATCCAAAATATTACAGCATATTGAAGTTTCACAAAATCAACCCATCTTTGCATCAACTCCACTCAGATGCAGAAACGAACATCACCACACCTCAAAAGACCCTTAATGTCTCCTACCAGTCAATATGTCCCAAGCACAACCACAATCCTGAATTCTCCCAACATAGACTTGTTTTGTCTATATCGGAACTTTGTGTAATGGGATCGTAAAGAATATAGTTTTTTGTCTTTGGCTTCTTTCACTCAACACTGTGTTTTTGAGATTTATCCATATGGTTGCTAATATACTAAGTGTATAAAATCTCCTTGCTGTATAGTGTTCCATTGTTCAAATAAACTATAACTGGTTTATTTTTCTACTCATGAGAAGCATTTAGATAGTTTCCAGTCACTAACTGTTACAGATAATGCTCCTATAGGCATATACACATATTTATTCTAGATAATTATATTACAGATGTGCATATGTTTAATATGGTAGATAATACCAAACTTTTCCAAAGGTGTTCTACCAGTTTACACTCCAAACAGTAATATATATGAACTCCAGTTGTTAAACACATTCATCACATTTTGGTATTTTTTCTTTTACATTTTAGCCATCCTGTTCAGTATGTAATGAATCCTAACTTTGCTTTAATATACATTTTTCCTGATGACTAATAATGGTATGCATATAAGTTTTGGGTCATCCCTTTCTTTTGCCAACTCTTGTGGGGTTATTTGCCTTTTATTATTAATACATTGGAATTCCTTATATTTGGGGATCTGAGTCTTTTCTTAGAAAAATATATATTTTAAATAACTTTATCCATACTTTGGCCTGTGTATTTACTCTTATAAAATGCCTTTTATGAGCAGAAGTTCTTATTCTTAATATAGTCCAATCTCTTATCTTTTCCTGTATGGTTATTGCTTTTCAAGGCCTGGTTAAGAAATAATTCCTACTCCAAGATTTTGAAGATATTTCCCTATGTTTTGTCTTGTAAGAGATAACTATTTTTACTCACATTTAAATCTATAACCTACCTAGAATATATTTTTGTGTTTAGTGTGAGGTAGGCGTCACATTTTTGTTTTCCTGTGTACCTATTTAAATGAAACCACAGTATTTCTAAAAAATACTACATTTCACTGCAGTGGAAGATTTGTCACACATGAGCTAACCATGTAAAGTGTATGTCTGTCTGGCTTCTCTTTTATTCTATTTTACTGGCCTTTTTTTTCTATTATTACACTAATGCTTCACTGTCTTATTTACCAATGCTTTATAAGAGCTTTGCTACCTGGTGGTAAATGATGATGACACCAGCAATTGTGATACAAAACATCTTTGCTTTATGCAATTTTTCTTATGTTGTTCAGTGGAAGAAATACTTTATCTTCCCACTGAACATTTTGGCATTAAATCGGGGCTCTCTACCTCACTAGTAAACTTTTTGCTGTAAAGCTAATTTTACCTTTGCTGATTCTGTTTCCCAGTCTGATACCAATAACTAATAGATCTCAACTTGAGGGTAAGAGAGTTATTTGAGTGCAGACTTTACTGAAAATACAGTGCCATGGGCCACAATACAAAAACAGTTCATATGCAGGCGTGGTGACCGAGCATCCCAGATCTGTCCACTTACATTTGCCATCTTGTGATGCTATCTTCAGAACATTACCTATGGGATTTCTGTAATATCTAGATCTATAAGAGAAAAACTCAATGCTACTGTTGTACTGCTTGATAACAAAGGCATCAATATGTCTTTTGTTTCCCATCTTTGAGAAATTTTTCCCATACTTGGGGAGCAAGGTAAAAGAAAGCTCTGGGTGGTTTCTTCACTTGTAGTTGTAAAGGATACTAGATATCTTGATTACATCAGGAATTCTTTAAAGGTATGCTGAAAACTTGTTCAATATGTCATAATTAGTGTACATGCATATTTTATTGGGTTAAAATATCAACATTACTATAGGCAAGGAGACATTACATTAAGATTAAATGGAAGACTGTGTCTATATCACTTTTAGAGTTAAACATTGACAATAAGAGTATATAACAATAATTTCAAGGTTCTCACCTTTTTCATATTAGTCACCAAGTTCTGTCAATTTTGCATGTAATTACACATTTTCCATTCATATAACTTAGCTCACTCTAACATTTCATCCTCACTTTCACCACATTTTTTTACATATTGTAAACATAAGTTACTTGTACTGCATAGCAAATAATGACTAAGTCATAATTATCCAAGACCTGTGTATGAGTTGATTTTTGGTTTGCAATGTCTATCACACCACCTTCACATGAAATTCTTTGTTACACTTCAAGAATCAGCTTGTGTTTCACTCTTATTATCCTCACATTTACCTTCTACCTTGTCCTCCATGGCACTAAAAGTAATTTCAACATAAACCAAGTGTCCCTTTCCAAGGAATTTTGGATTCTGTTGTCAGATTGTGGGATTGGTCTTAGTCTTTATGTTCTACTATTACTAATGGGCAAATAATTTAACCTCTCAATTTTCAACTGTGTAACAGGGATGATAAATGCATTGTGATGATTAAATTAGGTAATGATTAAGCTTAGGAACATTAGAAGGTCTGATGACTACTGTTAATAGTGTTATACATCTATTTAGTTTATTGTAATATGATTATTGATTTTTCCTGTCTTCCACTTCTGAGACATTGTGAGCTCATTAAGGAAGATTCCGAGTTGTTCATGACTTGTTAGGGTCAGGCCAGTTTTCATGTAGTCTAAACCTAAGGCAATGCCTAGTGCTAAAATTGTGTTTACTAATCTTTATAATAAATAGACTCTACCTAATCAGATGGTTATACTGAAGGCTCAGATAGTGTTAATATTTTAGCAGAATACATAATGTTATACAAATGTGTATATATACATATAATACCAAAATTTACTTTGCAGTTTTCCTCTCCAATCTCTAAAAAGAAGGAAAAAAATGATATTTTTCTTTCTTCATGAAAATTGGATGAGTAATGCTGGCAAATTTAAGACAAATTCTGAAAAACTTTAGAAATGGGCTCTCTGGAGAAAATATGCAAAAACCACCATATGTTCTGCTGTTTTTACCTTTCATGATTCATGAGTCTAGAGGTAGTCGTTACAGACATAAATTCCATATGAAACTAGACAACTTATTTATTTTCAATAAGAAAAATGGTTAGTGCCTCACGTTAGCAGCTTTTAGGGCATTGAGGAAATGTTTTCTGAACTCTATTCTCCCCAGTACGTATACTCACCTGTGATGTTATAAGAAAAACATTTTAGGGCTTCTCTGGTGGCGCAGTTGTTGAGAGTCTGACTGCCGATGCAGGAGACACGGGTTCGTGACCCGGTCTGGGAAGATCCCACATGCCGCGGAGCAGCTGGGCCCGTGAGCCATGGTCACTAAGCCTGCGCGTCCGGAGCCTGTGCTCTGCAACGGGAGAGGCCACAGCAGTGAGAGGCCCGCATACCGAAAAAAAAAATTAATAATACCATACTAAGTACTCACAAATATTTGATAATTATAAAAGTCACATACATACTTAAGTATCCTAATAATATAGTCACAATTTTCAAACAGATTGAAGGTACTTACATATAACTGCTTATAAGCATTAAATATACTTTTATGTACCAAGAAAATTATATGAGTAAAAAATGTAATGACTATATTTGAGTAATATATTTGAAGATATCCAGGGTGGCACAGCTGCCTAGAATATATAAAGTAGAGTTTTGTGCCAAATTCTTAATATTCTAAGGAACTACTGCTCAAAAAAGAGAAAGAAATTGTGAGCAGGTGGTATTTTTACTGTTTATTATATTATTCTCTGGTTTCTTCCCTTTGGCTACCATTTCCTACCAGATGTGCTTTTGATCTTTACTTTTAATTTAAAATAGACTTTAATGTGATCTATATCTTTACTTGGCTTCATACCCCAGAAAAAAATGTAAGCTTATATACTATTTAATAACCATGTTAAGAAAATATTGTAGAGTTAAAGGAAATAATAATAAGTTAGTGAAACATGTAGAAAATAATTCTTCAATAAATATTGTATACATTGGATATTTTTTTAGAAAGAAAAACAAATGGAACCACAAAACCACTTTTAAATTTCAGGTTACAACATAGTTAATAGTCAACATATTTCTAAGAGTCAAAAAATACAATTATGTCACTGTATATCAGCCTTCCGATGGTAGATGGAATACATTTTCGACATTAAAATGGTCTCAGTATCTGTACATGATATGCCTCTAAAATATGTAGACTTAGTAATTTTATTCTCTTTTGGAATTAGTTTCATGACAGAATCATAATTTAATTATTTCTCTTAAATAGTGGAAGATTGAGGAAAAAACTTCTTAAAGAAGTCACAACCCTTAACAGGGTTTATTTTCTATTTAGATTAAATGTAGATAAGTTAGCCATTATTTTAATCATACTTTTTAATGCAAATATTCATAAATTAGAAAGCCAAATATAAAAGCATATAGTGAATGTAACAGTGCCCAACTGTGTTAGATCCCATAACTATCCAGAAATAAACAACCATTCCTTGGCCACAGGGGACATGGAGCAGAGGTAAATGGAAGGAAGGATTCCATATCTAAAGCTTGAATAGAATGATGACAAATGTAATGTCTGAGTGTTACTGAGCCCTAAATAAAAATGTGACCCAAACTAAAGGATTAAGGAAAATATCCCATAGAAAATAAGAATGGTTTTTATCTTGAAACTTGCGAAATTGTTTTTCAATATAAATTAATGGAAGGGAGTGATTTATGAGGGAGTTCTGGGACAGGGCATTCCTAGAAGTTGAAGGATCTCTTATAGTTTAAAGGTGTGGCAAGAATAGGAAACATAGAAGCTACTAAAATTACAATATGTTTTCTAACTCCTACACACACACAGAGACACTCATATACACATACACACACACACTCCCCTTTTTTATACTATGACCAAAATAAATGAACAATTGAATAGAGATAAGGAAGAAAATCTTTTTGTCATTTAGACATGGGGGTATATAACGAGATGAACACCGTGATTAGATGCTTATCTATTTCCGTGTAACAGATGCGATTTTAGACTAAACACACACGCACATGTCCTTCAAAACAATAAAAAGCATAGTTCTCCTTGCACTGGAGATGCAATATTGGTTCCTAAAATGCTCAAAGAGCATGAACATCAGAGTGAAAATCCACTTCTATCATAGCACAATACTTTTGCAGAGCCTGCAATCCTGTCTTGTTGCACGGCCTCAACTTCTCCTTCTATACCCATCCACTCCTTTAAATTTAGAAACACCGACTGTCTAGAGCTGTCCTGACATTGCAGTGAGGGTGCATGGACCCATGCATCCCATATAGTGCATTTATGAGGGAGTTCTGGGACAGGGCATTCCTAGAAGTTGAAGGATCTCAGTATGGAGGTTCCTGAAAAAACTAAAAATAGAACTACCATATGACCCAGCAATCCCACTACTGGGCATATACCCAGAGAAAAACATAATTCAAAAAGAAACGTGCACCTCAGTGTTCACTGCAGCACTATTTACAATGGCCAAGACATGGAAACAACCTAAATGCCCATCAATAGAGGAATGCATAAAGAAGATGTGGTACATATATGCAATGGAATATTACTCAGACATAAAAATGAACAAAATTGGGTCATTTGTAGAGACGTGGGTGGATCTAGAGACTGTCATACAGAGTGAAGTAAGTCAGAAAGAGAAAAACAAATATCATATATTAACGCATGTATGTGGAACCTAGAAAAATGGTACAGATGAACTGGTTTGCAGGGCAGAAGTTGAGACACAGATGTAGAGAACAAACGTATGGACACCAAGGGGGGAAAGCCGTGGAGGGGTGGTGGTGGGATGAATTGGGAGATTGGGATTGACGCATATACACTATTGATACTATGCATAAAATAGATAACTAATGAAAACCTGTATAGCACAGGGAACTCTACTCAGTGCTCTGTGATGATCTAAATGGGAAGGAAATCCAAAACAGAGGGGATATATGAATACGTATAGCTGATTCACTTTGCTGTACAGTAGAAACTAATGCAACATTGTAAAGCAACTATACTCCAATAAAAATTAATTTAAAAAAAAACAGGCATTCTTGGGAAAGACCCTACTTAAGCTTTCAGCTATCATTAGTGTTCACCTGACAATTGTATTCAAGTATCCATGAATTCTGATCTGTTTGTTTAACAGTAAGTACTACCTAGTCAAATACCTTATCTTAGAACTAAGAAAAACAAGGAGCAGACTTGTGACATTTGTTTATAAAGTCTCACAGCAAATTGGAATGCATTATTGAGACAATAAAAATTTATAAGTAAATTGATACAACTTTTTAACATTAAGCATTGTAGATAAACTGAAAAACTCCTACATTAACAGTTAAAGCTTATATTCAAATTTAAGTAACTGTGTTATAATTTTTTAACCTGATTATTTCTTACCTAGTACTGTACCCTGTGATTGGATTACTCCCATCAGATAAGTCAGTTTTAAGAAAACATAATTTGATAACAAACTGGAGTATGTAATGGCTGCTTCTATGTATTGATACTATTTTCCTAAGGCCTTTAAATATCTCGGAGGAAAATCTACTTTATCAAAATAATAGCTCGATGGTGCATAAATTTCGTTTACTCTTTGTCTGCCACGTCAGTTATGCTGACTTTGCTATTAACATAAATCTCCATTACTTACAACAGTGCTCAGTCTATGCAAAACAAATTACATATTCTGCTACCTCATTATCCTAAACTAATGTCAGCCTTGAACTCTCCTGGATAACAACCTTTAACTGTGTTAGGCAAATTAAGTAAGATAGCAGTGTATAGCTGACTCACCAAACAATAAATAATAGCCTATTTTATTTTGGTTGGGCTATGTGATTTAAAAAAGAAAAGGTTTAGAAACACCCCATAAAGCAGTTATTTTCTGCATTATACTGATGTTCTGAAATAAAGGTTTAGTCAGTACGTTTTCAGAAGAGGGAATGTAAGCAAGACTTCCACTTAAAGGTGACAGATTAAATACATTAATTTGGCTCCACTTACCCCCCAATTCAAATGTAATGAACATAATGTAATTTTTTAATGCATAAACTTATAAGAACAAAAAGCACGGAAGGGATAAAAATAACAAAAGGAGCAACAGCAAAAATGATCCCAGGTGGAAAGCAGGACTAGTGACAGTTACTAGCTCATTATGTGTTTTCTAAGTGGGAATGAGCATTCTCCAATTCTTACGTTTCTTTCTATGAAAATGAGATATCTTGTTTTAAAATCTGCTCTTTGATACATGCCTTACTCCTTTTCAGAGAACTAAAGTGCTTTGCATCATTTCTCAATCAGGGCCCTTGGTGTCTCTTTCTCTCACCTGGACAAGTGTGAGTCCTGACCTTTTACAAGGTCTATATAGACACAGGAATCTTACAGAAGAATATACTCTAGCTTTGTAGAGAGGCACAAGTGATACTCTGTTCTTCTACTTGGTCACACTTTTGTCTTATTTCAGAACTTGGTTCAGATCCTGAGTGATCAACAGAAGTGCTATTTTATTTTGCCTTTTCAGTGACTTTATTTTTCATCATAAAAATGAATTTAATTATACTTGTAAAGTTAATTCTGTATTGTTTCTTCTTTATATTTTCTCTTGTGTACAGGAATAATAATAACTACTTTTACAGCTGTTAGGTGTACCAGCGGTTTTAAGCACACACACATAATTTACTCTTCACAACTCTGTGAAATAGATGTTATTATTTCCCAGATTAGGAAGATAACATATAAAAAGTATAACTAACCATTCCTAGGTTACAGACCAAATAAATGATAAAATAGGGATTCACACTCAAGCAGCCTAATTTCAGAGTTCATGTTTTTAAATTTACTTTATATATCACATAAAGTTTTTACTAAAGTCTTCATTAAAATTGTATACAATATAAAATAAAACAAAATAATTTTTTTCAAACTACTGATGTTGTACTTACTTTTTATTAAAAGCCAAGAGTCCAAGTTAAGTGATTTTTCACAACATAAAGCAAGTTCAGAAAAGGACATTAAGTCTGTAATAATATATAGGAAGTAGTTTGCTTTGTATTTTATTAACTGTATTTTATGTGCACATAATAACTACCTTTATACAAATATATTAAAAAAGTAAAATAAATATATTAAAAACCTGTCAACAAATCACATGATTAACAATAAAGTCCCCTGAAGTACTGAACTACTTATTAATTATAACTGCAAGAGAGAAAGAGTGGGGGAATTGATTTCTGAATTAATATACTAATTAAAATTTATGAACTAGACTTCTGCTTCTGGCAATATCAAATAAAATAGCCAGACTTAACCTCCACCACAAACAAGTGGAGAATAGGGAAGAAAACACAAACAAAAGCAAACAAACAAAAATAGACCTTGGACAATTGACAGCACAGGCCTGGGATTCCCCAAAGTGAGAAAATAAGTAGTGTGAGAAATAAAATTGTCTAGAGACACATTATGAACCACAAGGCAGAGAAAGAGATCCCAAGTAGAGCACAGTAATATCACTGAGCTAAGCATAAAGAGATTGAAGTTCAGGAGCACTGAGGTAGTTGTAAGTTGTAAGGCATAGTTCGACATAGGAGGAACCTATATAGAAAAAGAGCACCAAAACCCTGAACAGGAATTGCACTGAGTCTTTGCAGAATACTAAACTGCATATGTGGACAATGCAATGAAAGTTTATGAGATTAGGAAAAATGACAGGATGATGGTAAACACTAGAAAATTCTCAGAGATTACATGGGGTGCAGAGATATGAAAGATCCAACCAACATTACTGGAGAATCAATTGTCATAACCTAGGACATTCCGTAAAGTTCCCAGAAGGTTAATATTTTAGTAGTAAAATAATTACAGTAGTAAGCCTAATATTTCTAGCCTAGAAATAAGACTACTAGTAGTAATAAGCCTAAATTTGCTCCAGCGTAAAACCTATTTTACCCTCAAATTAGCAATGCTTCAAAATAAGTCTTGAGAAAAACCAACCTGATATGTGAATCATTTAATTGCCTTCTAGAAAAAAAGTCAGCACTCTTTAAAGGAGGAAAATAAATTTTAGACATTCAGCAATGTAGTAGTTATACTGTCCTGCATCCAATTAAGAAAATTCCTAGACATGCCAAGAATCAGGAAAATGTGACTTATAAGCAGGAGAATAATAGTCAATAGAAGAACTAGAATTGGAAGAAATGATGAAAGTACCAAAGAAGGACTTTGTGTATTTGTGTGTTGTAGGACTCAAGAAACTAAAGGCAAATTAGAATGATGGAAAGTAGCTATAAGGGAGATATTATCGAAAAGAAGTTATAAGATGATATTAAAAGATTAACACACTTGAAGAATATCAGTAGGGTTTATCCAAAATAGAGTATAGAGACAAAAAATAGATTAGTGGTTACCAGTAGGGAGGAGAGGGAATAGTGGGAAGAGACTGCTAAAGGGTACTAAGTTGCTTTTGGTGTTGAAGAAAATGGTTTGAAATTAAGTAGTGGTAATATTTGCACAACTTTGTAGATACAGTTGACCCTTGAATAACACAGGTTGGAAATGTACAGCTTCATTTATATATGGATCTTTTTTCAATAGTAAATACTACAGTACCACACGGTCCATGGTTGGTTGGATCCGTGGATGCAGAGGAACCCTGGATACAGAGGACTGACTATAAATTATACGCAGATCAACCCCTCGTTGTTCAAGGGTCAACTGTATGCTAAAAACCGCTGGATTGTACATTTAAAAAGGGTGAATTTTATGGTATGTCAAATTATCTCAATAGAAAAGTAACCAAAAAAGACATTAAAAATACTACCTAACAAAACTCTTCTTGAACTTAGCCACAAAATCCTTAACGACATATTAGAAAATTAAATCCAGCAATACATAAATGTATTAATTCCCCATGAAAAGATAAGTTTATTTCCAAGAATGCAAGGTTGGTTTCACTTTTGAAAAGCAATCAATGCGATTTTCATAGTAATCAGACTAAAAGCGCCAATCATACTGTCATCTCTGTGGAAACAGATAAGGCATCTGACAAGATGTAACACAAATTTGTCATAAAAATCTTCAGCAAATTAGGAATAGATGATGGAGTTGCATATTGTCCCTCCAAAATCATGTCTACCCTAAGCTTCAGAATGTGACCATATCTGGAAATAGGGTCTATATTGATAAAATTAGTTGAGATATGGTCATACTAGATTAGGGAGGGCCCTAAATCCAAGTACTCGTGTCTTTATAAGAAGAGAAGGGGATACACAGTGACAACACACACGCAGGGGACAGCATTGTGTGAAGACGGAGGTAGACATAAAAGAGATGCATGAACCAGCCAAGGAAGAGCAAGAATTGTCTACAAGGGGCTTCCCTGGTGGTGCAGTGGTTAAGAATCTGCCTGCCAATGCAAGGGACATGGGTTCGAGCTCTGGTCTGGAAGATCGCACATGCCACGGAGCAACTAAGCCCTTGCGCCACAATTACTGAGTCTGTGCTCTAGAGCCCGTGGGCCACAACGAATGAAGCCCAAGTGCCTAGAGCCCGTGCTCTGCAACAAGAGAAGCCACCGCAATGAGGAGCCTGTGCACCGCCATGAAGAGTAGCTCCCGCTCGCTGCAACTAGAGAAAAGCCCGCACGCAGCAACGAAGACCCAATGCAGCCAAAAATAAATATATTAAATAAATAAATTTTTTAAAAAATAAAAAAAAGAATTGTCTACAACCACCAGAAGGCAGGAAAGAGTCAGCCATGAGATGATTTCTCCTTCAGCACCACACAGGGAGCCAACCTTATATTCATCTTGATTTTTTTTTATGCTTATCCAGTTTCTTTTTTTTTAGTAGTTTCTGCTTTATAACAAAGTGAATCAGTCATACATATACATCTGTTCCCACATCCCTTCCTTCATGCATCTCCCTCCCTCCCACCTTCCCCATCCCACCCCTCCAGGCGGTCACAAAGCACCGAGCTGATCTCCCTGTCCTCTGCGGCTGCTTCCCACTATCTATCTACCTTACGTTTGGTAGTGTATATATGTCCATGCCTCTCTTTCGCTTTGTCACAGCTTAGCCTTCCCCCTCCCCATACCCTCAAGTCCATTCTCAAGTAGGTCTGTGTCTTTATTCCCGTTTTACCCCTAGGTTCTTCATGACATTTTTTTTTTAATTCCATATATATGTGTTAGCATACAGTATTTGTCTTTCCCTTTCTGACTTACTTCACTCTGTATGACAGACTCTAGGTCTATCCACCTCATTATAAATAGCTCAGTTTCGTTTCTATTTATGGCTGAGTAATATTCCATTGTATATATGTGCCACATCTTCTTTATCCATTCATCCGATGATGGACACTTAGGTTGTTTCCATCTCCGGGCTATTGTGAATAGAGCTGCAATGAACATTTTGGTCCATGTCTCTTTTTGAATTATGGTTTTCTCAGGGTATATGCCTAGTAGTGGGATTGCTGGGTCATATGGTAGTTCTATTTTTAGTTTTTTAAGGAACCTCCATACTGTTCTCCATAGTGGCTGTACCAATTCACATTCCCACCAGCAGAGCAAGAGTGTTCCCTTTTCTCCACACCCTCTCCAGCATTTATTGTTTCTAGATTTCTTGATGATGGCCATTCTGACTGGTGTGAGATGATATCTCATTGTAGTTTTGATTTGCATTTCTCTAATGATTAATGATGTTGAGCATTCTTTCATGTGTTTGTTGGCAGTCTGTATATCTTCTTTGGAGAAATGCCTATTTAAGTCTTCTGCCCATTTTTGGATTGGGTTGTTTGTCTTTTTGCTATTGAGCTGCATGAGCTGCTTATAAATTTTGGAGATTACTCCTTTGTCAGTTGTTTCACTTGCAAATATCTTCTCCCATTCTGAGGGTTGTCTTTTGGTCTTGTTTATGGTTTCCTTTGCTGGGCAAAAGCTTTGAAGTTTCATTAGGTCCCATTTGTTTATCTTTGTTTTTATTTCCATTTCTCTAGGAGGTGGGTCCAAAAGGATCTTGCTGTGATTGATGTCATAGAGTGTTCTGCCTATGTTTTCCTCTAAGAGTTTGATAGTTTCTGGCCTTACATTTAGGTCTTTAATCCATTTTGAGCTTATTTTTGTGTATGGTGTTAGGGAATGATCTAATCTCATACTTTTACATGTCCCTGTCCAGTTTTCCCAGCACCACTTATTGAAGAGGCTGTCCTTTCTCCACTGTACATTCCTGCCTCTTTTATCAAAGATAAGTTGACCATATGTGCGTGGGTTTATCTCTGGGCTTTCTATCCTGTTCCATTGATCTATCTTTCTGTTTTTGTGCCAGTACCACACTGTCTTGATTACTGTAGCTTTGTAGTATAGTCTGAAGTCAGGGAGCCTGATTCCTCCAGCTCCATTTTTCGTTCTCAAGATTGCTTTGGCTATTCGGGGTCTTTTGTTTTTCCAAACAAATTGTGAAATTTTTTGTTCTAGTTCTGTGAAAAATGCCAGTGGTAGTTTGATAGGGATTGCATTGAATCTGTAGATTGCTTTGGGTAGTAGAGTCATTTTCACAATATTGATTCTTCCAATCCAGGAGCATGGTATATCTCTCCATCTATTTGTATCATCTTTAATTTCTTTCATCAGTGTCTTATAATTTTCTGCATACAGGTCTTTTGTCTCCTTAGGTAGGTTTATTCCTAGATATTTTATTCTTTTTGTTGCAATGGTAAATGGGAGTGTTTTCTTGATTTCATTTTCAGATTTTTCATCATTAGTGTACAGGCATGCCAGAGATTTCTGTGCATTAATTTTGTATCCTGCTACTTTACCAAATCCATTGATTAGCTCTAGTAGTTTTCTGGTAGCATCTTTAGGATTCTCTATGTATAGTATCATGTCATCTGCAAACAGTGACAGCTTTACTTCTTCTTTTCCAATTCGGATTCCTTTTAATTCCTTTTCTTCTCTGATTGCTGTGGCTAAAACTTCCAAAACTAAGTTGAATAAAAGTGGTGAGAGTGGGCAGCCTGGTCTTGTTCCTGATCTTAGTGGAAATGGTTTCAGTTTTTCACCATTGAGGACAAGGTTGGCTGTGGGTTTGTCATATATGGCCTTTATTATGTTGAGGAAAGTTCCCTCTATGCCTACTTTCTGCAGGGTTTTTATCATAAGTGGGTGTTGAATTTTGTCGAAAGCTTTCTCTGCATCTATTGAGATGATCATATGGTTTTTCTCCTTCAACTTGTTAATATGGTGTATCACATTGATTGATTTGCATATATTGAAGAATCCTTGCATTCCTGGAATAAACCCCACTTGATCATGGTGTATGATCCTTTTAATGTGCTGTTGGATTCTGTTTGCTAGTATTTTGTTGAGGATTTTTGCATCTATGTTCATCAGTGAGATTGGCCTGTAGTTTTCTTTCTTTCTGACATCCTTGCCTGGTTTTGGTATCAAGGTGATGGTGGCCTCGCAGAATGAGTTTGGGAGTATTCCTTCCTCTGATATTGTTTGGAAGAGTTTGAGAAGGATGGGTGTTAGCTCTTCTCTAAATGTTTGATAGAATTCACCTGTGAAGCCATCTGGTCCTGGGTTTTTGTTTGTTGGAAGATTTTTAATCACAGTTTCAATTTCAGTGCTTGTGATTGGTCTCTTCATATTTTCTATTTCTTCCTGATTCAGTCTTGGCAGGTTGTGCATTTCTAAGAATTTGTCCATTTCTTCCAGGTTGTCCATTTTATTGGCATAGAGTTGCTTGTAGTAATCTCTCATGATCTTTTGTATTTCTGCAGTGTCAGTTGTTACTTCTCCTTTTTCATTTCTAATTCTATTGATTTGAGTCTTCTCCCTTCTTTTCTTGAAGAGTCTGACTAATGGTTTGTCAATTTTGTTTATCTTCTCAAAGAACCAGCTTTTAGTTTGGTTGCTCTTTGCTATCATTTCCTTCATTTCTTTTTCATTTATTTCTGATCTGATCTTTATGATTTCTTTCCTTCTGCTAACTTTGGGGGTCTTTTGTTCTTCTTTCTCTAATTGCTTTAGGTGCAGGGTCAGGTTGTTTACTCGAGATGTTTCCTGTTTCTTAAGGTGGGATTGTATTGCTATAAACTTCCCCCTTAGAACTGCTTTTGCTTCATCCCATAGGTTTTGGTCGTCGTGTCTCCATTGTCATTTGTTTCTAGGTATTTTTTTATTTCCTCTTTGATTTCTTCAGTGATCACTTCGTTATTGAGTAGTGTATTGTTTAGCCTCCATGGGTTTCTATTTTTTACAGATCTTTTCCTGTAACTGATGTCTAGTCTCATAGCATCGTGGTCGGAAAAGATACTTGATACAATTTCAATTTTCTTAAATTTACCAAGGCTTGATTTGTGACCCAAGATATGATCTATCCTGGAGAATGTTTCATGAGCACTTGAGAAAAATGTGTATTCTGTTGTTTTTGGATGGAATGTCCTATAAATATCAACTAAGCCCATCTTGTTTAATGTATCATTTAAAGCTTGTGTTTCCTTATTTATTTTCATTTTGGATGATCTGTCCATTGGTGAAAGTGGGGTGTTAAAGTCCCCTACTATGAGTGTGTTACTGTCGATTTCCCCTTTTATGGATGTTAGTATTTGCCTTATGTATTGAGGTGCTCCTATGTTGGGTGCATAAATATTTACAATTGTTATATCTTCTTCTTGGATCGATCCCTTTATCGTTATGTAGTGTCCTTCTTTGTCTCTTGTAATAGTCTTTATTTTAAAGTCTATTTTGTCTCATATAAGAATTGCTACTCCAGCTTTCTTTTGATTTCCATTTGCGTGGAATATCTTTTTCCATCCCCTTACTTTCAATTTGTATGTGTCTCTAGGTCTGAAGTGGGCCTCTTGTAGACAGCATATATATGGGTCTTGTTTTTGTATCCATTCAGCCACTCTGTGTCTTTTGGTGGGAGCATTTAGTCCATTTACATTTAAGGTAATTATTGATATGTATGTTCCTATTCCCATTTCCTTAATTGCTTTGGGTTCGTTATTGTAGGTATATTCCTTCTGTTGTGTTTCTTGCCTAGAGAAGTTCCTTTAGCATTTGTTGTAAAGCTGGTTTGGTGGTGCTGAACTCTCTCAGCTTTTGCTTGTCTGTAAACGTTTTAATTTCTCCATCAAATCTGAATGAGATCCTTGCTGGGTAGAGTAATCTTGGTTGCAGGTTTCTCTCCTTCATCACTTTAAGTATGTCCTGCCACTCCCTTCTGGCTTGTAGAGTTTCTGCTGAGAGATCAGCTGTTAACCTGATGGGGATTCCCTTGTGTGTTCTTTGTTGCTTTTCCCTTGCTGCTTTTAATATGATTTCTTTGTGTTTAATTTTTGACAGTTTGATTAATATGTGTCTTGGCGTATTTCTCCTTGGATTTATTCTGTATGGGACTCTCTGTGCCTCCTGGACTTGATTAACTATTTCCTTTCCCATATTAGGGAAGTTTTCAACTATAATCTCTTCAAATATTTTCTCAGTCCCTTTCTTTTTCTCTTCTTCTTCTGGAACCCCTATAATTCGAATGTTGGTGCGTTTAATGTTGTCCCAGAGGTCTCTGAGACTGTCCTCTGTTCTTTTCATTCTTTTTTCTTTATTTTGCTCTGCAGCAGTTATTTCCACTATTTTATCTTCCACCTCACTTATCCGTTCTTCTGCCTCAGGTATTCTGCTATTGATCCCATCTAGAGTATTTTTCATTTCATTTATTGTGTTGTTAATCTATGCTTGATTCATCTTTAGTTCTTCTAGGTCCTTGTTAACTGTTTCTTGCATTTTGTCTATTCTAGTTCCAAGATTTTGGATCTTGGAAATAGAATCTTGGATCAGCTTTACTATCATTATTCTGAATTCTTTTTCAGGTAGGCTGCCTATTACCTCTTCATTTGTTAGGTCTGGTAGGTTTTTATCTTGCTCCTTCACCTGCTGTGTTTTTCTGCCTTCTCATTTTGCTTACCTTACTGTGTTTGGGGTCTCCTTTTTGCAGGCTGCAGGTTCGTAGTTCCCGTTGTTTTTGGTGTCTGTCCCCAGTGGCTAAGGTTGTTTCAGTAGGTTGTGTAGGCTTCCTGGTGGGGGGGACTAATGCCTGTGTTCTGGTGGTTAAGGCTCGATCTTGTCTTTCTGGTGGACAGGTCCACGTCTGGTGATGTGTTTTGGGGTGCCTGTGGCCTTATTATGTTTTTAGGTAGCCTCTCTGCTAATGGGTGGGGTTGTGTTCCTGCCTTGCTAGTTGCTTGGCATAGGGTGACCAGCACTGTAGCTTGCTGGTCGTTGACTGAAGCTGGGTGCTGGTGTTGAGATGGAGATCTCTGGGAGATTTTTGCTGCTTGATATTATGTGGAGCTGGGAGGTCTCTTGTGGACCCGTGTCCTGAAGTTGGCTCTCCCACTTCAGAGGCACAGCACTGACTCCTGGCTGCAGCACCAAGAGCCTTTCATCCATCTGGCTCAGAATAACAGGGAGAAAAAGTAGAAAGAAAGAATTAGTAGAAGAAAGAAAGAGAGAGGGAAAGAAAGGAAGAAGGGAAGAAAGGAAGTAAGGAAGGAAGAAAGAGAGAAAGGAGGGAGGGAGGGAGGAAGGTTGGAAAGAAAGAAAGGAGGGAGGGAGGGAGGAATGAAAGCAAAAGGAGGAGTGAATGGAAGAAGGGAGGGAGGGAGGGAGGAAGGAAAGAAAAAGAAAGTGGGAAGAAGAACGGTGGGAGGGCGCGAGGGAGGAAAGAAAAAGAAAGAAGGAAAGGAGGAGCAGAGGGTGGGAGGGAGGAAGGGAAGGTAGGAAAAAAAGAAAGAGCAGGTAAAGTAAAATAGAATAAAGTATGAAATATAGTAGTGTTATTAAAATTAAAAAGTAATTATTGAAAAAAAACGGACAGATAGAACCCTGGGACATATGGTGGAAGCAAAGCTATACAGAGAGAATCTTACACAGAAGATTACACATACACATTCACTAAAAGAGAGCAGGGGGAAAAATCCAGAATCTTGCTCTCCAAGTCCACCTCCTCAATTTGGGATAATTCGTTGTAAAAAGAGGAAAAGGGCGAGAAGTCTGAAATCTTGCTCTCTAAGTCCACCTCCTTAATTTGGGATAATTCGTTGTAAAAAGAGGAAAAGGGTGGAAAGTCTTAAATGTTGTCCTCAAATTCCACTTCCTACATTTGGGATGATTCGCTGTCCATTTATGCACTCCACAGACTCAGGGCACATCAAATGGACCGTGCAGCTTTAATCCGCTGCCTCTGAGGCTGCACAGAGAGATTTCCCTGTCTCTGCTCTCACAGCTCCCGGGTCTCAGCCTTGGACCTGGCCCCGCCTCTGCGTGTAGGTCGCCAGAGGGCGTCCGTTCTTCGCTCAGACAGGACGGGTTTAAAGGAGCCGCTGATTCGGGGGCTCTGGCTCGCTCAGGCAGAGGGGAGTGAGGGGCGCGCAGTGTGGGGCGGGCCTGCGGCGGCAGAGGCCAGCATGACGTTGCAGCAGCCCGAGGCGCTCCGTGCGCTTTCCCGGGGAAACCGTCCCCGGGTCCCGGGACCCCGGCAGTGGCGGGGTGCACAGGCCCCCCGGAAGGCGGGGCGGACAGTGACCCGCGCTGGCACACAGGCCCGGCGGCGGCGGCGGCAGCAGCAGCCCCTGCGTCCCACGCCCGTCTCCGAGGTCCGCGCCTTTAGCCGTGGCTCGCGCCCGTCTCCGGTGCTTCCCCAAGCAGCCCTCTTAATGCCCTCTCCTCGCACACCAGGAAACAAAAGGGAAAAAAGTCTCTTGCCTCTTCGGCAGCTCCAGACCCTTTCCCCGGACTCCCTCTGGGCTAACCGTGGTGCACTAACCCCCTCAGGCTCTCTTCCTGCCGCCAGCCCCAGTCCTCTCCCTGCGCTCCGACTGAAAGCCGATACCCGAGCCTCAGCTCCCAGCCCCGCCCACCCCGGCGGCCAAGCAGACAAGCCTCTCGGGCTGGTGTGTGCCTGAGGGCACTGATCCTCTGTGCCAGAATCTCTCCGCTTTGCCCTCCACAACCCTGTTGCTGTGCTCTCCTCCGCTACTCCTAAGCTTTCCCCCTCCGCCACCTGCAGTCTCCGCCCGCGAAGGGGCTTGTAGTGTGTGGAAACCTTTCCTCCTTCACGGCTCCCTCCCACTGGTGCAGGTCCCGTCCCTATCCTATTGTCTCTGTTTATTCTTTTTTTCTTTTGCCCTACCCAGGTATGTGGGGAGTTTCTTGCCTTTTGGGAGGTCTGAGGTCTTCTGTCAGCGTTCAGTAGGTGTTCTGTAGGAGTTGTTCCACGTGTAGTTGAATTTCTGATGTATCTGTGGGGAGGAAGGTGATCTCCGCCTCTTACTCTTCCGCCATCTTCCCAAGCTCTATCTTGATTACTTCAAATTTTTGGCAATTATGAATAAAGCTGCTCTAAAAATCTGTGTGTAGGCTTTCATGTTTTGCATTTGGATAATTAACTACGAGTGTGACTGCTGGATTGTATGATAGGTAAGCCTATATTTAGCTTCATAAGAAATTTACAAAGTGCTTGTACCATTTTGCATTCCAACAGCAATTAACGAGTTTTCCTGTTGCTCTATACCTTCACCAATATTTGGTGTTTTCCATGTTTTGGAGTTTAGCCATTCTGATAAGTGCTTAGTGGTTTCTCGTGAAATGAAGTTTTCTTTTTTTTAATAAATTTATTTTATTTTTGGCTGCGATGGGTCTTTGTTGCTGCGCGCGGGCTTTAGTTGCGGTGAGCTCGGGCTACTCTTCATTGCGGTGCACGGGCTTCTCATTGCGGTGGCTTCTCTTGTTGCGGAGCTCGGGCTCTAGGCGCGCGGGCTTCAGTAGCTGTGGCACGTGAGCTCAGTAGGTGAGGCTCACAGGCCCTAGAGCGCAGGCTCAGTAGTTTTGGCGCACGAGCTTAGTTGCTCTGTGGCATGTGAGATCTTCCCAGGCCAGGGCTCGAACCCATGTCCCCTGCATTGGCAGGTGGATTCTTAACCACTGCGCCACCAGGGAAGCCCAGAAATGGAATTGTATTAATTCTTTTTTACTTTAATTTGGATGCAGACCCTATTTAATTATTTATTTATTTAGTAATGTAGCTACAGTCTAGTACCTGAAAACGTTTATCCTAGAACCAGATTGTCTAGATTCAAATTCTAACCCTACATTTTGCTCCTTGTGAGACATAGGCTAACTACTTAGCATGTGCTTCAGTAGCCTTATAGATAAGATGGAGATAATAATACCATCTACCTCACAGAATTGTTAAAATTCAGTTAGATTATCATGGAACATATAAATAACAATAAGAGTATCTGGCCTATAGTAAACTCTTTTACCTTTAATTGTATATAATAATTTCATTCTTTTATTTTATCAAGGGGAAGGAATTGAGAATGTACTTCCAAATATTGATAGAACTAGGGTAATTATTTTAATTTTAAATTAATTTAAAAAACTCAGTTACATAAAGATAGAATTCCTCTATTTCTGCATCATTACCATATTTAGCTTTCAGCACAGTATTTAAATTTCAATTCAGTAACTTCACAGTTGTACGTCTTTTTACAAACTTTCAATATTGAGAACAGTGGCCTGAAGAATTTTTAAGCTGTTTGGTTTTTTTTTTTTTTTTGGTGGGAGGGAGAAGAAGGATAAGTTTTAACCCCACTATTTTGTAATTTAGTTTGGTCATGACTCTGATTTGATGAAACTGAGATCAGTATGATAAATGAAATTGCAAAGTTCAAGACTTTGCTCCACTGTTTATTGTTAACTATTCAAATGAACCGAATTCTTAAAATTTCAGTTGTTTCCAGAACATGCCGCTTCTGAAGCATCTTAATCTCAATGTGTAAGCAGATTGTTATTGTTCATCTAATCCATCAACCATAACTGCATTGCCAGTGGTCTGGCCCTAGGAGGGCACAAAGTTCATAGACTTAATTATTACAAACAGTATGTCTTCTATTTTAATTTTCTAGTGGAGGGTAACTCTGGGTCAGTCATGCAAGGAACTGACTTAAGTTCCATGTCCTTGAAAAATGTTGCCACCTCAGTTTAAATTAATGGTCTAACAGCTTCGACCATTTGGGGAGCACTCTCAGTAGTCATATGTCCTAAATTTGACTACTTTCATATTAGCATTGTTAAGACATTACGGGAATTCCCTGGCAGTCCAGTGGTTAGGACTCCACGCTTTCACTACTGAGGACCTGTGTTCAATCCCTGGTTGGGGAACTAAGATCCCACAAGCCATGCAGTGTGCCAAAAAAAAAAAAAAAAAAAAGACTTAATTAAACCCCAGAACACAGTCGTGCTTGTCATGGGCATCATGTTTAAGAGTTCTTCTGTCACATCAAAATTTTCTTTGACACCACCAAATGATAGATCTAATTGGGTGGTAATATATATACACATATGTAGCTGAGCTCTCTTCCACTGCAATAGAAACGCCATAAATGATTGAACTTTTTCATAGAATTTGTCCTGTGAATTCTCAGCCTTATCTTCATTACACTGAATAATGGTGTTTGCCTTTGATAATGCTATTTTTGGTTATGGAGTGTGGGGCATGATTTTTCTCCTGCATTCAAGAGATAATCCTTTATAAACTCTCCATTCCTAAAAAAAGTTTTAACGGAGAAAGGGTATTTTTCAATTCCTATGTGATTAGATTTTGCAGCATAATCATTTATTATACATTGAATATTAATGTTTTATAAATCTGGGGAATTTCCAACTCTGCTGAGAAATTCCACTGGAAAAAAGAAAAGAAAAAGAATAATAAACTAAAATGTCCCTGTACTACTCAGTGTTCCTTTCTTAGTAGTGGAAAACACATTTCTAAGAAAAGTGGAAACTTTAACAACTCAAATATCTTCAAGATAAATATTGCCCTAAAACTTGCCTTATCATAAAACCATACAAAAATTAGACAGATTTAAAAAAAGGGAGTCAGAATTTTTTATCTAATTGATCAGAGCCAAAGGGCCAGTGATTCTTTTTTAATATTGAAATAATATAAAAAATAAGGTGTGGTCCATAAGTCAAAGGGATTCCTTAAAAGATATTGTATTTATCATAATTAAATTTAAAAACTCGAGTTTGCAAACAATATTGAAAGCAGAGAGATTAAGAAAAATTACCAATTTTTGAAACCTTTTGGACATTTTAAAAAAATGATAACAAATGGTATTTTATTAAATTTTAATAAACTGTGTACAACATAGAAATACTTGCCATATACACCATTCTTGGACATTTTCTTACAATTGTAAATATTCAGAGCACTTTACTATATTCCACAACAGCATTTTTTAAGGTTTATTTTTCATAAAGGAACAACTGTGTAAAAGATCAAGCAGCATCAGTTTTCTGTTTCATTGCCCTCCAAGGCAATCTGTGGAATTAAATAATTGCAATTTTGACCTCTACTGCAAATGATCAATCAGCTGAGGCTTCTACTAAAAGTCCTTAATATGACAAAGACAAAAGAAGAAGATACAATTGTCAGATGAAGTGGCCAGAGATTTACTGATCTTATTTTTTAAAGTCTTTATTTGCACAGTAACAAATATAAATATTTGATTATTTCATTAAGTTTATCCAGTGAGTATTTATTTATCAGCTAAGAGGCCCTAGGCACTAATCTAGCCATTTGGGATCTAGAAGTAAATAAAACATAAAGAGACCCCTTTACCTTATGGTACAAGAATTCTTTTGAGAAGACAGATATTTGTGGGGAAAAAAAAGTAAACATGTTGTGTGTTAGACTGTGATGAAAGTTAGGGGGACAAACATAAGTTAGGGTAACAGTCCCTGTGGTGAGATGTGGTGAGCTATTTTAATAGAATAATGTAGGGTGACTTCTCTAATAAAGCTACCTTTGAAAAGGCATTGGAAGAAATTAAATGAACAAGCCAAGGCTCCAGGATAAACTTGGCAGGCAGAGCGGATACCTAAAGCAAAGGTCCTGAACCTTCCTGCTGGTCCAGTGGTAAAGAATCTGCCTTCCAATGCAGGGGACACACGTTCGATCCCTGGTCGGGGAGCTAAGATCCCACATGCTGCGGGGCAACTAAGCCCACGCACCTCAAATACTGAGCTTGCGTGCTTCAACTAGAGAGCCTGAGGGCCGCAAACTACAGACCCCATGCACCCTGGTTCCCGTGAGCCACAACTAGAGAGAAGCCCACACTCCACAACGAAAAGATCACGCGTGCTGCAACTAGGACCTGACGCAGCCAAAAAAAATACGGGAACTAAATAAATAAATAAGTAAATAGACAAATAAATAAAGAGAAGACCTAAGATAGATAAATAAATAAATGAATAGAAGGCCTAAGATAGATAAAGAGAAGGCCTAAGATAGATAAATAAATAAATAAGTAAATAAGTAAAGAGAAGGCGTAAGATAGATAGGTGAATAAAGAGAAGGCCTAAGATAGATAGATAAATAAACAACTAAATAAATAGATTAAATCATTCAATCAATCAATAAACTAAAGACCCCAAGGGGCATTGTGTGTGCCTGGAAGTGTGAGGAAGTCAATGTAGTGGATGAAGACAAAGTAAGGTGGTAGGCAGTGAAGTTGGAGGGGTCACCAAAAGGACAACTGGCAGTGACTTAATTTGCTGTGTGTGTATGTATTTACCTTGAACCAGGAACTCTGCGTTCAGGCCACACACAACTCTCCATCCCTAAGTGATACTTTAGAATTTTTTTTAATGAGGAAGAGGGAAGAGAAATAACAGGTGTGTATCTATTTGCGTGTGTGTGTGTTTATTCTTTCCTAAAAACAGTACTAAATTCTTTGATTTTATTATTTAAAAGAACTGTTAGGAATTTTTATTTCTATTTTACAGTTGAAGAAATGGTTCACAAATTCTGTTTTTTTCTGCTTCCTAAACATATCCTCTTGCTACCTGCCCAAACAGTCATTCTGGGATCCCAGGGTGGCCAACAAAAAGTGCTAATGTATGCCTTCAAAGAAACACAAGGTAGAAATGACTTGGAAGTTGGCCCCAGATTTATCTGGGTTTGAATTCTAGTACTGCTACTCGTTGGCTAGGTTAACACTTGTTAACATAGTCATGCAAATATCCCAGGCACTTATTAGTTTCATTTGCCTGTAAAATGAGTATAATAATATCATGTATGTAAAGATTAACATATATAAGGAAGCTAGCCTAGAATCCCCAGATGAAAATAATAAATATTAGTTCCCGTCTTCTCCCTTCCTTCAGTTAGGAGATGGAGATCAAGTGGGGATTCAACCTGGTTTGGGGAAATTGATGGACAGAAAGAAAGCATGCGCAGGACCTGCCTTGTGAGGCAAAGCTCACTTCCCAGTGGAGAGTGGAGGTGTGTGGTCTGATCCCTTGAAGAGTTCCTGGTTCAAGGCCTGAAAAGAACTGAAGGTAAGGAAAGGGTGAGAAAGAGGGAAAGGGAAGTAGCAGCTGTGTATCTATTAAAATAATTAACAGCTAACACTATTAAAATAATTCAGGGGAGGGCTTCCCTGGTGGCACAGTGGTTGAGAGTCCGCCTGCCGATGCAGGGGACACGGGTTCGTGCCCCGGTCCGGGATCCCACATGCTGCGGTGCGGCTGGGCCCATGAGCTATGGCCGCTGAGCCTGCGCGTCCGGAGCCTGTGCTCCGCAACGGCAGAGGCCACAACAGTGAGAGGCCTGCGTACCGCAAAATAAATAAATAAATAAATAAAAATAATTCAGGGGAGATTTGAATTTAGAATTGGTAGAGGTGGAGGTGGGGATGGTGGTGATATTCTGACGGTTGAACTAGCAGATGTGAAATAGGAAGTGAAAGAAAGTGAGGGGTTAATCATGATTATCAGCTTTTTGCCAAAAAAAACCCCCCCAAAACTGTAAGGCGTCTGTGGGACTATGGAGTGAAGCAAATTGGGGCAGAGAAAGATCCCTTCTGTTGAGTAGACAACACAATTGAATATGACTCAAAAGTTTGAAGGAGAAGATTCAGGAACACAAACAAATTGGTATGTAAATCTGTGAGACCAAAAAAAAAAAAAAAGAGAAACAAAAAAAACCGCATTAATTGCTTATACAATAAGATGAAATCATTTTTCATTTTATATTTACTCACTCAAATATTGTCCGAATTTAAGAAATGCTAAGGGTTTATCCATTTTGAAATTTTCCATTTAAAGAAAAAAATAATATTCTCACAGACATATTCATCAAGAATGAGATGACCAGAACTTGAGGAAAGTAAAAATAATAATAATGTTTTGTGAATTTTATGCAAGTGAACTTTCTCGAGATGCTTTTGACTATTAATTTCTCTTCCTATTTTCTCTGCCCTTAGATTTGTTTCATGAACCACTGCTGAGAATGAGCTTAATGAGTAGTTTATTGGAGTTGGAAGTCACAAGAAAAACATACCAGGAGAAAATAAGATTTATGAATATGTACATCATTGCACTCTAGATTATTTCACTTATTAGTCAATACAATCTATTATCATTATAAACTATAATAATAACTAAGGAAATTTAGATTCAAAGAGGTCATGTAAAATGTTTTAAGGTCTTGTCTTAGTTTGCTAGGGCTGCCATCACAAAATACCACAGACTAAGCTGTTCAAAAGACAGAACTCTTATTTTCTCTGGAGGCTGAAGTACAAGATTAAGTTGGTTTCTCCTGAGCCCTCTGTCCTTGGCTTGGAGAGGGCTGCCTTCTCACTGGGTTCTCTAATGGCTTTTTCTCTGTGCAGATACATCCCTAGTGATTCTTCCTCTTCTTATAAGGACACCAGTCACATTGCATTAGGGCCCACCCATATAACCTCATTGAATCTTAATTTTCTCTTTAAAGGCCCTATCGAGAAATACAGTCACATTGTAAGCTATTAGGAATTAAGACTTCAACAAAAAAATTTAGGAGGACAATATTAAGTTCATAACACTCACATGGCTATTAAAAAAATAAAACTGAGATTTTCATACTCTCAGACTCCAAAATCCACCCTCTTTCCAATATACTGTGCACTGTTTGACATTAGACCTAGGCCTGAGACTAAAGATAGAGGTAGGAACACAGAGCTGATAGGGAGCAGAGATCATTCGAAGAGGCTTATGTAGTGGAGTTATATAAATTTGATACTTCAGTTATTGCTCACTCTACCTTGAGTCAAATTACCTGTATGCCATTTAGAGCTTTTTGGTTTATTTTTTAATTAATTAATTAATTTTTATTGAAGTATAGTTGATTTACAATGTTGTATTAGTTTTAGGTATACAGCAAAGTGATTCAGTTATACATACATATATACCTAATTTTTTTCAGATTCTTTTCCCTTATAAGTTATTAAAAATGATTGAGTATAGTTCTCTGTGGTATATAGTAGGGCCTTGTTAGTTGTATAATTTATATATGGTGGTGTGTATATTTTAATCCCCAACTCCTAATTTATTCCCTCCCTCTTTCCCCTTTGGTAACCATAAGTTTGTTTTCCATGTCTGTGGGTCTGTTTCTGTTTCATATATAAGTTCATTTGTATCTTCTTTTTTTTGATTCCACATATAAGCAATATCTTATACTTGTCTTTCTCTGTCTGGCTTCACTGAGTATGACAACCTCTAGGTCCATCCATGTTGCTCCAAAATACAGCTGGATTAAAATCTCAGCAAGGCTCTTCGTTCATCGCTTACCAAAGGTAGACTCCTTGACTTTTAATTTACAGTTCTTCATCTCTAACTGGGAAAATGCTGTTTACTTTTCAGAGCTATTGTGATGTGTAAATGAAGTGGTAGGCTGCAGCAGGGTAGCTTTTCAGTAAATGCTATCTCATCCTGTCACTAGAGATTCTGGAAATTTTTAACCCTTGGGTCAAGCGTCTCAGTGTCTTTCATGACTACAAATATACTTTGAGTGGCCCCAACACAAACTATCAAATAATAAGGTATCTTAAACATGTTACAAGTTTGTTTAATATAGTGTTTGAGATTGGAACAAAAGAACAGTTTCAATATGGAACCATCTGTAGAAGTGAAAGGAAGTTTGTGCCAAAAAGATTTCCTCTGGCTAAGCGATGAATGCTTTGATCTAGAAGTTGACTTAATATAAAATTGCCTAATTTGTATGCTGAGAGAGAGAGGAGGTACAGAGCACTGTTAGAGAAGCGTTAGATTTTCCTGAGTTTAGTGTTTTATCAATTGATGCAATTAATTGTTTCTAGTCTATGTGTGTATGTATATGCATTTTATGTATATATATATATGTTTCTAGTCTATGTATATATACACATATACATCATAAGACTATATATAAATACATATTTGTAGTATATATAAAATATATAAAAATATATGTAAGGAAATATAACATTTTCTTATTGAAAAGGGGGAAATTAGTAAAGAACAATTATTGTATAGTTAAACTTATGTAATATATGAGTATACCCTAGAAAAAAGATCAATTCATATTTGTCTGATATATACATATGTATAAGACAGTTATTACTTGTCCTATATAGAAAGAAAACTTACTACATTTGAGATAGTATTTAACATGTTTGGAATGACTCCAAAAATGATTTGAAATAACGTGACTATTAGATGAAAATTGCCCTTTGAACATATTACCTACTGTGTGTAATTGTTACTACTGTAAGAAACTTATCACTAGTATTATAAGCATCCTTAATTGTAAATTATTGTTTTAAACCCAATTTTACATAAGATAACGCATTGCAGTGCATGTTGGTGTCAGTCCTTCTGATTTCAGACAGATCTTGAGTGCAGATGGGGACTGAGGAATGAGTTGAGGAGAGAGAGCTGAGAGTTCAGAGAAACCAAGACTAGAATTCGTAGGTCAGAGGAACAGTGACAGGGCTGCACAGAGAGAGAATTCCAGATGGCAGCAGAGTGCTCCCCTCCAGCATTTGGCTAAGTGCTGATCAGGGCATGTGTCTGAGGTTAGGGAAAACCACCTCAAGGATTGGGTGTAACAAGGCATGGCATTCACACAAAGGCAGTCATAGTGCATGTTCTCACCCCACCTTCCCGACTGGAAAACCTCAAAGTTTACAGGGTGCTGTACACAGAAGGGTTTTGCCTCAGTAGTGGGGAAAAATTAGCCTACAACAAAACTGCAAAAGTTCCAAATAACAAATCTTATAAACCAGATCCAGAGGATCAAAACATTCCTAAGGAATTTTAATAAATCTCAAAATTAAGCATAAGAATGTTTATAGAAATAAATATATCTAACACTCACTATGTAAAATTCACAGTGTTAGAAAACCAATGAAAAGTTACCAAGGAAGTGTTAGAAGTAGTAAGCACTGATATTAAAACAATTATTATACCTGTACTGCCTATGTCCAAAAGGAAGTAGAAACAAAGAAGATAAAAAGTAATGCAAAACAGACTTTCAAATTTCTAGAGATGAAAATTACAATGTCCAAGATGAAAATAAATCGGATGTAATTAAAGACAAACTAAATATGGTCAAAAAAAGCTTAATGAACAATAAGCAAAGGGGTAAATAAACTGTACTATATTCATAAAAAGTAATAAAATGACAAAAAGGAATGAATTATTGACATACACAACATGAATAGATCTCACATATGCTGACAGAAAGCAGACAGACAAAAAGGGTATATATGGTGGAATTGAACATATACGAAGTTCTACAAAAATGCAAATTATTGCATGGTGACAACAGATTAGTTGTTGCCCGGGATTAGAGGGGTAGGTAGAGTTGGAAAGAATACATTAAAAAGACCACGAGGAAACTTTTTTGTCAACAGACCTGTTTATTATTTTGATTGTGGTGATAGTTTCATGGTTTTATACATACATCAAAACTCATCAAATTGCATACTATAATATGTGCATTTTATTATATAAACAACTTAATAAAGCTGTTTTCATATTAATTTACATGAAAGTATGAAAGAGCATGTAATGGATTTTCCTATCTCTTCAAACTTGTGTTTTAAAGACTTGAAATTACCACTGTAATGTTCAAAGGAGCAGTTTTACAGGGTTCACCACTGTAAAAATTTATATAACCTCATTTTTCTTCAAATTAAAAAAATAACATTGATTTAATGGCAACAATGAGATTTCATTTTTTATTATCTATAAAATTGCAACCACGTGTGGTAAAAAAAATCTCTCTGGGTCTCTTACGTATTTTCTGACCTTGAGAGTAGAGGCAGTGACTTCTAATTTTCCAGATTATCTTTTCAAAGACTCACCATTCAGTCTAAGAACTGAACATGACTCTTACCTTGATATCACTTGCATGACTCTGGTGACCTTTCCTCTCTTCTGATCCCCTCAGAGGTAACCACTATCTTCAGTTTTGCATTTAAAATTTGTTTGCTATGAATTTAAGCTTTACCAAATAAATTGAGAGAATTTATGGGTTATTTTTCTGTTTTTTTTGACATATCTCCTAGTGTTAAATATGCAAGAACAGTTAGGCAAACAACTAATAACAATGTCTGCATCATAGTGTGATATTTTCAGTTTTTAAAAATTCGATTGTGCCAAATTATTTTCTTGGGGCTTCCCTGGTGGCTCAGTGGTTGAGAGTCCGCCTGCTGATGCAGGGGACACGGGTTCGTGCCCCGGTCCGGGAAGATCCCGCGTGCCGCGGAGCAGCTGGGCCCATGAGCCATGGCCGCTGAGCCTGCACGTCCGGAGCCTGTGCTCCGCAACGGGAGAGGCCACAACAGTGAGAGGCCCGCGTACCGCAATAAATACATAAATAAATAAATAAATAAAATAAAAAAGGCTCTGCTTTCCCCCATTTAAAAATAAATATTTTCTTAATCTCTTGGATCACCATATTCACCCAACAGAACACTAATGTGTGTAACAGTTGCACTACTCCCCTGCCATCTCTTAGTGAGATCTCTCTGTGCTTTCAATTGGTACGTGCCTTATCATTAGTGACACTAATCACTTTTTCATATGGTAATGATTCTTTAAATTTTCCCCCCTAAATCCCTGATTTTTTCCCCATATTTTCTATTTGTAATTAAAAAAAATTTATTGGAATATAGTTGCTTTACACTCTTGTGTTAGTTTCAGGTGTACAGCAAAGTGAATCAGCTATACCTATACATATATCCCCTCTATTTTGGATTTCCTTCCCATTTAGGTCACCACAGAGAACTGAGTAGAGTTCCCTGTGCTATACAGTAGGTTCTCATTAGTTATCTATTTTATACATAGTATCAATAGTATATGTATGTCAATCCCAATCTCCCAATTCGTCTCACTCCCTGCTTCTCCCTTGGTATCCATATATTTTTTCTCTATGTCTGTGTTTCTATTTCTCCTTTGCAAATAAGATCATCTATATCATTTTTTTAGATTCTACATACATGTGTTAGTATACAATATTTGTTTTTCTCTTTCTGACTTACTTCACTCTGTATGACACACTCTAGGTCCATCCACGTCTCTACAAATGACCCGTTTTCGTTCCACTTTACGGCTGAGTAATATTCTATTGTATATATGTACCACTTCTTCTTTATCCATTCCTCTGTTGATGGACACTTAGTTTGCTTCCGTGTCCTGGCTATTGTAAGTAGTGCTGCAGTGAACATTGGGGTGCATGCATCCTTTTGAATTATGGTTTTCTCTGGGTATATGCCCAATAGTGGGATTGTTGGGTAATATAGTAGTTCTATTTTTAGTTTTTTAGGAACCTCCATACTGTTCTCCATAGTGGCTGTATCAATTTACATTCCCACCAACAGTGCAAGAGGGATCCCTTTTCTCCACACCCTCTCCAGTATTTATTGTTTGTACATTTTGTGATGATGACCATTCTGACTAATGTGAGGTGATACCTCATTGTAGTTTTAATTTGCATTTCTCTAATGGGAAAATGAAATGTTTTATCTGGGCATTTTGTGTGTGTGTGTGTGTGTGGTATGCGGGTCTCTCACTGTTGTGGCCTCTCCTGTTGCAGAGCACAGGCTCCGGACGTGCAGGCTCAGTGGCCATGGCTCACGGGACCAGCCGCTCCGCGGCATGTGGGATCTTCCCAGACCAGGGCATGAACCCATGTTCCCTGCATCGGCAGGCGGACTCTCAACCACTGCACCACCAGGGAAGCCCGCGGAAAAGCTTTGATGCCTAAAAATGTCTTCTCATCTACTAACTGATGGTTGGCACTCAACTCTCATCCTTTTATCTCGGAATCTCATCCCTTTAGCTTAAATCTTTTTTTCCCATTAAAATTCAAATACTGGTTGTGCTTTAAGATCGTAGTCATTTTTACCTCAGCCTGAATGATCCAAAAGCAAGTTTTGATGATGTGCAAGAGGGAAGAGAACTTGAGGGCATAAGTGTTCTGCAGAGGGTATTAGGGAATAGAGAAGACAGAGCAATAAATAGACTCACAGGGGAAACTCAGAAAGTGGAGCTTGATGAAACAAGCAAACATCACGGTTTTGCTAAGGTCTATTCTAATTAGTTGTTATTCGTGTGTAAAAGTTTGCCTAAAAAGCATAACCTATGAGTGATTTGTGCCCCTGCATATTACGGATGTATAATAAAATTCAAACAGTGCAAGGAACACACAGATGACCACATGGCCTCAGCCATGCTCCATTTTGTAGTCTGCCCACTTTGAGCATCAGAAAATGGATTGTAGAAATCTGGTTCATCTTATTTTAAACTTCTCATTCCCCAAATTGGAAATAGTATTTATTTAAAAACCAGGTTCTTTATAAAGATCGCAAAAACACTACAAAGTATTCATTGAAAAGAACCTAACATTTACTACTGTAGTACATTATGTACAATTTATTGACTATTTCTACTGAATATACATGTATGTATTACATAATCTAACATTTATATTAAGTATAACTATAATATGATTTTTTTTTAATTTATTTTATTTATTTATTTTTGGCTGTGTTGGGTCTTCGTTGCTGCATGCGGGCTTCCTCTAGTTGTAGCAAGCAAGGGCTACTCTTCGTTGCGGTGCGCGGGCCTCTCATTGCGGTGGCTTCTCCTGTTGCGGAGCACGGGCTCTAGGCACACGGGCTTCAGCAGTTGTGGCACGTGGGCTCAGTAGTTGTGGCTCGCGGGCTCTAGAGCGCAGGCTCAGCAGTTGTGGCGCACGGGCTTAGTTGCTCCGCGGCATGCGGGATCTTCCCGGACCAGGGCTCGAACCCGTGTCCCCTGCATCGGCAGGCGGACTCTCAACCACTGCGCCACCAGGGAAGCCCCTATAATATGATTCTTGTGTCAACCCTGACAAAGCTGGTGAAATCCTTTGCTACAAAAATATGTCTCTGCCTTATAGTTTTGTTTCAGTATTAGTTTCCACATTTGTCAGCAAGATACTTTTCATCCTACTAAACTAATAGGCCACTTAGTTGAATACTGGATAAAATACAAATGGCAGAGAATTCTCCATTTCTGTTTATAATTTTTAAAATTTCAACTAAAAGTGCAAAGCTTTCATCAATTTCTGTAGCTTGCTCTCTTCCTAAACCTACTTGCTTCTTCCATCACTATTTAAGTTTCTGGTTTTAAATAACTGTGACTCTCCTTTAATGTGTTCTCTGTTAAAGGCTTTCTCTCCCTTTAGAATTGTTAGTAGGAGAAGTGGTATTTTTGTGGGAAGAAAACTGCATCTTCTCTACTACCCAGCTGTCAGGACTATAGAGCTACATCCTCAGTTGTATAATCAGAAACCTGGCCTGGCATCAACTAGTGGGATTAATAACCACTTTTTCAATTCCTTGCAATTAAAATATTTACATCAACTTCTCTTTGTTTTAACAATAACATATAGAACCCAGTGTGGGTGTGGCTCATGATTCTGCTTCTCTGACTCATGATCTTAGACTTCTTGCTTCCAACTTCCTAATGAATGTGCCCTTTAGCAATTGCTGGGGGCCAGGTTTGTTTACTGCTACTCCTTTCCATCAGTTCAATGCCACGAGGCATCTCTTGAATGCATTTCTTTGCTACAAAGTATTTCTCTCCCCTGCCCTCACCCCACTCTCAGGTTCTGTTGCTTATTTAAGATTTGCATCTGTAAAGAGTCCTTTGGGTTTGTTTCCTTGGTGGACTGGCTGTCTTCCAAGATTTTGTTGTTAATCTTGTCTGACATTTTAAAGATGACCTTTTGGTGTTTTTATAAAACTTCTCAAGAAAAGGAAAACAGAAGTGCTCATCTAACCCTCTTCTAAAGACTATGCAAAAAAGCCAGTTGTTTTAAAACATTATGGCTGGTGATATAAATGGCTGCAGCATATTATATCTACACCTGCATGTTTTTAACTTCCAGAAACTAAAAATCAGCTCTGCAACATGCAATCAGCCATGAAGAAAGAAACAAACAAAAACCCAGTATTGAAAATTTTCTGCCTGATACCTGAATGTATTGGTGAACAAGCCTGCTACTTCTAGTATTTACATAAAGACAGTAGTCAAATAACCAATGCAGTAAAACAAACAATTCTTCTGTGAGAAAAAAGAATGATGCTACTTAGAGTTGACGGACATGAACTTTAGGAATTTTAGAGCTGAAAATAATCTTGGAGGCCTCCTTTTATAGATGAGGAATATGAGGTCTATGGTGGTTAAGTGAATTGTCCAAGCCAGAGATGGGACTAGGGTCAAAGTTGAGGTCTTCTGCCAGGATGTTGAGCTTACTCTTTGAACTTGCTGGGTGTTTACATATTGCATCAACAGAGCCCATATGTACTGGATTTTCTTCCATTTGCTAATAGAAGCAAGTTAGTGCCTTTACAGGTATTGTAGTATAAAATCAGCCCATTCAGTCAAACTAGTCAAAAATTAGTCAATCTAGGAGTCCCAAAGAGACAATGCTTTGCAGGCTTTTTCTTTTCTTTTCTTTTCTTTTCTTTTTCCACTGGAAATGGGAATTAGATAGATAATGCATGTTTGTGTGTATGTATGTATATATATATATATATATATATATATATATATATATACTTATATCTTGTTCAAATTTAAAAGAATACAATTTTTTATAGTCTATGTATGACATAAAAATAGAACGTCATTAATCAAATACATTTGCAGTATTTATTTTTGTAAGTAACTTCCTTTCTTTATGTATCTATACAGTTTTAAAGATAATGGGACAACACAGAAATATTATTCATTTTCAAGCTAACACTGATAAATAATGTTTTGTAAGTGCCCTAAATTATGTAAAGACTAAAAGTTCCATTGTTCTATCTATTCTATGGAAAGTGGTTGATGTTTAGCTATGAAATAATGTATCAATCTCAGGAAACAATTCTTAGGTTAAAAAACTCATTTTCCCCGTGATGTCTTTTCACAAAGATTTAATTCAAAGAATTTGCCTTTGTAAGATCTCCATCACTTTTCACCATTGTTCCCATGCATGTTCCTGTTAAGAGTGCCTGATTCTGTTGCTAAGCAACCTTGCAGTCTTGTTGGGTCATGATGATGAACTAATAATTATTTAAAATGTGTCTGTTTGGATAGGGTCTTTTAAAGAATATCATGATACTTTTGTGTAAGAGGCTGGGTAAGAGGGTTCTTCATTTCAACTTACAGTTCGACAGGAATATAAGTGACAGAATGATGTTTTCCAGGAGAGTTGGAAGAATGCCAAGAGTACACTAAAAAGCACTAGGTCTTACTTCCTCCCGGTATGCTTTTTTTCTAGAAAAGGGTAAAAGTCAGTCAGATGACAAGTCAAGAAATTTACCAAAGGACTTCAAAGAAATATGAGGAACATCAATATTCCTTTTATTGACTCGATTAAATTATTATGTTTTTCCTTCTCATCCCAAATTCTTAAGAAAAATTGTCAAGCCATATTATGTTGAAAAATAAGTCCCATGTAAGCGAGACATGGGTATTTGAATTTTATCAGGCCTCCAGAGAAAACTAAATTGTTGATTAAATCCTCGTCCTGCTTGCTCTTGTCCCAGACATCCCTCTCCAGTTCAGGAATATCCTCCTTTAAATAGCTTATTTAACCATATGGGACTGATGCCAGTAGCCTTAATATTTTCTGTACGGTATACTGCGATATATAAGGGGACTACCATCATATCTCTAGCATGTAGTGAGAGTTAGTAAATAGCATTCCCAGTGTGTATCTGGAAAAACAAAAAGGTTGTTCCTTTAAACCATCTTTTTTGGTGATAAAGCAAAGAATCAAAGGTATTTCATTACTAAAGAATCCGAGAACGTCCTAACTAAGAGAAGAGCACTTCTAATGTCATCTCAAAATCCATCCAATCCAGAAGCAGAGCTGATGGTGCTACCAAGAGACAGAGTCTCCTTGTGGTGACACCACCTTCAAAAGTTTTGCAAGGTACCCCCAAACATCACCAGTTTTCTTTACAACCTTGCTTGTCTCTAGTATTTAAAGACACATCTGATACTTATTGATTCTATTTATATTTTGAGGGTGATCCCTTCTTAGGGATATCATCTCATATGCAAAGTTAAAAGTATTGATCATTTTTCTCTCCTAAACTTAAACTATTATAATTTATGTTTAAGGCAGCCAAATTTAACAGCTTTGGGGCCATAAAGGTGAGTGTTTAAATCTTGGTTCACTGTTCTGTAGGTGGTATATGGCCACTCCAGGTATCAGTTTTCTTACTTATAAAATAGGGTTTGCAGTGCTTTCTTCACAGATAAAGGATTAAATTTGATATGCTAACATAGTGTCTGCCATATAGTGTACATTAAACGTGAGCCCTCTTTCCTATCTCCACTGGGTGTGGCCAACTTCTAGTTTTCTAGGATTTACTAGAAAATTTCATACCTTCTAGGAATATATGGCTTCTGATCATATTCCCTTACCATCTTCATTTTACTAAACTAAAGGCTCTTAAATTTTTTGTAATCCCCACATTCTTATTTCCTATCTCAGCTACTTTTCTGTTAATTTTTTAGAATTCAGTTTATTTTAGCAGGCATTAATTGAGGTAAGGGGAATTACAGTAGGTCCTGTGGTTACAAATGTAAACAGGATCCCCGTTCTCAGGTACCTTACAGTCTAGTGTCAAGAGTAGTAAACAGACAAAAAATTGCAATTTGACCTGATAAATTCTGTGATATTGGTAAGCCTGTGACAACACAAGGGAAATATCTAAATCAGATTAGGGAGGATGGGAGATTAAAGGTAAAGGAGCTTGCCGTACTTGTAGGCTTTTCTCTAGAGTTGGCAAACATCTTTACCTGTGTTCAAGGTTTAGATTGACCAAGACAGCCTTCACATTCCTTTCAGCTTAATAAAACTTTAGACAGGTTTCTTCCTGACTTAGAGGCCCTTGACCTCCCCTTATTTAGAACATTTACTCTAAAAAACATGCAAATTCTTTTTTCACCCCTTTGACACGTAAATCTTCTTCTAGTAATCTTGCCAGATTTACAACCCAGGAATGTCTTCCTCACGGACATGGGAGCCATTTTTCGAAATGTAATCATCAAGAAAGATAGCACCGCATTCTCTGTGGGAGGGCAAGAGTCTAACTTCAATAAGTGCTGATTAGCAAACACAGATGGCCTAATCACATTAACCAGTCTCCTCCTAATGTCCTCCAGTACCAGTCCACTAGCTCACTCCAGAATTGATAAACTGTCCCACCTTTTGTTTCAGCAGAGTTTAGTCCAATCTCTCTCTCCAGTTGCAATCGTTTTCAATAAACTTTCCCTTGCCTGTTTAAGTCTGTCCTTGGACAGGATGCATCCAGGTTTTGTACAAGGGGGAAAAACTGATTTTTGCCCAATAATCTACTCACTGATGCCTGGCACTTGGTCAACTTTTGTAATTGCTGATTAAAATAAGTCCATCATGTCAATGTCTAGGGGGAAATGTTTTCAATGGCTCTAAACACTTTGAGCAGTGATAAATGAAATCTCTGAGTTCACCATCTTCTAACTGGAACTAGAATTATTTTTCCAAAAATATGTTTCTTTACACTTATGCACAAAATGAGCCTCTGCCTCAAAGAGACTGTGAGTAGGCTCAAGTATCCACTCGTCCTAATAGCTTTATACTCGTTCTTTTGGTATTTCAATTATCTCAAGTGTTCAGAATCATGAATAAAGTTGGGAGCAATTCATGATGATGTTAATCAACTATAAATTGCTCAACAAGGGCTCCCCTTATTATACTCTCCATGAAGCTCCCTAGAGGATCAGCTCAGGTACTGGCCTCATGCACAGTCTACATTGAGAGGATTTCCAATAATTGATGGTTTTAGCCAAAATTTTGAATTCTAAAAATGGATGGAAATTTGGAAATTCTAAATCAATCATAGCAAATTACAAATTATCATCAAGAAAGACTGCATAATAAAAATTTCTAAAGGTTACTGTAGAAATTAAGCTTAAATTCAAATTTAATTCTAAGGTAAATAAAAACATGTACTCCATTTTCTTTTTTTCATTATAAAATTTATAAAACCAGAATTTTCCTTCTAATGTGCGCATTGGGTGTACTTGCTTTTTCTTTCCAAAAAAAGTTTCACTAACTTAAGGACATATACAACATATGGCACCTTAGAATTAAGGAAATATGGGAGAATGATTTTGATTACCTCCTCATGCTACATGAAAATTCATTACTTCAAACTTTCTTGAACAATTTTTTAAAAGATGCCAGTTATCTAACTCATACAAACACCCATATACATATGTACATCTTTCTTGTTGGGGAACAGACTTATATTAGTGTAAATAAGTGGTCATTAAAGTTAATGGGTTCATTTTATATAGTTATAATTTAAGATATAGTAGAAATTGGTTTGAACATGATATATACCTTTTTAAAATATATTAGAGACTTATAGAACCACCTCACAGTGACTGTATTTGTCCATTATGAGGTTTAGAATATACTTTACTACTTAAATGAGTTGAGTATGATATTTTATCATTATACCTTTGCTTTTATCATATATTGTGGATGTAGAGTCTTTGGTCAGAAACACCCTCTATATTATAAAAACATCATTATAGAAAAATGCAGTATTCTTTTAATATATAATTTAACATGAAACTAGGACAGATTTTCAGCAGAAGAAGGGAGCTGCATATATTTGGCTTTTACTGGCAGGCCTGTTTCTGCCCAGTAATTACCCAGTCTTTACATACATGTTACAGTTCAGTGCTTTTAAGGAAATCCAGCTTTCTTTGCTCTCTGATCTTTTCTTCTCACAAAATACTTAGCAAACACATAGCTATTAGCTCCATAGGAAGTGGTTGTATATATCAGGTATTTTTCACAAGCCCACTTAACCAAGGTACCAAGTAATTTGACTAGAATCCAAACCAAATCAGTTGAAGAGCTAAGTGTGCAAAAAATCCTGTAACACACTAGATTCCAATGAGCCACAGTTTTATTAACACTGCATCACTTAGCAAACTCAGATGGGGTCTTTGGGTCTTTATGTTGAGTTTCTTTAATTGGCAAATGCTTAAGAGCACACTTTATTGATTGATTGATTGATTGATTAAAGAATCATCTTTTTTTTAAATTTATTTATTTTGGGCTGTGTTGGGTCTTCATTGCTGCACGTGGACTTTCTCTAGTTGCGGGGAGTGGGGGCTACTGTTCGTTGTGGCGCGCGGGCTTCTCATTGCGGTGCCTTCTCTTGTTGCAGAGCACAGGCTCTAGGCACGTGGGCTTCAGTAGTTGTGGCACACGGGCTCAGTAGTTGTGGTGCATGGGCTTAGTTGCTCCACGGCATGTGGGATCCTCCCGGACCAGGGCTCGAACCTGTGTCCCCCGCATTGACAGGTGGATTCTTTTCTTTTTTTTTTTTTTTTTGCTATACGCAGGCCTCTCACTGCTGTGGCCTCTCCCGTTGTGGAGCACAGGCTCCGGACGCGCAGGCTCAGCAGCCATGGCTCATGGGCCCAGCCGCTCCCCGGCATGTGGGATCTTCCCGGACCGGGGCACGAACCCGTGTCCCCTGCATCGGCAGGCGGACTCTCAACCACTGTGCCACCAGGGAAGCCCCGACAGGTGGATTCTTAACCACTGCGCCACCAGGGAAGTCCCTAAGAGCCCACTTTAAATGCAGTTACACAATGACATCATGATAAGAAATGCTATAGGAATATAGGCATAGAAAAAAAATTATCATCACTCACATATGCCCTGAGCATTTTCTGCTGAAGAGAGAATCTGAACTCCATAATGAGGGTACTAATACATTACATGCTTCTGATAGTAAGTTCTTATCACTTGAGAAATATCATTAAACATTATATCTCTGCAGCTTAATCCTTCTTAACCTGAAATATACCTTTAGAAATAATATTTTAACAGTTTGAGAAAATTCAGCTATTACATAGCTATTTATCTAAATATTTACGTGAGATAATTATGAAGGCATTCTATTAATAATTTTGTGAAGACATTGTAATAACAATTTAGTCTTAGAATTTTAGAAAAAAAATAAACCAATAAAAAGGTACTTCTTTTGGTTCAAACTGTACAAATGAAAATTCTGAAGCTAAGTAAATTGGGCAAAGTATGTTGCTGTTTCATAAGTTAATGAAAGTAAATTTATTTATTAAATTTTTATTTATTTATAGTTTCATGGGTTTATAACACATAAGGTTCATGTGTATAATATTATATTTTGACATTTATATAAACTACAGTGTGCTCACCACCAAAAGGTTAGTTGTCAACTGTCATCATATTGTTGACCCCCTTTACCCATCTTGCCCTCCCTCCACCCCCTTCTCCTCTGCTAACCACTACTCTGTTCTCTGTATCTATTTGTTTCAGTTTGGTTTCTTCATTCATTTTGTTTTGCTTGTTTTTATATGCCACATATGAGTTAAATCATATGGTATTGGTCTTTCTCCATCTGGTTTATTTCACTTAACATAATACCCACAAGGTCCATCCATGTTGTCCCAAATGCCAAGATTTCATCTTTTTATGGCTATTATTCCATTGTAAGTGTGTGTGTATCTTCTTTATCCATTCATCCATCAGTGAACACTTAGGTTGTCTCCACATCTTGTCTATTCTAAATAATGCTGTGATCAACACAGGGGTGCATATATCTTTTCAGATTAGTGTTTTTGTATTCCTTGGATAAACACCCACAAGTGGAATAGCTACATCATATGATAGTTCTAGTCTTAACTTTTTGAGGAATCTCCATGTGATTTACCATAGTGGCTGCACTAATTTACATTCCCACCAAAAGTGCACAAGGGTTCCCTTTTCTTCACTTCCTCTCCAGCACTTATTTCTTGTCTTTTTGATAATAGCCATTCTAATGGGTGTGAAGTGATATCTCCCTGTGGTTTTGATTTACATTTCCCTGATAATTAGTGATGTTGAACATTTTTCACATGCTTGTTGGCCATCTATATACCTTCTTTGGAAAAATATCTATTCAGTTTCTCTGCTCGTTTTTTAATTGGATTGTTAGCTTTTTTGTTGTTGAGTTGCTGGAATTCTTTATCTATTTTGGATATTAGATACATGATTTGCAAATATCTTCCCCCCTGTGGTAGGTTTTCATTTTGTTGATGTTTCCTTTGTTGTACAGAAGCTTTTTAGTTTGATAATAGTCCCATTTGTTTAGTTACGCTTTTGTCTCCTTGCCTGAGGAGGCATCTGCAGAAAGATATTGCTAAAACCAAAGTCAAAGCGAATACTGCCTATGTTTTCTTCTAGGAGTTTTATTGTTTCAGATCTTACATTGGAGTCTCTAATCCATTTTGAGTTGATATCTATGTATGGTATAAGATAGTGGTCTAGTCTCATTCTTTTGCGTGTGGCTATCCAGAAAAACTAAATTTAGATGCTCTGCATCCTTTCATCAAATTGTCAACCCATTCAGATTAATCTGCAAAACTGCATCAAGAGGTTTGAAGGTAGAGAACTTTTTTACTGTCTAGCTGATTTTTAAGAGTGATTCGGGCAGAGTTATAAATCAAATTACTGCAAAAAACGTTCTGGCTAGTCCATATCAGTCACTTTCCTAAATTTCAAGGTTATTGACTGCTCAACTTATCTTATGACTTTAAATTTGAAAGCCTCAAATTAGCAACAAGTTCTCATAGGATTCAAAGCAGTAGGGGTTTTACAGAATGATTCTGTTAAATTAATCTTTTCCTCATTTGAAACGTAGATGATTAAGATACATATTAATTTATTCAGAAAAGTCATACATTTTTTCAATGGAAAAAATCTTCCCTTCTGTGCTCCCTAGGGCTATTTGTGTGCAAAATTTAACAAATATTGGTTCAACTCTTTTTTTTTTCTGATTCAAAACTTCAGCATGAGTGATGATTAGTTGGATGGCTAACGAGACAGTAATCTCCTCAAACATCTTTTAACCCACTGGTACATTCTACATGAAGCAGCAGCTCAGTAACTGTTGAATGAACGAGTGGACAGATCCCACTTACCCAGAAGACTGAATTCTTCTTTAAGAATCTGAGGTTTAATTTTGTGGTCAAATGTTTAGAAATGGAAATAGAACTCAAAGTTCCACTTGACTTATAACGTGACTTCTGTCCTCAGCAGATGGTTAAAAAGGTTAGTTCTACCAGTGGCTTCAGAAAACATACAGAAGGTGTTAGCAGAACCATGATATTTATGGTATATATTTGATTGTTTCAAGAACTGAGTGAACAGGTAGTACTTGTAAGGGCAATCAGGTGCCAGTTTCAATGGTCAGGCCTGAACTGCAGGGGTTCCACACTCAGCCCTGCTCCTTGTTAATTCTGGCTTCACTCATTATGCTTCCTGATGCTGCCACACAGCTCCTTATTTTGAGGTAACAGGTGATCTGACTATGCTTTTTTTGTTTGTTTGTTTTTCTGTGGTTACACAGAAAGCTAGAGTCAAAAATTTGTGTGTACTCTGAGAATGATACTTTGGATATATTGCTATTTATGATAAGCCCAGATTTACATGTTTACCTCGAACTGGAAAAAAATTGCTAACTAGAATTTCCCCCGTAAAAGTAATTACTGACAATGTCTTCCTCCTGAACCACATGGACCTATATCAAGGCTGCTTATCTGTGCAAGATACCAAAGTTGTTACCACAGGACTATGCTATCAGAAGCAGATTTTCTGCCAGTGGGCTGGGCCAGCTTTTGCAAACTACAGGAAACCTGGGTTCCTAAAATAACCTAAGGGACACTCCTGATCTAAACTCAAACAGAATGGGGTTAATACATAAATCCTTGCAGGAAGTTTGGACACTGAAAAGATCTGTCACTGAGGATGGCGATTCAGCTTAACAAATGAGGCAATGAGACTGATGGAATACGCCCTTTCCAAAGAAGTTACAATGATTTCCGTTGATACTATCAGTATTTCCACAGTCCTCTGTTTCCAGGAGGTTATATATAGTATCACAGAAGAACCCTGAGAACAGATAATCAAGCCTTTATAAAGAATCAGAGAAATATATTAAATGCCTCTTAACAAGGAGAATTGAACTTTTTTACTAACAATAACCATTATTATCATTATAGAATTATTATATTGTTCTTAATATTTTATTATTAAATAAATATTATCTGCAGGGAAGGCAGATTGGCATCACATAAGTGTTACGTCACTGAAAACTAATCAATACACACACAAAATAATGTGCTAAGGCTACACTAGGGAGTCTCACTTCTGATCTCAAGGTTATGCCAGTTTATCCCAATTTCTCAACAAAACTCTTTATCAAACTTATTGTATCTTATCCCGCACTATATCGGAACTGTTTTAAAAAGGATCTTGTTAGTCATTTTCCTTAAAAAAAAAAAGAGAAATCCAAGTCATGCCTTTTCTATGAAATCTTTGGAGGTTGCTATGACAATGTTATTTGTAGCTCAGCCCACAATTCATATTCTTCAGCTTTTACCCAAAGTAACCTGGTTCTGCTTGCTAGGTATCATCTTCTAAGACTCCAAGAGATATTGCCAAAGCTTTCTCCAGAGACTAGGATTGGAAAAATGACAGCATTATTAAATGCTGAACTTTACAAAAATCATTTCTATTTTGAGCACCCTAACATAGTATTCGTCATTTTGCATAATCCTTTTTTTTTAAACAAGGATGTACATTTTTACATGGTTGCAATTACAGCAAACACAGGGTTTTGTGTTATTCCTTCACCATTTCCAATAACGAAAGCATTTTTCATATATTACAATTGGGGGATTATTTTAATGTTAAAGAATACATGATATTTAATGGATACAATCTATATTTAATTTAATCAGATTCCTATTACTAGCTATTTGTCTTCATTTTTTCCTTATTACAGATAGATTCACAAATAATATTATTATGAATATTTTTTTCCTCTACAGAATTGTTTCTTTGAATGAGACAGGGTTTATGGTTTGTTTGGCTTGTATCAATAGTATTTATAAAAGTGTAAATCTGAATGTGTTTAGGTGAGGCAAGTACAGTAACCTGTATTCCCATTGCCTTCCCCCAGGCCAACATTGTACATTTAGATTACCTGCTTGACCCTGAAAGCATTTGAATTTTTGACTCCTGGATTACTGGGTCAAAGGCATAAGTATCTTTATGACTTTCAATAACAATGATCATTTAACTCTTCTAAACCAGTTATACATGTATTTCAATGTCACCAACTTTCATTTATTTGAGTACTTTCCAAACGTTAGGTGCTGTATAGGCATTGGGGACACAATGAGCAAGTAAGACAATGAACAGGGAGTTACAATGCAGTCTGAATTAATAGAACTTAGAATAGGGTACTAAGGGAACCCACAAGAGAAGCAGAAACAAGTCTTCTCCAAATCGGGTCATTACATGGGGAAGTGGTAGCAAGTAGAAGAACGGAGGAAGGAGAGAAGTCCAGGCAAAGAGAGCACCACATGCAATGGCCTGGACAACATAAAGCAAGCATATTTTAAGTATTATGAGAATGGAGAGGGTGAGGTTAGTGTTGAAAGACATGAATATATATGAAAAAGCATATATATATATATGATTTTATAATGTAGTCATCATTAGGTATCATTTAATAATTTTTTGTCAAATTTACTAACTATATAAGCATGTTATACATGTAAAGTAGATTTAGTATGCATCGCATCTAAGAAAATCCAATTCCTGACATAATCAGCAGAATGAAAAGTGACACAGAGATTAGAAAACTCCCCAGCACTTGAGAGAAGAGAGGTTTGTGCAGTTTGATGGCAGCACAGGCCCATGTGTAGGAGAAGGGGAGGTGATGGAGCAGCAGGGATAGGTTAGAACAGTTGGAGTGCCTGGAGGGCCAGGCCAAGGAGTTCACTTTGTATTAACTCAATGGTCAATGAAATTGACCATTAGCCATTTTAGAGGAAACAAAATTATAATTAAAACTGTAGAGGAAACACTCATTCCTTTCACTAAAGCAAAATGCAGAACATCCTGGTGTCAGCACTGGAAAACAATCTCCAGGTAATTGAAGCAGGAAAACCACATCCATTTAGGGGTTCTCTCATTTTCATTATGACTGCTACCACCATAGCAGCCTCTAGGCTTCCATTCTAACACTTTTGTCCAGGTATGGAGCAATCAAAAACATCTTGCTTTGTTTCACTTTAGTACAAATGATATAGAAAAGACATCAAAAGAATTTATTAAGTGATAAGAGAGAATAACTGGGAAACAAAGCGTGTGTATGAAATATATAAACAGTCTAGTTTACAAAGAACTACTTTATTCTTTATAGAACACTGTTAGCCCATAGTCCATGTTATTCTACATTGGACACCAATTATCTGTTAACCCTATGAAATAATATGTAAGACGTTATGTGCACTAATATAGTCTTTGTATACAGGATGTGACGGAAGAGGACCTCTACCAATAGATAGAAAAGAAGTTCTTGTAATTGTGTGTTATGCAAGCCAAAAGCGGATGGGGTAATTTGCCAGAAATAATACTATAAGGGATATAAGTAATTTGGTCCAAGTACTCCACTCTCTGGGTTGCATTATTCAAGAGTAAATTTTAGAATGTCTGGAAGCAGAGGTCTTACCCAGTGTTCGAGACATATGAGGTCTCTGAGAATTTCTCTGAAATCACACTGAACATCTTGTGTACATGTATGTGTGTGTGTATATCTCCTGGGAAGTCTTTAAAAGGCTCATAAGCTCTTTTATGGCACTTCTTCAATTCACTTCTGTGCTGGACCTCCCCATTTATGAAAGCAGAAGTTTCAGCCTCTGAGACTTTGGGCACAAGTCAGCAGGTGGTGACAGCTTTCTCTTCCAACACTGCATCTTTTAAGCATTCTTAAGAAAGCAAGCAGCCATCAGTTATGAACATCATTCAGGTGACGTTCTGTATGTATGAACTGTATTTGAGATTAAAAGACGGGGAAGAGATGGGAAGTGAGTAGACATGAGACTATTATAGGGCTCAGGAGAAAAGTGGCAGAATCTAATTACGATGGGATGAGTGGGAATACAGAAATGAGGATGGGCAGAGGATGCACATCCTGGTATTTGGTATATACCGCAGGGTTTTTTTCACCAAGTTGTCATTCTGTGTTTGGAAAACAAAACTGGGGGGAAAATGAAATCAAAGAGTAAGTCAGTGCTTGGCATATAATAGGAATGTAATAAATTTTGGAAAGACTCACACTACCATGGTGAAACTTTTAGTACTAAAGATATATTTAGTATTAAACATATATTCATTTGCAGAACAGACAGAAGTTGGACTTTTATATTACTAATGCTTACAATACTTCAACTTCTGGTCATCTTATACAAGTTCATTAGACCACTGATCGTTGTTGCAATGGAGTTCTGAAAGTTTAATTTTGAGATGTGAATGAGAAATGAGGTCATGGCATAGATGAAGACAGGCAATGAAACTATAAAACTGGTAAGCTTGGTCTATGAGAACCTATATGAGCAAAGAATCTGAAAAAGAATAGATATATGGATATGTATCACTGAATCACTTTGCTGTACACCTAAAACTAACACACTGTAAATCAACTATACTTCAATAAAATTAATTTTTTTAAAAAATTAATTAGTTAAAATTAAAAAAACATTAAGCTTGGTGAAGTGTAGTTGACCTCATTCAGGAAAGTAGAAGTAGGCACTGGTTCTGGAGGATACAGGAGTGGTTTGAATAGAGAGAGGGCCAACTTTACTTCCTAACAGTAAGTTAAAATTAGGGGAATACAGAGATTATAGAATAATAATCAGAAAGTGGCCTAAATGTAAGAAGCAGGCTGGCTCTTTTTATACTAGAGAAAGAGAAAGCTAAATTTGTGGTGGAGATGGTAGGGGAATCATTTGAAACAATCCAGATTTCAATTGAAGTGAAGAGGTCAGAAAATATTAAGGATAAATAAAGCTTAGTTTATTCATTAGGAACATGGAAATTAGGAACATGGAAGTTAGAGTTAGTAAAAACCAGTCTCAAAATGATAATTCTCTAATTTGATAATTCTGAACTAATCAAAAAAAATATGAACTATAGTGCACATTAAGTCAATGTTGAGGAAAATGATGTATTTATTTGAGTACAATTCAGTTGTTATTTTACAATGCTTTAACAAAAGTACACACTAAATACATAGAATTTATATATACTATAGTATAAGTATACTTTTTAGCATAGAAAATTACAAAATTATCTAATCACTTAAAAGAAAATAGCATTATCCTTCTCACAAAGTTCTGAAATTAAAGAAAAAAAATTATGAAGATATAAACTATTCACTGAAGTTTCTGAAATAATCAGAAAGCTTGAATCAAAGAGAGATTGCATTTAAGGAGGATGTGTTATTGTTTAATTCAATGGTTAAAGAAACAGAAAAATTAAATGGGAACACTTTTCTGTGAAACTTTCCCCTCGGGCAGCTGGTATAAATAAGGGAGCTAGTATGGACCCTCCATTTCCCTTGAACAGGTGTTAACTTCTTCCTGTTTAGAGGGTTTCACTTCATGGTTAAGAGCATGGCCTCTGGGCTCAAATCTTTTGTGCCTGAATCCTAGACATGTCACTTGTTAAGTGTGCAACTTTTGGCAAGTTTCTTACTTTCGCTAAGCCTCAATATTTAACTGTGTAATGTGGATAATATTTGTGAGGGTTAAATGCCACTGACAAATGGTAACTGGTATACGTTTAAGCACTCAATAAATTTGTCTATCAGGAGGAGTTTGGACATAGAGGGAGATGGTAGATAGATTCAGAAGGGAAATGTGAGAATTCGTTTAGAGTGAACAGTTTCGAGGAAGATGACAACTGAAAGGGGGGTCCTCCTTCCCATTCAGCTGCTAGAAAAAGAGGTGTGTTTAACAGAACAGAGAAAACAGGCTGAAAACTGGTGGCCCTGTGGGCACTGGAGGAGGGGAAGCATGTTAGAAGTGTTTCACACACAGACCGGAGAAGCTAAATACTACACATCCAACAGAGCTGCGGATATCTATTTCAGTATGTCTGTGGGTCTATCTGTACAATGTTTCTCTTGAAAAGTCAGCAAGCGCTGTGAAGATAGAGCTCCAACCCTCTCTGACACTTGTTTAGGGGAGGGGCGGCAGCAGAGAAATCTCAGGGTGGAAGACAACCTACAAATACCTGCAGGGACATACATGACTACTTTCCACTTTCCTCCTGGTATCAGAAGGCAAACACGCTAGCACCTCTGTCTTGGACTTCCCAGCCTCCAGAACTGGGAGCAATAATTGCTGTTGTTATAATCTACCCAGTTGGTGGTATTTTGTTATAGCAACATGATTGGAGTAAGATAGCATGCTTCTACCCTAGAGGAATAATTCCTAGACTAATTACCTAGTAAAAGTTGTGCATTACCTCAACATACACCAAGTGATGCTGGATGAAGTAAAATCCAGAAACAAGGTTGCTGAAGAGTTCTCTCATGATCGACTCTCACATACTATCACATACCTCAGAGATACTACATATTTACTTGTGTTAGGAGCTTCACATGGCAGTGGTTTTCTTCATGGCAGTGTGAACACCAGCATCACTGCTACTTGCTACTCCTAAAGGAGCTCGAATGCCTCACTCCTCTTCCTTGGGAGCTATTCCAGTTTTCACTTGGCTGATCTTCAAGCTACTTATCATAAGTGTCCATTCTCTTGATTTTCAGGAACACTCATTACTATTATATCCCTCAGGGCAATTTTAGAAGTTTAAAGCAATGAAGAGCAGCTTCTTACGATAAGAAAAAAGAATAAGGTGGGTTGTTGTTCATTTATTGATCATTTATGAGTAGCTGTCATATGCCAGGCATTGGGGCATTGTGCTTTTGACGTCAGAAGCAGTCCCTGCTTTCAAGTGGTCTCTGGTAAAGCTGGGAGGAGTTTCAACTGGACAGAATCGTATAACATAATGAGTAGATAAGTGCCAGGACAGGGTGCCAGGGTGGGAAGGAGGACACAGAGAAAGAATGAGTTCATCATGAAATATTTTTGAAGAACAGGACACCTGATTTGTGCTTTGAAGGAAATGTAGAAGTGTGAAAGACAACAAAAAAGTTTCAGAAGTGAACATTCTAGGCAGAGGCTACAGCAAGATTTAAAAAGCAAGAGGGCACAAACCACAGAGCTGATCTCCCTGTGCTACGTGGCTGCTTCCCACTAGCTATCTATTTCACATTTGGTAGTGAGTGTATATATGTCCTGTGACCACCTAGAGGCGTGGGATAGGGAGGGTGGGAGGGAGACGCAAGAGGGACGAGATATGGGGATATATGTACATGTATAGCTGATTCACTTTGTTATAAAGCAGAAACTAACACACCATTGTAAAGCAATTATACTCCAATAAAGATGTTAACAAAATAAAATTAAATTTTAATAAAGACACGAGGGCATACAGAGCAATGGTGGTCCTAAAGAACTGCCAATAGGTACGTATGACTGGAGTGTAAGATCATTTGAGCAAGTAATGCAAAGGATACCAAAATGTGCAGTGGATAATCTAAGGTAAGGATATATCACCTTTCTTTTTTTCACCCTAGAAATATTTACTGAGTGACTCTTATGTGCCAATGATTGTTGTAGGTTCTGCAGTGAAAAAATCATGACTCTACCTGCACGGAATTCGCATTCTACCTAGGGAAGAGACCGAAAATAAACCAATACCCAAATATTGATATATTGTTTGGCAGACGGGAACAAACATATGGAGAAAACTATATCAGAGATGGAATGGGGCATGTGTAGGTTAATGTGTGCACCTGCATGGGGATGCACAACAGCTGTTTTTTATAGGATGATCAAGGTCTCACTGATGTGGTGACATTTGACCAGAGACTTGAAGGTAGTCATATCCTATCTATTATCATAACCTCTAGTATCATATTCTATTTATATGTGTATGGATTACTTTTCTAGAACATTTCCAGAGGATGAAATCGTAAATGCAAGGGCCTTTGGATGGGAGAACGTTGAGTGTTGAAAGTACAAACTAAGAGGCTGGTGTTCCTGGTGTGGAAAGAGTGAGAAGAGCAGTGGATAAACTGGAGAGCTGGTGGTGGCGAAGGGGGTGCAGAAAAGATAGGGCTTTTTAGAGTCTCTTTAAGTACTTGTTCCCTTGTGGCTCCCCACCTCTTAGACAGAATCAAGGAACTGTCTAGTCACAGGCAGTGGAGAATAGGCATTTGATAGTTTTTGCTAAAGAGTTAAGCTTAAAAGCCTAAAATCTTTATGGACAGAGAGAAATTGTGCTAAATTTCTTCTTTACTACATCAGAGTAATAGATGGATAAGTCCAAAGAATTTTCCACAAAGGGAAAGCACCATCAGGATTTGCGTATTTTTTGTTTTGTCTTGTTTTTTAACAAGAGGGAAGGGAAATTACCGTTACTATTTGTAATCTAGAAAGACTGGGGTAAAGAGAGGTTAAATGGCTCATTCACTGCAAACCTGGGCTTAAGAGGACAGTCAAGAGTGTTCAACATGATGCCCTCGGGCAATCACTTACTCAGAGGAGGGCCAATTACTTTTTAAAGTAACTTTTTAAATTAACTTTAGAATGGTAAAAGCTTAGAGACTCCTCTGGTGTTTTCAGAACATGCATCTTATCTCGAGTATGCATGTGGCTTTCCTAATTTCTCTGGACACATGTGTACTTTTTGTAGGTTCTAATTTCCCAAAGAATCTCCCCCAACTTTGGCTCCTGCATCTTCTGTGGTCTATTGTATTTCAATGCACAGTCTTCTGCCCCAGCCATCTGTGCTTTGTTAGTTCACCTTGCATTTTTTTTGAGCATTGACCACTGCTTTTCCAGACTGTGTTCCAAGTTAGCTAAGACTAAGAGATAAGCATCTTGTGTCAGTCCTTCAGGTAGCTCCCAGACAGGTTAGAACAGATACACATAATAATCTGAGAATACGGTCTCTTCTGCTCCCTCCTGAAGCAGGATTGAGGGTCCCATACTAGGAATGGTCTGCTGCTACTTTAAGACTATCACTGCATTAAGACTCCACCACTTTAACACCATCACTACACTAACAGTGGATGGGGCAAGGGCAAGTAAAAATGCCACAAAGCTTTCCTGCCATTTTCAAATTGCCTCTTCCCTGGTTCACTATGTGTTTGGTTGCTATAAATCTTTGGCTGATTTCAGGACTAAGAGAAACTCAAAGAACCCCACAGCAAAAAACAGTATAATCAAACTCTCAGAAGCCAAACGACACAGAAAGAATCTTTTCTCCCAAAGGAGAAAGAAAAAAGAAATTTGTTACAAAGCAGGGATCCTCAAAAAGATTAGAGCTAATTTCCTATATGAAACCACGGAAGCAAGAGGCCAGACATATTTAAAGTGCTGAAAGAAAAAAAATTGTCCACCAAGAATTCTATATTTGGCCAAACTGGTTTCAAAACGTAGGGAGAAATTAACGCATTCCCAGATGAACAAAGGCTGAGGGCATTTATTTTACAACTTCCTACCACTGCCCTGTGAGAAATGCTAAATTGAACCTTCAGGTTGAAATGAAAGGATACTAGACAGCATCTCAAAGCTGTAGAAAGAAATAGAAATCTCCAGTAAAGATAAATACATGGGCAAATACTAAAGCCAGTATTGTGTTATTGGCTTGTAGCTCTACTTTTTATTTCTTACATGATTGAAAAAACAAATGTATAAAATAATCAAAAATCCATGTTATTGGGCTCACAAAGTAAAAAGGTGTAATTTGTGACAATAATAATGTAAAGAGGAGGAACGGAACTGTAGAGGAACAGAGTTTCTGTGTGCTACTGAAGTTGGTTTCAATTGAAATTATATTGTTTTAACTTTAGAATGGTAAATGTCATCTTCTTGATAACCACAAAGAAAATATCAATAGACCATATGCAAAAAGAAATGAAAAGGGAATCAAGAGTTCACCACAAGAAAATCGGCTAAGCACAGAAGTCAGTAATGGAGTAAATGAGGGGCAAAAAATGCATAAGACATACAGAAAACAAGCAGGAAATAGAGAGAATCAAGTTCTTCCTCATCAGTAATTTTTGAAAAAGTAAGTGGATTAAGCTCTCCAATAAAAAGATAAACATTGGCAGAATGGACTTTAAAAACAACCATAATCCAAGTATATGCTGTCCGCAAAAAACTCACTTGATTTCAAAAGACACAAGTTGCTTGAAAGTTAAAGCATAGAATAAAATATCCCATGCAAATAGTAACAAAAAAGAAGGAAAGAGAGACAGAAAAAGAAAGGAAGGAAGGAAGGAAGGAAGGAAGATAGATCTGGGATGGCTATGCTACTATCACACAAAATAAACTTTAAATCAAAAACTATCACAAGAGGAAAAGGAGGCCACTATATGTTGATAACAAGTTCAATCTATCAAGAAGATAGAACACCTATAAACATATATGTACCAAACAACCCCCAAATATGTGAAGCAAACATTGACAGAATTGAAGGAAGAAATAGATAGTTCTAAAATAATAGTTGGAGATCAATACCTTGCTTTCAATAGTGGAAAACACATCTAGACAGAAGATCAGTAGAGAGGTAGGGGGACTGAATAACACATTTAACCAACTAAACCTAACAGCCGTATATAGATCACTCCACTCAACAACAGCAGGATACACATTTTTCTCAAGTACACATGGAACACTCTCCGGGAAAGACCATATGTTAGGCCACAATACAAGTACCAATACATTTTTAAGAAATTGAAATCATACAAAGTATCCTCTTTAGCCACAGTGAAATGAAGGTAGAAATCAATAACAGAACCATTGATAGCCATTTCCCATCATGCCTGTCACACATGATATAAAGCAATGAAGGGAAAAACATAATTTCCCACTTAGAAAAGTGGGAAAGAGGACATACCATTGACACAGAGTGTGTGCTGTTTCCCATTGTCAGGGATAGAAAGAAATTAGCATCATTTATTCATTAGTGTGTTAATTTCTTGGTCAATCATTGGGCAGCCAGTGTTTCTGCCTGATGGGAAGATTTCCTATACTCAGTGTTGAGTGGAGCCAACCTTGAAAGGGACATTTTAAAGGATTATACTGTGATGGGCTTCGCAGTACCCTTCCTCCTATGCCAGTATTTAGGCTGGGGTATTTCCATGGAGTGTGTACAATCGTAGGCCCCAGTTCAGCAGAATTTAGTTTGACTCGTTCTGTTAATACATTCCCTCAGTACTTTGTCTTTTGTATCCTTTTGCATTTACTTCATTCTTTATTATCACTGCGAAACAACTTTGTTTCCTGTTCAGATGCCAAAAAGTGGATATCAATACCTCCTGAGTTTTACACATCACAGATCAGTTTTGGATATCAGGGACAGAGACAACAGCTATTTCCAATGACTTTGAGACATACTTTGAACATGTGATTAACATGTTGAGTGTTGAAATGTGTGTCGAGCTCATTATACGTGCTCTAAAAGGTTTCAAACTGCAAATAGTTAAAAATCTCTATCTTTGAATAGTTTTCCTGTGCTGTCCCTTTGTGTCAGACTGTTAATGTGCAGTCTGGCACCTTCAAATAATGTGGCTTTGTAACCAATTATTTACATGTTGTTTTATCCACGGAGAATCTTTTTTTAAAATAAATTTATTTATTATTTATTTTTGGCCATGTTGGGTCTTTGTTGCTGCACACAGGCTGTCTCTAGTTGGGGCGAGCGGGGGCTACTCTTCATTGTGGTGTGCAGGCTCCTCATTGCTGTGGCTTCTCTTGTTGCGGAGCACGGGCTCTAGGCGCTGGGGCTTCAGTAGTTGTGGCTCATGGGCCCTAGAGCACAGGCTCAGTAGTTGTGGCACACGGGCTTATTTGCTCCGCGGCATGTGGGATCTTCCCAGACCAGGGCTCGAACCCATGTCCCCTGCACTGGCAGGCGGATTCCCAACCACTGTGCCACCAGGGAAGTCCCCACACAGAGACTCTTAAGGTCAAAACATACAACTCGATTAACTACACTTCCTCCTGTTCACATTTCCCTCATCTTTTCTTCATCTTCTGTCTATGTTTCCTTGGCCCTGTTTATATTAAGTGCTTTTGCCATTATATTTGATTGTATGTATTCCGGTGAGTTACCACAATGCTTTATGAGACAGACTAGGATATAAATGCATTTAAGTTATATATATATATATATATATATATATACACACACACACACACACACACACACACACACACACACACACACACATATATATGTAGTTTGCTTGAGTGCAGTGTTTTTTGTTTTCTGTACTGAATTCATTAGCATGGGTCGGTATAATATTTAGCATAGGTCGATATGTAATTTGTAAACTAATAAAGTCTTAAAAGTGAGGAAATAAGTCTTTCAAATTTAATTATTTATTTTAAAGAGTAGAATAGCATACATAAATAGGTGCCTAATAAAAACTTGTATTCTAATTTGGAACTCTCATGAACACCTATTTTTTTGTTCTTCTAATGGTATGATCGTAGGCCAGTTGATTATTTTTATTTTTAGGGCTTTAACTTTAGAATAATGAAATATTCATAAATTTTAAAAAGTATTTTTCGTTATTTGATGGGAGTGGGATACTGGAGAAATGAAAGGTCAAACACCTATTGAGGAATCCATACTTGTCTATATAGTGTGTACTTTTATTTCAATAACTGATTTAAAATTCCTAAAAGGATGCTATAATAAGTTATTATGCCATTTTACAGACTGAATTAAGTGAATTTCAGGGAGGTATGAAACTTGCCTAAGGCTATCCAGCTGCCAAGTGGTAGAAGTGAGAATTAAATCCAGGTATACCTATCGCCAAAGTTTCTGCTCATCTCTTTACATCATCCACTTTGAATAGCCAATGCTTTTCTGCTTACAAATATGACTGAGGTTTCCAGACAGTCAACATTGCTTTTTAATCAGATAGAAAAATTACTGTTGCTTCTCTAAAGACATATTCCTTTTCCATTAAGTGACTTTAGTTGTTCAGATAATACTTCCAGACAGTAGTCATCATACAGTTGGAGACTAAGAACAGAACTCAGGGATGTGTCTAGCACTCAGTAAAGACCAACTGGGCTCACTGATGGTACTTACGGTCATTTCCTCTAGACTAACATAATCTTATTAATAAGACCCTAATAATTCACAGTACTGCCCTTGCCTGATTGTTTGTTCTTCTCCCTCTATCACTCTCTCTTTCCCCATATGATTATTATTTTTGACAATTTTTGGTGAATTAAATTCAGGGATTAGTATTCAGGAGCGCTAGTCACAAAAGCAGAGAATCTTAGCTCACACCAAAGGAAGAAAATAGAGAAAAAGTATAAATTATATGAATACACACTTATCACACATGTACCAACTATATGTTGCACTTCTCCAAAATCTATTCAGTATCTGCACATTTATTGTATCTTAGCAGTAAGACAAGAAGTGAGCGTAACGCTCTGTTTACAAGATACAGAAAACAGACCCAAATATGGAAATTACTAGCAATGAGAATGGGGAAGAAAGACTACAACAAGGAATGTAGATGATATTTTTGTTTCTTTGCTATGATGCCAAATATTGAACTTTCAACTTGAGACAAGGAGGCCATAAAAAGTTGTATTAGTTTCAGAGAGCTGCCATGACAAAGTACCAGAGAGACTGAGGAGGTTAAACAACAGAAATTTACTCACTCACAGGTGTAGAGGCTAGAAATCTGAGATAAGGTGTCAACAAGATTGATTTCTTCTGAGGTATCTCTTCTTGGTTTGTAGATGCCATGTTTTCCTTTGATCTTCACATGGTCTTCTCTCTGTGCATGTCTGTGTCCTAATATGTTCTTTTTATAAGGACACCAGTCATATTGAATTAGAGCCCACCCATTTGACCTCATTTGACCTCAGTTACCTATTTAAGGGCCTTATCTCCAAATACAGTCAGATTACGAGGTATTGGGGGTTAAGACTTCCACATATTAACTTGAGCAGGACACAGTTCAGGTGATAATAGAAGATAAGAGTCATTTAAGCAAGTAAGTAACTATTGTTTACAGTGAGTTGCTTAAGGATATGTATTTACTCAAGAAAAACAAGAAGAAATTACATAACACTGTGTGTTATACAAAGATATTAAATTAATCATCATAACATCCTGTGAGATGGGCATTAAATTAGACTAAGCAAGAGTAAGCAACTTATCCAGAATTGTATAGTTGGTACTTTCCAGAATTTAAACCAGGTATTTTCCCAGTTCCATTCTACGTTATATATTCATTTCACTATTTGAAATGAATTTTGAGTCTTCATTTTGCTTAGTTCCTGAAGTTATATGGGGATAGAATGGAGTTGGATATTTTCAGTGACATTCACACATGGGGAAGGAAATTGAGTCCAGAAGCTTCAGCAATGTTTCCATGGAGAACGCTAACAACAGAACCAGAAACACCGTTATCCTTTTGGTTCAGTGATCTTTCCTATAGCACTACAAGAATCAATTTTAAGAAGCCCCATGTTTTCCAAACTTTCACCAATGGGCTCTGTAGGGTCCTCTAACAATATCTAAGAGACTAACTAGTTTCACATTCCAAGCCACTTAAGACAAGGAGTTCTGATTGTTCTCTGTGAGGAAATCAAGTGACAATCATAGCTGGTAATTTAGGATAGTTTCTTCAGGGCCCAGGCAAAACCCAATACACAAGTGATAACCATTGTTAAGTGCATCTTTGACAAGGACTCATCAAGTATCAAAGAGGTCCATAAATTGGGAGAAATTATGATCAAAGACAAACATAGACCACAGATATTTAATTAGTGCTCAATTATTTATGAGTTTAACTTTGGTTAACCTCATTTTCCTTCTTCTAGACAATTTCCAATTCATCTCCACAAAGAGACCAGAACACTTACCTTCCAAAACAAGATTTATTGTGTTCCTTTAATTCAAAGCATACAGTGACTTCTACATTCACTCTACCAAGTTTTGCTAGGAGAGAAAAGGAGACATTATATTTTGTCTTGAATTACATATGCCACCATACTTGACTTAGCTCATCCTACTGGAAGCACTTTGACGGCAGATTCTACAGTCTTGTCTGACATCCTCTACGGAATCAAGCCAAGGGAATCACACATAGTTACAGCTGGAAAAACGTTTGTTCTGGGTTGATACTTTTAGCCTTTACCACCAAGACTTTATCACCAAGATCTATCTTGACAGTCTCTAAACAGGAGACCTTCTTGCCTTCCGTTTTCATATTGACAAGGAAGGTAAAGGGAAGAACTGAGAAGTACCCAAAGTCAGCTAGCAGCCAGCACAGATAAATCATCTGTGGAGATATTGTTTCTTTCAAAAGATATAAACATAAGAGGAAGTCCTAGTGTTTGAAACAATTGTGCATAATAAAAAATTCCATGAAAACCTAGAAATCCAGATGCAGATCAGTAACATATTGGCTAAATAAGCTGTTATGTTCATGCAATGGACAAGTGTACAGACATTAAGAAGAACGAGATACTCTTTTCTATGAGATTCTCTTTTCACTGAACTCATCAGTGCTGCAAAAACAATGTTACATAATACTTTTTCTTTAACATTATATCAGGCATCCTTATCTTGTCCTGCATTTATTGCCAGTGTTACTAAAGTTTATCATTTACCTCTTTCTCTTGTAGACATATAATTTCTTCTTATTTTGGAAGCATTCATCAATCCCTATTTTACTCTTTCTTTTAAATTACAAATGAATATTGAATTTTATAAACTATCTTTTGCGGGATATTTCAAGTGATTGTATAGTATTGCTCTCCTTGGACCTTGTTATATGGTAAATTATATTTTGTTATTTTATATATGCTATTTATTATATATCGTATTATGTTTACTAATTACATTTATTATATTATAATTACATTATAACTAAGGTAGCATTTTGTTTTAGATAGGCAAACAACCAGTGGAATAGGAAGCATCTTAAAATTAGATGCAAGAGCATAAAGGAATTGAGTTTAAAATAAAATTCACATTTTGGATCAGTAGCAAAAATTATTCAACAAAAGTGGGAAAATATGGCTATCATTACTAAATTCTAGATACAGCAAGTAGTTAAAAGTTAAAAAATAATGAAACTGTAAAAGTATCAGAAACCTGGAAGACATGAAATAAAGTATTCATGAGGAATACCTTTCTCAGATACAAAGAAAAAAGGATACATTTAATTATATAAGAAATAAAATTTGCCTCATGGCAAAATGCACTACAAAGGTCAGAAAACAAGCAAAAGAAATTGGGAAATATATTAAGAAATGGATATGCTTTCTTTACAACTTTTGAGGAAGCACATGTTTCTTTTTCCTTTAACCTGTTATGGGGGTATTAATCTATAATGTAAGTGCATGGTTCCTTTCCTTTAACCTGTAATGTGAGACTTAATCTATATGGTAAGTGCATGGTTCCTTTCCTTTCATCTGTAATGTGAGTGTCCACATGGGGCACTGTTTCCAAGCACAGACTTTGGATGTTCCTGTACTGGTCCCATCACTGACCATCCACAAAAACTTACAAATGTTGCTTCACTTTCCTGGGGGTTAGAGTCTTAGCTAAGAAATGGAAGCAAAATAGAACTTTCCCGCAGGGATGATAGAAGGTTTAAAGGAGTAAATATGTAAGTGACTTAGCACAGTGCCTAGTACAAGAGAGATCAATATAAGTACTTATCATTTTTTAAAGAGACAGATGAAAGAAATAAAATGTGGTGTTTTCAATCTATTGATATATATCCTTGACATTAAACTACCTTTTCATTCATTGGATTACCTAACTTGCTCATGCTTTTTCTTACTCTAGTGAACTTGGGTAGCTAATATCATAGTTTAACATTTTTGCTTTTATATTTACAAGTAAATTTGACCTGTAAATTTCTTTTTCCTTACAGTCCTAATCTATTTTCAGTATTAGGATTTTATAGACTTCATAAGATGAATAAGGGAGAATTCTTCCTTCGCTATCTCTAGAAGTTTTTCTTTGTTCATATTGATGTTATCTGTTTAATAGAAGTTCCATAGAATTCACCTCCCAAATGATCTGTCTGGGTCTGGTATTTTCTTGGTGAAAGATTGTAAACTATTGACATAATTCCTTTACTGGTGAAAGAACTCCAGCTATAAATTTCCTCTTGTGTCAGTTTTGGTAAACTTTAGGAGCTAGGAAATTGTCCACTTTACAGAAATGTTCAAATTTACGGGCATTTCATATATTCTCTGCTCTAACATTGTCCTGATTCTTTCTGTATATTATTTACTTATGTATTTGTTTTGCTTAATCAAAGTGTGTTTTTTAAATCTTTTCAAAGAATATTCTTTTGACATACTAAATCACCTCAATTTTATACTTTTTTCTGTTTTATTAAGTTCTGCTCATATATTTATTATCTATTTTTCTATGTTCTCAGGGTTTATTGTTTTACTCTTCTGATGTCAATTAAAACACTTGGTTATTAATTTTAAGAAATCTTTTTAGTTATAAATAGTTGAACTTTTTGAAGATTCCAGATTAGTTGTAAGTATCTAAGGGTCAGCTCGTCCACACTGTTGCTAGCCTAAGGCTTAGTTCACCCTACCGCAATGTGTATATTGACATTTTTTCCCCTCGACTTTCTGTGTTTTGCTACTTCTCACTTTTCTTTGGAGAGAAGCCCTTTGAAATAACCTTAACTTATTTTACAGCCAATAAGTCTTTAAAATAATGTGTATTTTTTAAAGCTAAATCTACTTATATAATTAGGCAGAAAATCTGACCTGCCATATTTTTAAAAACAGCATAAATTCACACTTCTCCATGATTAATCTGCTGTATTACACAACCTTCGAGTTTTTAGCTTTATCAATGACATGTACTTGAAATATGTGTTAAAGATCCTACCCAGTCTTTTAAAACATCCTTGTTCCTTGTTTCAGTTCTAGTTTTATGTATATTTTCTGCCTTGCACCTGATTATTCCAACATCTGATGGATGGCCTTGGGAATATAATTCTGGTATTGATTGTTTTTTGCTGATTCTCTCCACTTCTAGCTGATTTCTTCATTATTGTGTAAATTTAGATCATGAGCTCATGTTTAGCTAAACTTTCTCTGTGGGAATGCTATAGGCCTGTGTTGAAGGTCTACCTCTCCAGAAAGGGTTTAGTTTTGTGTTTGGAATACCACCAATTTGGGAGCATTTTAAGTTAATTTCTTAGCTTCTGTTTGCAAGACCGCACATAAATTTGCAACCCAAACACTGGGAACACAGATCTGGGGTTCAGAATTCTCAAGATTTCCTACCTGTTTCCTACCCAGAGCAGAGGCCAAGAGAATTTGGTCTTAGTCTCCCTTTGCCAGCAGATATTTTTTTCTCCTGGCACACCCTTTCATTGAAGGTGAAACTAGGGATAGATAGGTTTAGTTCTAACTTCCCATCTAGTAGGGATGGAGTCTTACCTCCAGCCTCTCACGTGGTTATGGCCATTTATAAACAAGTCTCTATGTCAGGTGTGTCATTAAACTATGGCCTGTATTACAAATCCAGACAGATGCCTATTTCTATGGCCTGTGAGCTATGAATAATTTTCACATTTTAACTGGTAACATTTTAAATGGTTACCTAAGTACCTAAATAATATCCTCAATTTTGCTCTTTGGTCTACAAAGCCTAAAATATTTGCCACTTGGCTCCATAAAAACAGGATTTCCAGCTTCTGTTCTAAGCTATCAAGATCTTCAATCCACTCCTAATATAGCTATAACTCTCACACATGTACCACCCTTCTTTCATGGGTCCTGGAAATTTCTACTGCATACTTCAAAAATCAACCACGCACTTAAAAATAAGTTGTGTACATTTAACCTAGCATACCTAACCGTTTTCCTTCAGGAGACTTTTTCAAGTAATCTTGCCCACCGTATTCTTTAGAGCTTCATTAATAATGGCAAAAAATTAAAACAACTTAACATTCAACAAATGGGAATTGTTCATAACAATTATAGAAGCACATACAGTAGAAAACTATAAACTCTTATTGAAACAGTGAGACATAACTAGTTTTATTCGTAGAGAACTATGTTTATTTAGGTCCCTTTTGTTTAAATAAGTATATTTCTGTGTATGTATGTATATAGTCATGTATTTATATACACATACATTATTTGTATGATATAGTTATATAAACGTATGAAATACATACCTATACACATACCTTTGATTTATATTTGTATACATACACAGGAATATAATTATATAAATTATATAGTTATATACATTGAACTGAAAACTGGTAGTATACATATATATCGTGTATAAATGTGTGTCGTCTATGTGCATGTGTAGAAAAGCAGGTTGAGAGATATGGAAGCATGAGTTAGACAGGGCTCACGATTATAAAAGTAGTTATGTGTAGGTAGTGAGGTTAAGGCCCATTTGATTGAAAATATTGCATATTTTTACATCAATTGTTAGGATGAACAGATTCCTATGTAAATAAAATTATAAATAGCTATACATACTTGTATGTGTAATGTATAATTAAAATATATATAGTTTTATAGATGTATTATATTTATATTACATAATATAATTGTCTTATACTAATACATTACGTATTGTGTTATATAGAATATATTGACTATAGTGTATTATATCAGATAATAATAATTATATATTTATAATATATATAAATATATATATTTATAATTTATATATTATGATATAATTGTTTTATAATCAATTTTACAGGATATATCCTATTAATATTATGAACATATTAACCATATAAATACATTTCATTACCCCTATATTTTGTATATAATATACGCTAGGCAAAAATATATATTAATATAATACATAATTGTTATACATTAATATAAATATTAGTATATTAAATTTATATATCAATATAATATTTAATATTGGTATATTTATGTTGTATTTAATATATACATAGCTAATGCTCTTTAAAGCCATCTGCTACAAGTAGAATAAGACCAGGAGTATGGCCAAAGCAAATTTTAAAAATATTAGATTACTTATATTCATTTATATGTCATTTTCCTGGAATCTGCATCTGGCTATTAGAGAGAACACACAGCAAAATCAACAAAAAGTGCCCAGGAGGACATAGGATCCTTTATTTATCAGAACCTCAAAGGAAACACAGTGCTATCCAGTCCCCCATCAAAGAGCCAAGAGCAAACCTTGAAGCACCCAGTAAAAGCCCATTCAAACAAAAAAGCTTTCCCACTTAAACTGGAAAAAGTTAAGTTCCCAAGAGACCCCCTACACCAACCACCGAAGCTCATTTGGCAGTAAAAACAAAAATGTTCACCGAACAACAAGAAACCCAAAACAATAGTTGTTTTAGCACAAAAAAAAAAAAGCAGCTAATTAGTGTCTCTCCTGTTTGAAAGAAGGGGGTAGGAAGTGGGCAGAAGACCTGATAGGAAAGATAAAAAGAAAAGGAAAAGGAAAATAAGTTTCCAGTTTGACACTCAAGCTGTCTTCTGCATCCATTTTGTCAAGACCACCAAGTCAATGTGGAGGCTTTTTCCTCTTTCCCTTTTCTTTTCATGAGACTGATCACAACCAGCACTGCAGATTCCATCGAATTAAGGAATGCTGTTGCCTACATGTGTGAATGAGCTGTGAGTAAAGTACTGAAGTAGAGGACACCTGAAGTGAAACGTCTTCATGAATGTCCATGTGGCTGAGCAGGAAGTTAACCTTTCATAGATTTGCTAAAGAGGAAGAGTTGGCTTTTATTTTATTTACTTTTCCCTGCACTGTGTTGAATGACTATCATCTACAAGTTCAGGCTACTTCTTGCTGAGGATTAATGCACTGGGAGAGCTGAGAGAGAACTGAACAGTAGAGCTGTCTTTTTCTTGACCAGTTCACCTTACTTTCCCAAACTCTAAGTCTTTCCCTAATTCTTTCTCCTTTTTATTGTAGTAAAATGAACAGAACACAAAATTCACCATTTTGATCATTTTACAATTCACTGTACCATTCAGTGGAATTTAGTACTGTCACAATGTTGTGCAACTATCACCGCTGTCCAGCTGAAAAACATTTTCATCACCCCAAGAGGAAACCTACACCGATTTTAAGGAGTCATTCCCTATTTCCCTCTGTTCCAAACCCCTGGCAACCACTAATGTATAATATTTGCCATGTGTATGGATCTGTCACTGCTGGACATCTGGCATAAATGGAACCTGAGAAGTTGTGCAGTGGTAGGAAAAACTAAAATGCGATGTACTGTATGATGTATGTTTTACTGAAGTGGCTTGGTCAGATTATAATGATTTAGGATAAAATCACGTAAAGCAAGCATCACAATTCTCCAGGAATGGTCTGAAGAATACTAATGTTAATTATGAATATGTGAATCCCAAATCTTTCATTTGTATTGACCTTATCTCATTAATTCTTCTCCCAACACTGCTATAACTAGAGTTGAGTTCTAAAATGTACCTTCCTCTTTTCCCATAGAAATTGTCCCACAATTTCAAAAAGTTCTCAAAGGTGAAAAAGTGCACATGACGTTTAATCACGTTTGCAAATGCCAATGGAAATGCTAAGCTAACACTGTCCAAAATGCAATATTCTTCTGTGAGAGCACCCAACTTTAAACAAATACACATATTCTAAATACAGCTTAGATCTGTGACATGTTTTGGACACTGAAGTATGAGCAGACATGTTGGCCTTAAATGAGCAGAAGAGGCCTTAAATGGGCTTGTGCGGTTGGGCTCACGTCTTATGTTTCAGTGAACTTTTAGAGAAGACAGGGCCTGGGAGCTGCGGCCTCACAGTTGGGCTCCAGACGAAGAGGTGCGTGACAGACCTCAAACTGACCCAAAACACGGAGCAAAACTAGCCATCTAGAGGTCTAAAAGAGAGCCACTGCAGCTAGCCCATAGGTCCAAGAGAAATAAATTCTTGTTTATGTAACTGACTTTGGTGTGATTTGTTCCAAAGCATTATCACAGCAAGAGCTGACTAACACAACATCCTCCAAATCATTGTTATGTAAATGGATGCTACCATGCCTACATTTAAGGCAACTGTGTACTCAAATTGTGAGAATTCTTGAACTCTTGGTGCCTCTCCAACACAATGTACATGGCTAAATTTCCACAAATAAGTTCACTAATATACCACAAAGGTCTCTCTAAACTTTTATGAAATGTAATTCAAAGTTCTTTCTTTTCATTTTCTGCTTCTCCATAGTTAAAATGCTGTTTATCAATGTAAAACGGTTCTTGCCGTTTGGCTTCTGTCGTTAGAGTCTTTTGAACTCTTTGGCTTTTCAGCTCCTAGGCTGTAACATTTGAATCAGCAAATGCCCCAAGGAGAAAAGCTGCACCAAGTGTCAAGCTTGCGTCTGTGTTTCCCTTCTCTCCACAACTTGGCCCACATGTCTTGGTGTCTCTCTAACATTCAGACGCCAGTGAACAGAAGTTTTTCTACTCTATCCAGCTTTTCTAAAATTTCTTTAGACTTCGCCTGATCTTATGTTATTATTCAACTATCATCTGAATTACCCCTAGGAAGAAAATTTACAATTTTTAGAGAAAACGGAACCCTGGTACACTGTTGGTAGGAATGTAAACTGGTGCAGCCACTGTGGACAACAGTATGGAGGGTTCTCAAAAACTAAAAATAGAACTACCATATGACCTTGCAACTCCACTCCTGGGTATAAATCCAAAAAGAACAAAAACACGTGTTTTCAAAGACATGTATTTGAAAAGATACGTGCACCCCAATGTTCGGAGCATCAGTATTTACAATTACCAAGATAGGAAGCAACCTAAGTGTCATCAACTGATGAATGGATAAAGAAGATGTGGTACATATAACCAATGGCATACTACTCAGCCTTAAAAAAGAAAGAAATGTTGCCATTTGCGGCAACATAGATGGACTTGGAGGACATTGTGGTAAGTGAAATAAGTCAAACAAAATCAAACACTGTAGGATATCACCTATATATGGAATCTAAAAAATACAGCAATCTACCGAATATAACAAAAAGAAGGGGAGACACAGATATAGAGAACAAACTAACGGTTTCCAGTGAGGAGGGGGAGGAGGGGGCAATACGGGGTGGGGAAGTGAGAGATGTAAACTACTGGGTGTACGATAGGCTCAAAGATGTATTGTACAACACAGGGAATATAGCCAATATTTTGTAATAACAGTAAATGTAAAGTGACCTTTAGAAAGTATATAAAAACATTTTAAAACAGAAATCATATTGAAAATTGGAAACAATTTAAATGTCCATCAACAGGAAAATGCACATATAAATTATTGTACTTCCCTACATGGGAATCCTACATAGTGAGGAAAGTACATGAACTAGACAGATCTTTACGTGTCAGCATGGATGAACCTAGCAAAGATAACACTAAAAAAAGCAAGTAAGAAGAGAAAACATAGTAGAATACTATATGAGGTTGAAGAATACTTAAAAATGTAGCCTAAATAGAAAGACATCCATGCAGTGATGGAGACCAAGTTCAGAAGAGTGGTTACCCAGGGTCAGCTGGGGAGTGGCTGTGTTTGGGAAAGTGGTCACAGCAGGCTCACTCTTCAACAGGAATGGTAATGTTTCACTTCACACGCTGGCTGGAGGACGGAGGAGTGTCTGCGATATTATAATGTGAGCATGCTGCATGTGAAAGCCATTGCTGACCACATCTAGGGGATCTGATACGCGGGAGCTGGTAGTGGGTGGAGGCATCCAGAAGGTGGTGGTAGAAGAGGAACATTGTATGCATAACGCCTAAGGCCTGACCAGAGGACGACCACTGTTCTAGACACTGGACACAAATGCAACTTCTACGACCAATGTTACAAGACAAACTGAGGCATATTGAAAATAAGACTTTACGTGAGCAAAAATAGATTCAATTCAGGCACCACCAAAGCGGAAGCGGTGAGGAGCACTCCAGCCACAGGAGCTGCAGAGATGTTTATTTTAAAAAGGGCAGAAGCAAAGCAAGGAAATGACTGACTTGCTATAACTTTAAAGCCTAGTTGGTGGTTTGTGACTCGTTGTCCTCAGCAGTGTTCGCCACCCTGAGGCGTTGACAGGCTTAGATTTTTGTTGGTTTACGTAGGCGGCCGCATCACTAGAGCCACCGCAGGCTAACGGCCTCCTTGCAGGGTTAATTTACTAACACCAGTTGTCTGAGTCCTTACTCTTACTCAGTCACTTCACTTCCTACGCCTCAGTTTCTCTTCTGGAAAGTGGATATTCAGTAGTAAATTCTCTGTGGAGTTGTCAGTACCAAACAAAGTGATTATTAGTAACCACGATCATGTCCTGAATGCATGGAACACGTCACCATTTGCCAACTACCGTGTCAAGTTAGCAGAAACTACAGAAATTAAGAGCTCTCCACATAAATTCACACACCTGTGCACCAGGTAAAGGACCACAGGCAGACGTTCACTCAGCCTTTCGTGTGTCCCTCACGGAGTGCACGCTCTCTCCTGGGTGGGGGGAGCACAGACACTTACGGGAGTTTACTTTTAAAATGCGTTGATACAACCAGGTCTCAGTTTTGTTTGGATGAGTCAGCAAACGCTTTTTGGAAACCCCAAAGTACCCACACCTCGTACATTTCGCGCTGCCTTAGTCTCAGAGCTCAAGCCCCTACTCTTCAGGCCGTGTCACCATGGGAGACAGGGCTGCGTGCGGACGCACGGCGAGCGTGCTGACGTCCTCGAGCCCCGCCCCAACGGTCCCGCCCTCTGACGTAAACCCCAGCCCCGCGGCGTGGAGGGCATAGATGCCTGCGCCAGCACCAGGCCGCGCGGGGTCTCCGGAGCGCGGCATGGGGGGGTTGGCGTAGCTGGGGCCAGTGGCCCTATGTCTTCCGGCTGCGACGCCGGTCCAGCCGCAGCCGCCGGGCGGTGGGCGCCCGAGGGGCCGGGGCCCCAGGCGGGTGTGGCCATCGTGTCCGCAGCCAGCGTCCCCGAGGCTGTGCTCGGGCCATGATCACTCGGTGAAGCTGCGCCGGGACAGCGCGGCCGACTTCTTTCTGCGCTCTGAGGACCTGTGCGCGCTGCAGGACTTGGTGCCTCTGCCCTCCATGCGCGCTTCCCTGCGGGACGCCCCGCTGGACTTAAGGCCGACCGCCTGCGCGGGGTGCACTGGGCGCCGCTCCTGAGCACCCGCTGCCCCTGATCTGTATCCAGAGCTTCTTCCAGGCACGGCTTGTCGAGACAGGTTTGTACTTCCCGCTTCCAGGGCCTCTCGTGTTGGCGCTGAGAAGCAGGGTTTTCAATGGTGCAAGGTGGAGGGTGGGCACTAGAACCAGTGCCCAGTGCCCGGGTGTGCGTGCACTAGACGGGGCGTGCGGCCTAGGACTCCTGCCGGCTCGGTGACCCCGGCCGAGTGCCTTAAGGCTTCTAGGTCTCAGTGTTCTCATCTATAGCGTGGGCTTAACAGGTCCCAGTCTCTGTGGTGGTTACAAGGATGCACTGTGTTAATGCTTCTAGACTCTACAAAGTAGAACACTTAGCACAGTTTGCAGCATCGTTAATTGTTGCACAGATGTTACCTGCTCTGTTGAATGACTTTGCCTGGTACACACCAAAGCGATTAGGAAATGGATATATCCCAGCTTCATTTCCTTTCCATTCAAACAGGGTTCAGGAAAAAAAAATTTTTTTCAATAGTCATATCATATAGTGGAAAGAGCACTGGTGTGAAGGCAGTTTAGCGTTTGAATTCCAGGGCTTATGCTGTCTGTGGCCTGGGCAGGTTACTTTTGAACTGCAATCCCCACACTTGTAAGATGACATTAAAAACCACTCTTTCTGTGGGTTCTTAGAATTAATTAAGCAGGTTATGTGTGTCAAGTAGCCTGGCACTTGAATGAGTTGTCAGAACCAAGGGCTGCTGGAGACGATGCTTCTGCCCTAGGTAATCTCCCCTTCTACTGGGCGGCAGGTAAACACAAGCACAGTAGTCAGTGCTCTGGAAGAAGTGAGTTCTGGTGCTACAGAGCATAGAATCTTTTTTTTTAATTTAATTATTATTTTATATTGAGGTTATTTGATGTACAATATTGTGTTAGTTTCAGGTGTACAGCAAAGTGGTTTAGTTATTCATGTATCCATTCTTTTTCAGATTCTTTTCCCGTACAGTTTGTTACAGGATATGGAGTAGAGTTCCCTGTGCTATGCAGTAGGTCCTTGTGGATTATCTGTTTTATATAGAGTCGTGTGTATATGCTAATCCCAAACTCCTAATGTATCCTTCCCCCTCTCACCTTTCCCCGTTGCAGAGCACAGAATCTTGGAAGGGAAAGTTCAGGGTAGGCTTCTTGGAGGAGGTGCCATCCTTTCTAAGGATATGTAGAAGCTCCTGGGGTGGCAGGAGGGAGCAGTGTGTGTCAAAGTTTGAGAAATATAAGAAAATATGGCAAAACTAAGGTATAGGACTGGAACTCAGGGTTTGGGAAAGAAATGAGAGTTGATACTGGAAACTTAGTGGGGCCCAAGAGAAGGGGGCCTTGTTTGTCCTGTCAGAAGTTTAGATGTTTATCCTGAAGGCTGTGGGAAACCCTAAAGAACAGTGAAATGGACTTGTGGTTTAGAGACTCACTCGGACATCCATGTGCAAGGCACTCGATTGGGTGCAGGGTGAATTGTAATCTAAGGTTCCCACTTAAGTTATAAAAGGTGGGACTGGATTTTGCAGATCTGAGAGAGAATGGGTGGGGCCTGGTGACCAGTTAGAAAAGGGAGGGCAGCAAGCGTGGGTGACAGTTTACAGCTGCATCTTTTTGAGAGATACAGAGCACAGTAGAAAGGGATTGGGGGTGGCGAGAGGATCTTACTTGATCTTCAGTGCTTTAAAGGGGCCTGGTAGACGGGTCTGGACCCAAGGTACAGATCTGGGCTTTTTGGGAGGACAGGTGTTTGAAGGCATGGTAGAGACTTAGGTTACCCACAAGAAGATCCAAAGAATCATAGGTCTGAGAGATTTTTAAGTGGGTATATTTGAGGATGTTTATAAGCTGTGAGAAAGTAACCAGCAGAGAAAGGGTGTGAAGATGTAGGAGAGGAAATGATTGTTCATTTGTTTTCAAAAAGCTGAATACTCATCGTGTGCCTGGACCTTTTCCAGGATCTGGGGTTCACACCATCTGTTATCTCTTCTGCAAGGATAGTTCAACTCATCCCCTGGTGAAGAGAAGTCAGATTATTCTTTGCATCCCATTCAGGTATAAGAACTGTTCTGTACCTCTGAAGGGACTTTACTTAATCAGAGTAATAAGTTAGAAATCAAAAGAAATTAGAGCTGGAAGGGACCTTAAAGGCCACTGTACTTAATTTTGCCTAATATTTTACATTGAATATAAGAAAAATTTATTGTAGAGCCCATTCTCTTCAGAGTTCCTTCACTGAACTTTCTTTATGTCTTGCATCCAGTGGGTCTGTCTTGTAAATTTTGGCCTCCTCCTAAATTTGCTTCTTCATCCATATTACATTTGGCCCAGACTATGGCAGAAACTCCTGGGTGGTTCACGGCCCCTGGATTCAGTTCCTCTAAGTTCATCCGCCTGCTCGGGTTAAGTGATCTTCTAACATAAAAAGATGTGCTTAAAATAATGCTGCTAATGGCTTGCCCACACAGAGTTACTGCATAGTAGCCGCCCAGCGTGTGCTCTGCACGGAGGCGTGTAGTCTGAACTGTGTGCGGCCAAGCCTCATAGGGCTCTTTGCCCTGAGGAAGGGGAGCTTTTTGTGATCACTCCCTTTATCTAGTCGGTCCTTCAGCAGCGGGGAGCCTTTTTCTAATCAGTGGAGGCACCCTTACTCAGCCAGTGGTAGCCCCAGGTCTCACCACCTGTGGGATACAAGCCATGCTTTCTCCCAGGCTTGCTTGGGCCAACATCTCTTTCATTTCTGTCTCTTCTCACACTTGGACCCCTGGCCTTTAGTCATCCCCACCTGCAGTATTTACAGTGCCCAGCAGGAGTCAGGCTTGAGTGTCTTTTCACAGATGTTCCCTCTGCAGTTAATGCACCTCCTACTCCAACTCTGCATAGCCTCATCTTTCTAGATTCTGCTTCAGGGTTATCATGAAGCCATCACTTGGATATAACATTCTGCCTCCAAAGGAGCCTCTGTGCATAAAGGTTATGTTTCTTTATCTCATGTGATTGAAATTTTCAGTTTACACATGTCCCTCCTTAATGAAGGCTTTAAGGGCAGGAGTCGTTTCTAATCCTTAGCACAGAGCAGATGCTTTTTTTTTAATGCTTTTTAATGATGATAAAATGTGTGTTTTAAATCACTTATTTTACAATAATTTTGCTTTAGCTTCTGGCAGAAATAAAGTTTACAGAAGTCGTGTTCCTGCGAAAAGAAATAAAGATGTGACCTTCCAATTGTGTAAAGCTCTTAAACGCTGTGTAAGTGCATCGGGTGCGCTAAGGAACGTGGAGCTAAGTGGGCTAGTTGTGAGAGAGAGAGGCTTAACTATGTTAACAAAGGTAAGCCTTCATTGTGTCCTGCCAACATTTGATAGTTGCTTTTGGGGCAAATTAAACCAGTAAAATTTTAAACTCTTCCTCCATATTAAAGGGATTGAATAAATTGGCCACTTTGGTGCACCTGTGTCTTGCGAATTGTCCAATTGGAGATGGAGGTTTAGAAAGTGAGTTTCAGTCTTGTTTATGTCTCTTCCCATCAGACTGGTCTCGTGATTTCCTACACACCATGTTACTTCCTGTCTACCTTTTCTTGGTGTTGTTCATGCCTGGATTGTCTCCTGTACCTGCTCAAACCTTGGTCCATTCTCATTTGTACCATGACATTTTGTCATTCTGGATACTGTCAGAACTAATTTTACTTAACTTTGTGTTAAGCCACAAACCACACATTTTGTATATTTTCTGTGTTTTGTGTTTGTCTATATATTTATGGTTTCTCTTCAAGAAATATTATGGGAAGGGAAATGGCAAGATGTAAAGAGCAAAAAAGTCATCATTCTCTTTAAATTGTTAGAACATCTATCTGCAATCATAATTATGACGCACTGTGTTATGTGTTAAAATAGTAAATACATATAACATCCCGTAGGAGCAGCAAACTCAGTGGTGTTGGTGAGGGTGTGTCATGGAAGTAATCACAAAGCAGGTGACTGTTGGTTGGGGTCCTGAAACATTCGTGTGCCTTCCCTGTGTCCAGTAGTGGTCTGGAGGGGTCAGGAAGCCTGCTTTTCAATTTGAGGGAACAGAGGGTTTGAGGTCCTCTCTCTTCTATTGCTCTAGTATAGTATACTGCATAGCAGCTAATAAAATACTGGGTTTATAGTTGACATTTAAATCACTGATTGATCATTAAGATTGGGATGTATCTTTGGAAATGAAAATAGGAAGAATCTTATGCTTTTTCTTTTTTTCTTTTTTTTTCCTATATCTGAAAAGGTATGTAGTACTTTGCTGAGTGGTTGGGAATAAAGTTTGCAGTATTCAGTGTATTCAGTTTTAGTATCTAAATAGAATTAAACTGTTGATGTAAACTGGAATAGCACTTTGTTACTGACAAGTTTTAGAATGCATCTGTTCGTCAATTACCTGTTTGGGAAGATTGTAGTTAATGATTTTGAGAATGTGGCTATAAACCTCCAATTGACTCAAGAAAAGCAAATAAGTCAAGATTGACAAACGTATAGGCTCTTCATCTTATTGTGTATGTGGGTTTTTTTTCCTTTTAGTTATTTGTCAAGGTATAAAGAATTCTATCACACTTAAGACAAGTTAAGTAAACTTCACGGGGTGTATTCTGACATGGCAGGGAGCAGATCACATGGCCTAGATCTTAAAGGTGATTTTATGTTTAAACTTTCATGAAAACATATGTGATTGAAACACATTAATATATTGATACAGAGGGCAGTTAATTTTTGTCTTTTTTTTTTTTTTTTTTTTTTTTGCGGTACTGTTGTGGCCTCTCCCGTCGCGGAGCACAGGCTCCGGACGCACAGGCTCAGCGGCCATGGCTCACGGGCCTAGCCCCTCCGTGGCATGTGGGATCTTCCCGGACCGGGGCACGAACCCGTGTCCCCTGCATCGGCAGGCGGACTCTCAACCACTGCGCCACCAGGGAAGCCCTAATTTTTGTCTTTTGATACATGTGAGTGCAGCTTTCATTTTGCTGAAAGAATATGACCACTTTTCAGGTTGGGATTCTACCATTTAATAAAGATAGTCCACTTAATTTTAGAAATAAGAGATTTAATATATAATACCTAATAATACTTTTATGTATTTTTTTTACTGAAAACGTTTATTGTAATACTGTGAAGAAACTATGCGGTTATAGTCTTCAAGACTTAAATGAATCAAGTGTTTATTAGCTGCTGTAGTTTTTAAACTAATAAAAATCAGTACATCAGCAATTTGTAAATACAGTTTTTAAAATAATACCTTAAAACTTTACAGTGGTTATTATGACTGTATTTAGGCCTAAAGTTATTTAATAATTTGATATGAAGGCTTTTTAATAGTATGATGATGCAGCTCAGGGATAGGTAAACTCTGGCTGGTAGGCCAGATGCAGCCTGTTGCCTGGTTTTGTAAAGGAAGTTTTTTTGGAACATAGTCGCACCCATTGTTTACATGGTAGTTATGGCTACTTTCACCCTACGCCAGTGGGGCAGAGTAGTTGCAACAGAAACTGTATAGCCCACAAATCTGGAAATGTTTAAATTTAGATTTTAAAAATTGAAAAATTCTTTGAGCCTATACAGGGCAAGTCCATTGACCCCTGAGGTAGAAAACAGTCAAGAACTTGGGTGCCGAAGCCAAGTGGCCTAGGTTCAAATTCCCTTTCTCCCATTTCATAGCTAGTGACCATGGGCAAATCACTTAACCTCTATGCCTCATTATGAGGTGTAAATGCACTCATTTGTATAAATCGTGCCTGGCACATACTAAGCACTGTGTAAGTGATTGCTGTTGTTTCTCCTTGGAGCTTTGATAAGTTATTGTTAATAGAAAAACGACACTAATGATTTTCCTTTTAGAGTAACAAAGGCACTTTGAGTCTTTTATTTTTTCAAGAATGTAATAAGACTTTTTTCATTTACAGTCAGTGTTCCCTGTTACCACAATTTACTTTATGAATATAAAGAACTGAATGTCTCTAAGACAGTACTTTTGCTTAAATGTCAAACCATTATTTTTCCAAGGCACATCAAACTGGCTGTGCATAGTCCAGGCCTCTAAAGCTTGTGTGCATACCCTAGGTAGCATGTGAGATATACATTTTGTAAATATAGTTTTTAAAATAATGCTTGAGACTTCCCTGGCGGTCCAGCAGTTAACACTATGTGCTCCCAATGCCGGGGGCTTGGGTTCGATCCCTGCTCAGGAGCTAGATCCCACGTGCCTGCCATAACTAAGAGCCCACATGCCCCAACTAAAATATCCGGCATGCTGCAACTAAAGACCTGGCACAGCCAAACAAACAAATAAATAAATATTTATAAAAAATAAGTAAAATAAAATAATGCCTTAGGACTTAGGAAAAGAAAATATTAGAACATTTTTACCTTTGTATTATTTTAAAAAATCTGTGTAGTTTATCATGTACATAAATTATATGTATGGAACTTTGTGTATATAATTTGTTAGTAAATAAGATGTATATTAAAAAGTTTTCTTATGGTTTGCCCAGTCAGGTGTTTGGAGACCATTGGAGGACAGAATGATGAAATTTAGAGCCTCAGCAATGATAGAATTTAGAACCAATTCCCTGACTTAGAAGATAAGGAAAATAATTCACAGACTGTAATTGAGTTGTCCAACTTTACATAAGTGTTCAGAAACAGGCTATCCAGTGGCTAGAATCTAATCACTGACCGAGTAGAATCTGGGTCACTGGACTCGTAAACCAGAAGTGACCGTTGAATTTCTCAGGTTGATGCTCCTGGCATATATGCTTGATATGTGTGTGTGTGTAAATCTCTGACATAATAAGCCATACTCAGTAGGCACACCCTGTTTCCTTATTCAGGCATCTTAATTTCATCCCATTAAGTCTTTGACATATCAGACTACCAGAAAGCATGAAGAAACCTGGGCTGAGAGTCTTCGTTCCAGGAGACCTGATCTTGACTGTATGGCTGGTTTGAGGCGTATCACTCTGAACTGCAACACGCTCATTGGTGACCTGGGTGCAAGTGCTTTGGCAGAATCTCTTAGTGAGGATTTATGGCTTAGAGGTAAATTCTAAAATTGAAAATATTGAATTTTTAATATGAAATATGCTTAGCTTTTGGCATGGTACTATTGTGATAGGATTTTCTTAAAGCCTCCTTTTACTGATAGCTTTTATTTTGCTTTTAAACTTTCTCTAAGAGTTGCATATATCCTTTATAGAAAATACAGAGTAACAAGAGAACAATTACCCGTAATTTTAATACCCAGACATAATCACTGTTCATTTTGGTGTATATACTTTCAGTCTTTTTTTTCTACAAATATATTTGTACACTTAGGGATTACAAAAATAGAATTGTAGTATACTTACTATTTCATATTCCTGCTTTTTTCACTTAATGATGTATCATGTAGTATTGCGTCGTATTGATGTCCCATAGTTTAATCAATTCTTTGCAATTCGATTTAGACAGTTTGCTTTTCCCTGTCAGAAACAATGTGAATACGTTGTATATACATCTCTGTGTCCATCGGGATTACTTCTGTAGAATAAGGTACTACAAGTGGAATGACTAAGTGTGACATATTTTTAAGACTTTTGATACACATGGCCAAATTACCACCCAGAAATGCTATGCCAATTTATAGTCCACCCCAACAGTAGATGTGAAGCCTGCCTCTCACAAACAGTGGCTTGTAGCACTTGTAAAAAAAATGTAAAACTACAAAAATGAGTACCTCTCCATTTTCTATGCAAGTGGGATTACTCCAAATTTTATAACTTTTTTCAATTAATTTAGTATGAGCATTTTAGCAAGTCAGTAAATTTGCATCTCCTGCATCATTTTTTGTGATTGTTCAGTATTTCATTATATGAATATGCCACAGTGCACGTAGCTTATCCATTCTTGTATATAAGCTTTGTCCAGGTTTTCAGTTACAAATAGTACTCTGATATATATCCTTACCTATATCTCTGACTATTTCTTTTGGTTAAATTCTTAGAAAGAGAGTTGTTGGATCAAAAGGGTATAGACATGATTTAAAGGCTTTTCTTACAGAATCTTGGCTTAATCTGATAGGAAAATAACTACATTTTGTTTTATTTTGTATTCATTTGATTTACTGGTGAGGTTTACTGGCTGTTTGTATTAATTTGGCTATTTGGTTAATTATACCCTGTGTCCATTCTTCTGTAGTGAGAGTTTGTAAGGGTTGTATCATATCCTGTCAGATCCGTATGTCTTACTTGCTATTTCTGTGTGTCATGGGGGTGTTGAAAGACTCCAGTTATTTTAATGTGATGGTCCACACAATACTTAAAAAAAAGACTCATCGTAGTTTCCTTTCATGTAATATTTTTTAATACCTGTGCTTTGGTGATGATCCCTTTGGTTTAAATGAGTAGGTTGTTCAGCCCCAGAACTACTAGAATTCATGTTCAGTGTTTCTGGTTTTTGTCTGACTTTTTATGGAGAGAGTTCTTGACCATCATACTTTCATGATAGGTTTTTACTATGTACTCTCTATTCACACATTGTTTGAATTTGTTATTATTTGTATCCTCTTAGACTTGTCCTTTTTTCCTCTAAAACTAACAGTTATTACATTTCTCCTATTTTGTTTTCCCCTTTTAGCTAGTTTCAAGTGTGATTTGGAGCTGAAGATCATGATCAAAAGAATGCAGTGCATTTCTGAGCTCCACCAGGTTTTGCTTGTGAGGTTTACATGCCTCTGCCGCCCTTGCTAATTATGAACTGAGATTCATTTTGTGATGCTTTTTGCTCATACGTTATATACAGTTATTCTTCAGTTCTGTAATTGTAAAATATGTTGGATGATTTATTGATACTAAAGCCAGGGTTATCATTGCACATTCAAGAAGAGGTTTTTAAATTGGATTATGCATTATGTGTGTGCATATACGTTTCTGTTTTTTTCCATACCCAAAATTACAAACCTGCCATGACTTGTCTTGTGCAGGACTCTTCCACACGTGAGAAAATGAGAGTTGTCTATATGTTAAATCTGTAGAGTTAGGAAGTGACCTTTGTCTTTCATCGAAAGCACTTGACCTGCAGCAGTGTGGCCTCACCAGTGAAGGAGCAAAGGCTTTACTAAAGGCCCTTGAAACCAACAGAACTCTGCTCGTTCTGGATATAAGAAAAAATCCACTTGTTGGTATGTGGTCACTTTTTTGAAATTGATAAACACGTAGCAAAACAAAAAGAATTTGTTCACGTATTGACAGTTTTTTAAAATTTAATGTGTTTAACTTTCCTCATCACACACAGTTGGCCCTTGAACAACGTGGGGTTAGGGGTGCCGACCCCTACGCAGTTGAAAATCTGGGTATAAGTTTATAGTCAGTGGTTCCACATCTGTGGATTCAACCAACCTTGGATCGTGTAGGACGATAGTACATATTTATTGAAAAATATGCGTGTGTCAGTGGACCCGCGAGGTTCAAACCCATGTTGTTCAAGCTTCAACTGTACTTTTCTAGTGTTGCACTTCCCTTATGTTTTTAGCAGATAATGTACTAACTAAAGTGAATTTTACTTGTAAATTGTTCTTATCTCTACTCTGAATAGAGGTGAACCTAGGTACTAAGCCTACTTCCACCAAGAGCATTCTTTCTTTCCTGTGCAACCTCTGAATTCTTGCCAGGAGCACTTTATTCATTTGTCAGAATCACAAGCAATTTTTAAAATATCTTCTGTGTGCCAGATATGGGTTTAGGCACTAGGGATAAAGCAGTGAACCAGACAGACAAAAGTCTTGCCCTCGTGGAGCTTACATTCTAGTGAAGGAGTTCAGATAGAAATGAGTAAACAGATAAGTAATATAATTTTAGAGAGTAGGAAGTGCAAAAATATCTTAAAGTAAGGAGAGTGAGGGAGTTCAGATAGAAATGAGTAAACAGATAAGTAATATAATTTTAGAGGGTAGGAAGTGCAAAAATATCTTAAAGTAAGGAGAGCGAGGGAGAGCAGGTAGGACGCCATTGGATAGGTTTGTTAGGGGACAGCTTCACTGGAGAAGTGGCATTTGAACAGAGACATGAATGAAGAGAGGAGCAAGCCATGGAAGAACTGGAGTAAGCACATTCCAGGACAAGGAGGCAATGAGTATGCAGGCATGTAGGTGGGTGGAGTATTTAAGGAAAAGCAAGGAGGCCAACATGGCCAGAGTACCGAGTGAAGAAGAGTGTGGTATGACATGAGGTCAAGGAGCTAGCCAGGGGTCTGCTCCTGTAAAATCTTGAAGGCCAGAGTGAAGATGTGGATTATTCTAAATGAGTAGAGGGGTTTGAACTGGAAAAAGGCATGATCCAAATAGTATCTCAATAAGGTGACCTGGTATAGAGAATGGACTTGGGAGGATAAAGAAGAGAAACAGGGAGACCAGTTAGGAGACTGTCACAGTGCTCCAAATAAGAGACGTTTATGGCCTAGGTTAGGTTGGAAGTTTGGAGCAAGTGAAAAGTGGTTGAATTCAGGTTGTGTTTTGAGGGTGTAGCTATCAAGACCTGCAGATAGATTAGATGTGGGGTATGAAGGAAATAGTAACAAGGAGACAAGTCGTTGATGATTATGTGTGCAACTGGGTGGTATCACTTAGAAGAAGGGGGCTGATGGGAGGAGCAGCTTTTGAGGGACTATCAGGACTTTGGTTTGTTATCTTGGATGCCCTTTAGGTATCTAAGCGTCTGGATGGTGCTCAGACTGTACTTTCTATCCAAAGGTATCTAAAGCCACTTTAGATGCAAAATGTTTAAAGCTGACCTTTGCTGCTGCCAAAATAGTAGCCACTGGGGGCAGTCTGCAAGATGGCATCTTAGGTTTTTGAGGAAGAAATTAGAATACACAAAGGGGGAAATAAGTGTATAATTACATAATGTAGATTTCATATTTAATTTTATGGGAAAAGCAATAATTAGTTGGCTTTTGGTTTTAAATGGAAATAGCCACTCATTGGGAAATAATTACTCTAATTTCAATTTATTTTACTTTAAATCATTCTGTGCTGAAAGCAGTTACCAAAAAAGGTCTCCAGAATGGAAGGAGTGCCAAGTCAGAGGTATATAACATGTTTTAATTCTCTCGGAAGAATTTCTCTTTAATGGCTTGTTTTTCTTTCCTTCTTAAAAGAAAATTATCAAGGTACTTTCTGCCATCTTAAAACTAAGTTTTTAGTCAAATGAAATGGCTTTTCTGTCTTTGAAAATGTTGTGTGATGCTTTAATTTAGCTTCCCAGAAATGCAGATTGAAGACCTTTTATTAACTTAAAATATCTTAATTTCTAATGAAGATCAAACCCTCCTAAATTACCTGTAACTTAAATGGCATATTTATCATTTCTCTCTCAGTACCAGTGGATAACTTCTCCATCGGTGAAGGAACCATCCAAAGCTTCTAGACAGAAAAAGAGAACTATAATTTTGGAAAGTGGTCGAAAAGGAAAAGCTACTATTAGAATTGGTAACTCTTTTTTTCTTTTTTTTTTTTTTTGCGGTACGCGGGCCTCTCACTGTTGTGGAGCACAGGCTCCGGACGCGCAGGCTCAGCGGCCATGGCTCACCAGCCCAGCAGCTCCGCGGCATGTGGGATCCTCCCAGACCGGGGCACGAACCCGTGTCCCCTGCATCGGCAGGCGGACTGTCAACCACTGCGCCACCATGGAAGCCCTCTTTCTTTTTTTTAATGCCACTAGAACTTATACCCCTTATATTTTCTGGTGTGCTAAAATTAAAACAGCTTTAATGGTTATTCCTTAATGGTTAATTACTTCCTTAACAGTTAGCTATTAATATTATTTGTGGTTCTTATGGAACGTACCTAGGATGTTCCTGACACATAGTGTTTAATATTTATTAGATATTAATTTTAATATGATAAAGCTCTTGAAGTGACAAAATCCATATCCAGATACGAGGTCACCTTTTCTCCCTTTCATGTGGGGTCCAGGCCTTAGGAAAGAGGGAAGCATGTGATGTGTCTGTTGACAACCCCAAAATAAAATAAAGTAGGCAGAGCCCTTGGCACTTTACAGATATGAATACCTTTTATTGTCATCAGAACCCTGTGAACAGACAGTGTTTTACAGCAGTGCAGACAGGTTAGGGTCAGGTGCAGCGGGGAAGTGGGATCAGGCAGGATAAGAACATGGGGAGATTGGTGGGGGGGGCTGTTTCCAGAGCCTTTACTAAGGAAACAACAAAAATCACAGATGATAATGACTGTTTTTTCAAAATGCAGCAATCAGTGGAAAAACTAGAAATGATCATGTTCAGAATTGTGATCAGTTGTGTCTAAGTATGTAGAAGTCAGTTACTTTCCCATAAGCCAGAAATAACACTGAAAAACAAGGAAAGATCCCATTTGCAATAGTCACAAAAATTAGTAAATATCTAGAAGCCAGTTCAGTGTTCTCCTGAAAAAGTTAGTGCAAAAGGATAGATGAAACATTTTAAACATATATGTTAACATTAATAAAATGTAATGTTAACATACGATCTATTAACATATAAAGCCACTGGCAGAGGGAAACAGAGATCGGAGGAGAAGTCCAGAAACAGGTCCCTGTTTACTTGAGAATTGTATTTTAACTTAGACAATTTTACAGTCTAACTTGACTTTGTCTAATTGATTGATTGAAGCATTGATAATTCATTTAAACAGAAATTAGATATTTGCATCACAGCATACACAAATTCTAGTCAGTCAAAAAGATGCAAAGGCAACTAAATGCAAGAAGCAAATATAAAATACAGGAGAGAATTTCTGTGTAAGTGTAGGGAGTACAGAAGCCTTCCTAAGTAAGCCATAAAACTCAGAAGCCATAAAGTAAAAGATATTTAATTCCATGAAAATTTAAAACTTTTCTACAGTTCAAGACGTAAACAAAACAAAATGACAGACACCAAAGTTGGGTAGTGTATTAACATATAAAGGTTACTGTTGATATAGAGAAGAACCCACAAATAAATGAAAAAGGATAAGCAAATTTTCAAAAGGCAGGGGGTGGTTTCTACCTGTATGAGCAAACAACTCAGAAGAAACACAGCTGGCTACTAGACAGTTGAAGAGGGGCCAACTTCTTTAGGAAATGCAGATTAAAACCATGGGATTTTCTTCCCCTCTGATGGGCAGAAATTCTAAAGACTGATAACATCTGGTGTAGACGAGGGAACAAACACACTTTGCCTATGTTAAGTATAATAAATGTGTTCAATTTTGGAGTGAGGTTTGCAGTGTCCATCAAAGTTCAAAACTTTCTTGCTCTTTGACCAAAGACTTTTACTTCTAGGCACCTGCCCTCTGCCAGTACTCTGCCTTGCACAGAAGTGTGCATAAAATCAGGCACCCGCAAGTCCAATGAGGGATACTGACATAATGGGGAAAATCTAGAGACAACCCGGATGTCCTTCGGGAGGGGTCTGATGAAGGAAATTAGGATCCATCCGTGGTATGGAGTAACGTGTGTGTGGAGAACGGGGAAGGTCTGTGAGCAAACTGGGAAGATGACCTGATACGTCGTGAGGTCAAAAGGAAAAAGAGCAGGTGTAGAAAAGGACATTTCTATGATTCCACTTAGAAACCCACAGTGTTTGTATTTGTAAATACTATGTATGTATATATGTACGTACGGAAACACGCATATATACACGTATACACATTTGTGTATCTGATCCTGAAAATGCACAAAAGACTGTTATTGGCAACCACCTCTATGGAAGGGAATAGATCTTTATATTTTTACTCTAGTTTTCCTAATCGTGTGCAAATTTAGAGTTAATTTTTTATTTAAAAGTTAGGCAGTCAGGAGAGGCCTAGTGACTGTTTTGTGGGCTTCTCTCACCTCAGGATGCACTCTTCGCGCCCTTCTTGTTTCTGGTTTGTCTTTTGGAGCAGACACCACTGAAACGAGCGTCTTGTCATCGCTTGCCAGCTGCCTGCGGTTTTCTTGCGCCCTACTAACCGTCACCACCTTTGTGAGATGCTGTTTTGCGCTGAGGTGGTGCCTTTCCCCTCACACACACCCCTCTGGTACCTCGGGAAGTCCAGGGGTTTCTCAGTGGGCATTCTAGAATACTCATCCCAGAGATGCAGTGGGTTTTTCAGCCACATGCATTTGGGGAAAACTCTGTTCCTATATGAATTATCCTCTTGGGAGTTCACGATTCACTGGAGCTCTTGAGACGCTCTAGGAAGTTGAGTCCAGAAACCCGTGTAGCCCTGTTAATTCAGGATTTCCTAAATTTCTATGACTGACTGTGGCACCGCTTTTCCAGTCACAACCATCCTTATCAGCTTCCGTCCTAGACTCCCTGGGGAGTGCTGCTCAGACTCTGTCCTGGAAGCTTTGTAGTCCCAGGATTACCTGCTGCTTCCACACCCACCCGGCCCCCTGCTAGCGCTCTGTCAGCCTGGCACCTTCTCCCTGCCCCCAACTCATTCGGCCACAGGCCCTGCCCCTGCTGTGGGATTTAGTGATAACTCCTGGGAGCGGTGGCCCAGCACAGCCCACGGCAGTGCTCGGTGTGGCTCACAGGGCTTAAAACACACAATTTGAGCCCTTACTGGAACGTGGGAAGATGATTTAAATCCAGATGTCTTATTTCATAATCCCCGTGTCTCTGAAAGTGGGAGAAACAGACTGGGAGGGCCGTATGTTTCAAGCAAAAGGGAGACTGTTTCTCTGTGGAAGTAAAGAACGGGCCCTCACAGTTAACAGGTAACGTAGGGGGTTTGTGCTGAGTCTGTCACGTTGGGCCTGTTATACTCATTTATATGACCGTTGGGTCCTTATTGGCATTTTCACTTACTGCCCATGCTTGAAACTCCCCAGTGTCCCTGTCTTGATCACGAGCCCTAATTCTGTTGACCTAGAAAGTTCTTTGTGGGAACTTTCTAGCAGGCCTCTCCCCCAGTGTCCCCACCCTCCAGCCCCTGTGTCCTAGTGCTTTTTCTACAACGCAGAACTCCTTGTTGTGCAGACCTGATTGCTCCTCGTGCTCCAGGATCCGATGGATCCAGTTCCCAGGAGAGCGTGTCTTCAGGGCCCTCTGCGGTCTGCAGTCCTGCCCCCAGCCAGGCACCCAGCACCCCAGGTGCTGCAGAGAACTTGCTGCGGTCCCCCGTGCCTTGGCAGAGACAGCTCTCTGCCAGATGCCCTTCCTTCGTCTCCCCCTGTCCTGACCCTTCCCACCTCCCTTCCGCTGAAACCTTCAACCTTCCCTTGGGCAGAGGTACTTGCTCAGCTCTGTGCTTCCACAGCGCTTACCCTGTGGAATCTGAATTCCCTCCACAGCCGTCTTGCTAGGTTGGGAGCAGCTGATTCCCCTTCATCTTTTTCTTCCTTCCCTCAGCCCCACAGCAGGGACACTCTCAGGCACCGTGCAAATTTAATCTTCAATTTCTAGTTGTTATGACATTGTTGCTGTCAGGATACCACCTACGTTCACAGTAGGATGGGTAAATGTGTGGGGGACGACTGTAAAGACAGATTCTTTGTAAATCCAGGTTCTTAATTCTTCCCCCTTTTAATATTTTTTCCCCTTAAATCACGTGTCCTTCTTGCTGCTCCAGCTCTATAATTGGACTGTCACCTGGGGAGCCTGAGGCAGCAGAATATCAAAGAGGGTAGACACTACATTTTTAACGTCAGTGTCAACCAGGATACCTACTACCTGTGCAAAGGGGGGCCCAGAATTCAGGCTCAAAGCCTATTACCGGATACTTGGTTTCCCTGCTTGCGTCTCTTCTGTCAGTCGACGTGCACTTGACTCCTATTAACTTTAACAGGAATTATGTGTGTGCCCTGAGGGCCGAGCATAGCTTTTAATGGGGGCTTCCTCACACTGCTTTTCTTTGCTGTTTACTTTTAATGAATCCCACCCTGTAGAAGTGGAAGAATAAAATAGGATGTGCTTGAGAAAATGGAGAGAGTTATGACATATTTTCCTTGTAATCCAGAATAGCATGTCAGCTCTTCTTCTGTTTGTCTCCTTTGGTTGTCAGTGGAAGATAATTTTGGCTTGCTCACTCTCCAAATCAGAAACTGAAGTCCAATACTAACGTATCCTAGATGAAACTTGACCCATTCATTTTTGAGAGTCTGTATGATCCCTGTGCAAGGTGCGGAGAATGAAAAGACAACTCTGTTGACTTCAATTGATATTTACATAGCATTGAATGTGTTCCAGATGCTGTTCTAAATTCTATCAGTTACCTACTTTTGCATCATAGAACACTTCAAGACTGTGACTGAAAACCACAGCCATTTCTTTTTCTCAGGATTCTTTTCAGTCAGCAGGTGGGGCTGGGCTCAGTGGGGTGGTTTCTTCTGCTGGTCTCATCTGAGATCACTTATTCAACCAAAGTCATCTGGTGATCCACCTAGAGTCTAAATGGCCCCCCTCATCTGTCTGGCAGCTGGTGCTGGCTGTGGGCTGGGCCTGTTATTTCCAGCAGGCTAGCTCGGGCTTGCTTCCATGGCAGTGATGTTTTAAGAGGGCAGGTATAGAAGCCTCATGCCCCTTGAGGCCTCAGCTTGGAAGTTGCACAGCATCACTCTTGTTGCAGTCTCTTGGTCAAAGCAAGTCCACAAGGCCAGCCCAGATTCAAAAGGTGTGGAGCACTAGACCCCACCTCTTGCTGGGAGGGCTGCAGAGAATTTGTGGCCATTTAGTCCTCACATCAGAGAGGCACAACAGAGAGATTTAGTAACTTGTTCAAGGTCACACAGCTTGGGACAACACAGTGTTTTAAGTGCTTTGAAAGCTGCTGCTCATTATTTTTAAATCTTACTGCCACTATTCGGACCAACTTATTTTTTTTCTCTGCAGCCTTGTAGAGAAAGGGTCATTCACATTGCTGTGTGGCTGCCATGGGTTGAAAGCTTCATCTATGTTGTACCACTGAACTGTCATAACTAGTATGAAATGGAGATATTATTATTATTGCTAATATTCAGATGAGGAAACTGAGGCTCTTGGAAATTAAGTATGAGTCGTATAAGAGAATGTTAACTCACTGTTCCATATGCAAGAGTGATCTCTCTAAGTAAATGATAAATGTGCTGGCACAGATCTTTTTTTTAATCTCTTGTTTGCATCTGGAAAATGGTTTTTAAAACTTTTCTGTTGCTTTGTTAATGGCAGTTGCACATTGCAGAAAAATAGCTGGAAGAAAAAACATGTTTTTCAGATGTCCAGTGCAGGCCCAGGATAGAAGCAAGATGAATATTCCATTCCGCATTGTCAACACCAAAGGAGATGATGCTTTAGAAAAAAGATTTCTCGACAGAGCTCTTGAACTCACTATGATCTCCCTGAAAGGGCATAGGTGGTGAGTACGTGTCCCATCCAGAAGCTTGTCAGAGAATTGGTTTAGTTTTCAGACGCTGAAGGAGACACATCTAGGAGGCTGTCCATCCTGGAGTAGCAGTTATTGTAACTAGTTGGGAAAGACCGTTTGTTACGGGGGTGCTCCTGCTGCTGCTTACAGGCCCCTTAGCATGATTCCATGGCCGAGAGCATGGGGCGGGGGGGGCACACCTTCTGGGAGCTTTGGTCAAAATTTCCTTTGAAAGTCTCTGCTCTGACAGCACAAAGGGTGCCATCCCATCTCTAGTGCAGCTGGCACAAGCCTGTTCAGTGTAAGAACAGACACTGTTGCTCCCCTGAACAGAGAGAGTAGTTAATTCTGTGAGCTCCATGGAAGATGTACGTTTTCACGCATGAGAATAGCTGCCCGCTCCCTGCCCCCTGCACAGCAGGCTCATTGAAGAGTTGAGCTAACCTAGGTTACCTGTGAGCATGACGGTCCTTCACTGCCGTTGGAAAGGAATTTTCTAATGACTGAGATGTGTGACGCTCCTGGCCACCTGCAGGGGCTTTCAGGTGGGAGGTTGGACACGACGGCCTCAGGTGCCGTGACTCTCGCAGGAGCTGGTGACGGGAAGGAGGGTCATCCTGATGCTCAACCAGATGCTCCTGTTCTTAACGGCTGCATCGGTGGTTCTTCTGGGTCCGTGGGAGGCATTCAGGCCTCTCTGTATAATGCTGTCACCATCGAAGATGTCAGAAGCTGGCAGCCTTCATGAAGCATTTTTTGGAGATGCACCAGCTATGAGCACATCCTAACTAATATACACTCTGCCCTTGAACAGTGTAGAAAATTGAAAGTCACCTGGGCATGGCTAAAAAACACAGTATGTTTTTCGAATGAACATACTTATGATAGATTTTCTTCTTTTTTCAGAGAACACAAAAGCATCCACAGCTATCCCAAGCTGTTGAAACTTAACCTTAATTCTGACTTGAACTGGAAGCTTTTAAAAAGTCTTCTCTTACTTTTCTACCAAATGCCAGCCACTGTTGTCTTTGCTGCTACTTTTTCTGCCTAGATCTCATATTCAAAGCTGCCTATGGGTTTAATTATATGCCAATTGCAGGTTATTATTTTTAGAGAAACACAGACACACAGCATGGAGGGTGGGTGGGGCCCTCTAGGTGCTGAATTTTGATCCTTTGCAAGATGACAGCAGTGGGGTCTTCTGGATCCTTTCTTTATACGGTTGTTCTCATAAAGCGGTAGAAGTGACTTACTATATGTTTGTATAGCAAGGTCTGTTTTTACTACCAAATAGTTTATATATCTATGCATTTATATCTCTGTGCCTTTATATTTCTAATAATATGGTTCTTGTTGGTATATGTTGAGACTTTGAGAATTTGTTAGGATCCTTGACCTTGTGCATTAGAGTGTTAGGTTCTCAACAGTCGTGTGCCTCCCCTTCCCCCTCCCCTCTCCCTTTTTAAGCTGCTTCACAAGATTTGGAAGCTCCCTGCTTCACTTTTCCTTTCCTTTCAGTGGGTAGAAGATCGGTTGGTTGGTTGGTTGGTTGGTTTTGTTTTTCAGTTATGCTGTTAAACTAAAAATCTGTGTTAAATTCCCTTACTGTTGCTTCACGTGATCGTTCTCCTTCTGGTGTTTGACCAGTGATGCCGAAGAAGGAAGATCTTTGCTGAATAGTCTTTTCCCCTATTGTTCATCCATTGTCAGTGTTTTATGTTGACCGTGTGAAGGACATTAAAGTCCTAAAACATCTAAACCTTTGTCAATGAATTTCTTTACATGCTTTTTAGATGGATTGTTCTTTTAAAAACTTTATGCTGGGAAAACTTGAGTCTAAAAATAGCATCTGTGAAGGGTATTTTTTTCAGAACCGTGTAAGACTTGAGTCCTGTACCTCCATGTTTTTAATGATTCAGCGTACTGGTAGCTTTCCGTTGGCTTTTGGAATGGACGTTATCAACAGACCACCTTACAACACAGCTCACGATATAAAGTTGTATGAACTTTGTCCCACTTAGGCTGGAAACATGCCACTAGGACAGTTTTGAGCCATCTTTGTGTTTCGCTGGATTGTGTAATGAGGACTACACTGATCTTTCGTCCCAGCTCTGCACCAATTAGTTGGGTTAGTTGGGTTTCCTGCTTAGGGCTAAACCTTGCCAGTCATGGTTCTCTCATCTGTAAAAAGGAGGATTGAAATAACTCCCCCACTTATCTCAGGGATGTTTGAAGAGCTTAAAACAAGGGCTCAGTGCAGGATGTGACTGTTTAAACACAGTAAATGTTTCAACAGCAAAAGCCGGCCAGTCCATGGACGCCATCCAAGTGTTCACATATAATAGTGCTCAGAGTCTATTTTGCCTACTTCCTCATCCATTCATATGATGGTTCCAAGTCCCTGTGGTTTGTACCGGCCCCAAATCTCTTGAATCTCCACTTATTTCCATTCCCATTGCCACAGCCAGCTCTGTCAGCCCTCAGTGGATCATTTCAGCAGCCTCATCTGCCCCCACCTGCCCCTACCAGCACCGCTAGCTGGACCGTCACTTCCCCTTCATGCTCCTCCTTGGTTCATAAAAATCCCAGACTTCTGAGCCCAACGGTCACAGCTTTGTGGTGTCTGGTCTGGCTTCTTCTTTCTTGTGTTTCTGGTTCTTGGAATGTGGCGAGCATATATGCCCGTGCTACGTCGGGTAAGCCTGGAGTTTCTGCCCCCCCTCAGCAAGACTGATGTTCCTTCAAGACACCTGCCAACCTCCTGAGCTTGTTCGTGTCTCCTGCATTGGAAGGATGCGCTTTTCCTTTGTTCTTATAAGCGTGACCCTTTTATCCCATCACAGCACCTCCATTCTGTGTTTTCCTGTGCCGAGGGTGTCTGCTTACGTGCCTTCCCCATCGGAGCAAGGAAGCCCTGTTTCTCCACCTCCATCACCTGGCATCCTGCCTTGCCCTTAGGAGGTGCTCAACGACTATGTGTTTAATGAATGGAAAGGCAGGGCTTCCTGAATTTTGCAAACAGCCTGCAGTAAAGGCAGAGGTACAATCTCACATACGTGGATGTTTTCATTTTTCAAGAGCTTACTATATAATTTCATTTTTTAACTAAAATTTAAAATCTTGGAGGGCTCCCAGGCTCTTCTTTACATATGTGTGAAAGTGTTTGGAAAACGGCGAGCAACTGCATTCATACCAGGACAAAGGGTAGTCACTGTTGTCTGGAGCACAGATCGCTGGAAGATACTCATTGAGCGAAAACCTTGACCTTTGAATGTCTCAAGTGAGTGAACGGACGCCAGTCTGCTGACCACGTGGAGAGTGGGGAAGGGGAGACAAGGATGCAGGCCCCGGGTCTACAGGCTGCGGGAGCCACAACTGGCCAGTCTTTAAGGTTAAAAGCAAAGTGGACAGGCAGGTGTCTTTCAGGCCTTGGGAAATCTGTGTAAGCCTTGGTGGCCTCACGTTCCTTCAGATCCTTCAGATCCTCCGGAGTGTCCTCCTTCTTCTCCCAAACTGTTTTTGTTTATTTTTCTCTTTCAAAATTTGACAACACATAACCCTGTTAATACCACCTAAGTGAGAAAAAACAGATGTGTTCCCTCGTTGCTTATGTTTACCTGCACACACTGCTTTATCCCCAGCACTGTGGCTCTGTTCTTTGCCTGCACAAGAAACAAAATTGTTCTGTTCGGCGCTAGTCTATGTTTATCTAAACGTCTAATGCTGTCTCATCACAACTTAGCAGATGCTGGAAGGTTTGGCCAGCCCTTAGGTGAAGTATGTGACGTAACAAATAATTAGTCCCTTTTCTCCCCTTTGGAGCTTAAGGAGCCACTAAGACCCTGTAAAATGGACAAGACCCATTGATAGATGTCCAGCTCCACCTAAGGCCCTTGCAGGTCTGGCCTTGTATCACTCTGGGATTAATGTTTGTTGTATCGTGTCCTTTGGATGGAAAATAAAATGAGGAAGAATTTTCTCACATTTGATCCGAATGAACATAATTAAAAAGTGAAATGCTACTGCGTCTGCAAAGAAATCAGTCACTTTAATTGCAAAGAAGATTCCCTGCCTCTGTTAGTAATGGGGCTCTTGGTAATTTAGAATCAGAATCCATGACAGCTTGTGATGAATTGGCTCCTTTTGGGCTAAAGAAGGTAAGAAGTTCTAATTACCCCTGGATTATTCCAGAGTGGGTGGAAAAGCTTGATCAAAGAGATATTGGGAGAGATCTCAAAAAGCTAGCAGTGAGCAAAGATTCATTGAATTTCTTTTTAAGAATCTACAGAATAAAATAGTTCATTTGTTGTGACAAAAACAAGAGCCTGTGGTATTTGAAATCCCAGAGCAAATTGGATTTTCTAAGAAAATAGGGAACTGGGCATATGAGAAAAAGTTTACGTACCCAGAAGTCCTATAGTTAGGTTATAGAAATTGGCCTTGCTTACTCGTTAGCACACGAGAATACTGACAGCCTTGTGCCTCGCTTGGGGAAAAGTATGGAATTCATCCTTTGAGTGTTTAAATGTATAAGTAATTGGCACTAAGCTGAAGGCAGTCCAAAATGTTTGATTCAAATGAAAGCATAATTTAAGTTAGTAGAAATGTACTCAGGGTCCTAATGAATGAATCTACTGACCCAATCCCTTTTGGTATCCTAGCCTTTGTTTCTCTTCAGATTGCCAACAATACCTGAAGAATAGGCTGGATTTTAGGTTGATGCATTTTATTTTGAATTGTGTGTGTTGATTTTTGTATATCTATATAGATGTAGATATATAGTTATAGATATAATTTCAAACTTAAAGAAAAGTTGCAAGATTAGTACAAAGAACTCTTGTATGTGCTTTACCTAGATTCACCAATGATTAATATTTAGCTTTATTTGCTTTGGCATTCACTGTCTTTCCATATATACATGTTTTTTTTCTCCTGAACCCCTTAAGGGTAAGGACACATTTTGCCCTTTTCCCTGGAAATAGTGATTACTTCCTAAGCGAAACAACATTTTCTTACCAAACCACAGCACAGTGGTCTAAGTCAGAAATTTAACATTGATACTGTTGACTGATCTACCATCCATATTCAAATTTTGCCAGTTATTCCAGTAACATCCTTAATGGCTAAATTTTTCAGGCCAGGAACCAGTCTACAATCCTGCATTGCACTTAGTTCTCATGTCACTTTGGTCTAAGTATGAAATAATTCTTCAGCCTCTTTGTTCCTCATATTATGAGAGTTTGTGACGAGTATAGGCTGGTTGTTGTGTAGAATGATCCTCATTCTGGGTTTGTCCTGTTTCCTCATGGTTCTTTCATGTTCTGTGCTTTGGATGGGGTTCCACAGAGGTGACGGTGTGTCTCTCTGTGCATCCTTACAGGAGCCCCTTGATGGTCATCTGTCTCATTAGCATCTTGGTTAAGGTGGTGCCCCCGCACTTTCTCCACTGTGAAGTTATTATTTGTCCCTTTGTAGTTAATAAGTAATTTATGGAGAGATATTTTGAGACTCAAAGTATTCTGTTCTTCATCAAACTTTTGAATTACATACTGGTTCACAGAACCAGTAATTCAGGTGGATTTATTTGATGAAGAAGGTGAAGTGATTCTTAATGCTTATTTTCCACTAGTAGTTTTACAAGCCACTCTTCTCTCTCCCAAAGGAAAAAAAAATCCTAAAATATAAGCAGTGGAGCTGTGCAGAACAGTTCATTGACAAAAGGCAACCATTGGAGGATATGTATTCCAGGAGCTCTGAGAGTAACAAACATATTTTGAGAATGTGAACAGTATGAGCAAGTGTGCTTTCTGGTGAATCAGGGAAGGAGGAAAAGAATCCCCTGATCAGGCTATGGGGACCGACTTGCAGACTTTTCCCTCCCTGAACTAGTCAAGGTTGTTTATTTCTCAATAGTTGTAGAACAGCCCTTTGGCCACACAGACCTTTAATCTAATAACCAGATCATGAACCACATAGCCTGATTATGCTTTAAAAGATGTGATATTTATAATAACCTGAAGTTAAAGTTGCTTCTAATGACTCTAGCCCAGCAGAATAGCCCCCAAGAGAAAAGTAAAATCTTGGCTTCCATCTAGCCAGGTGAAAAGCTGTAGGCATCCCGAGAAATGAAACTTGAAGTTGAAATGTAAGAAATGTAGGAAGTCACAGGTCATTCTGGGGGAAAAAATTAATGATCTTATCCAGCAGAGTAAAAAGCGGCTAGAGGCTGAATCATTCTTTCCTGTTCCCTTCCCCCAATTTAAAACCATAGGTTCTTTAGGTTGAAAGTCCAGGATTTGAAGCAGAAATCTTTAGGAGTTCTTAGGAAATGACAGGTGAGCAGGTTAGTAACCTCAGGTAGGAACAATTCTGCTGTAAAACACACCGGGGAAAATACTCCTGAATTTCTGATGAATTTAAATCTTGGGCAGTCTAACATATTTTCTAAAGAACTATGTTCAAATTAAGGCTCCAGCTGATGTTACCCAGTCACCTCCCCCATTAAGCCATCTCCAGTTCTCCCAATGGCATATTGTTCAAGATATGGTGTCTTCCATGAGCAAGGTTCTTGTGGATACAGGGACAAGATATATCAGTTAGGATTTTGTTGGTCACAATACATAGAAACCTTGGTCCCAACTGGCTAAAGCAAAAAAAAAAAAAAAAAGAAAAAAATTATTGGTTGATGTAACTGAACAGTCCAAACACAAGGGCCAGCCCAGATCTGGTTTACTCGAGAGGCCCATGTTGTGTATCCTTTGGAGCCACCTTTCTGGGACTCTGCATCTTTGTCCTCCTTCGTGTCATGCTTCATGATAACCACATTGGTGACATTGCCTTTTCAGAACGGGTCTGTAGCTCTGCTTTCCTCGCCAGAGTGTCCAGCCTCACTCTGCTTGGGCTGCCTTAGATCAGGTTCTCGTTCCTGTGCCAATGAGTAGGACCTGGAGGAAGGGACATGCTAACTGGCTGGAATACAACAGGACCCATCTTTGGAGCTGGGTAGGTGGCCAATCCCACGTAAACCATATAGAAGCCTGTGCAGTTTGCCAAATAAGTTCTGCTTTTTGTTGCCCTTATGGAGTTTACAGCTTCATCAGGGAGGCAGACAAACAAATAAGCAAATGGATACAAGATATGAAGTGAAAGAACAGAGCTCTGAGAATAAATGTCAGGGAGACACGGTCCAGACGGCGAAATGGGAAGTGACATTTGAGTTGAGATCTGAATGGTTGCGCAGGAGTTAATCAAGAAAAGAGGTTAGGGAGAGACAAAAGCCACGTGAGCATTTGGGGGAACCTTTATCACTTGACTTTCTCTTTGGAGAGTTGGTGTGTGATGCTCAAAATATTGAACAACTAGTATGGTACCCTAAAGAGGGCCAAATTACAAGTGGCCAAAGGAGGATGACTCCAGGAAAGCACCACCTTGCCGTAGGTGGCCACAGATGAGTGGCCCACTGCTGGGGTCTGAGGCCCACAGGGCTAGGGCTGGGGCAGAGACTGTTAACCAACTAGGATGGAAGTAGTAGATAAGTATATAAATAACTGGTATGGCAGCAGAGGCGTGTACCTGGTGGATTTCAAGCCTGAGTGTACCCCCTTTTTTTCTGGGCCTCTTTCCACTGTTTACTGACCACCAAACCTCCCCATGCGATAGTCAATAAATGTTGACTAAACATATAGATGACTGTATCGGTAGCGTGGGAAAATTATCTACATTCATGCCTGATTGATATTGATAGAAGATTTCGCCCCAGAGCAAATTAGCAAATGCTTCCCTAGATTCCGCAGAGCATCTCAGACATTGATTTTCAACTAGAGGCTTCTGGGATTTGAATCAGCATCTGCCTGAGGTTTGCAAGTTGAGGGGAATCTCAGCCTGGAGACACATGTTGATTCCACGTAAAGTGTTGGAGGCCCGCACGGAGTAATAAACTTATAGTTGTGTTCTTTTTGAACCATTTACTACTTATTGACTTAATGGGCATGTTAAAAAAAGTCATGAGATGAAGCATTAACATCTTGATTCCTGTCTTTTCTTGAAGGGGGAGAAAATTTGGGCCTGCATTGCAGCATGGAGGTTTGTCTGCAGCCAGTAGAGGCTGCCTCTTTAGATGGTGGGCTCTAATTTGCCTTTCTTCCACCTTTCTCACTTTTTTCATATTTGTGACGTACTTGCCCTTGGGTACCGGGTCTGAAAATAGCAAGATTTCAGCTTTCTATTAGAAAACCATCGCGAGGTCAAAAGAGTACGATGATCCTTGGCATCACCCTTCTGGCCTTTTCCACTGTTTTAACCCCAGCAGCAGGAGCATAAACTTTCCAGCTGTGTGCAGGACTCAGAACTGAGCCAGAGCAATCCCCAAACCAGCTGAAGTTAGTCTGTTAGCTTTGTGCAGCCTGAAAGCTTTACATAATCATTGCCAGTCATACCTTCTGGTCATTTCCCTTTAGTGTACAGTTTCCACCTCCAAGTTCTTCTCTTACACCCTGAGAGGCTGGCCCAGAACCAACCTAGGAGCCTCCACTTGGGTGAGTAATTGTCATTAGCCTCCCTTGAGTCTCTTAAGCATCTCTCCTGTTTAGGGCTGAAGTCTAGTTCTATACGATTTCAAGTAAAATCTCCCATCCACAAGTCACTGATCCATTCATCCAACCTTACCTAGTTAGTTAGCAAAATGGGGAATCGTATTGACAAGATCATTATCCTTAAGCGAGTTGGAGCCTAGTAGGGAAATTAAAATGTCAACATGCAATTGTCATACTCTGGAACAAGTGCCTATCAGGTAGGGTTGCAGATAAAAATACAGGACACCCGGTTAAACTTGCATGGTTTATTTGTTAAATCTGATACCCCTACCACCGGGGAAAGTCTTGGGTGCAAGGGAACACAGGTGAGGAGGACCAGGGACGTCTTCCTAGAAGTACTGCCATTGAGGCCAACATGAGAGGGCTTAAGTCAGAAGAGGTGCAGGATAGGGGAGGGCTCTGTGAAGACAGCAAATAGCACGTGTGAAGGCCCTGACTTGAGAGCCGCTCCAGGAAATTCAGGGGCCTGAGGTTCAGGATGTGGGAATGTGGAGGATGGAAGCGTATGTCAGGGGAGGGGAGACTGGAGATGTGATGAAGTCCTGCCATGGAATGTGGACTGGATCCTAAGCACAACGGGCCAGCCATTGTAGGACTCGAAGCGGCAGAGTGACGTAGGATAGGCATTTGAGAAAAACCCTTCTGGCTGGAGTGTAGTGACTGATTAGAAGAGGGAGTCTGGAGACAGGAGAAGGCAGAGCAGTGCTTGCTGCAGTAACGATAGTGAGTGATGGCGGTGGCTGTGAGGAAGAGAGAGGAATGGATGAGCTCCTTAGAGGATGGATGGGTAGATGTGGGAGATGAGGGAAGAGAAAGGTCACGCATGAAGATGGTTCCACTCAGTGGCACAGGAGAGGTAGGGAGAAGTGGGTACTGCGCTGCCATTGGCCTGTTTGCCTCAGACCGGCTCCCTGTCTTTCCACTGCTCTGCTCCGTGTCACAGGGCTGATCCTGCAAACCCCATCCCCCAGATTTCCTCGCCAACTCTTTTCCAGGTAGGTTCAGCCAGTGGAAAACATTGGCCAGAGGTTGGAGGGCAGGGGGATGGGAGAAGCCAACGTATTTTTCCCTCGCCCTCCACTCTCTGTTCGGGCAGCTGCAGCAGGGTTGGTGGCCGCTTTGCTCTGAGTGGCTGCCCCAGGCACTTCACAGTGCTTAGTATGATAATCTCGAGGTCCATCCACGACATTGCTGCAAATAGCATTATTTCATTCTTTTTATGGCTGAATAATATTCCATTGTATATATGTACCATATCTTCTTTATCCATTCATCCATCAGTGAACATTTAGGTAGCTTCCCCATCTTGGCTATTGTAAATAGTGCTGCAATGAACATTAGGGTGCATGTATCTTTTCTTTCTTTCTTTCTTTTTCTTTCTTTCTCTCTTTCTTTCTTTCTTTCTTTTTTTTTTTTTTTTTTTTTTTTTTTTTTTGTCACACGGCATGTGGGATCTTAGTTCCCTGGCCAGAGATGGAACCCATGCTCCCTGCACTGGAAGCACGGAGTCTTAACCACTGGACCACCAGGGAAATCCCAGGGGTGTACGTATATTTTTGAATTAGAGTTTTTTCTGGATCTATGCCCAGGAGTGGAATTGCGGGACCCTATGGCAGCTGTATCTGTTGTCTTCACATCTCACATCAACCACCTGCACTCCAGTCCTTGCTCTCAACGTCATCTTTGGGGAACCCAACCTGCGACAGGGACCTTGACAAGAAGAAATGGCTCAGGGAAAAGCTACCTGCACAGGGAGGAGATAGAGGCCATCGACCCTGGGGTGCGGCGGGGAGAGTGGGCACAGAGATTTGTCATTTCACCCCTGATACTCAGCCCTCCTGGCTGCCCCACTCTAGGTCACCTCGTGATACAGAGATGACCCGGTTAGAGTCCCTGCCTGTGCAGGAATCTAGGGGCACCAGCGGGTCTGAATAATATCAGTGCAGGGTCTCCCCCACGGCACTGGGGTTATTTGGGGTGGGTCATCCTCTGCTGGGGGCCCCTTCTGGGCACTGTGTGGGGTTCAGCAGCATCCCTGGCCCCACCCATTTGATTCCAGGGGCCCCTCCCACCCAGTTGTGACCACCACAGATTTTCCCCAGACATGACCAAAGAACTGGGTGAGGCGGGGGCAGGATGGCCCTGGGTGAGGACAGGTGTGTTGAAGCAACCAGCCTGTCCCAGGGCAAGGTCTGCCCCAATCCCGTCAGAGCCTGCATTTAGAACTGCCCCTTCCCTTTCCCAGCTCCCCTGCCCTGCAGTGGTCTCCGAGACATCATCCCTATGTAATAAATCACACCTTCTCAGTTTACTGTCCCCAGCACCTAGAAGAGTGTCTGATGTGTAGTAGATGCTTCATAAATACTTGCTGAATAAAGGAGTTGAATAAAGGGATGAGTGGATGAATGAATGAAGGTTACAATGGAAGGAGGGGCGAGATTCCCTTTCTGGCTCTCGGGGGTTGGGAGATCAAGTGAGAGATCCATCCTAAATAGGCTGACCAGCCTTCTGGGGTTCCCCGGGAATGAGGGTTTCCCCACAGTTCCAGCACTCAAACCTGAGCGGTCCTGGGCAAACTGGAGGCGGGTGTTGGTCACCCTATGTAAACACAGTAACAATTCCAACTGCAATAGCAATGGCCAAGGACCTCTAGGGTCTTATTGACCAGGCAGAGTTCTTTACCTGGCGGGGAAAGTGGCACAGGAGGGAGGGAGGAGTCTAAGGAAGAACATCCCACACGACAACGTGTGCCAATGGCCCTGGGCCCAAGGTCACACCTGACCAGGGCTTGCTTTTTTTTTTCTAATTTACTTTTTCCCACATGGATATGCAATTGTCCTAATGCCATTTATTGAAAACTCCTTAATTTCCCCACTTTCTGTCATATCAAGTTCTCATATATCTGTTTCTGGACCTTTATTCTATACCATAGAGCTGTATGTCCCATCCTATCACCACTAGGGCTGTTTGATCACTGTAACTTTATTTTTTATTCATTTATTTTTTTGGCCGTGCCGTGCGGCATGTGGGATTTTATTTCCCTGCCCAGGGATCGAAACTGCGCCCCCTGCAGTGCAAACTCGGAGTCTTAATCGCTGGACCTCCAGGGAAGTCCCCAGGGCTTGCTTTGACATCCATCGAATGGTGGTGGGTGGACACAGGGAGCAGCTGTCTGTGAGCCATCCTGTGTAGAAATGCAGGGTGGAGGGCAGGCCAGCTGGAGCGGGAGGGGAAGAGGCGGAGGAGGGAGGGAGGGCGGGCGGGCGAGAGACAGAGAGTTTCCGGAGACAACAGCTCTGGCCCTGTCCTAGGGCATGAAAGCTGAGCTCCTAGTGCCAGGAGTCTTGGAGCCGCAGCCTGTGAGCCAGGGTGACTGGCTCTCCTCCCTGGTGTGTGTGTGTGGGGGGTGGCTCTAGGCTTCTCAGGCTGGGAATGGGGTGCACGGAGCAGGGACGGAGTAGGGACCCTTCTCTCTGGGACCTCGCGGGCCATCCTTAGCTCACAAAGCTGAGGCACTCCTGGCCCTAAGGGTGGGGGTCTTATCCTCCCTGTCCCCTGGACTGCACCCTCTCACACACAACTTCCCCGTGTGTGCTCCCAGCAGCCAAGAGAATCTGTTTTTAAAAGATTTGGGGGAGGGGGGTAAACATACAAACAAGAGCAGAATGGATACTTTTTCAGAATGGGAATGGCTCTGTGTAACCCCACCCCCAGGGTAACCACAGTCCTGACCTCTAACACCCTTGACGAGTCAGCCTTGGTCTGGGCTTGCGGACCCACGGAAGCTTCCTCATCCCCTCCTTCAGACCCAGTCTCTCCCTCGGCGTCTTTGTGAGAGCACCCGGGGAAGTGGGACTGCTAGGCTGTACTGCTGCTAGAACTCCACCTGGGCTCCACCAGGCTCCAGCCCCCCACGCTGTGCACCTCTCTGACCCTGAGGCACCTCAACTGGTAGGAGCGGCATCACCTTCCCTCCCGGGACTTGTGACACTTAAGGCAGACACCGAAAAGACAAGTGTTTGGCTCCCTGGCTGGCAAAGGGCAGGTGCTCAATTGTCATAAGTGTCCGTATCAGTAAGGGTTCTCCAGACAAACAGAACCCATAGGGTTTATGTGTGTATATATACACACACACGTACATATGTACATGCATACAAAAATATACAGCTGTGTATATATGCAGTATGCATACAGACATATACACATATAGTATATACAATACACACACATATACACACATATAAAATGCACAGTTTGTATATATACAGTATGTATACACACATATACACATATACAATACACACATACATATACACTATACATACACACATAAAATGCATAGTTTATATATATACAGTATGTACACATATGTATAACATGCAATAGACACCTAGGTACATGTATATCATACATATATACACACATACAAAGATATTTAGGTGTGTGTATATATATAGTATGCATACATATATAATATATGCAATACATACACGTACATATAGACACACATATACACCTACATATAAAAGCATGTAGCATAAAAATATATATGTACTGTATATATAAATTCATCATATATATACATATATCATATATATAAGATATACACACATACATATACACAATGTATACACACACATACACACCTATATGTAAATATGTGCATGTAAATACACATATAAATACATACACAAGTGTGTCTATATATAGTATATACATATATACATATAATACCTATACAACGTATACACATACAGGTATACAACATATATACACACCTATATATAAATATACACTGTATACATACATACATACAGTGTACCTATACTGTATATATACACACACCCATATATCAATATATGGGTGTGTGTATATATACAGCATGTTCACATTTATAATATGTATACTATATATATATACACATACATACATGCATACAATATATACACACACATATAGGCTTGTATGTGTACTGTATATAGTACTTACACATATACTACAAACGCACGCACATATAAACGTGTATACATATATAATATGTATACACACATATACAAATTAATAGGCTTGTGTATATTCAGTATTTTTACATATATAGTTTTGTTTTAAGGAGTTGACTCGTGACCGTGAGGCAGGCAAGTCAGGGCAGGACTCTGGGCTGGAGACACAGGGAAGAGCTGATGACCCAAGGCCATTGGAGGAACAGTTCCCTCTTTCTAGGGAACCTCATTTTTCTCTCCAGTCCTTCAACTGATGGACGAGGCCCACCCACGCCGCGGCATTGACAATCTCCTTTACGCAAAATGGACCAATTTCAGTGTTAATCTCTTCCGAAAAATACCTTCCTGGCCACATCTGGAATAATGTTTGTGGTTGCCGGGGCCCCACGCAGTGCGCACATGAGATTAACCATCCCCGTGGCGATGATGACACTTTATTTTCTCCCTTGACCATTGTCACTACTATTCCAATTAAAATGGCAGTGCCACGAGGGCAGGGCATTTCCTTTTTTGCCAGTACTGAGCGTCCGCGGTCTGGTGCCTAGCATAGGCTAAATACACGGCATTTTTGTGAACAGAAGCCGGGATGCCGGCTGTCATATTTAATGAGGAATTATAGTCTTCTTATTGGGGGGGAGGGGGGATGTGTGTGTCACGGTACGTCAAGGGCGGGAGTCGAACCCGCCACCCCAGGCCCCGAGGGCTCTCCTCGGGTCCCCACTTCGGGCCGGTGGGGGTGGCCGGGGTCAGCCGAAGACGTGCGTGCGTGCGTGCGTGCGTGCGTGCGTCGTGAGAGCGGGCGAGTCCACGGGGTGGGCCGCGCGTGCCGTGAGTGGTTCGCCCCGGCCCCCGGCTCACTGTGCTCGCCTCACGCCGGCCCGAGTTCGCAGCAGCGCTGGAGGCCCCAGGCCTGTGACCACAAAGAGGGAACCGGGGGCCGGACGGGAGCGCGGCGGCGGCGGCGGCTGAGGCCCAGGCCAGGCCCCCTCCCCTCAGCCGCCCGCCTGCCCGCCCGTGTGCCCCGCCCCCGCCGGCGGCGCCGCGCCCCTCCCCCAAGCGCCAGACTAGCACGGTGCGGGGGCCGCGCGCGAAGACATGGGGGAGAAGCTGGAGCTGAGGCTGGAGTCGCTCGTGGGGGCCGAGCCCGCCGTCTGCCTGTGGCCGCTGCAGGTCTACGTAAGTGCCACCCGTGCCCTCCTCCCGGACCCCCGCCCCTCTTCCCCCACGGCGCGCGCTGAGCCCACCGAGAAACGGAGCGACTCGAGTCGCCAGACCTTCTTTGGAGCCCCCCTTCCCCCCGCGCCGTGGTTCTCCGCGGCCGTTTCCAGCCCCCGCGCGCAGGGTGGGCAGAGGGGAGCCGGCGCCGGCCGGGGGCGCAGACTCGGCCGCGGGGACCCCGCGCTTCCGAGGGGCGCCCGAGCCGGTCTGCGGTTGGCTCTGCAGGGCTGGGGACCCCGGTACCCCCGGGCCTGGACTGCCGGTGGGCTTGCCCTTCTGTACTTTAGGATGTGACATGTAGGGATTCTGTTTCCTGGTAGTTTATTCTTAGCGCTGTCAACGTGCTTAGGTTTTTTTTTTTTTATTTTTGAGGGCACCCTTTCCTCCCTCTCTCCAGTTTTTTGTGTTTCTGTTTTGTTTTGTTTTAGTTAGGCATTTTGTCCCTCTGATCTTGAGTGGGTGGGCTGGCAGGACACTTGGAGAGGAGGCGTTCCGTCCCCTGATCTTGAGTGGCCTTTGGAAAATGACACGCCAAAGGGAAATTTACACAGAAGTCCGGTGATTCCAGAAATGCAGGGTGTCCGGCCAGGTGGGCGCACGGCCTCTCGTCCCCTGTGGCGGCGTGGTGTGCGTGTACCTTGTCTCAGGGTTTACTCTTGGGCCCCGCAGCTCACCGTCCGGAGGGAAAGCGCAGCGGGCGCCTTGGGCCGGCGCCTTTGGGGCGCCCTTTCGTGCGCTCAGCTTGCGGGGGACCGGCCTCCAGGCGACCCGGCGGGGAAGCCCGCGCGACCCGCCCCTCGCGCGGGCTCCGTGTGTGTCAGTTTTGTGGAAACTGTGTCGCGACCGGGGTCGGGGTTGGGACGCTGGGACCGCCTGGGAGCCGATGTTGACGCCGAGGCCCGGTTCTCCGCAGTTATCTGAGGTCCGAGGGTTTCCAGCCCTCCACTGCGCACTGGCGCTTTCTATTTCTGCCGTTCCTGTGCCTGGAGGCGTGGCTGAGCCTGGGCTCTGGCTTTTCCGGTTGGGTAACTCCGGGTGTCCCGGGTGGGTGACCTGAGCAGCAGTGGGCCGGGCGGGGAGACATGCCAGGGGAGGGAAACTGAAAGTGGGGAGAACCTTCAGAACTCCAGCTGATGCACTTGCCTCGCCTCCCCGCCCTTCTTACTGCACTTGTCATGCACGGGCTGGCTGGCCGGCGCATTTTTCAAAATGTAATAATTTGTGTGTCCTTAGTAGCCGTGAAGCATAGTTCACTTGTAGTGCACAGTTGTAGGAGTTTTGATCGCCATCAGGCGGCAGAGCAATCCTGTCATCCCATTTGCTGCCCTTTGGCGCCAGGGTGCCTCTAGCCTCTTGGTCACTAATCTCCTCTCTGTCCCTAAGGTTTTGGCTTTTCCAGAAAGTCAGATAAACGGAACAACAGCACGTAGCTTTTTGATTCTGGCTGCTTTGGCTCAGCAAAACCTATGCGAGATTCCTCCCGGGTTTGTTTTGTTGTTGTTGTTCTAAATATTTATTTAGTTAGTTATTTACTTGGCTGTGCTGGGTCTTAGTTGCGGCACATGGGATCTTCATTGGCGCGTGCAGTATGTTTTAGTTGCGGCGTGGGGGATCTAGTTCCCTGAGCAGGGATGGACCCCGGGCCCCCTGCATTGGGAGCGCGGAGTCTTAACCACTGGACCACCAGGGAAGTCCGTCATTCCTGTTGTTGCGGGTATGAGAAGCCACTCCTTTTTCTGGCTGTGTTGTATTCCATTTTCCGTTTGTCCATTCGCCTGCGGGTGGCAGGACTTGTGGGATGTTTCCACTTTTGAGGGGATCGGGAATAAAGCTGCTGTAAACATCCCGGGGCAGTTTTCCATGTGAACTTGGGTTTTTACCTCACTTGAGAAAATACTCAGGAGTGGGACTGGGGTCTGTGCTAAGTGTATGTTTAACAACCCTCCTGCATCTTAGAAATTGATATTTTTGAATATTGGAAGAGTTGAGAAATCCACTGTGACCCAGCACCCAGGCACTTGAAACGGAGTTGAAAGTTCATCTGGAGATGGTCACGTTGTCCCCGTCACTGTCTTTTATTCGAGGCAGAGCAAGGCCACAGATTTGTAACCCTTGTAAGGAAGGCCTCGTGTGTCCAGGCCCTGGCAGGACCTGGCTTTCTAGTGGTGGGCGGTTCTGCAGTGGAGAGCGTCTTTCCCTTGCTGGCCAGACCTCGCTTGGCAGGGTGCGGGGTGTGCTGCCTGCGTGGCCGGGCGCTCTTTCTGCCGGTCAGCAGCCGTTCCTGGTGTGTCTGTCCTACTACCAGGCAGGCGGTCAGGGGCCCTAGTGAAGTGCTCAGCGAGCCGCAGCCTTCCTAAAGTTTGCGGGTAATGTCTGCTACCCTCCCATTTCCCTGCTGAGGAATTTTGCTCTCTCATGGGAAGTGAGGGGGCAGTACTTTATAAGAGTTCATGTTTTGTGATGACTCGATGCTGAATACATTAAGAAAATGGGCTCCTTCCAGAAGCCTAACTTCTCAGAAGGTCAGATTACGCATGTGACAGCACGTTTGAAATGAGTGAGCTTGTTTGTTCATTGATTCATTCATTCTGCAAGCACCTCCTGGATATTTACAGTGAGTGTTCCAGGGGGCGTGGAGGACAGTAGACAGTATTCCTTTTTTTTTGATTTTTGAGTTTTACTTTATTTTTTTATACAGCATGTTCTTATTAGTCATCAATTTTATACACATCAGTGTATACATGTCAATCCGACTCGCCGAGCTCAGCACACCACCATCCCCACCCCCCCCGCGGCTTTCCTCCCTTGGTGTCCATACGTTTGTTCTCTACATCAGTGTCTCAACTTCTGCCCTGCAAACTGGTTCATCTGTTTGAGACAGCTTTGTACTTCCCGCTTCCAGGGGCTCTCATGTGGGCGCTGCGAAGTGGGGTTTTAGATGGTGCAAGGTGGAGGGTGGGCACTAGAACCGGAGCCCAGTGCCCGGGTGTGTGTGCGCTGGATGGGGCGTGCGGCCTAGGACTCCTGCCGGCTCGGTGACCCCGGCCGAGTGCCTTAAGGCTTCTAGGTCTCAGTGTTCTCATCTGTAGCATGGGCTGAACAGGACTCACTCTCTCTGGAGGTTACAAGGTCGCACTGTGTTAATGTTTGTAGACCCTACAATGTAGAACACTTAGGACAGTTTGGAGCATCGTTAATTGTTCCACAGATGTTACCTGGTCTGTTGAACGACTTTGCCTGGTACACGCCAAAGCGATTAGGAAATGGATATATCCCAGCTTCATTTCCTTTCCATTAAAACAGGGTTCAGGAAAAAAAAATCTGTTTTTCAGTAGTCGTATCATATAGTGGAAAGAGCACTGGTGTGAAGGCAGCTTAGGGTTTGAATTCCAGGGCTTATGCTGTCTGTGGCCTGGGCAGGTTTCTTTTGAACTGCAATCCCCACACTTGTAAAATGACATTAATAACCACTCTTTCTGTGGGTTCTTAGAATTAATTAAGCAGGTTATGTGTGTCAAGTAGCCTGGCACTTGAATGAGTTGTCAGAACCAAGGGCTGCTGGAGACGATGCTTCTGCCCTAGGTAATCTCCCCTTCTACTGGGCGGCAGGTAAACACAAGCACAGTAGTCAGTGCTCTGGAAGAAGTGAGTTCTGGTGCTACAGAGCACAGAATCTTTTTTTAAAATTTAATTCTTATTTTATATTGGAGGTTAGTTGATGTACAATATTGTGTTAGTTTCAGGTGTACAGCAAAGTGGTTTAGTTATTCATGTATCCATTCTTTTTCAGATTCTTTTCCCGTACAGTTTGTTACAGGATATGGAGTAGAGTTCCCTGTGCTATGCAGTAGGTCCTTGTGGATTATCTGTTTTATATAGAGTCGTGTGTCTATGTTAATGCCAAACTCCTAATGTATCCCTCCCCCCCCACCTTTCCCTTTTGCAGAGCACAGAATCTCGGAAGGGAAAGTTCAGGGTAGGCTTCTTGGAGGAGGTGCCATCCTTTCTAAGGATATGTAGAAGCTCCTGGGGTGGCAGGAGGGAGCAGTGTGTGTCAAAGTTTGAGAAATATAAGAAAATATGGCAAAACTAAGGTATAGGACTGGAACTCAGGGTTTGGGAAAGAAATGAGAGTTGATACTGGAAACTTAGTGGGGCCCAAGAGAAGGGGGCCTTGTTTGTCCTGTCAGAAGTTTAGATGTTTATCCTGAGGGCTGTGGGAAACCCTAAAGAACAGTGAGATGGACTTGTGGTTTAGAGACTCACTCGGACCTCCATGTGCAAGGCACTTGATCGGGTGCAGGGTGAATTGTAATCTAAGGTTCCCACTTAAGTTATAAAAGGTTGGACTGGATTTTGCAGATCTGAGAGAGAATGGGTGGGGCCTGGTGACCAGTTAGAAAAGGGAGGGCAGCAAGCGTGGGTGACAGTTTACAGCTGCATCTTTTTGAGAGATACAGAGCACAGTAGGAAGGGATTGGGGGTGGGGAGAGGATCTTACTTCATCTTCAGTGCTTTAGAGGGGCCTGGTAGCCAGGTCTGGGCCCAAGGTTCATATCTGGGCTTTTGGGGAGGAGAGGTGTTTGAAGGCATGGGAGAGACTTAGGTTACCCACAACAAGATCCAAAGAATCATAGGTCTGAGGGCTTTTTAAGTGGGTATATTGAGGAAGTTTATAAGCTGAAAGAAAGCAACCAGCAGAGAAAGGGTGTGAAGATGTAGAAGAGGAAATGATTGTTCATTTGTTTTCAAAAAGCTGAATACTTATCGTGTGCCTGGCCCTTTTCTAGGATCTGGGGTTCTCACCATGTGTTACCTCTTCTGCAAGGACAGTTCAACTCATCCCCTGGTGAAGAGAAGTCAGATTATTCTTTGCATCCCATTCAGGTGTAGGAACTGTTCTGTACCTCTGAAGGGACTTTACTTAACCAGAGTAATAAGTTAGAAATCAAAAGAAATTAGAGCTGGAAGGGACCTTAAAGGCCACTGTACTTAATTTTGCCTAATATTTTACATTGATTGTCAGAAAAATGCAGAGCCCATTCTCTTCAGAATGCCTTCACTGAACTTTCTTTATGACTTTCATCCAGTGGGTCTAGCTTGTAAATTTTGGCCTCCTCCTAAATTTGCTTCTTCATCCACATTACCTTTTTCCCCGACTATGGTAGAAACTCCTGGGTGGTTTCGCGGCCCCTGGTCTCAGTTCCTCTAAGTTCATCTGCCTACTCGGGTTGAGTGATCTTCTAACATGACAAGATATGCCTAAAATAATGCTGCTAATGGCTTGCCCACACAGAGTTAGTGCATACTAGCCGCCCAGCGTGTGCTCTGCACAGAGGCCTGTAATCTGAACTGTGCTTTGCCAAGCCTCCTGGGGCTCTTTGGCCCTGAGGAAGGGGAGCTTTTTGTGATCACTCCCTTTGTCTAATTGGTCCTTCAGCAGCGGGGAGCCTTCTTCTAATCAGCGGAGGCACCCTTACTCAGCCAGTGGTAGCCCCAGGCCTCATCACCTGTGGGATACAAGCCATGCTCTCTCCCAGGCTTGCTTGGGCCAACATGTCTATTTTTATTTCTGTCTCTCCTCACACTTGGACTCCTGGTCTTTAGTCATCCCCACCTGCAGTATTTACAGTGCCCAGCAGGTGTCAGGCTCGAGTGTCTTTTCACAGATGTTTCCTCTGCAGTTAATGCACCTCCTACTCCAACTCTGCATAGCCTCATCTTTCTAGGCTGTACTTCAGGGTTATCATGAAGCCATCACTTAGATATAACTTTTGGCCTCCATAGGCACTTGTGTGCTTAAAGGTTATGGTTCTTTATCTCATGTGATTGAAATTTTGAGTTTATAGATCTTCGTCCTTAATGAGGCTTTAAGGACAGGAATCATTTCTAATCCTTAGCACAGAGCAGATGCTTTTTAACGGTGATAAAATGTATGGTTTAAATGACTCATTTTACAATAATTTTGCTTTAGCTTCCGATAGAAATAAAGTTTCCAGATGTTGTGTTCCTGCAATAAGAAATAAAGATGTGACCTTCCAGTTGCGTAAAGCTCATCAATGCTGTGTAAGTGCGTCGGGTGTGCTAAGGAACGTGGATCCAAGTGGGCTAGTTGTGAGAGAGAGAGACTTAACTATGTTAACAAAGGTAAGCCTTCATTGTGTCCTGCCAACATGTGATAGTTGCTTTTGGGCAAACTAAACTTATAAAATTTTAAACTGTTCCTCGCCATTAAAGGGATTGAATATTGGGCCACTTTGGTGCACCTGTGTCTTGCGAATTGTCCAGTTGGAGATGGAGGTTTAGAAAGTGAGTTTCAGTCTTGTTTAAGTCTCTTCCCATCAGACTGGTCTTGTGATTTCCTACACACCATGTTACTTCCTGTCTACCTTTCCTTGGTGTTGTTCATGCCTGGATTGTCTCCTGTACCTGCTCAAACCTTGGTCCATTCTCATTTGTACCATGGAAGTTTGTCATGCCGGATACTGTCAGAATTAATTTTACTTAAGTTTGTGTTAAGGTGCAAAGCACACGTTTTGTATATTGTCTGTTTTTTGTGTTTGTTTATATTTTTATGGTTTCTCTTCAAGAAATATTATGAGTAGGGAAATAACGAGATGTAAAGAGAAAAAAAGTCATCATTCTCTTTCAAGTTGTTAGAACATCTACCTGCAATCATAATGCACTGTGGTATGTGTTAAAATAGGAAATATATGTCATGTCCCGTAGGAGCAGGAAAGTCAGTGGTGTTAGGGTGTGTCATGGAAGTAATCACAAAGCAGGTGACTGCTGGTTGGGGTCCTGAAACATTAGTGTGTGTTCCTTGTGTCCAGTAGTGGTCTGGAGGGGTCAGGAAGCGTGCCTTTCAATTTGAGGGAACAGAGGGTTTGAGGTCCTCTCTGTTCTATTGCTCTAGTATAGTATACTGCATAGCAGCTCATAAAATACTGTGTTTATAGTTGATATTTAGATCGCTGATTGATCATCAAGATTGGGATGTATCATTGGAAATGAAAATAGGAAGAGTCTTATGCTTTTTAGGTTTTTCCTTTTTTTCCGATGTCTCAGAAGGCTCTTTGACGGGGGACTTTTTATTCTCCCATACAATTCCATGAATACTTATACCCTGGCACTTATTTTAATGGCACTTTCCATTTATAAATGTCTCTGAAACACGTACTGTGAACTATTTGAGGGTAATGACCATGGCCATGGATGACACATCTTAAATGTGCATCGTGTTAATGTTTGAGTGTCAAGTGGTCTACCATCAGTGCTTCCTTCTTTCACCCAGTTTTCTTCCTCATTTCCTTCTCCAAATTTGTCTCATTTTTCTACTCTCCCTTTTGCTTCTCTATTCTTGCTTTCTCTTTCCCATTGCGTGTGTCATTCTTCTTCTTCTTCTTCTCCTTCTGACTTCATTATTATGGCCAACCAAAACCTTTTCTAGGATTGTCTCTATCTTCCTTTCCTCTTCATTGCCATCCACAAACTCTTAGAGAATATTGTTGCTTGAGTCCCTTACTTCCTAGCATACCCATGTACTTCCTGATCACTTTAGAACATTGAAAAGGGTTGGAATTTTTAAAAATAGGTAATTATAATCAGTCTTCTTTCACCTCTGGCATAAGACTCTTCTTCCTCAATCTGACCATTCTGAAGTCTAGAAGTACTCCAGCTCATTGGTCTCCCTTACCCCCATGTTTAGGCCAAAGAACTTGTGAAACCTTAGCCCTGTTTAATACTTGAATTTATCAAAACATAAGAGGGCTAATTCTGCCTAAGGGCACCAAAGAAGAATAAAGATGCCACAGATAAACGTTTAGTCCAGATTTATAATGGACTCTTAAGTGCCTAGTTGAGTGCTAACCGTTAACTCACTTGAACAACAGGGAGTTCATGACACAAACTAACATGTTAATTGTATAGACACTTCACTTCACCATTCCTCAATGTAGCTGATAAACTGCATCCAGTTAGCTTAAATACATGAATGATGAATTTCCCTGCGTATATAAATTGGGAGTTCCTAAAGTTTTCTTTTTCCCTTTGTACAACTACTGACTGCCACCTCGCTTGGTCAGTGCAATAGAAAATGATGACTAAGAAACACATTGTCTCAATATCAGTGGACATAATGTCCTAGTAGTCTATAAAAATCTCAAAATTCTTAATCTAAAAGGTAGTTCTGCCCATCTTATATCCTTTTCCTTTGTTAATATAAATATCCAATCTATGAAGGTCTCAGTTTCCTTACTTAGAATATGAGGTGGATAGATTTGCTAATATCTAGGGACCTTTCCAATTTTAATATTCCCTAGTTATAAGGGCTGAGCCAAATACAGTGGCTCCCTTAATCATTAACCTCGCTCATGATGAAAGTTATCAGCAAGTTCTACTTGTAAGAGATCAAACATTCATATCCATGTATATTGTAGCACATTGATTTTTACAGAACTCAAAGTAACACAACATAGTTACATTCATAGACTTAAGGTCACTGTGGTATACTTTACAATTTTTCTTTTCCCTAGGAAGGAAATGTAGATCCCTAGGAAGGGATTTCTTTCTCTGCCTTTCAGTAATGTAAGCCTTTTATTATCTCTTGGATCCTAAAAATGGGTAGGGTTTTGGCAGGTGGAGCTTAGGACAGACATTCCAGGTGACAGGGACAACACGAGAAAGGGCAGAAGGAAGAATGGATTTTCAGAAAGACTTGATATCTTACATGATGAGAGCAGCGTTTCACAATCTCTGTCCTGCAGAACACTGGTTTTAGATGATGTTAATGTAGTTACAAGACAGAAGCATTTGGGAAGAGCCGTACTCTACATCCCGACATGAAATTCAAGTTTCACTTTGTTACATTACATACTCTGAAAAGTTTTGGAGGAAGGAATTGATTTATTTTTGTTTAATTCAGTCTTACTCACAGTTACTTGACAAACCTATATTCAGCTGATGGGACTGTATTTTGTGAAAGGCCAATCGGAGAAATGGTGAGATGGAGCTTAGGCTATTTCTCTGTTGGGACAGGCATGTGATTATTTTTCTTATAATTCTTTACTGTTTGTCCTAACAATTGTTACTTTGCAGGAGTCAGTTTTTTTGTTTTTTTTTTACATCTTTATTGGAGTATAATTGCTTTACAGTGTTGTGTTAGTTTCTGCTGTATAACAAAGTGAATCAGCTATATGCATACATATATCCCCAGGATTCAGTTTTAAGCCCTCTGTTTTTACCTGAGTTATTGGGACTCTTAGAAAGCTCAACAATCCTGGAGTCTTCATCTCTGATGTAGTTTCCAGAAGCTCCTGGCACTTAACCACTATTTCCTCTTGATTCTTTTCCTCCGACTTCAGACTTCTTCCGATTATGAGCTGATGGTTTTCTCAGCCTCTAGTGTCAAAACCAGCTACCTCACTCATCTTCATTGTCTCAGTTACAAGGTGCAATATTTCCCATGTTTATATGTGTCAAAATATAAGTCAGGGATTGATACATAGCATATGCGTAATAAAAATTGTATTTCTTTTTTTTTCTTTGTTCAAAGGTATCCAAACACTGGCCAAGTTCTTAAATTGAAAGTAGAGTGATCTAACTTATTCAGCTCATCCAACCATCAATATTCAATACTTGTCTTTTTTCTTACACATATTTCTTGTATTCCAATTGTGACATTCTAGAGCACAGTGAGTACATTTATAACTTATTACTGCATTACTACCTTGGCTGTTCCTTGACCAAAATTTACTTCATACAACTGACAGCCTAATTAACCTACTAGAGTTTTTTTTTAATGTATGCATACATTAAAAAAAACTCTAGTAGGTTAACTACATTGCTAATAACTGAATTTTTACATCTCTACGCACCCATGTATCCAACACCAGATCAAGATATTATAAAATATTTCTAACAGCCTACACGGTTCTCTGTTACTTCTCTCTGTTCCATACTCTCCCAGGGCAACACCTAAGCTGACCTCTATCTATCACCATATATGACATACGTGGAAACACACAGTGTGTATTCTTTGGTATCTGGCCTCTGATTACATATCATTATATCGGTAGTTTATTCTTTTATTGTGTTTTCCTGATTTTTTAAACCTAGACATTCATACAGTGTCAAAGTACCACTGAGTTCTTCATATTATTATGCTGACTTCCATCTTCAGGGGCTTTCCACAGTCTTCCATGTGTCTTTCCACCTACTTTCTCTTCCATCTAATTATGTTTCATTTAACCAACCTCAGCCAGCCTTCCCCCATATTCCCCAACACGTAGCACTCCTGTGTTCAGCCAGTTTTGTCCCCTATTCCATAAGGCCTTTGTGCCATTCCTGACACTGTGCCTGTTCCCTGCCCGGAAGGCCTGTTCCCTACCCTCTATATACTTGTTCAAGACTCAGTTTAAATGCTACCTGTTCTGAGCAGTCTTCTCAGAAGAAGCCAGTACTTTTTGGAATCCTTCTTTAATGAAATCCCATAGCAAGTGTCATCTGTCCTCCCTGATCTGGTAATTAATTATCCATTGGTCCTATCATATAGTGTTTGTTTTCCTTGTGTGCTGTTATTATTTATTGAAGCAGATTACAGTGACTTGAACCAGGAACTGGGTCATTTTCCTCTTCATTTTAGTGCAAGTTTCTGTGATATGAAGTTAAACTCTTTTTCCCTCACTTCCCATTCACCCTCAGCAGTTGTTAAACATGAAGTACAAGTGAAACTTGTTGGTTAACAGGTTTTTGTGGTCCTTGGTTCTGGTCCCTAGGTCTAAGCTGCACTTCTGTAGTGCTAATTTGACTGATTTCTTATTGTCACGTAACTCAGGAATTAACTAAATCATTACAAATTTAGATACATATAAGATAGTATAAAAAAAAAACCCAGTGGATATCAAAAGTTTTGGCCTGGAGGAGAGTGTCGTATGAGTCCTAATTTGGTGGGGTTCACACTTAATGATCGAGCCTTCCAATATTCCACTGTAAGTAAGAAAGAGGTATGCAAATATATGGTTAATGTTTAACAGTGTTGATAAAAAAGAGAAGAGAGAAAGGGACGACAGATATTTTGAGGGCCTTGTGGAATTCATGAACAATTATGATTGGATGGGGAAAAAGAAGAACCGAGGGCTAACCTCCCACAAGTGAAGTCAGGAAAGAGAGAAGGGCTCATCTGGTATGCAGGTAGAGAGGTTTGACCTACAGAATCTTAGAAAACCTCAACAATCTGAGCAGTGTTTGCAAGAGGCAAACTAAAGGGCTAACAAAAGTCTGCAAAAGTCTCACACAAAGAACTCTGGCATGGTGTTCATCATCTAGCTAATCCTAACATGCAGACATTGATGAGAGTAAAGTCAGGTCTTTACCAGAGTGGGTTTCTTATTTGGGCAACTGGGTCAAATGAAGAAAGGCAGGTGTAGGCTGCCAGAGTAATAAATAAGGAGAGGAAAAAACAAAAAGAACGAGACATATCATTCATCAGTGATTTCCCCCCAGTATTCTTAGCCTCCACCTTATCTCCATCTTGCTGCTAACACAGGAACTAGACCGAACAGTGAGGTAAAAGGTCTCTACAGAAACTGAGGTAATATAGAAAATAAAAAAATAAAACATAAAATTGTAAATTTTCTTCCTAGGGGTAATTGAGATGATAGTTCAATAATAACATAAGATCAGGTGAAGTCTAAAGAAATTTTAGAAAAGCTGGATAAAGTAAGAAAACATCCGTTCGCTGGCATCTGAATGTTAGAGAGACACCAAGACATGTGGGCCAAGTTGTGGAGAGAAGGGAAACGCAGACGCAAGCTTGACACTTGGTGCAGCTTTTGTCCTTGGGGCATTTGCTGATTCAGCTCATACAGCCTAGGAGCTGAAAAGCCAAAGAGTTCAAAAGACTGTAACCACAGAAGCCAATGGGCAACAGCTCAAGCTAAAGGCAACAACTAATGGAATGATAAGCTAAGTGTATCTTTAGTCTCACAGGGCTGCGGGAACCATTACATTTAAAGCCTAACAAATACAAGGGTAGTTGGGAATAGGGAGAATCCAAACATTCACATGGTAATCCCAAAGGGCAACACCCATAGAGGAAGGACAAGACAGAAATAGACCAACCTTCACACAGACTGAAAAACGGCTTTGAATGAGCTCAAACTGAGAATGGACTAAGGTTACCAGTCCCTATAGTAACTGTCTGCCATGGGCCAAAGTAAATCTTTTCAAGAGAAAGATAACAACATCCAGAATGTGGAGGTATCTTTATAGTTTCGTAAAATAATTTAAGCCCAATTTTAGTATAAAAAATAATTGGACATAACCAGGAAAAAGACTAAATGATCAAATGTTCAAAAAAAGAAGAAAGAAAGAAAAAAGACAACATAAATAGACACAGGAGGACAAGGGTTAGCAGGCCTTGGTTTAAAAAAAACAACAAAACTACTATGGTTAAACAAAGAAAATAGACACATGGCAAATAAACATATGAAAAGATGCTGCACATTCCATGTCATCAGTGAATTTTGAATTAGAACAATAATGAGATACCACTACACACCTATTTAAATGGCTAAAATCCCAAAACTGAAATACCGAAGTTGGTGATAATGCAGAACAATTGGAATTCTCATTTGTGGCTAGCGGGATACTTGGCAGTTGCCTACAAAATAAACGTACTTTTACCATACAGTGATGTAGTAATCACGCTCTTTGGTATTTACCCATAGGAACTGAAAAGTTATGAAAAGTTATGAAAGTAAGAGCCTTTACAGTGAGAAAATTCTATGATTCTATGGTTTTTCAACTCATTAATTTGTGTAGTTCATCCATTTTACTCATTGTATACACTTAAGTATATTGTTCCTTGAAATGGCCATTCAAAGGTGTTTCCTGTGCCACACACTATGAATGTTAGGGTTGGTCCTGTGTAAATCTTACCCCCATTGAATTAGTATTATCCCTAAACAAGCAACTTTGTTCCATAAGGAAACAAAAAAGAGGTTCAGAAATGTCCAAACTAAGTTTTTATAAAACTGTGTTATCAAATCTTATTTATCAAAAAACTTCAAACATAGCAGTATGAGTTCCCATATACCCTTTACTCAGCTTCCCCAAATGTTAACATTTTATATTACTAGAGTATAATTATTGAAAGCAGAAAGTTTACATTGTCACAATGCTACTAATGATTTATAGACTCGTATTCAAATATTGCCTATTGTCTTGTGGTCCAGATTCAAATCTAGGATCCCTTATTGCATTTGCTTGTCATATCTCCCCATTCTTCTCTAATCTAGGATAGTTCCTCAGTCTTTTTTTGTCTGTTATGACCTTGAACTAATGGAAAATCTTATGCAGTCATTTTGTAGAATTTTTCTCAAATCGGGTTTGTTTGATATTTTCTCATGGTTAGACTGAGGATATGAATTTCTTGACAAGAAGACTTCAGGAGAGATATTATGGCATTTTCAGTACATATTAGAGCTACAAACAAATCTGTATGTCTCACTACTGGGGATGCTAACCTTGATGACTTAGTTATAATGATAGCTGCAAAATCACTATTTTTCCCTTTGTAATTATTTGAGATTGTTCAAATATTCTGCTTCTTGTTTAATTTTCCCATACTAATTTTAGCATCCATCAATAATTTTTGACTCCACCAGTTACTGTGGTGTTTGATGATTGTTCATTTTCTATTCCCATCATTCCCTCTACATTTATTAACTATAATTTGAGTATAAGAAAGAGCTGTTCTTCTCATTCATTTATGTATTTATCTGGTTATTTGTTCATATATATACATACATCAGTGTGAACTTGTGGATATTTATTTTATTCTACGGGTTAAAATTTATTACTATCATTAATAGTTTTGTTTCTCAAAGTGTTCCATATTTGGTCACTGGTACTCCTTCCAGCTGTCTCCTATATTTTTCCTACATGGCCATACAGTTTTTGGAGTAATATCTTACTTTCTGACACCACAAAATGCTCCAGACCCATCTTTTACTTTCTTCTGTCTCAGGCTTGAATCAGTCATTTCTCCATGGAGTTCTTGTTCCTTGCATTAATAATGGTATTCAGAAACCAGAATCTTGGTATGAGGTGGATTTATCACTATCCAAGCTACCTCATTGTGTTTTCAGCAGAGAGAGCTAAAAATATATATACGAATACATAAAAATATACAAGTATCTCTATTTTCATATTATCTATCTGGGTGTGTGTGTATACACACACACGTGTGCACACACACACCTTATCTATCATCTGTCTACCTACATATATATATATAACTTCAAGTTGATATATGAATTCAAATTGATACCTTGATTCCAATCCAACACCACAGGGTTTATTCTAGCCTCCCTTACCCTTTCCTTATTTGTCACTCTTTAACAATTAGAAACCTGATTCTCATTATTTGCAGTCTATTTAGTCATTTGCTCAATTCTGGAATACACATAAAATATTTAAAAAATCATTAACCTGTACACGTGTGAAAAATAAATTTACTAACAAGTTCAATATTTGTGTACATTTCTTTTTGTCTTTAGCTTTTCAGTATATATTGTGCATGGTTAATGACAGTGTATTAAAATACTGTTTTCCAAAGTTACTTAGGTTAGCTCTTTCCCACCTCCTTCAGTGTGTTTTTTTTCTTCTGCAGTGTGAGAAAATCCAGTACTTTGTGTTCAACTCAGACTACCAAACCAGAAGTTCTGGCAGAAAAGGTGATAATCCATATGTGCAATAAGATCCCCAGGTGATTCTTTTCATTGGAGAAATATGAGGAACACTGCTTGACGTCTCTACAACTAAGATGTCTAAAATGAAACTTCAATTATTCCTTCTTCCAAACTGTCCCATCCTGCAAATCTTTTCTTCCTCAGTGAATGGTGCCATGATTCACACAAAAACTAACTCAGTGCAAAAACCTGGGAATGATCCTCAATTCCTTCCTTTTCTTCACTTTCTGCATAGACTGCATCATTAGGTCCTCTGGAATCTCATCTCTCTCTCTCTCTCTCTCTCTCTCTCTCTCTCTCTCTCTCTCTCTCTCTCATCACATACATAATGTTTCTCTTCATCTTCATTGCCACCATCTTAGCCACTACCATTTCTCCTTTGCTCTACTTGAACAGCCTAGTATCTACACAACTATCTTTTCATTTAATTGCTTTCTCTTGCATCTAAGATAAAGTCGAAATCCTTAGCCTTATAGATTCTGGCCTTGCCTTTTCTTGTAAGTTGTATTTTCATACTTATAAGTACAGGCACACTCACACGCACACACATATAGTTGGTATTGTTAGTTTAGGTTTGGTTTGCCCTCCCATCCTAGCATGAGAAAATTAAGAAACAAAGTCAAACCAAAAAAAAACTTTAAAAATAAATTTGAATAATATCCTTTCCCTCCAGAACATTTCTCTAAAGCAGTATTATCATTAATGGCAGTACAGACCAGAATTTTTTCCCTTAGACATAAAGGCATGGTGAAGAAGTCTCATTAAAAACTGGAATCTAAGCTTTCAATGTCAAATTCTGTCTCTAATCTTCTGCAGTAAGCCATAATGATTAAAGTATAGGAATCTGAATCAGAGGTCTGGTTTAGTATAATCTTTTTTGTAATAAGCTTTGTACCTTAGACAAGTCATTTATCTCTCCATTCCTTAATTTCTTCATTTATAAACGGAGACATTAAGAGTATTGATATTCAAGGCTAATGAAAAAAGAATGCATCTAAGTACTGTATCAAACACTTTAAAAAGTAACCAGTTCAGGTTCTCTGCCCATTTTTAAATTGGAATATCTGTGGGGTTTTGATATTAGATTGTATGATTTCTTTAGATAATTTGGATATTAACTCCTTATCAGATATATCATTTGAAAAAATCTTTCATTCAGTAAGTTACCTTTTCATTTTGTGATGGTTTTCTCCTCTCTGCAAAAGGTTTTCAGTTTGATATAATCACACTTGTTTAATTTTACTTCTGTTGGCCATGCCTGAGGAGATAGACCCCCCCAAAATATTGCTAAGATCGATGTCAATGTATTTTTCCTAGGGGTTTTATGGTTTCAGGTCTTAAATGTGAGTCTTCAATCCATTTAAATTTATGTTTATGTATAGTGTAAGGAAATAATTCAGTTTCACTCTTTTGCAAGTAGTTGTCCAATTTTCCTAACACCATTTATTGTCTTTATTTCATTGTATGTTCTTGCCTCCTTTGTTGTAGATTAATTGATCATATAACTGTGGGTTCATTTCTGGGCTCTCTATTCTATTCCACTGACCTATGTGTCTGTTGTTATGCTAATACCATACTGTTTTGATTACTATAGCTTTGTAGTATAGTCTGAGATCAGTGCATGTCGTACCACCAGCTTTGTATTTCTTTCTCAATATAGCTTTGGTTATTGGAGGTTTTTTGTTTGTTTGTTTGGATGATTCTATACAAATTTTAGGATTATTTGTTCTAATTCTGGGAAAAATACCATTGGTATTTTGATCGGGGTTACATTGCTTTGGGAATACATACAAATGACCAAAAGACACATGAAAAGATGCTCAATATCACTAATCATCTGGGAAATGCAAATCAAAACCACAGTGGGATATCACCTTACACCTGTCCGAATGGCCATCATCAAAAAGGGAACCCTTGTGCACTGTTAGTGGGAATGTAAATTGGTGCAGCCACTATGGAAAACAGTACAGAGGTTCCCCCAAATGTTAAAAATAGAATTACCATATGATGAAACAATTCAACTTCTGAGTATCTATCCAAAGAAAACAAAAACACTAATAAGAAAGGCTGTATGCACCCCTCTGTTCATTGGAGCATTACTTATAATAGCCAAGATATGGAAGAAACTAGTGTCCATAAATAGATGAATGGATAAAGAAGATGTGGTGTATATATACACATATATATAATGAAATATTACTTAGTCCTAAAAAAGAATGAAATATCTTCACTTGCAACAACATGGATTGACCTAGAGTACTAGGTGTGCTAAGTGAAATAAGTCAGGCAGAGAAGAACAAGTACTGTATGATTTCACTTATATGTGAAATCTAAAAAAATAAAGCAAAGAAAAGAAAACAGAAACAAACTTGTAGATACAGAGAACAAACTGGTGATTACTAGAGGGGAAGGGGGATAGGGGACTGAGAGAAATAGGTGAAGGGGATTAAGTGGTACAAATCTCCAGTTATAAAATAAATGTCTTGGGGATGCAATCTACCACATAAGGAATATAGTCAATAATACTGTAATAATTTTGTATGGTGATATATGGTTACTAGACTTATCATGGTGACCAATTCAAATGTATTTAGATGTTGGATCACTATGTTGAACACTTGAAACTAACATAATATTGTATGTCAACTCTACTTCAATAAAAAAGTGACCAGTTAACATTAATTGGTATTATAATTACATTTTCTCTGCATAAAGGCACATTTTATTGATTTTTTCATTATAAAGTATAAAAGTACCTTTTACTTTCAAGATGAGTTCTAAGATTACTTGTTAATGTTAATATGGTAATTTAAAAGATGTCTAGATATAATTTAATTTTAATTGCCTAACACAAATATGTCTGATATTCACCAGTATGAATTCAAACCTATTAGTAAAGATGTCAAATGAGTCACCAAAACATTTTTGTTTATTGCCTCTCATTGAACCCTAAATGCTAACAAGACTTTTTGTTGGAATGAGGGATCAAAATTTTATACTCTTTAAGAACTAATGCCATAGCTGTTTTATTTTTATAAATAAAGCTCTTTCCGTTTACTTTGTAGTGTACAATTTTTGAATGGCCTGGAAAGAGAAAAATTATTCTTTGGGCTGACAAAAATGATAAAGAGGCTCATTGCTGATGAAGGGAAGAAGACAAAGAAGAATAGAGAAAGAAGGATTCGTTCCTCTTTCAAAAGGGGGGCAAGATACTAGAGCTTTCTGCAGGGAAACTGAAGCACACCTTTCTTTCTGAGATTTGAAAGGAAGAGATGCCCTACATTGAAATATCTAGAGTATATCTTTCATTTAAAAATGAACCTAGCTAATCATCCAGTGAGGAAGAAAAGAGTAAAATAGCCTTTGATCAAGTCCTTTCTGTGGTGTTAAATGCAACTAATTATAATGAATATCACATATCTAATGAGTTCAAGAATTCCCCTTGGAAGACTTGGTCTGTCCTTTACAAAAAAGAGAGTTCAAGTGAGTTATTTGCATTTGGTAGGGAAGCTCTACTGTCTAAATCATACTCATTTAAAGGTGAAGTTCAGGGCTTCCCTGGTGGCGCAGTGGTTGAGAGTCCACCTGCCGATGTAGAGGACACGGGTTTGTGCCCCGGTTTGGGAAGATCCCACATGCCGCAGAGCGGCTAGGCCCATGAGCCATGGCCGCTGAGCCTGCGTGTCCGGAGCCTGTGCTCTGCAACGGGAGAGCCCACAACAGTGAGAGGCCTGCGTACCGAAAAAAATAAAAGGTCCAGTTCAAAGTCTGCCATAGTTTGTTATTATATATGTGATTTTTGAATGTAATATGCAGTTATATATGTATATAACATCAACAAGAAAGTGACCCACTTTAGAGTCAAGAAAATATATAGGTGAAGTGTAAAAGGGTTGGAGTAGATATACCATAACAGTAACAACACAACAAAACAAGACAACAACAACAAAACTGGAGCGGCTGAGAAAATACCAGAAAAAATATATTTTAAGATGAAAATGTTTACTAGAGACAAAGACATTTTAAACTGATAAAAGGATTATAGCATCTAGAATGTATAATAATTATAAACTTATATGCACCTAACAACAGAACTTCAAAATACAATGAAGCAAAATCAACACAACAGAAAAGAGAAACAGACAGTTCTACAATAATAGTTGGATACTTTAGTACCTTTCTTTCAATAGCAGAACAGACAGAAAATCAACAAGAAAATTAAAAAAAAAAACTTGCACAACATTATCAATCAACTAGACCTAACAGCCATCTATAAAACATTCCACCCAACAGCATCACAATATACATTCTTTACAAATGCACATGGATATACTGTATGCTAGGCCATAAAACAAATTTCAGTACATTTTAAAGGATATAAACAATACAAAGAGTGCTCTCAGATGACAACAGAATGCAATAAGAAATCGTTAACAGAAAGAAATTTGTTGAAAATCACAAATGGAAATTAAACAGTATATTCCTAAATAATTCATGGGTCAAGTAAGAACTCATAAGGGGAATTAGAAATAATTTGAGATGAAGTAAAAGGAAAGTATAACATGTTAATATTCGATTGGTCGCACATAGTCTTTTGAAAAGCAGAGGGGTTAGACAAAGAGATGTAAATTAATTAAAAATCATTTATTATTCTGGGAATAAAAAGAACTGGGCTTAGTCTCAGTTTTGCCTTTCTTTATCTTTGTGTCTGTTGATCGTCTTGGAATAGTCATTACATAGCCAGAATACAGTTGCCATCTCAGGAATCAAATACCGTTATCTCTAGGGCTACCATAACAAGATACCACAAACTTGTTAGCTTAAAAGAACAGAAATTTATTTTATCACAGCTCTAGAGGCCAGAAGATCAAACTCAGAGTGTTGAGAGGGCCATGTTCTTTCTGACGCCTCGAGGGGAGGATCCTTCTTTGTCTTAACCAGATTCTGGTGGTGGCCATCAATCACTGGTGTTGGCATTTTTTGATTTGCAGCTGCATCACTCTGGTCTCTTCCACTGTTGTCACATGGAATTGTCTCTGTGTGTTTCTGTCTCTGGAAACAATTTAAATAGAAATTTCTATTTTTAAAAAACAAACTGTTGATTACTATGCTCTATTTAGATAGTTCCTCTAACCCACACCCAGTTCCATTTCCCCATATGTATTTGAGAAGGAAAGAGGAACTCCTGTGAGCTATCCTATTGGAAAAAATCAATGATACAGTGCTTTACTAGAGATGCCTCTTACCTAAAATATTTGAATTAAATATAAAATCTGGGGAAATTATCACCCAGTTTCCCTCTTCTAGAGGCATGATCTGAATGATAGGCAGCAGAATATTTTATACCCGTGAGGTTTGCTGACATTATTGATTTGATCCAGAATCTGTATTTTCTCTCTAAAGAAAACAGTATTCTCTCTTTCCTTTCTTTAATTTATAATGTTGATGTCTTAAGATTATTGTCAGAGAGGATGCTTGTAGTTCAAATGATTTGGCTGTATTTCACCAGTATTATTACAAGGTAGTCAAACAATGGCTGGGCTCCAGTATAGACCTCGGTCCCTTTGTTCCACTGGGATACGGATGTGAAAGCCACTGTTTCCTTATATTCCAAAGACCAAATAAATAAAACAAATAAATAAACACACAAAAAAACAAGTAAATGAAACTATCTTAAAACCAACTCTCTTTTCTTCCTCATCCATGTTAATTCTCTTCTACCTAAAATTACTTCCTGGAAGTGATTTTTATGTTTCTTAGAGCCTCTTTATGTATATATCCACACTAATGCATATAAAACTGTTCCTTGTAGATCTTTTACTTTTTCCATTTGAATAATTATTTTCACATGTCATATAGAGTTTATCCATTGTCCTAGATATGCATTTTTCCTGTGTATTTGAGCATCATAGGAAGATAAATTCTACTCTTGAAAATGTTAACTGGTGACTGAGACACAGAAAGCTATTCTTCTTACCATTTTTTCAATAGTGAGTAGTAGATTCTGTAGGGGTGGAATTTTAAGATGTAAGTATACTGTTTTTCTACACTCCAATTACGTTCCCCTTATCATAGAAATTGACCAGTGAAGTGTGCTGCTGACTTTTCAGAATCCATGTACATACAATCCATTAAGTTATTAGATATAACGTTGGTCAGAAAAGCATACTGTGAAATGTTGCTTTTATTTAAACTCCCACTATTTTCACTCCATGGTTTCAAGATTTGACTTCTTTATTGCCCTCTGGTGGTGGGCTCTGTGAACTGCATATTTACGGGTCTGGAGCACGTATCTTCCCGGAGGTATTCAACTCCTCAGGTACAAGCTAAAGAGTAGATGATAAGAAGCATTCAGATTTATTAAAACTAATTAAGAATATCAGTAGCCTGACTGTTGTTTCTAAAAATATAAAATATTTATCCTTCTGTTGTCAAACAACCATATTTCATGAAAAGAAGTATAAATCCTTTTTTGCTTGCAATAAAAGAACAATAATTGAAGGTATTCTTCATTTGGACCAAATACCTTCTCTGAAAACATAAGTGAAAATAGGAGTTGAACTTTCCAAAATATTCTTTAGTAAATAAAACTCCACATATAATTTCAAATTATCATTTAATTTTACCTTAAATTTAAATATCTATATTGACTTAAATGCTGTCCTCTGTAATTTCGGATGATTCCCTCCTTTATATCTTCTTCCTCTCTTCAACAAATAAAATACATATGAATGCCTAACATGAGGTAGGGTATTCTCTGTGAAATAATGATGTTGGGATACTTGATTTTGACTTAGCAGAGGGGTTGAGCCTCTGTGTTGGTGAATTCTCCCCAGATGGTGCGTGTGGAGAGGGTCAGGCATATCTCTGTGCTCCTGAAGTTTTCTCTGTGAAACTGTCAACCTCCAATATCAGAAATAACTTCCTTCGTGAGAAGGGGTTTTCAGACATGAAAAGTTTTCTCTTAAAGTGCAAGTATTTTTAAAATCTATAAAATATAGAGCATTATAAATTTTCTTTAGTTACTACAAGCTGAATTTTAACTGAGAAGACTGGGAAGTCCATGTATGTGTACATGCATGCATGCGTGCATGTTTGTGTGCTACACGTGTGTGTGTGTGTGTGTGTGTGTAGGTCTACTGAGGATACAGAACATATTCTGGACATGACAGAGCAGTGGTGTATCAGAAGGGAAAAGAGTATAAAGGACCAGCTTCACCTGCTTAATTTGTCCCCTGACCTGGTGTCGTCTTATTTTCCACCATCCTTTGCTGATCTGTATACTAAATACCCAGGGCTCCTGGGTACCTCCAGGTACCTCTGTAAGTTTTACAAGCCTATCAATATCCCATGTACAGTGGATGGAACCTGGACTTTTTGCCCATATAGTTTTCCTTTCCCTCAGAGTTTTCGTCTGAGCTATGTCATGGGGTAGGTACTGTTGTGAAAATTTGTGCTCACTTGTTAAATAGAAACTACTCATTGAACTGTTTAAACAAATAAACAGTATCTTGAGTCAATTGCAGGGCACCTCCAGTCTCCACAAAGCAGAGTTACTTTGGGACAGGAAGTTCTTTTAGTTTCCCCTTAAATCAAAATACAAAGTTATTGAGCAATTCTAGGACCAACCCTATAGTTGCAAACTTGGGAAGAGATCACAGGATTCTGTAATCGTCTGCTTATCCCCTTATTGGGACAGCAAATAGCTCAATAGTTCTTATACTGAAGTCAAAACGAAGAATAATACCGGAAACGAAGAATAATACCGGAACAAAGTCTGCATTGAAAGTCTGTGTCTTATTTTTATTTTCTCTTGGCACATAGTAGGTAACTGTTAAATGTTCTCTTGATAAATGTTAAAAACACACAAGGTACTTCATATACTAGGGGTCATAAAATTTCAACTTTTCTTTTGGTGTAGGGGTTGATGATGAAAAGTTTGGAAACTTCTGATCCATGTTAATGTTCCTGCTTTGAGAACTGCAGGGTGCAGCTTTTAGATGGAAAAAGTTGCCAAGAGGACCAGAAGTAGAATAAAGGCATTTATGTAATTCTTCTTTATAATTTCATTTATTGGTTTTCAGCAACTAACTTTGAAAAGTTGCCTGAGGCTGCCTAGGGTCTGCAATAAGGATCACAGCTGTGCTGTCCTACCCCCTTCCCACATGTGGGAACAGAACCTACCCAGCAGTGCTAATAGAGGCCCATGGCTTTCCACCCACCTCGGTACTGCTCAAGGCAGTGGCTTTTTTCTACCAGCCTCACCCTTCTCCATGTGAATCTTTTTCTTCTTTCCAGTTTTATTGAGATGTAATTGACATATAACACTGTATAAGTTGAAGGTGTACAACATCATAATGTGATACATGTATATATTGCAAAGTGATTACCACAATAAGGTTAGTTAACACATCTATGACCTTACACAATTAATTACCTTTTGTGTGTGTGTGTGTGTGTGTGTGTGTGTGTGTGATGAGAACATGTAAGATCTACTATCTCGGAAACTTTTGAGTATGCAATAGAGTGTTGTTAACTATAGTCACCATGCTGTACATCAGACTCCCAGGATTTATTCATCTTATAACTGGAAGGTTATACCCTTTGACCAACAACTCCCCATTTCCTCCACTCCCCAGCCCTTGACGGCCACCATTCTACTCGGTTTCTGTGAGAGCAGCGTTTTTAGATTACACGTAAAAGTGAGATTATGCAGTGTTTGTCTTTCTCTCTCTGACGTATTTCACTTAGCATAATGCCCTCAAGGTTCATCCAAGTTGTTGCAAATGGCAAGATTCCCTTATTTTTTAAGGCTGAATAACATTCCATTCTACATATGTGCCATATTTTCTTTATTCATTTGTCTGTCAATGGACACTATAGAAACAGAAACTCACTCAGTTCCTACAAGTGTCCAAGGTAACAATAGACAAAATATGGATGTTGGTGGGTGTAGATCCAGGCAGTAGGTTAGACTACATCCCACAGGCAGGAAGGCCGCTATTTTAGGAGGAGCTGCTTTGAATATGAATCAAATAATAATTGATTTATATATCACCAGTTCAGAACTAACTCATCTGTTTTCGACACCTCACCATAGATATGAAATGAGAATGAGTGGAAAAAGAGGCTTCTGAAGGCAAACAGTCATAAAACCCATTATTATTCTGTAAAAAGGAGACTATACAGTCTTACCTTTAGAACCTCAACTCAAACAAAGACATGTAGCAGCCTCAGTAGGATATAATCGCAACAGAAAAAATACAAGCAGAAGGCAGAGGAAAAAGAAGTGCCATTTGGTATGGGAATAAATAGCTCTGTATGTCTCAAAAGCCTCCTATAAACATGTCTGGGTGTCAATATAGTGTAATAATTAATATCCATAAACCCTGAGTCTTAAGAAAAAAGAACTGTATCTTTTGCTTTCTTTTAGAAAGGGACAGAAAGGTAACTATATTTGCTTTAATAAATACAGAGACTTAGTGCACTTAAATATTTGATCAACTAATTTTAAAAATGTTTCTTACAGTATACATCATTTTCTGATGAAACAGGGGTAAAATAAGGTTCTAGGGTGTGAGGAGGGCATGAGGTATTATACACATTTTCTTTTCTGTCCTTTTGTAGCTGAATATCCTTTTCCAGGCCTAAAGAAGTAGTAAAATTATGCACCTAAGATTGAATAAAAGGTTTCATAGACATATTTTACATATATGCCATTAGATTTCCACAGAGTTATTTCAGGCTGCCGACAGGTTGCTTGCTTGAGCTGAGACCCCTCTAAACAAAGCCCAGGAAGAAGGTAACAACTGTGAAAGCCAACTTTTTTATTCTGTGAGTAACTTGGCTGCAGAGCAGACTAATTACCCCTTTAACCACACTGTTTGAACTCATTGTACTTATCTGGGAATCACTATTCTGAAAGTAGAGAAGGGGACTAGGGAAGTTAAAAGGGACAAAAGACCTAAATATGGTCTCTTTGCAGAATCTCAAAGGTCAGGCAACAGGCTTCTTCTTTCTGATGGTTTTAAAAAGAGAAGATGAGCTGTGGTTTAAAGGTCCACTTTGGAATTCAAGTTCTACCTCAGGTGCAGCCTGAATACTAGTCTCCACCTTGAGTGAATCACTGAAGGATCATTTCTCAGCACATAGTCAGTGTTTGTTAAATTTTCATATTATTTTATCCCAGTGAATAATATTGATGAGGGATTTTGAAACTATTAAATTCTGCCAAAGGACTTGATTTTGTAATGATACCAAACCTTGGAAAATAAAGGAAGTAGAGATTGGTGAATCCTTGACAAATTATTAGAGTTGTAACTGATTGTTTCATAAGGAAAGATAGGGAATGGATCACTTAGGAAACTGAATGAATACTTTGAATCTCCTCTATTTCTGTTAAAACTACAGGTTAGTTGAGCTCAAAAATTGTAGGTATAAAAATTGTGTTTTTTGGTAATAAAATTTGTTTTAACCCTTCTCTCAATTACGCATTTAAATGTTGACCAATTCACAAGTAACTGTTTACAGTCGATGGATTGGCCAGTGGCTTTGGGATCATTCATTTTATAGTCTGGGATTTCCAGTGTGATCTTTATTTTCCCATTTATACTCTATTTCATACATTTTATTAGCAGTAGTAGTAGAAATAGTAGCAGCAGTATCATTATTATTTAGTTAGAGTAGAATTGTTTCTATAACTTCTTACGGTCAGACGTATACTAAGCAACACACAATTTGAAAGCACTGGTGTTGGAGTAAATTCGATGTTGATGAGACTAGTCACTGCCCTTAAAGGAGCTTGTCTTCTAGTTGGAAAGATGTGACATATACAATAATCTGAGGCATTAAGTAAATACATGGGTCTGAGGGCAGAAGATCCTGAAGGAAGCAAGCTACAAAGAACTCATTTTGAATCCTGGCATTAATATTGGCAGATCTCCTCACACCTTTTTACGACAGTTATAGACAAAGCAAGTAAGACTGGAGAATACACTGCAATGGCCCAAATAAGATTTAATGTCATTTCAGCCTAGGGGATTCTTTCTAGGCTTTGAGTATATGATAATTTAAATGCTACCTAAATAGTAAATTTACTTTAATGCTGACAACGTAGAAAAGATACTTTGCTGCAAAAGTATACACAGTAGTAGCAAGTGGATTTTGGAAGAAACTAATATTTTGTCTTATACTGGTAACTACACTATTGCCCCAGACCTAGCAGCAGCCTTTACTCTTTGTTGTTTTCTTCTAAGACTGAAGAGCCTCTTTATTGTTTGTGCTGATTTTTTTTCCACCAACAGATCTCAGAGCAATCTGAGTGCACTGGCCAGTTGGGACAAAATTATCATTAGAATTCTTGGCTAGAGAAGAAAGCTCCTAATTTAAGAATGGCTTTTTGCCTTCTGAGAGCTCAGAAGAGCACATTGCAAGCCATCTACATTTATAAAACATGTTTTAGTATGGAAAATTTCAAACATCTACAGAAATAGAGAGAAAGAAGTAGAAACTTTCATCCATTGTTCTCATCAAATGTCCATTTCAGGCCAATAGATTTTCTCTACACCCTCTCTTACTACTACCACCATCATCCCCAGCAATTTTAAAGCAAATCCCAGATTTCTTTTTCTCAGTGAAAACGTCAGTATCCATATTTCTAAAATGCAAGAACTGCCCTTTTTAAGCTCAACTATGTCATTATCACACATCCGCAAATAATAATGATTCCTTAATATCAACAAATAGCCAGTCAGTTCATGTTTCCTTGATTGTCCTATAAATGTATTTTTATTTTAATAACCATTATTTATTTGATTGCTGATCCAAACACAATTTCTTTTAAAGTATAGGTTTAAAAGAACTCAATTTGCTCATTTTTCTTGCAAGTATTTGTCCTTGAATTCAAAGCATTCATCCAGTAGGGTTCCCAACTGTCTGGATTATGCTGATTGTCTGGATTATGCTGATTGCATCCCCTTTCTGCTTATATATTTATCATGCTCCTTTGGCCCATGTATTTACTGTCAGTTGGTAGATAGATCTAGAGCACTGACATAATTCAGGTGTGATTTTTTTGTCAAGTTTACTTCATAGATAATATTGATGAATTCCAAAAGGAACTATCAAGTGTCTGTCTTACTGTGACGTTGCAGCCATTAATGATCAATGTCTAGATCCATTAATTTATTAAGGGTACCAAATGGTGATATTCTACTAACTAGATGATTATTCATTTACTAGCTAGAACATTATTTCATCAACTACTTGGTTGCCCTGAGTTACAGTTTAATTAGGAAAGGAAGAATAAATGTTTCTTTTATTTTATTTACCAGTTTTACAAAAAAAGAAAAAACAAGAGAGAGAAAGGTTGACTCTTCCAAAGATAACTAATGAGGTATTTTCTTTCTTTGTTGTTGTTTTCAGTGAGGTTGTTATAAATATCGATGCAGAGATTGTCCCCTCTTAGGTTCACGGATCCTGTTCAAGTTGGCTCCTGAGTCCTTTCCACACAACCACAGTAGTCTTTGAAGTCTTCCCAGCTCTCTTATATGACAAGATGTAACAGGAACATCTTGTTCGTTTCTTATGCTGGATTTGAAATCAGCTGTTTCTCCAAGGAGACATTATCCACTGTGTTTATTCAAACTTGTGTTCCTTCTAGTTTAACCTTCTCTCGAGACATGATTTTTTTAAAACAAATTACTTACTGAATTTTTCACCTTTTCAAATCTTGCTATTCTCCAATCACTTCATTTCTGAATTTTTCTAATTTCTTTTATGTTTTTCTTAAAACCAGTTTCTATTCCTTTGAAAATTTCTTTTACTTTTTCCGCAGTATCAGGCAATAAATTTCATTTGTTCTGTGGACGTGTCTTTCTGTGACGTTTTCAGGATTTGCTGGAACTTTCTTTTCACCCTTCTTTTTTCTTTTTTTTTCTCACTGATTTTCTACAGGATGTGAATGGAATACCCTTCTGTCACTCATTTTTAAATGAAATAAGTTTCCACTTTAGGAGGGAAACATAGATCAGAATATAATTTCTAGCTTCAGAACTCCAGGGCTCACTATCTTCTATTATTTTCACAACATAATTTTATTGATTTATTTATTTTTTGCAGTACGCGGGCTTCTCACTGCTGTGGCCTCTCCCGTTGCGGAGCACAGGCTCCGGATGCGCAGGCTCAGCGGCCATGGTGCACGGACCCAGCCGCTCCGCGGCACGTGGGATCTTCCCAGACCGGGGCACGAACCTGTGTCCCGGCAGGCGGACTCTCAACCACTGCGCCACCAGGGAAGCCCCACAACATAATTTTAAAAAATGACCTTAAAATTTCTAAAATCTTCCTCCTCGGCCCTCCTATGCCCATTTACCCAGGCCTCCTCTTTCCTGTCCTTGTTGAGTATGGGGATTTGTTCTGGGATGGTGCTTTGGTTTGATAGGTGTCAAGGTTTCACAGACCCCAGAACACTTGGCATCCTCAGAACATTTCAAAGTTCTTGCACTCAGCTGCAAAGTGGAGCCTGCAACATTCACTCCCGGTTTCTGCCGCTGTTCTCAGTGAGTTTTTCAATCTCAGTGAGTTCGTGAACCATAGTAACCTTTGGCTCTCCTGAAAGAGAGAGAGAGTCCTTCCCTCGTCTTCCTCCCACACACCTTGGGATACACATATGTAGGTCTTTTTCCTGTTGTTGATTTGTTCCTACCTGGCTGTATGTTGCAGTTCATGTGGACACCTTGTTGTAGATGTTGTCTGTGGGTTTTTGATCTTGTTATCCTAGATGCTTTTCTTTCTTCTTTGTGGGGGTGGGGGGTTGTGTATTTAGGGGAGGGGTGGCATATTCAGGGATAAAAATCTTCTCTGTAGCCACCACCATTTCCCCAGAATCCTCTGCCATTAGTATTTAAAACAAAATCATGGGAATCATTATCCGGATCCTTAGGATAATCATTACACTGTATCTGTCTTTTTTTCCAGGCTTCAAGCTGCCTGTGGCTCACCACGTTAGTATACTGACGTGACTGGGCAATGCCTAATTTGATGGGCTCTTTCTGTACTACCTTCCTCCTAATCATGACGGTCTTGTACGCTATACATAGTCTTCTTCACTGATAGGGAATTTAGAAAATACAGGAAGCCATGGGTTTAATAGCTGAAAGTGGAATTAATGTGTTCTTTTTCTCAGGTAAAATATCATAAGACTCCTTAGGCCAAAGTTGTAAAATGAAATCGCAACTTTCCTGGAATCATTTTGCAAACGTGAATGCCCACATAAAGTACACTAGGACTTGAATCCAAGGAATAACACATTTTTAGAGCCTCCAAATGTATAAACTTAGTACAATTCTGCATTACTTCTTAAGGCAACTGAAGAAAATAATTTTGTGATCAAATAAATATTGATTTTATTAACAGTTATTTTAAAAGTTTACAAAACTTATAAAAAATGTTAAGGCTCTATCAGCCTCATCAGTTGTTATTTCTTTTCTAGAATCTTGGATAAAGGAACAGTCGTTTGAGGGGAAACATGGTATAAAATGGGAAGATAATCTAACAGTAAAGATAGTTATATCTCTTCCTGTGTGATGAACTACTCCTAAGCTTGGTGGTTTAAAACAGCAGGCACTTTTATCTCCTCACAATTTGTGAATCAGCGGAATGGGCTGGGATCTCCTGGGTGGATCTATCTTGCTTTCACCTGAGGTGACTACTGAGGCTGCCATCATCTGGTTGCTGGACTGGGGCTGGTTGCTTTCACATGTCTGGCCATTGGTGCTGGCTGTGGCCTGTGCCTAGTCTCCACTAGGTTAGCCAGGCTTCCTAACATGTCAGGTTTCCATGAGGACAAGCCCTAAAGCACGAGTACTCTCCAAGCTTCAGCTCTTGATATGCCATTGGGCCAAAGCAAGTCACGTGACCAAGCCCAGGTCAAGGTGGAACAAAACTACACAGGGTGAGAAAACGGGGGGAGGGGCATTTGCACTGGGGGTCAGTAGTCTAACAAACTGCTGCAATAACTATATAAAGAAAAACACCCCGGAGGACAACTGGTAAAAAATAAATGTGTGCGGGGTGGGGTGGGATTTGGCATAGGGGGGCAAAGGCAGTAAACAGGGGCTACCAAAATCTGAAGATTCTGGAATTTTTGGAAAATCCACTGGGATTAAAGGAGTTACACAACCATGTTCTGACACCAGAAGAAAGGCGCCAGTTGAGCACCAGGGAAGTCTAGCGCTCTTCCTCCATCGCATCAATTTTCACGTTTCTTTGACTCAGCATATTTGTAGAATGAATCATCACTTTCTATAAATTTTTAATTCAGTTTTTCAAAGAAATAGTGACCTCGCTTCTATCTGCTGTGCCACAAAAATGCCGTAGAAAAAAATTCCTTCTGTTAAGTCGCTCACTAGGTGAAACTGTATGTGTAACCTAGTACCAAAGAGGTATTAAGAATCGCCACAGCCGAGCCGGCCCTCCGCATCACGCACCCTATAGCAGCCAGTGGGTGAGCCGGGAGTCGAGGAGGTCACCGTGAGAAGGAGGGGCGCGGGCAGCGTGGCAGCCTCCTTCCGTCTCCGTGGAGCCACCTCCGGCCTCCGGTGCAGGGAGTCGTCTGCAGCAGCCAGTGGTGGCCAGCCTTGCAGCGCTGTGTTCTAGGTCAGTAGCTTCCAAGACTCCAGTTGGATTCATTGGAGTAGGCAACGTGGGGAGTCCAGTGGCAAAAGAGCTCATGAAACATGGCTAGCCACTCACCGTTGTTGATGTGTTCCCTGATTCATGCAAAGAGCTTCTAGATGCAGATGAACCCTGTAGTGTCTTCTGCAGGGGATGTAGCCGAAAAAGGTGACAGAATTATTACAATGCATCAATGCACTAGAAGCTTATTGTGGAGCAAATGGAATTCAAAAAAAAAGTGAAGAAAGACTCACCATTAATAGATTCCAGTACTGTTGATCCTATGGTTTTCGGAGAATTGGCCAAAGAAGTTGAGAAAATGGGAGCGGTTTTCACGGATGCCCCTGTTTCTGGTAGTGTGGGAATGGCTCGATCTGGCAACCTCACACTTAGGATGGGAGGGGTTGAGCTGCTGTGGTGCATGGGCTCCCATGTGGTGCATCGTGGAGCTGTTGGGACTGGCCAGGCTTCGAAGATCTGCACAAACTTGCTGTTAGCTATTAGTAGGATTGGAACTGCTGAAGCTATGAATCTGGGACTCAGGTTAGGGCTTGACCCAAAACTCTTGGCTAAAATCCTAAATACGAGCTCAGGACAATGTTGGTCAAGTGACACTTATAATCCTGTACCTGGGGTGATGGATGGAGTTCCCTCGGCTAATTACTATCAGGGCGGATTCGGAGCAACACTATAATGGCTAAGGATCTGGGATTAGCATGAGACTCTGCTACCAGCACGAAGAGCCCAGTCCTTCTGGGCAGTCAAGCCCATCAGATCTGCAGGGATGTTGTGCGTGAAGGGCTACTCAAAAAAAAAGACTTCTCATCCGTGGTCCAGTTTTTGCAAGAGGAGGAGACATTCTGAGTTTGCCCTCTGGCTGTGAACACTGAAACATTGAAACCAAACTGTGTCTTGGAGCCCCTTATGGCTCACTCCACAGGAAAATGGGCTTAATCAAAGGTCAACTGTCTGCTTTTGAGTGTGTAGGTCAGGGGTTCCCAACCCCTTGGCCTTGGACGGGTACCAGTCCACAGCCTCTTAGGAACCGGGCTGCACAGCAGGAGGTGAGTCGCAAGCAAGCCAACTAAGCTTCATCTGCTGCTCCCTATGGCTCACATTACCGCCTGAACCTCACACACCCCGCCCCCCCTCCCTGGAAAAATTTGCTTCCAGGAAACCGGTCCCTGGTTCCAAAAAGTTTAGGCACCTCTGGTCTAGGTCACAGTAGATCCTGGGATTTTTCGCCCATTCTAAACTGCTTATTCTTTTTATCTATTTAGCAAACATATCATCTGTAATTTTTTTTTCTGCAAGCCACTGATGGTAACTGCTAGCTAGCTAGCTGATTGGCCTTTTTCAAAAGTTTGATTCCTGAGCATCTTCAGCTAAAACTCTGCCTACTTCACTCAGGATATTATTTACTCCACTTTACAAATAAAACTAAAATTGTTTTCAACAGGATAAAATCTATCCTCGAGGAAAGAAAAGAAATTGGTGTGAGAAAAGATATTAGAGAAAGGGGAAGTAGAGTGAATTACTACCTGTGTCCCTCAGAAAATTTGTCCTGTTAAATAACCCAGTGGTGATATTCTTGCATTGAGATTACTGGTTTAATTTCTAGGAGTTGTTAAAGCAAGAGAACTCCTTGCTGCATGTTATGTAATTTGGACTCTGTTACATTATCTTGTTGTGCCCCTCTTGTAACAACTTCCCATACTCAGCAAACTTGTTTTTTTCATATTTTTGCTTCCTTGTCCATTTTTACTGCATATTTTTTGACTTCAAAAGAATGACATCTTTAGAACTGTTTCAGAGCCAACGATGATATGTGCTTTAGATAATTATTACACTATGCTAAATATAACCATATTCTTTTGAATTCAAATAAATTTCTATGCTGATATAAAAAGAGAGGCACATTTCATCAATGTTTAAATAGTATCCTTCTTCCTCTAAAACTTAAAATAGGATTCAGTCTGATTCCTAAAGGGTTATTTTCTTCAACAACAAGAGCTGACTTAGGCCATTTCTTGGCAGTGGAATCTGAGCATAGAGGTCCCTGTCTGACTGCCCTTTGTTTCTCACTCACAGTATCCTGGGTGAGTGTAATGGACGGGCGTGCCCTTATGACTTAGCCCACTGCTACTGCTCCTGATGAGGGCTAATGGTGTGGGCCACTTTAACTCCTGCCCAGCAAAGTGCTGACATCTGGGGTTTCCTATCAAGTTTACCAGATATTTCACAGTAATTTCATAATTTACACAACATAAAAACACTGATTTTGAGCTTAGGAAAGCATTTCATTTAAACAGATACAGAACACTACTCTACAAAATGGTTTAAAATTTGTGAGCAATTGCATTAAATAAACTCTAATATAAATTAATCTAATACAAGTAAACTAATAGTTGCAAAGCTACTGGTTGCTTCAGAAGCGGTGGCTACGGATAACTTCAAAGTTGTTTCCTCAGTTCATTAAGAGGAGGAACTATTTGCTGTCAGCTTCTTCTTGGGGAAGCTTAGTTTGATGCTGATTCGCGTTATGAATGTATAGGAACCATTACTGGTTCTTCCTTTCCATATTCAGTGCACCATTATACTTCTATCCTCTTAAGATCTGGATATCTGTTACTGCTACTGTTGGCTGGAGCCTGGGAGGAGGAAAGCTATCAAGAAAAAAGGTCAACAAGTGTTAAAGATTTTTAGCATACCACTGAGACTTTTTATCAACCATAACCATAAGAAATAATAATTAAAATTACTTATAGCCTGGTCAGTGAGACCTTGAGTAAATTGTGGAAGCATCCATGTTTCATAGAGTTTCAGGGGATGGATATTTCCTGTTATTAACTCTATATCCTCTTCAACTGGAACAGAGAGACCTTTCTCTGTTGAAGCAGTTTTGTCTTTTTCCTGGGCATTTTCAGTTTTCTCTTAGGAGAGACTTGTAAAGCTTACATATACAAACTTACACATACACGAATAAAGCAAAGAAGGGATAGAGCAGTCTTGAGAGGACACGGTTTTGTAGCAGGCACACAAGACAGAGCTAATACTCCCTGATTGCATTTGCCTCCCTAGCCCCATCTCCTTCGTGGAAAGCATCAGCATTCTGACTGGTCTCTGCACCCCACTAACTGGACGGAACACTGCATTGGCATTCTTAGGGAGCACTGATGGTCCCTCCGGAAACTGTGGTTAGAGCTTGTGCAGCCAAAGTGCACAGGAAAGAATCAAATATACTTCATATAACATGCTTACTCTGTTTTGCTTAATTAGCACTTATTCCCTGTAAGAGGCTGATTTCTGCTTTGACAGGGAGTAATCGAACTCGGTATTCACGCAAACCATAAAATTAAAGTTAACATACCTCAGCTTTTCATCCTACTGGAAGACATGTATGAAATCTAAAGTTATTTTTTAATTGCTGCTGTTTAGAATGCCTGAAGCCCATTTGCTGAACTTGTTAAAGAGCAGTGTTAATGAGGGTATTTTTCGTTTCTTTCTTTTCCGACCACAGCATGAATTCTCAGCCCAAAGTGTGCCCTGTTTCCCACAATAGAGACAGGGGAAAAAGTGCGAGTCTCTCACCACAAAGCATGAGACAACTACAAATACTTCTCTCCCAGAGTTAACATTGATGAGAGTCTTTGTGGAAAAGAACTTCCTCTTTTTGCGGGAATACAGTAGAAATGCAAGATGTATTCTCCACAATTTCACTATTGGAAAAATAATTTCATAGTCTCTCTCTCTCTCTCTCTCCCTCTCTCTCTCTCTCTCTCTCTCTATATATATATATATATATTTTTTTTTTTTTTTTTTGCGGTACGCGGGCCTCTCACTACTGTGGCCTCTCCCGTTGTGGAGCACAGGCTCTGCACACACAGTCTCAGCGGCCCTGGCTCACAGGCCCAGCTGCTCCGTGGCATGTGGGATCTTCCCAGACCGGGGCACGAACCCGTGTCCCCTGCATCAGCAGGCGGACTCTCAACCACTGCGCCACCAGGGAAGCCCCATAGTCCATATTTTTTATTGGTCTTCTTAAAAACGTACACAGTGTTTACAATAAGGAGTAAAAGAGAAGATTTTCAATGTGATATTTCAAGGAGCATTTTGTAAAGGCAGGATCCAGTGCCAACTTTGGAAAATTAACACACACCTATGAGATCAAAGAGTCACCTGCAAAAAATTTTATTATGTTTTTCTTTCATACTAGTTTCCTAAAGGTGCATTGTTACTTCTTGGTAACGTAATAGTCAGAAAATACAGCAAATAGTTTCTCCTCTTAATGGTGGCCATTTGAGGAAGAAGTAGCTCTTACATAAGTGTCTAGTGACCTTATCTCTTTTGATACAATACCTCTTGGTTTCAGAGGCTTGCACAGATTTCCTCTAAATGAATAAACTTAGTAAGATTTTTCTAACTATCAGTCTAAAAGTAGATTTAGAAATCTACTTCTGAAGCAGTTTTGTTAAGTAATTATTGGTCAGTTCTCTTTCTGATTGGTACTTCTTTCTGCAAAACAAATCCCTGTACTTAGAACAATTAATACCACCATCCCTGGCTCCTTGATTATTACACAAGTGATGTTTCTTGAGAAAAAAGCTTACCCTTTTTGGGGGGAAACTTCAGCCCATGAAGTAATACTTCATTAAAACTAGATCTGCTTCTAATGCCAGTGTGATGCAGATCAGTATCCCCTTTCTTTTGACTTTCCAGGCTGTGTGAAGAGAATGGTATGGTTTGGTTTAGGAAGGGTTGTAGCTTAAGAGGATTGCATTATGTTTCTGTGTCACTTTGGGGGATTTTATTTCAATATTATATCCTGTTCTGTAAAAACACCCTAGTCATTCTCTTACTTATTATTAAATAATTAAACGCTGCCCTTTGTTTACTTTCCCCTTCTGATCAGAAGACTCCTCTCCACTCTAGGCCTTGATCTGAGTTCCCATTCATCAGCTTGTAGTAGCTACACTTCTGGTTTCTGAAGTCAGACAGATACGGGTCCCATTTCTGTCTTCATCAGTTATAATTTAGCCTCTGATATATGCATACCAGAGCTGGCAGTGACAAACATTTTGCTTCTCCTTATTTTCCCAGGGTTCTGTGCATTTTAATAGAGGATCACAATATTTGAAGTAGAGCTGGGATGGGGTGGAACGAAAGAGCAGGAAAACATGCTTTTAGGAAGGTCTGATATACAAATCACATGGAGGTAACTGCTTGAGGGAAAACCACCCCTACCTGAGTATTGTCAATAAAGTAGCACAGGGAGGCAAACGAATCAATTGTTCACTAAAAATATTCCTCTTTAGAAGAATAAAATTCACAAGAAAGCCTCATTGCAAATAAAATATATTTGTTTTCCTAAAGGAAGATATTTGGAAAGTCGTAGTAAATACCTCCTTTGACCTTCTGTGTCCCTAGTGTTCTATCTCCACTAAGTTTTATGAACACTACATAGAGGAGGAGGCTGAGTCTCAAAGGCCATAAGTAAGAGATGGATTTCAGAGCCTTTGCAAGGTCCTTTATGCCCCATGACTTCCCATTGCTTGTGCTTTTCATCCAGATAGGTGCTTAGGATACCAGAATGAATACATCTCTTTCGAGAGGTTTTTAACAGACATTAGATACTAAACAAGTACAACACCTAACAAATAGAACAGAATGCTTTATTTAAAGCAGAAACAGAATAAATGCTCACCTAGTATCATTTAAATCCCCATTAAATTATCTTTTGAATCAACATGTTTATATTTGAGGGTATTTTCTTATTTTTTCCTAGTTCCCTTTACTTGCACCTCCTTTCTTTTTCACTTTTCCCAACTGAAATGTTTATGGTTTCAAAAGTAATTACTTCTTGAAGAAAGTTTTCATGTATACTAGGTGCTACCTAATGGAAGCCATAAGCATAGAGTCTGCTAGCATTTAGAGTGGTATAATACATAGCCAGGTTGAATCAAGTGGGAGAGAAGGTTAATCATTCTTTTAAACTGGCAGTGTTGCCAGAGGTGGATTAATATGCTCTTTGAATCTCTTAGGTGCTGTAAGTCTCCTTGATCACAATCACTACGTTAATGGTTGAGGTTTTGAATTAGTGGTGTCTCCTGGGCTCAGCTGGGCCAAGTCCCTTCACCTCTCTGGCCATATTAGGTGATAGTTTTCTCATTTCAATACATGATCTACGTTAGAGGGAGTGTTGACTATACCAGACTTTTAACGTGGGCACCCAGAAAGTGGAAGAATCTCTCTACTGTTGATGAATCATAACTCTTTTCATTGTGAATATAGTCCTTCCCTTAGGTAAGGTAGGAACACCATGAAAAATAGAAAGTTCTCGGGTGTCTGTGGAAGCTGGAGTGCTCTCGACCTGTCAGCTCACTGGCAGAGCAGGCTTCGTCCAGACACTAGAGAACAAAATGTGAAATTGGCACCAGCCAGCCTCTCCATTGCACAGGATATCCCTATTTAAATTTGACAATCGGGATATTTTACAATTTGAAATTCTTGTCATCTGGTTTTCTTTAGTTTTTTCTTTGGGTTGAAAAGACTGAGAAGCTTGTTAAAGAATCTGGAATTCTGATGGTGAGGCTTAACCAGATCTATTGAGTCATCAATCAGCAAACATTGACCAATGCTTACCATTCCCTCAGTTACTATACTAAGGACCCAGACACGTCTCAGATAGTGGCCTTGCTCATTCACTGTATTTACAGTACTTTTTTCTAAATGTAACCAGAGCTCAGGTAAAGACAAGACATTGATTTGAGTCTGAAGTAAACAAAGCTGACTGGTCTGACCCCTTCAGTTTCCAGAATTCTTTTGTTTCAGGTAGTAATTTTCCCAGACCAATAGAACAAAGTCCTATCGTCTATTTATTTAATAATTTATCACAATAGTCCTTGCCCCTTTGACCTCTAGTGAGGAAACTTGCATAAGAAACTGAAATATGCTTAGGTTCTATGGGTAAGTGCAGATAATGATATGAAGGAAATTGAAAATGAAAGCAAAGGTAGAAAAGCCAGTTCTGAATAGATGAAGTAAGACAGAGGTATTTGAAAAATCAAGTAGAAAAGATACAATAAGGAATGGAGAGCTTCTGGAAGTTTTCCAATAGGTGAGGGGTTGGTACATCATTTTCTTTTAATAACATGTCTGGCAGTTGTATGCCAGAGAAAGTTATAAGGGGGTTGACTATATGCATGGAAGTCCAGTGAGAACACTGTTTCTGTAGGCCACTGACGGTGTTCTGAGTGTACATTCTATAGTACTAGAAATTAAGTTAGGAAACAAAGGGTAATCTGATGGCATTTTAAATGACATTTCACAAATGATTAGAGCTAAAAGGTGTCTTTTTTCACTCAGCCAACACGTTGAGCACGTCCTATGGGGCAAGCACTGTGCTTATGGGTAAGAGATAAAAGAAAAAATAAAGGCCAGAGGAACTCAAAAGAGAGTGTGAGAGATGCATAAACAACTCATTACAATCAAATAGGGAGAGGCTATTAAATAAATAGATCATAAAAATGTAACTTTGTAAAACAGAACTTGGAGTCACTAACCCTGCTAATAGGGGATATTAAAGAGGATGCCAACAATGAGGGGGTTTGGAATTAGGTTTTGAATGTCAGTAGGAATGTTCCACGTGGAGAGAAGGTCAGGGGCATACCAGGCAGAAGGAACATCCTGGACTTGAGAACCAACACAATATGTTTAAGTGATTGTAAATGAGATTTTTTTGACTAGAGCGTAGGGTATAAGTTGCCAAATGGTAGAAAATAGAGTATAAAAGTTAGGCTGGAATAAAAGTATAAAGTGTCATAATTCTTATGATGAAAGTTAGGTGTTTTCCTACAAAATGGGTTACTTATAAATATTTTAAAAATAGAGACTGCGGTGTAAGGCTTGAAAAAACACTAAATCAGAGTTGTACAGAGCTCAGGCTTAGTGGTGAAAATTTCTGTATTTTGTTTTCCAGGTTGGATACTGTTACAATTCTTTAACATTTCTTTTTCCTGAGTAAAGGCATCTGGTGAAAATATGGGATCCATTTTATCCTGGGGAAGTTTTGTCTTAACCTTTCTTCTATGTATTTTTCCTATTTAAAATGCTTTTGCAGAATCTAATCATACGAAGTTCGGATACTTGAAGTACCTGCTCATATTCTCTCTTGGACATAATGGGAATAATTGGGAAGTCTTCTCTAATTTTGAGACTACCGTGACTACTCTCTTATGTTGGTTATTCCTGTAGATGAACCAATTTTAGGTTCATCTGAGTGATTAGTTAAACTTACTCCTCACAGATTGATTCAGCAGGTCTGAGAAGATATCTCAGAATATGTATATAGAGAGATAAACAGTAAGAAATTACAGTAAGCACAAAAACAGATAAAGATCATTCATAATTTTTCATAAGATCTTATTTTCTCTCATTTCTCTCTTATTTTTTTCATAACTTTTCTTTAATCATATGAAAAAGAAGGGAATTTACATGGAATAACAAAAGATATGCAAAACTTAAGGAAACACAATTTTCTTAAATTTCTCAAACTTATTTGTATAGGATTCAGAATGCACTTAAAATGATTAAATGACTTAAGCTAAATCTTTTTTATTGCAAACTGTTTTAACCCAATTAACCAAGCAAGAAACTGAGAGTCATTCTTTACTCTTCTCCCCTCCCTTAAACTCTGGAACAATCCCTAGGAGTTGTCATAATTATACTATATATATATATATATATATGTGTGTGTGTATATATATATATATATATATATATATATACACACACACATATATATATACACACATATATGTGTGTATATATGTATACACACACACACACACACACACACATATATGTCCATTCTTCTCTATGTCCATTGTCATATCTTTTACATTTCGTACTCGGATGTAACATCCCAGTTCACTTTTTCCCTGACTCCAGTATTATTTCTGTCTTGTTTATTCTCTGCATTGCAACCTAAATTTCACTCAATGGCTTAGAGCTCTTTGATAGCTTCTCTTTAATTTTGGGGAAAAGGCTTCAAGCACTGTGCTCTTGCCTACTAGTCCACCCTCATCTGCTTTCTCTATCCTTATTTAGCATCTCCTTCTTCCATAAGTTTTCAGCAATACTCAGTAGACTTCAGGGTTAGACTTCTCTTACTGCTGAACTTTCTCCAGGTAATGTCATCAATTTGTATCATACTTTACTCATTCAATCCTTGGTTAATGCACTCTCATCATACAAGTTTCCAAATAAACATTGAATCTCTGGCTTTTCATGACTTCCATTAGAGATTAAATTCCCTTTCTACGTGTTCTTATAAAACTTGGCTGTCCAGTTACCTATGAGAGGTATAGTTCTATTTTATAGTTCATTGCCCCTACTACATTGTAAACTGCATGTGAACAATGTCCTTATTTACCAGTGTTGTAGGTACTCAATGAATATTTATTCTGTTAAAAGATTTATTCTGTTAAAAGTTAAGAGACGGTTTATGTTCCATAAATAAGAGAAAATGTAGCTCAGAACCAAGTCGTGGCAAGAGGCTTGAATAAAAGTAGACAATATTGAGAGATAGTAGGAATTTAGGTTAGAGAGTACTTGGTTACTGAATTAATTGTGAAGGTGAGGGATGATTATACAGAGTCCAGAGTTTTATTATTCCTTTAAATTAATTTTTATTAGAGTATAGTTGCTTTACAATGTTGTGGTAGTTTCTGCTGTACAGCAAAGTGAATCAGTTATACCTATACATATATTTCCTCTTTTTAATATTTCTAACCATTTAGGTCACCAGAGAGCATTGAGTAGCGTTCCCTGTGCTGTACCATAGTTTATCATTAGTTATCTATTTTATACATACTGGTGTATATATGTCAATCCAAATCTCCAAATTGATCCCCCCCTTCCCCCCGCCTTGGTATCCATGTGTTTCTTCTCTACATCTGGGTCTCTATTTCTGCTTTGCGAATAAGTTCATCTGTACCATATTTCTAGGTTCCACATATAAGTGAAATTATACGGTATTTGTTTTTTTTTTGATATTGATCTGCATGAGTTGCTTATATAGTTTACAAATTTATTTATGTTTATATTTTTTGGAGATGAATCCCTTGTCAGTTGCTTCGTTTGCAACTATTTTCTCCCATTCTGAGGGTTGTCAGAGTCCAGAGTCTTCAGTGTTCCCCCAGTATCCAACTTGGACAAGTGTACAAATAGCGGTGGTATAAATGATGTAGAGAGATGAATAGTGGAAGTAAGTATTGAAGGTAAAATTAATCGTTCAGTAACATCACATAATTAATTTTAAGTGTCCATGTTATATTTGGGCAGAGTTGTTCAGTTGGCAATTAGTTAAGTTTGTAAGAGACTCAGGAGAGAGAGATATGTACGTTTTAGGTCAAGATCTGTGATATATATGGTGGCTGGAATCACAAGAGTAGATGAGACCATCTATCAAGGGCAGAAGAGAGCTTCTGAGAAATACACATCTCTTGGCAGAGGGCAAAGTGAGAGTGCCCAGTGAAAGAGATAAGGATGTCCAGAGGCAGGAGGAAGAAGTAGCAGGTTAAGATGCTACTGTTGTTAAGGTGAAAGATTTTTCTGAGATGACAAGTTTGATCAACAAAATCAAATATTGCTGAAAGGTGACGTAATGACCAAACAACATTCACTCAATTTAATCACAAATTAAATGTTGGTGAATGCAATTCCAGTGCAGATAAGTAAGAAGAAAAGAGCAAAATTGTGTGAGTCACGAGGTACATAAAGATAAGAAAATACAGACAATGAGAATAAATACAATTTTTGATAAACTGCACTGTGAAATTAGGAAGAGAGAAAAGGTAACTAGAGAATTACTTGGCATCAAGCAAGAGTAATTTTTAATGGGAGGGGGGCAGCTTTTTAATGGGAGGGGGCCAAAATAAAATCGCTAAAGAGGAAAACCTTAACAATCCCAATGAGGTGGGAAAATGAATGGAAGATACTGAGGAAGTGAGAATAGGTATTGATAAACTATGTCGAAAAGCTATTCTTGGACGTAAAGAGAAAAAGTTAGTTTGGGGTGTTTTTGCTTTATAGTCTGTGTTTTCTCTGTGAAATAAAAGTTTGATGGGAGGTGATGTCACCTCGAGATAGTGCTCATCAAATATCCTATGTGCTTATCTACATTTTTCATCCTCCTTTGTAGTTCAACTGTTTTCCTTTGATTCGTTGTGGCCAGTGGCAAAGAAGCAGAATCAAGTGTATCACTTCTGAGCTGAGGTCATTAGGAGCCAGTGTCCCTCTTGTCTGGTCCTCTGCTATTGTGACATGGGAGGTCAAATAGTCCAGATGACGTGGCTGCAAGATGGATCAGGACCATGTGATCTGTAAGGGCTTTACTCAGTAGAGAAATAACGTACTCGTATTTTCCACTGAGATTCCTGTGTTCAATAGATCTGCCTGTGAGAGCTCAGAGAGCATAGCGAAGGCTGAAATGACAAAGACAGAGGGAGAGATGTTGGTAACAGATGGAAGGCGCCTGGCAGATAATATATTAAATGGTAAGCAAAGCTGCTGGAGTAAGAGAGAGAGTATATAAGAGATGAGAAGAAGGCCAACTGTCTGTAGTATCTAACGCTAAGGAGTGAGGAGAGAAACAACTGAAAAATAAAAATAAAAAGAATGATCAGAAAGAAGCTAGGTGGTATGCCAACAGAAATCATAAGATTGCTATAAAACATAAAGGAAGGTAGTTTGAAAAGAAGCACCATTTAATGGAGTCAGTTGTTTCCCAAAGGCAAAATGCTATGGGAACTGAAAATAAACCATCTGATTGGATGACTAAACTTTTATGAACAGAAATGGAACCATTTCAGGAAAGTCATGGGAGAAGACGCTGTGTTACAGTGGGGAGAGTAATCAATACATTGTGAGGAAAGGTGCCTTCATTTGCAAGAAATGCCAATTAAGAAGTGAAGACAGCATTTAAAGGGAAGGGATAATGTAAGAAAATCAAAAAAAATTTTAAGGAAACTTGAATAATTCGTAGACAAAGAGGGAGGTATTAGTGAAAGACTGAAAATCAGAGAAAGCTATCTTAAGTTGTTGTTATGGACTGAATTGTGTCCCCCCCAAAATTATATGTTGAAGCCCCTCCTAATTTGACTGTAGAAGATAGGAGATAGGTCCTTTAGGGAGGTGACTGAAGTTAACTGAAGTCATAAGGGTGAGGAAATAATCTGACAGGGACTGATAAGAAGGTGTCCTTATAAGAAGGGGAATAGATTCCAGAGATCTCTCTCCCTCTGCTCGTAGAGGAAAGGCCGTGTGAGGACACTGCAAGAAGACAGCCATCAGCAAGCCAGGAAGATTGTTCTCACCAGAAACCAATTCTTATGGTATTCAATACCTTAATCTTGGACTTCCACCCTCCAGAACTGTGAGAAAATAAATTTCTGCTGTTTAAGTCATTCAGTCTATAGTATTTCACTATAACAGCCCAACCAGACTAATACAGACCTTCATGTACACTGCAATATACAGAAGCTAAACAATGATTGTGAGCCAGAGATTACATCTTGAACAGAAGTGTAATGACGCTTGAGGTACTCACAACTTCACGAATTTTGTCAGAAAGATGTGAAAAAAAGTCAGTCAAACAACGGTTCTGATAGTGGATATTTTCTTTATGTGTTTGACCTAAAGCAGTGTCTGACAGCCTCCCTGATACCCATCAGTATCGCAGTTTTGATTCTGTGGCTCCAGTTCCACATGGCACCAAGGTGCTGTGTACTGTCCATTCTTGGGTTTTTGGGTGCTGTACCTATTGCCAATAGGTGGGTCAAACCACTGGGGCTCTTCTGAAGTCCTCCCTAAATTTGGACCCAGCTTCAGCTCCAAATCCGAGTTTTCAGAGAGCCCAGGGTGAGGCTCGCCTGCCACAGTAGACACGTTGGCTAACGGGTTGCACTGCAGCACCCGCTCGGACAAGGGCACCATCACGTTGCCACCGTTCTTCTTCTGCAGGGGCGGACCCGTGGACAGTCAGCTTGGCCCCCAGCACAGCCAGCTGCCTGCTCACTCTCTCGGCCCCTGTGAGGAAGGTGTTCAGCCCTGGCTTTGAGGTCAGAGTCGTCTCCTCTCTGGGTTTGTGTGAATGGAGGAGCCGCAGCCCTGGTCTGGGTGGTGTGTTGGCCCTGGGTTTCCGGGTTTGGAGGAGTATCTTACCACCTAGGGCTGAAGAGTTCAGGGGCTGTGGACCGTGGGTTTTGGGGGCAGAAGATATTTAACCTGGCGTTTGAGGAAATGGAGGGAGAAGAGGCTCAGGTTCAAGGGCTCCTGGTTTGAATCTCTTGCTTTAGGTTTGAGGGCCAGGGCAGTCTCTCACCAGAAGCTGCAGGATATCATCAGGAACATTGCGAGTGTTCTTGCACATACCCCGGGCAGCTGAGTGGGAGAAGATGACCGGTGCCTGTGACACTTGGAGGGCTCGCCGTGTCACAGCATCCGAGACATGGGCCAAGTCCACCATCATGCCCAGGCGGTTCATTTCTGCCACCACCTTCTGCCGGGACAGGATGGGGAGAGGGCATGAGGGCTGCATTTATCTTGTGTGTATTTATCTGTAGGGAACAGGCGGGGCTGTACATTCATGTGGGGCAGGGTATGGAAGCCGGGTCCTTAACTCGCCAAAGCCGGAGAGCCCACTGACATTGCTGTAGAAGGGGTGGATACCTACCTTTACTGAGCTCTGTGCCCTGCAGGATGGCCAGGATGCAGTCTGACTGGTGGCCATGACTTGGCTACAAGAGCCTAGAAAGTGGTTCTGTCGAACCGTCTACACCTGCAACCGTCTACACCTGCAACCGTCTACACCTACCACCCGCCCTGGTGGCCGGCAGGCCCGGGGAAGCGGCCCCGGCCCCTGCTCCCACTCCCGCCCCCGGCCATTGCGAAACGGCAGAGGGGGGCCTTTATCCGGAGGGAGCTGTGGAGAGCCACACCCGCGGGCAGGTGGCGGCGCCGGGGCAGGGCACCGGAGGGGGCGGCCAGGTGCAGGTCGAGGGGTTCGCGGGCCGCACGGACAGCACCCGGGCCCGCGGCGGAGTCTGGGTCCGGGCCAGCCACCCCGGGAGCGTCTGGGGTGCGGCCACCTTGCAGGGCCGCCTTCTGGCCGCATAGAGCGCCCCCTCTGGCGCGCTGTGGTGGGAGGGGCCGGAGGAGGTGGGGCCTGCAGCGGTGCCCGTCGGGGGTGCGGAGCTGGCGGCCACCGCCACGGGCGACTAAAGGAGAAGGCGGAGCCGCAGCGGGAGGCAAAATGCCTATGGCACCCGGTATTCCCAGGCGGTCTCCCATCCAAGTACTAACCGGGCCCGACCCTGCTTAGCTTCCGAGATCAGACGAGATCGGGCGCGTTCAGGGTGGTATGGCCGTAGACGGGGGCGGGGGATCATTTGAAGGGGGTCTTGAAAGGTAAGAGTTCCACAGTGGCGACAGGGCATTCTGTGCAGAGGAAACAAGATAGCCAAAGATCTCTATCCATTGACCTTGCTCTATTTTCTTCCAGCATTTAGCACCATCTGAAATTATATTTTTATCTAGCTTCTCGTTGTTTATTTCCTGTCTCCCCCATGCACTCTAATTCTCCAAGTGCAGGAAGCAGGTCTATCCTATGTGCCCAAAAGAATGCCTGGCACATGGTGGGTGCACAGTACATATTTGTAGCATGGATGAATCAGTAGGCAGTCCAAGCAAAAGGGAGAGAACGGGATTTGATGAGATCTATAAGTACGTATGTGGTTTCATTTCAACCTCACAATTCTCCTTCCTAAGAAAGATGTCATTATCTCCGTCTTACAAATAAGGAAACTGAGGTAAGACAAAGGCAAGCAACTTGACAAAGGTCACACACCCAGTAAAAGGTAAAGCTGGCATTGAAGCCTAAGCTAGCAGGTTCCAAAGTCTGGACTGTACCACAGGAAGAGGCTAACAAAGGCCTGAACTAAGTAAAGCCGTGGGAAGGGAGTCAGAGAGAAGAGTTCATGCTTAAGAGTTGCTGGGCTTAATAAAATGGACCAGACGTGGCCACAGACTGAAAGAATCCCCTGCAGATTCATCTCCATCTGAGCCGCTCGTCCTGACCTCCTTCTCAGTCTCATGGGGATGACAGAAAACACATGCAGCATTGGCCACTAACTAGCTGTTTAACTTTGGAAGCCTTACATATCTAATTTCTCCAAGCATGTTTCCCCCACATGAAAAAAATGGTGACAGATACTAGGTTTACGGTTGTTATGAGATGATGCAGATGAAGCACCCAGGACAGTTCCTGGCCCATAGTAGGTGTTCAATAAATATTAACTTACTTCTCTTTCCCCATGGCCTCCTGCTATCTTTTGGTCTGGGAAATACTATTCCCAAGAGGAGGACCAAAGAGGGAGGAAGTGTTAGGAGGGCATCTGCTCTGGGGCAGGTATGGAAATGGATAGTCTCAAGAAGGTAGTGAGTGACAAGCCAGGCCTGGAAGAGGTGGGTGGATAAGAGGCTAGGAAAGTACCCAGCAGTTTTCTCTATGAGGAAAACTCTGACCCCCCCTATAATGAAGGTTCAGACAAGCAACCAGAATTCCAAGTCATGTGCCCAGTCTTTTCTCTGCACAAAAGGTGTAGCCAGAGCTTGGTGAAGGGGAAGCAGGGGACCATTTGACTTGGGCCTCATACGTACAAATTTGGTTGGATTCCCAAAGGAAGTTATTCATCAAGTTATTATAATTTGGGGTGTTTAAAATGTTAATTTTTTTTTTTTTTTTTTTTTTTTTTTTTTGCTGTACGCGGGCCTCTCACCGCTGTGGCCTCTCCCGTTGCGGAGCACAGGCTCCGGACACACAGGCTCCGCGGCCATGGCTCGCGGGCCCAGCCGCTCCGCGGCATGCGGGATCCTCCGGGATCGGGGCACGAACCCGTGTCCCCTGCATCGGCAGGCGGACTCCCAACCACTGCGCCACCAGGGAAGCCCTAAAATGTTAATTTTTAACAGTTATCTGTGAGTTTAATTATGGATTGCACCTAGTAGTGATTTTCCATTTCTTAAAACATAATGTACACTGCTCTATACAAACTGTTTCCTGAAATAAACATGTTATTTGTGGACTCATTTTTAAAAGGGGTTAACTTATAAACAATTAAATTATACCACAAGTTTTTGTAACTGTCTTTGAATTTTCACATTTCCTATGTGTTGGAATTGTTTCAAAAAGAAGAAGAAGAAAAAAAAGAGGCTTGGGTTTCTGGGTCTCTTCAGCTCAAGAGGGCACAGGGCAGTGGCAGCCCAGAGGCAGCCAGAGGGGAGGTGAAGAGCCTGTTACTGAACTTGTTTACAGCACCACCTGGTGTTTATAACTCATTAAAATGTCACACTTCCTTGTCCTTAAGTCCTGGAATTTGCTGAGTAAAATCCCCACAGCTATTTTCTGGAGCCCTCTCTCTCAAAATTTCTTTTTCACTCACTTAAAAAGAATAAGGCTTATAGACAAGAATAACCCAAAACAGAAGTTGATGCCCCACGACTTTCCTTTGTTTTCTTTTATTTAGCTTTGTGCTGTGGGACGGAAGGTCTGTATGTAATACTAGTTCAGACTGACTGAGCAGTGACTATGTGCCAAGCAGTTCTAAGTACCCTGCATGGCTTAAGTAACTTAATTATTATAACAACTCTAGAGACAGGTATTACTATTACCATAAGCCCATTTTACAGATGTGGCTACTGAGACACAGAGAGTTTAAGGAATTTCATAAAAATCACTAGAAAGTAGCAAAGCAAAGATTTGAACCCAGGCCTGAAGGCTTGCTTCAGTGTCCATGATTTTAAACACTGTTATGCTGCTTTTCCGTGTAGGTGCATGTTTCAAGAAAAGGTATCTTCTTAATTTTTATTTGGCCTGATATTAAGAACTTAATTTCCCTGGGTAAAGCTCGATGGACCAAGGATAAACAGAGCAGCAAACAAGTTAAAAACATGCCTTCAATAATCATCTGCTATATGAGGCATTAAGCTTCTCAGAAGCCTAGACCGCCCTTTAGAATGTCATACAATCCAGAAGGGTGGCATACAAAACAACTTAGTGTTTGTTTATAACAACGCTACCACCACCAAGAAAGCATTATAATCCTCTGTCTTTTTAAGAGTTCAACAATTTCAGATCTCTCCTTTTAAAGGGGTAGTAATAATAATAGCTACAATCTATTGAGTGCTTTTTTGTTTTTGTTTTAGAGAAGCATCAACTAGTGAAAAACAGTGTGGGTTTGGGGGAATCATACTACCTGGGTTCAGATCCTGTTATTTCTTTTAATGAATTTTTATTGGCATATAGTTGCTTTACAGTGTTGTGTTAGTATCTGCTGTACAGCAAAGTGAATCGGCTATACATGTACATATATCTCCTTTTTTGGATTTTCTTCCCATTTAGGTCACCACACAGCAATGAGTAGAGTTCCTTGTGCTATACAGTATGTTCTCATTAGTTATCTATTTTATACATAGTATTAATAGTGTATATATGTCCAATGGAATATTACTCAGCCATAAAAAGAAACGAAACTGAGTTATTTGTAGTGAGGTGGATGGACCTAGAGACTCATACAGAGTGAAGTAAGTCAGAAGGAGAAAAACAAATACCATATGCTAACACATATATATGGAATCTAGAAAAAAAAATTTTTTAAAATGGTTCTGAAGAACCTAGGGGCAGGACAGGAATAAAGACACAGGCATAGAGAATGGACTTGAGGACATGGGGAGGGGGAAGGGTAAGCTGGGATGAAGTGAGAGAGTGGCATGGACATATATACACTACCAAGTGTAAAACAGATAGCTAGTGGGAAGCAGCCGCATAGCACAGGGACATCAGCTCGGTGCTTCGAGACCACCTAGAGGGGTGGGATAGGGAGGGTGGGAGGGAGATGCAAGAGGGAGGGGCTATGGGGATATATGTATACATACGGCTGATTCACTTTGTTGTACAGCAGAAACTAACACACCATTGTAAAGCAATTATACTCCAATAAAGATGTTAAAAAAAGTATTAAAAAAATAGTGTATATATGTCAATCCCAATCTCCCAATTCATCCCACCACCGCCCCTTCTCCCTTGGAACCATACATTTGTTCTCTACATCCGTGTCTCTATTTCTGCTTTGCACATAAGATCATCTATACCATTTTTCTAGATTCCACATATGTTAATATATATTTGTTTTTCTCTTTCTGACTTACTTCACTCTGTATGATAGTCCTGTTTTTATTTTTAACATCTTTATTGGAGTACAATTGCTTTACAATGTTGTGTTAGTTTCTGCTGTATGACAAAGTGAATTAGCTATACATATACATATATCCCCATATCCCCTCCCTCTTGCTTCTCCCTCCCACCCCTCTAGGTGGTCACGACGCACTGAGCTGATCTCCCTCTCAGAGACAACCTATAGGCGACTCAGGGGTCAAGCAGCAGATTGGACCACAAGACCTCTAAGTTGCTACCAAACTGGGGATCTGGACCCATTTCCTAGTTTTGCTTTGAAATACACCTGAAGAAATGAAAAGCAGGTGGTCGCCGACTTTCAGAGAATTGAAGTCTGTTTTCTTGCCAGTTATTTTTCTGCCACCATCAGTTCCCATAAACCCTATGAGGAGACATATGTCCTCCCTCATTCTTACAGATCCAGTTGGATTGGAGATGACGGAAGTGGTGGCACAAAGCCAGACACGTCTTAGCGCTCACTCCGCACTGTCACCAAATGGCCAGGCGTCAACCTTGAAGCACAATCTCTATGCTGGTTCCTGCAGAGACAAGAAGAAAGAAGAAAGAATAGGCAGAGCCTTTGGACTTCAGGACTTGTGATCCCATTTTTGTCCTCTGTAGCCGTTAGGACTTGGCAATACAGCCTGAGGCCAACAATACTGCCTGGCCTCAGTGGCTGAAACAAATGAGGGATTTAGGTTTTCACAGAAAAGTGTGAAGAGAGACCATGCAGAGCTGGGATGCAGCTTCAGGATATGACCTGAGAGCCAGGCTCCTTCTGCCCTTTGGCTCCACCATCACTTCTGTGTTGCAGGCAGGAAAAAGGGAAGAGCAAGAGGAAAAAGTGGTGTTCCTACCAGTTTCAAAGAGCTCTCCTAAGAGTCTGCCCCAAGGTTAGTGCTCTTTTCCCTGGCCACACCCTACCGCAAGGGGGACTGGGCACTTTGTCACCCAATAAAATCCAGGGTCCTCTTACTAGGGAAGTAGGAGGCGAGTACAGGGCAAACAACAGCAGTCTCTTCTACTTTCTCTCATGTCCCTCTGTCAGGATAGTGGAGATTGTACCCCGCTTTCTAAAGATGAGAAAGCTGAGAGGTGGCCAGGAGGACCTGCACAGAGCCACAGTGGGTTGGTGGTAATGTTGGTGTCAGCACCCAGCTCAGGGCTGGTTTTGAAAAATGATGAACACAAAAGGCAGAAATCCATGAGCATCTGTGGGCAAACAGCAGCTGTGAGCCCAGGGCCATCTCTGTGGGGAGTCAAACTGACAGATGAGAGGGGCTGCAGGGTGCAGTGAGAATGAGGGCTGCAGGACACAGGGCTCCATGTCATTCCCTGGGTTGGCAAGAGCTAGACAGCTTTGGCCTTGGCTCAGTTGGGAGAACAGATGGGCAGGAATTCGGCACAGCTTCCAAATCAGCCAAGCAGCAAAGACTGCCTTCTTTGCCCTTGTCAGCTGAGGCTACAGCTCCCACCAGTCCCAGCCAGCTGCAGAGGCCCAAGCCTGAAGACCATGACAACTTGGCCCGGACTGTGCCATGCCCCGCCCACTGTGGGGGCCAGGAGGACAAGCAAGTGCAGGTGTTCCGCCCAGCAGTGAGGGTGACACCTAGGTGGAGCTGCCCACCAGGTTCAGATTTCTCTGTGCAGGGCGAGCAAGCCTTGTAGCAATCCAATCTCAGCCCTGACTCCTTTGGCGCATAGGACTCTTAACTATTGAGACAGCCAGCCCGTTTGATTGAGGTCCAGACCTCTGTTCTTTCTCATGCTCTCACCTCCCTCCCACAGGAATGATGGCAACGTGGCCAGAGGTGAAAGGCAAATCCAGGAATTATACTGAGATGCAAGCAATGCAGAGAGAACTCCTTCCCACATCTGAAGAAAGGAGGGTCCTCACAGAAACAAGGCAATCGATGAGGGGATAGGAACGCGTGTTCAGCTCAGAAACAGGACATAAAATACATAGAATTTTATTGCAGCTCTGGCTAGAGCATATGGTATAAGAGGAAGAAATACAGGTCTTTAGAAAGAAATGCACTTTGTGCTGTCAGCTAGACGTGGTAGGTTCATTCTCTCTTTCTCCCTCCAAAGACTACATGAATTTTGGATTATCTGTGTATCTACTCCCAATTCACTGACTCTGGTATTAAAAGCAGACTGAAATTTGTTTAGAATTCTACTTAGCTAGAAAAGTTCTTTTTTTTTTGAATGAGACTGAAATTTGTTTAGAATTGTTTAGCTAGAAAAGCCAGAAAAGCTTTTTGTGAATGGTGCAAGGATGACTACCATGACTCCTTTAAAGAGAGAAGCTGGGAAAGAGATGGGAAGGAGAGGCCGGGCCGGCTGTGAGGGCCCCACCCCCAGGAGGATGCTCCCTGAAAGCAGCAGTCTGTGCAGTGCCCACCACACCCCTCCTCCGTGAGGCTCTGGCGCCCTGCAGCCACCTGCAGGTTACACGATGAGGCTCTTCCAATGAGTATAAAGAACCCCCAACCCTGCTCCCTTACCCCAGGACTTCTATAATCTTGAGACCCTAGACTCATCAAAGCTACACTCTGCAGCCTGAAGATCTGTCCACACAGCCAAGGGAAGGCTGGGCAGGAGGCAGCCAGCAGGCTCTCACACCACCTGCCTCCCCTCCTTCCTCAGTGGCTCCCACGAGGGCACAATCAGGGCTGGGAGGCTTCATGAGCCCCCCTTGGCCCTCTGGGATGTGAGGAGTCAGCAGGGATTCATACCCATCCTGCCGGGACCATCTGCACTCAATTATAAGCCCTTTGGAAGCCAGCAGAGGGCTGTTAAGCTGCCGCTGGTTCTCTATGATTAGCTAGTTCTTGTCTTTTGAATACTGCATATGGTGCAGCCAGCTGCAGAAAGCATTCATGACTCAAAGCTTTTTTCCCCTCAAAGAGAAAAGTGCTAAGTTGTTATTACTATGGGAAGAAAAAAAAAGTTTAAAACTCTTACTTTCTGGTTAAGTTCCTCTTCCTCCCTTAAAATTCTACCTCTTCCCAGGATTGGGACCATTCCTTTGTCTGTTTTCTACCAGCACTATATAGGTACTTGCTTGCTGAAGATGAGCCTTGCTAAGAAATATCAAGATTGTGTATAATTCCAGCTCAGGTGTTGTTATCCGTGGTCCAGTAGACCCTCTTCTCTCCCTTATTTTGTGTGAGAGACCTGACGTTAAGGCATGCTTTTGATGAAACCACTCCAAAAAGTCAACTCTTTGCAATCAACTCAGGAGCCAGCGCCACTGCTGAGGCTTACCTTCTTTCCCAGGTGCTGATCCAGGAACAGAAGCAATACTGCTTGGTTCGCACTTGAAACCCTCAGTGTTCTCTGTAGGCGAGAAGCAGTTAGCTGGCTACAAGCTAGCATTAAAATCAGTAGGGATGCTTAAAAAAAACATGTATTTCTGGGGCTATACATAGACTTGAAATCCAGGCTCACATGTGAGTGGAGGTCCAGAGAAGATGGAGATTTGAGAGTCTTGTGAATAGTGATAATGAAAGCCATGAATTAGCTACAATTCACAGGGAAAAGAATATGGAAATAGAAGATGGGGGTAATCAGAGTCCCTTCTTCCTCATATCTCTGAACTAGGCAAATAACTCGTTTCTTTTCTCATAATACACAGGCTCTATGGTAAACACAGCACAAATATGCCAATAACCACAGGGCACTCTATGGATAAGACAGTTCTTTGTAGAGTGGATACATGTATAACTGATTTGCTTTGCTGTACACCTGAAACTAATGCAACATTGTACATCAACTATACTCCATTTTAAAAATATATATTTAAGAAAATGTTCTTTGTACCATGAGTTTGGCTGGCTTAAGCCTATAAATTTGCAAAACTTTAGGAACCCATCTATATAAGGAATGAATAGTTCTACTCTCCATGTTGAGAGACAAATAAAAATGCCTATTTAACTATCTAGCAGGAAAAGTACCCCAAAAGTGATTTCACTTTTTTTTTTTTTTTTTTTTTTGCGGTATGCGGGCCTCTCACTGTTGTGGCCTCCCCCGTTGCGGAGCACAGGCTCCGGATGCGCAGGCCCAGCGGCCATGGCTCACGGGCCCAGCCGCTCCGCGGCATATGGGATCCTCCCAGACCGGGGCACGAACCCGTATCCCCTGCATCGGCAGGCGGACTCTCAACCACTGCGCCACCAGGGAGGCCCTTTTTTTTTTTTTTTTTTTTTTTTTTTGATGAGCAATTTTAAGCATGTCCAAGAGGAAGAAAATCTGTACCAATATGGGTTGTTCCACTGAGCCTAATGGGAGCCACATGTCTATCTGACAAGGGAGTTACAAGTTTGGAAAGGGAGAAAACAAAAGGAACCCTGTGTTGTTAGTCTGAAATTGGAGGTAAGGTGTAAATTCATGGTTTTCAATATATGGATACAGAAATAAATTTAGATGTCATGGGCACATAGGTATGTGTATACATATACACACATGCAGATATTCCCAAACTCTGACCACTGAGATGGCCTGGGACCAGTGGCTCCACAACAGTACTGGGTACACTTAGCACTCAAATCTTCGCTTTAAGGTAATTTTCCACTAAAGCAAGCAGGGCTGGAATAGGGAAAGTACAAGACAAACTTGGAATGTCTTATAGTGTCAGAAAATAAAGAAATGCCCAAGTTAAAGGGGGATGTGTCAAGACGACACAGGAGCCAGCTTGAAGGTGTTCCTGCTGGCCACATCTGAGACCATTTAAGCATCTAAAGGAATAACGATAATAACCAATTACAACCCACTGAATAAAAACTGAAGAATCCATACTTGTAATATTAATATAAATTAATAAAGGGGGAATGAGTGATTCTATAGTGGAAAAGTCTGGCAAGCACCACCTTAAACAAGTGGTCAGTTAGTGTCATAATGATGGGACGGGTGGAAATCATGCACCGCTTGAAGAGATGCAGCGAGGAAGACGCAGCATTGCTTCTATGCTGCTCCTGCCAAAGATGCATAAACTAAACCTAACCTAACCTAATCTGACAGGAAACACCATCCAAAGTAACTGGCCTGTAATCTTCTAAAGTGTCAACGTCCATTACTCAGCCATGAAAAGAAATGAAATTGAATTATTTGTAGTGAGGTGGATGGACATAGAGACTGTCATACATGAGTGAAGTAAGTCAGAGAAAAACAAATACCGTATGCTAATGCATATATATGGAATCAGAAAAAAAAAGGTTCTGAAGAACCTAGGGGCAGGCTAGGTAGACGGAGGCGTAGAGAATGGACTTGAGGACATGGGGAGGGGGAAGGATAAGCTGGGACGAAGTGAGAGAGTGCCATGGATTTATAATACACTACCAAGTGTAAAATAGATAGCTAGTGGGAAGCAGCCGCATAGCACAGGGAGATGAGCTCGGTGCCTTGTGACCACCTAGACAGGTGGGATAGGGAAGGTGGGAGGGAGACGCAAGAGGGAGGAGATACGGGGGTATATGTATAGCTGATTCACTTTGTTATAAAGCAGAAACACACCATTGTAAAGCAATTATACTCCAATAAAGATGTTTAAATTTTTTTTTTAATTTAAAAATTAAAAAAAAGGTCAAGAAAGCCAAGAAACAGCTGAGGTACCATTCAGAATAAAGGCCACTACAGAGATATGACAACTCAAAGCAGTATGTAACTCTGAACTGCATCCTTTTGCTATAAAGGTTATTATTGGGACATTTGGCAAAATCTGAATGGGGCCCAAGGATTAGTGGCAATTTCCTGATTTGACGGTGGTTTTGAGGTTACATAGAAAAATGTCCTTGTTTACATGAAATACATACTAAATTCAGGAGTGATTTTTAGGAGTGACAGGCCCAGCAACTTGGCAATTTATTTTCAGATGATTCAGGTTCTGAATTGGTAATTTTTCTGTCTGAGGAATAGTTCATTTTTTTTTTTTTTTTTTTTTTTTTTGGGCCACGCTGTGCAGCTTGCAGGATCTTTGTTCCCTGACCAGGAACTGAAACTGGGCCTCGGCAGTGAAAGCGCTGAGCCCAAACCACTGGACCGCCAGGGAACTCCCTAAAAATGTTTTTAAAAGTGTAACTTCTTTTCCTTTTTATGTTATATGACTTAAAAAATGACTATAGCAATGAAGACAGTGATGTTGACGATGAATTTGTGACATCAAGAATTTCATAAAATTATTTCTTGAAATAAGGTAGAAATTCATGTTATTTTATATAATGTGATTTTTAAGTATATATTTTCATTAAAACATTTAGGAGTTAAAAAAAGATCAGTGAACGAATGTGCTCTTCTAGGTTGAATTAAAATAGAATATTTAAGGTTTAAAAAAGTTTGGCTGGGGAAAAATAACAGTTTTGCAAAACCTTTGCGATCCAAAACTAAGATGATATTCAACAGCAAGAAGTATTCCAATTTCTCATAACCAGTTCTCACAAGCAAAGAAATGCATGCCTCACTTTAAGAAGGTGTCCAATAGAAACAGGCAAATCTGAAAGAGTTTACCAAGTGTAATAAATTAGAGGTGAAATCACAACAAAAGAATTTATGGCGTACAAAAAAATTCACAAGTAGAAGATTCCTTCTATCAACTTCTCAGAGTTCCATGAGCTCTCCCCTGACCTCTGAAAGATGGGTTTTACCAAAATCTGGTTTACACGGAACTTTTCAGGTATATATGGTCTGAAAAGAAAGAAGTATCTGCTAAGAACCTGCCTGGTGCTCCTTCCTTGTTGCAGCCCTTCTTTGTGTAAGTGATCAGAATCAGGTCCAAGAGACACAGAATCAAGCATGACATATCACACCAAACACCATTTCCTGTCCAACCAATTCTCATCTCTCTCCAGTAATGAAAAGGTGGACGTTCTTCTTGGACTGCAGCATCTGTGCAGCCCGCTCCACCCCGACCACAGCAGACAGCCTCTGGGCATCGTACTTGGAGTAGGGGACAGTGCAGGTCCAGGCAGCTTCCTCTCCTCTGGTGGCGGCTTGCAGCATGTTACAGACTTCACTGTAGAAGTGGGGATATGTTGGCAGTTCATAGAAAATTAGGTTCCTGATGCCTTTTATTGTGTATCTGTTAGAAGGAGAAAGAGAGGCTATGTCTACATGAGAAATTTTATGGAAAAGCCACCGAAGAGTTTTACAGGGACATAGTCACTCTCGCTGTTTCATGCAAGGAGAAAGACCATGGCACAAATAACACACAGACCAAAAGTTACTCAAATTTGAGCTGGAGGGGCTCATTTTTTGTGACAGTGTATTTGAATTCCTAATGTTTGGCTTAAGATAATGATAAAATGAATTTGCACTTCTTGAGCCTAATCTGAGCAGACTGAGGTAGGGTGGGGAAGAATAGTAGACAAGGATTAGAAATCTGTCGCAGAAAATTTGAAAAGCAGGCATTTCCAATTTAACATTATCCTAATTATAATCAGGCAAAACAGTGTTCTGTAATGGAGATGAGGTCAGACCAGACCCAGTACATAAAATAAACAGCATAAACTGTAAATGCACTCCCATTAGTCTTTTCTTGTCATTCTGTAGACATGTTAACTCCATGGCAGATGTCCCAAGTTCACCCATTTACAAAATCCTGCCCGAGGACCCATTAGGCATTATGGGAAGGCAATTAATTTCAACAGCTTCCTCGCTTCTTTCCCTGCTGCACAGGGCTGCATGGTGTGGGGGGGGTGCAGACCCTAGGGACGCGCCTTACGGTTCGGGTTGAGATCAATCATTCCCTCTTGGGCTCCATGACCAAAGATTTTATACGTTGACAAGTTTCTGATTTTTCCTGTTAAGACTCTCATACAGGGCTGATGTCAGACTCCCTCGGGAATTTTATTTTATTCATGGACGGTAAGTTTTCCTTGTCTTTTTATCCCTTGGCTCATCCTGATCTCTCTGGAGACCCTCCTCTCCCAAAATATAACTGCAGCCCATTACTTGGATCAGCTTTCCACATCCTCTTTCCATAAAGGAATTTTAATGGCTAATGATGTTGAAAAAACACAGTTCTGCCTCAGTAGTTATCAAAACAAACACAGAGTTCCATTTCTGCTTAGTATGTAGAAAACTCAAGAGAATACTGCTCCCGTGCTAACAAGAAAAAGATAATCTACAACAGTGTTCCTTTTCCTGAGCCTAGACAGCTGATGTCACAGGGCAACCAAGTGAACGGATTCAACGGTGCCCTGGTGTGTGTTTAACAACTGATTCTCAGTGGGGGAGGATAGGTGCTGATTTGAAGCATTTGCCAATTTCTGTGGTGTAAATACTCCATTTCAAGCTACCAGTGTCATGTTGCTGAACTTGGAACTGGGAAGAGATGTGCAACCATACCTTAAGAGCTGGTATGAGCCAGCTTCAGCCCATCACTGACTGAATTCCAAAGAGTGACAAGATGGTCTGAAGAAAGACAGGACATATGAACCACTTCACCTTTGGCAGAGCACAGTGGGGAAGAGGGCAGCTGCTAAGAAAGTGGGTAGGAAGAAAAAAGCTACACTTTTAACAAGTTCTTAAAGGGCAATTATGGGCTTGCATGACAGTTCAGAATCCCTGGGATTCCCGGACACTCCTTTACTTCACAGTCATGATGGCTTTTCCAAAGGTCTCCACTGGGAGCCCTGGAAAGGCTGGACGCAAGGCAGAAGACCTGAGAGACCCCGATGGTGGTGCAGACATGAAAACTCACTCTCTTCCCAGAGCCATGTTGTATATGAAGCTAAAGCCTGAAGCCAGTGAGGGGGCAAAGGTCAACTGCCAGGGTGGAGTCAGAAGCAGCAAAACTGTGTGCCCTAAGGGAGGAGCATTAACCCCTCACCCCATCCCTCCCCACCACAGGACTTACATCCAGTCAAAAGAGCAGTCTGGGGAAAGGGGAAAGGGCATGAAGACTGGGGAAAGGGCATGAAGCCTGTTCAGCCCAAGATCCTGCACTGATGTAAGCAGATGTTTGCCACCACTGCAGAGATGCAGGGAACTCTTCCCCACCAAGACCCCTCGTAGAACAAGGCAGAGGCTGGCCACCATGGAGGGTGGTGCAGGAGCCCTGAGAAAGCGCCAGCTCCAAAGCCCAGGATGGACAGAACCTGCCTGCATCTGAGCTGGACCAGGAGGAGAACAACTGCCCCACTTCAAGCCTTAGGGGAGGAGCGAGCAGGAGCAGCCTGCTGCTGGGGGAGGGGCCGGAGCGTGGGAGAGGCTCTCCCTCGGCACAGGGGTGCAGGGCATGGTGAAAGCTGAGAGGGGAGCAGGACACTGAGACAAGGCCCTCCAGCACTGGGCCCCACAGTGGGCCACTGTCTGCTGGAGGAACTGGCAGTTTGTGGTAAATAGAAGGCAACGACGGTAACAACCAAATCCTAACTAGATTCACAACTGCCACGCTAGTGGCCTGACAGAAGAGGCGTCCAGGCCAGCTACTTACTCAGGCACTACGTTCAACTGACAATTACAAAAAACACAGAAAAGCAAGAAAAAGACATTAAAACCATGAGGTATCATTTTGACTATCAAGTCACTGGAAAAAAGGAGAATTTACAGAAATATTTACAGAATTTACAGAAATAGGCTAATGGAGTATAAATTATTGTGAGTGTGTATTTCACCGGGGAGGGGAGAAGATGGGAGTGGCAACACACAGCAAATTTTAAACTGGGTACAGCTTTTGAACAAATAAGTTTCCCTTTCCAAATTTATCCTGAGGAAATGCCTAGGCAACTATGCCATCAACTACGCATATGGATGCTCTTGGCATTATTGTATATAATAACAGAAAACAACAAATCAATATGCCCATTAAAAGGAAACTGGGTTAATTATATACCCATACAATGTAACACTATGCAACCATTAAAAAGGATGCTATACACACCTTAAAGATTACTTATAATTACACAGAAAAGGTATTTTTACGATGTAAAGATTTAGCAGACCTACCTTGACCAAGTGATTACATTTAGTATCACCAAAAATGGGACAAACTGACACCCTGGGCCTCTTGAGGAGATGCAGGGGGAAGTACACAATATCCTCTATGTAGAATTCTTACTAAAATTATGTTTAAATCTTTGGTCCCCGAACTCTAATGCTCACTGAATCACCTATTTGTTTTTTAAAAATACCTGTAATTGGTCCCCATCCCCAAACACCATGATTTAATTGATACTGGGGTATGACCAGGGCATTCAGATTTTTAAAAGCTCCCCAAGGGGATTCTAATATGTAGCAAAGTTTGGGAACACTGATCTAAATAATAAGAAAACAGCCAAATCCAGATGTGGGACATTCTACAGGAAACTGGACTGGACTCTTCAAAACATATCAGTATCACAGCAAGAAACAAAGGCAGAGAATTATTCTAGATCAGGGTTTCTTAACCCTGGCACTACTGCCATTTTAAGCCAGGTAATTCTTTGGTGTAAGGGCTGTCCTGTGCACTGTAGGACGTCTAGCAGCACCCAGGCCTTGACCCGCTTGAACCACTAGACCACTAGAGTAACCCTCCAACTGTACCAACCAAAAATGTCTCCAGATATTTCCAAATGTCCCTTGGGGAGCAAAACTGCTCCTGCTTGAGAACTGCTAAAATAGACTAAAGAAACATGTCACGCAAATGCAACGTAGGATTCTTAACTAAATCCTGGATTGGAGCGGGGGGTGGGTGGTGAGAAGCAGCTGTAATAGTCATTTTGGGAACAACTAGGAAAATTTGCATACAGACTAAATATTAGATGGTATTACTGCAGTAATGTCAAGTGGTATGTTAATGGTGTTGTGGTTAGATAAAAGAATGTTGTTTTTAAGCTCTACAGGCTGAAAGATTTAGGAGTTAAGTGTCACGAAGCCTCCCATAATTTACTCTCAAATGGTTCAGGAAGAAAAAATAAGAGATGTGAGTGGAAAGAGAGAAGGAGAGACAGAGAATGTGGGTGCATGAGAATGTGGCAAAATGCTAACAGCTGGTGAAGCCTAAGTGGAAGGAGTTAGAGATGTTCACTGGGATAGTCTTACAATGTCTTTTGAAATGAAATCTTCCCAAATAAAAAGTTGGAGCGGGGGCAGGATATAGTAGAACTATATATATATTAACTTAAAAATACATCCATAACATACAAGTATATACCAAAATGCTAACTTATTTAAGCTTTTTTTCAATAAGCACATAAAACATTCAAGATAAAAGAAAGAAAAATCCAAATGTGTACACTGTGATCCCAATGTTGGCGTCCTTTTTAAAATGCCTGTGTCTGTGTGTGTGTGCACGTGCACATGTTTTTTACATCAAAGAGACAGGAAAGAAATACACCAAAATGGGTATTTATATCAGTAAGATGATAGGTGATCCCATTTTTTTAACCTAGATTTTCTAGGTTCTCTACAATAATTGTGTAATACTCTTATAATGAGAGTATTTTTAAAGCAAAATAAAACAACAAAACCAATTCCAATAGGTATTATATTTAAAACCCAAGAAAATCTCTCTTAGGACCAATTCGTGCACAGTAGAGACTAGGCATCTCCTGGAAATAAGAGCACGTGACCAGAACCTCTTCAGAGGGGCAGTTAGTAACAATTCCCATGGTCTTCTGCACCTCTTCCCCTGCCTTCCTCCTCTCCTGTATGTGCTTTGGGTCTTCGGTGACCCCTACAAATATGGCGTAACACTGTGACAGGACCCAAAACTAAGGACATTCCCGATGTCTATGTTACCTGACAACTGTTAAAGATAAATGAGGCAACCACAACTGACTTGCAAGGCTGGCTCCTGCATACAGTCTATAAAGACGAGGTCTGTTACTTCTATAACTGGGGTTCTCCCTGGGGCAGGGAGCACTCAGAAACACCCCACTAGCGTTTCCCACCTCCAGAAATCCTACCTCCAGAGTTTCTGATTGCCCCCTGCTTAAGAATCCTTCCTGTGCTAACCCACTGATAATGCTCAGAGAAAGAACTGTGAACTGTCCTCCCCTCAGGAGGGCCATCATGACCAAATGCCCATCCCATCCTAAGATTCTACTGGTTTCATCTCCCCAAAGAAAACAAATCCTCAGGATGAAAGTTTTTTGCTAGCTCACAAATGAACTGCAATATGTCTAACACGGCCTACTTCCATAGAGAATATAAATACAGAATTTTAAAGCTGGATACTAAAGTGTAAAATACATGTACTTTTCCCAAGGTCAAATGAAAAAATCAAATCACAAAGACACTGCAGATCAAAATACCCATCATCACCTTGGTGACCTCTCAAGCAAAAAAATCTATAGCTGGGAACCTTGAGATAATTGGCAGTTGCAGATTATCTCCATTCAACTTAAACACCCACTAACCTGGTCCAGGGTACAAAGCTAATGGCACGTGTTCGGTTTGTCTTTATAGTGACTTTGGGGACAAAACAGTTTGGTCAATAAATGAACAGTGTAAGACAGAAGACTGTCCTGCCTACTTAAGAGAAAGGGCTCCTTTGACATCATGCCCTCTCCTTGAAAAGCTGCTACTTGAGAGCAGTCCTCATCCCAGCTTAGCTCACTCTTGCTACAGACAATCACGCTGGGAAGTTTTCCAATCCATCCACTTCATTTAAAGGACTTGCATTGATGTATCAAGCTTTTGGAAAACTAAGGGCTCTTTAGACCTGCTGAGTGCAAACTCCCCCAAAATACCATTTCCAACATGAATGAAAACAACAACTCACTGGAACAAAGCAAATAATGATGCCAGCAAGAAGCAAACCCTGAAGCCCTTAAATAGTCACCTCTAAGCCCCTCACCTTTTGCTTCTCCTAAACTTCAAGGAGCCCCTTAGTCCTGGTTCTCCTTGGTGCAGAAGTGTGTGTGCACTGCCTCAGGACAAATGAGAGCTTTCTGAACACTGACCCTGTACTCAACTTCCATCTCCACAGACCACACAGTCCCCAGGTGTTTCATCTGTGCTTCTACGACAGGTTCCTCCCTTTCCTGTATTCAGTTGAGAGCTGCTCAACTCTGTAATATCCTTCTTGAGGGGTATACCCACAGCTACAGGAGGTACCCTAAGTATGGACCCACTCCAGATCTGTATACAGGTTATGCTGTAGTCACTCATTCGTTTCTACCACCTTTTCCAACAATGCCCATTTTGAAAGAAAACCAACCAACCAATCAAGAAAAGTCTGTCCAGCCCCCCAGACTCTGGCTTGTCTGCAGGAGGTGAAGCAAGGGAGGACCTTATAACACAGCAAAGCCCACCATGCACTTGGAAGCAGACCCTCCAGAGAGGACACTTGAAACCTGGCCCTACTTTACCTTTTGTAGAAATGGAAGTGCTCTGTGAGGAGCAGGAACTGCTTCTCTCCTTGAAGGAAGAAGTGTCTGGCCCTGGAGACACCAGACTTCTGGGTGTACTCGCAGATATGAGTGAAGTTCAGTTCCTCCTCCTTGAAGTAATTTCGGAGACGCACAAAGTCAAAGTAGGAGGGGACATAGATAAGCGTGTGAGACGTGACTGCATCACGATACTGAGGCAAAATCTTGTTGACGAAAAAGTTAAACCTGATTTGGAAAGGCAAAGGGCAGAGAGTCAGTGGTCTAGAGGTGAGCCATAGTGTCACTGCCAACTGCATGACCCTGGGCAAGTCACAATCTCCTTCTACCTCCCCTAAGAGGCCAATTTGGCCTACCTCATTGCAAAGAGATTATATAGGGATAAAACTTGTTAAGCGCATCAAAAAGTAAGTGCCAACACTATTCATCATAAAGGATAGATGTGATGCTGGTATATCCCAGAGAATTATTCTAGGAAGTACGTAACTGTATCATTCATTCATTCATTCAGTTGTCAATCAGTCAGTCAACAAATAATTACTGAACACCTACCATGTGTTAAGCACCATTCTGCTACCATGGGTCCCCTGACTAAACACAATGAGAAGACGGGGAAATTACATAGAGAATTAGAAAAACAGTTCTTGCCCTGAAGGGCTTAGAATTAAGTTGTTGACATGAGGCATTAAAAAATTAATGTAATTTAAAAATGCCACAGTCTAGGGGAAAGTACCCTTGATTTACTAACCCTGACACTATTGGAACTAGGACAACACACCATTTCTCTGGCCTTCAGTGTCCTCCTCTGTCAATGGCATGATTGGATTCAATTATCTCATTTCATTTCGTAAATGGTAACTAAGAAAGCCAACGTGGAATACAATTCTAAATTTGAATGCCCAAGTAAAATCCCTCTCTGTGACCCCCAGGGATCCAATGTACCTGGCATCAATCACTGAAGCTAGGTTTTCAGGTTCCATCCTCTGGAAGACATGTGGGAGCTGCACCAGGACATGACTGATGCAGCCTGTCATCGGGACGTTCCTCACAGCCACCTGCCAGGAGTCAGTGAGAACATTAGGAAGTGAGCTATCCCCATTGTTGACCAAATGCTGTCCTCTCCTTCTGCCTCATGACCCAAACAATACACAATACTTCATGAAAATTCAGAGAAAGAAGGAGAGAACCCACCTGGCCTTGCACATTGACGCAGTACTTGTTGAACACAGAGTTGATCTGGGCATCCTGCAGGGCCCCAAACAGCAGCGTCTGACGATAGTACTTGGACCAATTATTGAGGTTCCACATGCGCACTCGAGAAAAGTCCACCCCATGTGAGTCCAAGGGCAGTAGGTTCATGTGGTTCATCAAATGCTTTGAGCAGAAGTAATACTCCATTAATACTTATTGAACACTTACCTGTTGGGCGTTGCTAACCTTTCTATAAGCCCATCATCTTATTTAACCCCATGAAGTAGATACTATCATCTCCCAAATTACAACAAGAAAACAGGCTCAGATGGGTGAGTGACTTGCCCATAGTCAAGCGAACAAGAAGAAAAGCTCAAACTGGCCACCTTGTGGATCTCTCAAAAAGGATCAAGATGCTACCTATACAGAATATTTCTTTTAAAGGAAATTCTGAAATGCCACTCTGGTCACTCTATAAGCAACTCAGTTCCAGACTTGGACAAGAAGGGAAATGACACGGAAAACAGAGCTGCTGTCCTTCCATGACTTGGCTCCCAAAACGTTAGAAAATTCCCGGAGTGACTACATGTGCCTTTTGCTCAAAATAAAGATGACTCAACCATCGACATGCCTGTTCTATTTTAATCATATTTTTACCTTGTAATGTATATTGAAGGGTCACAAGTACTATAAGTTTATTCCCTACTTTATAAATAAGTACTCCCCTTTATCTGTCCCAAACTTACTCCAAGTCCTGGGGTTGTAGAAAAGGTAAATTCTCACATGCCTTATAAAAATAAACCTATAGTTCTGTGATGAGGATTGTTCCAAAGCACAATCCTAAACCCCAAAACATTGCAGAGTATGTTGAGAGGGAGAAAAAAAATTATAGTACAAATTACAGTAGGGGGACAAAAACATCTTACGTTTCTCTGTAAAACATCACAAATTAAGAAATCATGAGCAATGTTTTCCCATCTCCACTGAAGACCAAACAAAAGAGAACGAGCATAAATAGGAGGAACTATTTTAGATAAAAACATTCCTGGTGAGGAGGGATTTCAATCAATCAGCCAACCAACCAACCAACCAACCAACCAACCAACCAACCACACTAAACTGGTCTATTACTAGAAGCAACTTTTAAGGGGAAGAAATCTTTTCTGGAGATTTGAAAATGTTGACAAGAATTTTTATCTTTCTGGATACTTTACTGACCAACTTGTGGGTAGAAGAGGGGACAACATTTCCCGTTTTCAAATTGGAAAATGTGGAATATTTCCATTTCCAAGCTGAGTTTTAATCTGGACTTTAATAACCATTTCAGACTCAAACCACTGAGCTTCTTGTCTCTAAATGTTAATGACCAGCATTACCAAGACATGCTCCCAGTTCTGCATCAGGTAAATGTCAGCTTGATCAATGATGAGAAGCTTAATACAAGACAGAAAGTCAAAATCTCTCTTCTTCTCTCCTTCTCCACCAATGATGGTCCTCAAGCCCAGAGGGGAGGCAATGAGGATGTCTGATGAATAGAAGGGGGCATAAAGTCGGATGCTTCTCTGCAGTATTGCCACCCCTATACACAAAACAGCCAAGCACACATCAGTTCATGAGTCACCACCAAGCCATTAGCTTCCACCCTCTCCAACTGCAGCCTCCCCTTGTACCTTCCACATCTTCCCCTTTGCATGTAATTGTGCTCCAACTGCTTTAATTATTAAAATCATCATCGTCATCCCTCCTTTGCATCTACGGTCCCTTCTAGCTCCCACCCTCTTCTTTTCCTTCACTGGCAAACCTTCCAAAAAATTATCTCTACTTTAAAATCTCCCACTCACTTCTTAATGTACTGCAATCTGCCTCTGAGTCTCAGGACACCACTGAAATGACTCTTGCCAAGGTCACCAACAGCTCTCAGTTACCAATTCAATGGCACTTTAGTGTTTCTTGTCACGAATGCATAAGCACACCCTCCTTGAAATGTTCTTTTCCTTACTGGTGGTTTCTGTCACTTTAACACTTACTTCTATTACTGACCTGGTCCTTATCTATTTTTCCATATTCAAAGAGCTCTTCAACAAATCCCTGGATTCACCCACAAGTTCTCTTTCACTCTACATAAAGCTTTGGATAAATATATTCACTAATTATGGCTTTAACATTATCATCACAAAAATTTATATTTCCTGCCCACATCTCTTTCCTAAGCAACAAGTAGCAGTCTTTAAAGAGCCCAGATCATATGTGAAGGAGATTCACTTGCTAATCTTAAAGCATCTACCAGAGGGGCAGAAGTTGGCTGGGACTCTCTCTGGGGACAGAATGCTGGCAGATGCCATTTTTACAAATTCCCTCTACCTTGATGGCACTGGTGGGTGCCACTTTTTTGCACTCTCACTCTTAAGTTGCTAACAGTGGTGGTGGGTGAGTACCCCCTACCCCACGGCCCTGCACTGCCTGTGTGCAGCACTGACAAACATGGACAACGAGCAGCCACGCCTACCCCATCTCATGCCACTCGCGGGACACGACCTGAGGCAACAATCACATGTAGCCCACACAGGGGACACTCCTTGAGCACCAGGCTCAGGCAGATGGGGGTGGGACTGCATTTCTAGACTCCATGGGAGTGAAACAAACAGAGAGAGTTTATAAGATGACCAAGAACTAGGAAAAAGTTAAAAATACAGTTCATCTCCCACACAGGGCCACTCCTTCAAGACGGGGCAGTAACTGTTTTGCATAATACACAGAAACAAAGACGGAGAGTCAAGCAAAATGAGGAAGCAGAGGAACATGTTCCAAATGAAGGAACAAGATAAAACCCCAGAAAAAATATTTAATGAAACAGATGCAAGTGATTTATCCAATAAAGAATTCAAAGTCATAGTCCTAAAGATGCTCACCAAACTTGGGAGATGAATGAACGAACACAGTGAGAAACTCAAGAAAGAGACAGAATATAAGAAAGTTCTAAACAGAGCTCACACAGCTGAAGATTATAATAATTGAACTGAAAAATACACTAGAGGGAATCAACAGCAGACTAGATGGTAGAAAAGAACAGATCAGTGACCTGGCAGACAAGGTAGCAGAAATCACCCCAACAGAACAGCAAAGAGAAAAAATATTTTTAAAATATGAGGACAGTTTAAGGGAACTGTGGGACAACATCAAGTGTACTATCATCGGTGTTAAGGGGTCGCAGAAGAAGAGAGAGAAAGGGGCACTAACACCCACATTATAGGGGTCCCAGAAGGAGGACAGAGAAAGAAAGGGGCAGAAAACTTATCTGAAGAAATAATGGCTAAAAATGTCCCTAACCTGGTGAAGGAAACAGACATTCAGGTCCAGCAAGAACCAAGAGTCCCAAACAAAATGAGCCCAAGGAGATTCATACCAAGACACATTATAATTAATATGTTAAAAGTCAAAGGTAAAGAGGGAATCTTAAGCAGCAAGAGAAAAACAACTAATTACAGACAAGGGAATCCCCATAAGAATATCAGCTGATTTTTCATCAGAAACTTTGTGGTCCAGAAGGAGATGGCATGATATGTTCAAATATGCTGAAAGGAAAAAACTTCCAACAAAGAAGGAAGGAAATAATAGAAGTCAGATGAGAAATACTGAATAGATGAAATGGAGACAAAAAAAAAAAGATCAATGAAACTAAGAGCTGGTTCTGTGAAAAGATAAACAAAATTAACAAACCTTTAGTCAGACTCAATAAGAAAAAAAGAGAAGGGGCCCAAATCAGAAATGAAAGAGAAGCTATAACTGACACTACAGAAATACAAAGTATCGTAAGAGACTACTACGAACAATTATACACCAACAAGTCAGATAACCTAGAAGAAATACATAAATTCCTAGAAACACACAATCTTCTAAAACTGAATCATGAAGAAAAAATGTGAATAGATCAATTACTAGTAATGTGATTGAATCAGTAATCAAAAAGCTCCCCAAAAACAAAAGACCAGGACCAGAGAGCTTCATGGTAAATTCTATGAAGTACTTAAAGAAGATTTAATACCTATCCTTCTCAAACATATTTCAAAAAACTGAAGAGGCGGAAACACTTCCAAACTCATTTTATGAGGCCAGCATAACCCTGATACTGAAACACCACAAAAAAAGAAATGTACAGGCTACTATGCCTGATAAACACAGATGCAAAAATCCTTGACAAATTATTAGCAAACTGAATCCAACAATACATTAAAAGGACCATACACTATAATCAAGTAGAATTTATTCCAGGGATGCAAGGATGGGTTGACAAAGTGGGTATAGAGGGAACGTATCTCAACATAACAAAGGCATATACGATAAACCAACAGCTAACATCATATTCAGTGGTGAAAAGCTGAAAGCATTTCCTCTAAAATCAGGAACAAGACAAGGATGCACACTTCTGCCACTTTTATTCAACATAGTATTGGAAATCCTAGCCACAGCAACTAGGCAAGAAAAAGAAATAAAAGATACCCAAATTGGAAAGGAGGAAGTAAAACTGACTATTTGCAGATGACATGATACTTTATGGAGAAAACCCTAAAGACTCCACCAAAAAACTGTCAGAACTAATAAATAAATTTAGTAATGTTGCAGGATACAAAATTAACAAAAATCTGTTGTGTTTATATACATTAATAATGAACTATTAGAAAGAGAAATTAAGAAAACAATCCATTTACAATAGCATCAAAAAGAATAAACTACCTAGAAAAAAATCTAACCAAGAAGGTAAAAAACTTGTACTTGGAAAACTACAAGGTATTGATGAAAGAAATTAAAGATGACAGAAACATGAAAAAATACACCATGCTCATAGATGGGAAGACTTAGTACTGTTAAAATGTCCATACTGGACACCAAGGGGGGAAAGTGGGGGTGGGGGTGGGGGTGTGATGAATTGGGAGATTGGGACTGACATGTATATACTAATATGTATTAAATGGATAACTAATAAGAACCTGCTGTATAAAGAAATAAATAAAATTCAAAAACAAAGTCCATACTACCCAAAGAAATCGACAGATTTAATGCAATCCTTATCAAAGTACCCATGACATTTTTCATAAAACTAGAGTAATCCTAAAATTTGTACAGAGTTGCAAAGGATCCTGAATAGCCAAACTGATTATGAGAAAGAAGAACAAAGCTGAAGGTATAACACTCCCTGATTTTAAACTACACTACAAGTCTACAGTAATCAAAATTGTACGGTAATAGCACAAAAACAGACACAGATCAACAGAACAGAGAGCCCAGAAATAAATCCATATTTATATGGTCACAATCTATGACAAAGGAGACAAGAATATACAATGCAGAAAAGACAGTCTCATCAACAAATGGTGATGGGAAAACTAGACAGCTACATGCAAAAGAATGAAACTGGACCACTAGCTTACACCATCTACAAAAATCAACTCAAAATGGATTAAAGACTTCAACATAAGACCTGAAAACCACAGAACTCCCAGAAGAAAACATAGGCAGTAACTTCCCTGACAACAGTCTTAGCAATATTTTTTTGGATCTGACTCCACAGGCAAGGGCAATGAAACCAAAAATAAACAAATGGGACTACATCAAACTAAAAAGCTTGTGCACAGCGATGGAAACCATCAATGAAACAAAAAGGCAATCTACTGAATGGGAGAGGATATTTGCAAATCTAGTAAGGGGTTAAGATCCAAGATATATAAAGAACTCATGTAACTCATTATCAAAAAACCCCAAACGGGGCTTCCCTGGTGGCACAGTGGTTGAGAGTCCGCCTGCCGATGCAGGGGATATGGGTTCGTGCCCTGGTCCGGGAAGATCCCACGTGCCACGGAGCGGCTAGGCCCGTGAGCCATGGCCGCTGAGCCTGCGCGTCCGGAGCCTGCGCTCCGCAATGGGAGAGGCCAAAACAGTGAGAGGCCCGCGTACTGCAAAAAAAAAAAAAAAAAAAAAAAAAACCGCAAAAAAAACCCCCCAAACAATCCAATTAAAAAATAGCAGAGGGGGCTTCCCTGGTGGCGCAGTGGTTGAGAATCCACCTGCCGATGCAGGAGACACGGGGTCGTGCCCCGGTCCGGGGGGATCCCACATGCCGTGGAGTGGCTGGGCACATGAGCCATGGCCGCTGAGCCTGCGCGTCCGGAGCCTGTGCTCCGCAACGGGAGAGGCCACAACAGTGAGAGGCCCGCGTACAGCAAAAAAAAAAAAAAGCAGAGGACCTGAATAAACATTTTTCCAAAGAAGTCGTACTGATAGCCAACAGTCAAATGTAGAGATGCTCAACATCACTCATCAGGAAAATGCAAATCAAAATCACAATGAGAAATCAAAACTACAATGAGGTACCATCTCACACTGGTCAGAATGGCCATCATTAAAATGTCTACAAATAACAAATGCTGGAGAGGGTGTGGAGAGAAGGGAACCCTCCTACGCTGTTGGTGGGAATGTAAGTTGGTGCAGTCACTATGGAAAACAGTATGGAGTTTCCTTGGAAAACTAAAAATATAATTACCATATGATCCAGCAATCCCACTCCTGGGCATATATCTGGACAAAACTATAATTCAAAAAGATACATGCACCCCTATGTTCACAGCAGCACTATTCACAATAGCCAAGACATGGAAACAACCTAAATGTCCATTGACAGATGAATGGATAAAGATGTGATACATATATACAATGGAATACTACTCAGTCATAAACATGAACAAAATAATGCCATTTGGCAGCAACATGGATGCAACTACAGATTATCATACTAAGAGGAGTCTGTCAAAGAGAAAGACAAATACCATATGATATCACGTATATATGAAATCTAAAATATGGCACAAATGAACCTACCTACAAAACAGAAACAGACTCACAGACCTGTGGTTGCCAAGGTCAGGGGTGGGGAAAGGGATGGACTGAGAGTCAAAGGTAATAGTTGATGCAAACTATTACCTTTAGAATGGGTAAACAACAAGGTCCTACTGTATAGCACAGGGAACTATATCCAATCTCCTGGGATATGCCATAATGCAAAAGAATATAAAAAAGGATGTATATATGTGTATAACTGAGTCACTGCCGTACAGCAGAAATGAGCACAACATTGTAAATCAACTATACCTACTCCAATTAAAAAAAAAAAAAGAAGAATGTATCAGGTGGCTAGTAAGTGCTGTGATCAAAATGAAATAATATAAAATGATAGGCTGTGATTTTGGAGTTATAAATTCTTACAGCCACCATGTATTATAAGTTGCTATTAACCAAAGCACAGAGAGAAAAAAAACCACAATGAGATATCACCTCAAACCTGTCAGAATAGGTCTTATCCAAAAGACAAGAAATAACAAATGCTGGCAAAGATGTGGAGAAAAGGGAACCCTTGTGCATTGTTAGTGGAAATGTAAATTGGTGTGGCCACTATGGAAAACAGTATGGATGTTCTTCAAAAATTAAAAATAGAATCACCATACAATTGAGCAACTCAACTTCTGGGTGTTTATCCAAAGAAAAAAACCCACTAATTCAAAAAGATATATGCACTCCTACGTTCAATGCAACATTTATAATAGCCAAAATATGGAATATGGAAGCAGCCTAAGTGTCCACAGATGACAAATGGATAAAGATGCGGTGTGTACACACACACACACACACACACACACACACACACACACACACACAATGGAATATTACTCAGCCATAGATGAATGAAATCTTGCCATCTGCGACAACAAGGATAGACCTTGAGGGTATCACAGTAAGTGAAATAAGTCAGACAAAGACAAATATCAACAGCATGTGACTTCACTTATATGTGGAATCTAAAAAACAAAAAACCAGACGGATAGATACAGAGAACAGACTGGTGGTTGCCAGCAGGGAGGGCGGGGTTGGAGGGTGGGCAAAATGGATGGGGGAGATCAGGAGGTATAAAACTTCCAGTTATAAAGTGAACAGGTCACAGGGATCCAATGTATGCCATGGGGAATATAGTCAATAATATTGCATTAACTTTGTATGGTGACAAACGGTAACTTTACTTATTGTTGTGATAAGTTTGTAAGGTATATAGACATTGAATCACTATGTTGTACACCTGAAACTAATATGTCAATTATATATCAATTAAACAAAAGACTGATTTATCAGCTCCTTGTTGGCCGCCTGCATATGTTTAAAACTAACTGTAAGCTCTAATCCCCTTGCACTGCACACTCCGGCCATGCTAAAGCCTCTGAATCCTAAGTCATGCCGGTTTATTCACCCTGATGCCTCCACACTTGCCATTTCCTGTCTGAAACTTTTTCTTCCACTCTCATCGCTCTACTTTGTACCTGGCTAAATCTGACTCAGGTTTCAACATAGTATGGATGGTACCTCCAACAGAAGGCCTTCCCTAACAGTCCTGAGCCCATTTTGAGTAAGGATATTTGCTTTAAATACTTTAACTAGAACACCCACTATCCTCTAACCGTAACACATCTCATCCCATACTGTCTGATTTGTCTTAAGGCTGGACTTGCTTAACAGTAACTTTTAATTCCATATCTCCAGCTTAACAGTGCCTGGCACATAGTAGATGCTTAATAAGTGGTAAATGGGCATACGTGACTAAT